>NC_140030.1:96240581-96840581 GCF_963513975.1 Fringilla coelebs | reverse complement strand
AAACTCCATAGAATAATATTCTATAAGGAAATACACAGTAAAAGTTAAGATAGTCCTTTCCTGAAGCAACCCTATTCTACCCAATTCTGGATGCTAGTAGTAGAAAACTCAAAGAAATTACCCAATATATAACCTGATCTACAAATTCAAAGTTGTTTTTTAACTGCATGTACATGCTGACTGATCATTTGACAGGAGTTGAACCACATAAAAGTCCTCTCATATATTACTGGATGGCAGTGGGCAGCAAAACAAAGTTTCAAATGCATGCTCTGTATTTGCAAGTGAAACAAATGCCAAATTGACTTACCCTCAAGTTGTCTATATTGCACATTGACTTAATTGCATTCAAATTCCATAAATTCTCCCCTTCTGTTGATGTAAACACCACTCGTGAATAGCGATCACCTGAAATTACAGAAGGGGGTTTTTACTGACTGTTTGGGTGGGCCTGGTATCAAAGGCTGAGGCAAAATCCCACCATTCAAATGGCACATGGGAAATCTTTGTCAAGTCATGGGAATTCACCTCCTTTTCAAGATGAGCTGTTTATCTGTAAGACTCACTCCACATGAAAGTTTCCATTTCCTTAACGTGCTTATAGTAAATATGGCATCTTCAATACTACACACCACTCAGAAACTCTACACACTTCTATTCAAGAAAACTATCTTCTGAAATATGACAAACAAAAATCAGAAGATCTAATCAGCAAACTATGAAATTCTTGGCACAGTATAATGGCAGTACACTGATAACAGTAATCAAAGGCTGATTTAGTAAGTCATTTGGGAATATAAATAATAATTATAAAGCTGTTTCTACAAGAATGTTCTTGCTTTAGAAGCAAATGACTGCAGTGAAAATTGTTGTGATATCCTTGAGGCCATTTTCAAGAATTCCATAGTTTAGACCCATGGAGCTTAAATTACAAATTAAATCACATTTATCAGAAGACAGATTTAGGAAAGCAAATAATTATTTAGTGGCAATGAGATCTGTCTGCAGAGCTCACAAGGGAAACAAATAAACACAATATATACAAATATATACAAATATATACAAATAAACACAAATATATACAATCGGCTAACACAGTATGGTACTCTGGGTTACAAAACATGATCACATTAATTAAAACATCAAAAAAACCCAAAAGGCTGAATTTTCCCCACTGCTGTGAAGCTGCAGAATTTCTGCCTTCCACAAAGCTGCAATGAAAAGACTCAGGGGCAGTGCTTTATGATCTCCAACCATGGTTTATGATCAAGGGAATTGAAATCTAGAGGTCCTGGAGAAGACAAAGAAAGATACCAGGAATGACAAAAGTGGGTCAAGAGGAAATCAACAGTTTTCTTTACATAATGGACTGGCAAATTTTCCCATAAAAATTCAATTCCTTCATGACTGTCACAACTGAGACTATGCAGAAAGAGCCGAGGAAAGGAGGAGAGTGAGACTGTGCAGAGCAGCAGCCTGGAAAAGAAGAGTCAATTCTGCTTGAAGAATACTCAGCAGAGTACCAAGTACATTTTCTCTCCCTCACTCATTATATGCTAATTTGGTTCTGTTCACAGGAGCAGAAATGATGACCTTGCTCCCATCCTTGCACTTAGATTTAAGACTGTACTGCAATTGAAAAAAAAGAATAAAAAACTGTTCTTCACACCGGTTTTCCCTGGTCATTGCCCTCTTAAACCAAGTAATCTAAACAAATAATTTCACAATTGCATTTTTGTGCTCTGTTATCAGTCCTCACACATGGAAGTAGCCACATAAGAGCTCAGGTCCTTCTGTGAACAGAGGCAAGATCTACATCTCTCTGCCAGAACAGGAGAACTGTTCTGCAGTATGCCTTGTAAAAAGTCAAAAGACCTTGTCTTTTTTGTCCTCTAGTTTAACTTAGTCAGCTTCATAGCCTACAGTGCTTTAAGGTGGGGACATTTTATTTCTGGTTCTTTGAGGGGGATGTTTTCTTTGTTGTTTTTTTTTGTGTCTACTTTTTTTCCGTACATAAACCCCTATATTCTGTACAAAATATAATTGGGGGATGCCTTTAGGACATACACAGGAAAAGTATTTTGATTTAGGTTTTTTAGAATTAAGTTAATGGCATGGACAAAACATAACTTCTTCCCAAACGTGAATTAAGAACTACATCTCTAGCCACACACAAAACACTGATTTTACAATGTTCAGTACTATCAACAACTAATAAAATTCCTTACAGGAAATGGAAACACTTAAAGGAAGCACTTCAAGTAAATACACTTTTTTTTTCCTGAGAAAGAACCAATAGTATAGAACCAATAAGGCAAATCTTCAAGTAATTCTGAAAGCGACTTTGAAACATTTCAGTCCAATTTTATCAAGATTTCTGCAAGGAGAAAGAAGGTATTTATTGTGCTTATATATTAAGTTAAAAATATCTTCCTAATATGGCATACAATATACACAAGAGTTCAGAAAACCCCGAACTGTCAGAAGTTTTTAGCTTTCTTTGTATCATTTTTTCCACTTACTTGGAATATCACAGAAAAAGGTATCCTTGTGGAAGTTCCAGTCTGCTTGCCTCTTCTCTCTTTCATAGTGATCATCTGACCATCTGTCATCTTGATGACTAAACCAGAACAAAGGGTTTCACTTTACCTTAGCAAAGAAATCATTAAAAGAAGCACCATCCAAACAAGTCACACAGCTTAACAGCTCTTACACCTGAGAAAACATATTTTTACCAATGTGATTTTTGGATGCAAAAACTGAAACAGTAATTTAATTTCTTCTTGAAATTAAGAGACTTCAAATGAAAGGAAATTGAGTCCAGCACCAAAAATATCCATAGAGAAAAGTACAATTATACATTTTTTTAAAAAGCTTGCAGTGGGAAATATCTAGCCTGGTATGAAAGGCCTTAAATACTGTAGAATATTAGATTCTGTATTTATTGAAATCAGTGGCAGTACATATATTAACTTCAGAGCGTACTGGTGAAAGCATGATATACATACAAAACCACCAATAAAACAAAATGCATTTTTACTATAAAGCCTTACCTTTTAGCTTGCTCATCTGCATATTTGAAAGGGTAGTTTGCAAGTGTTGCTTTGTACCCTGTGTTTTTCACCATGTTGTTCCATGTGACAAGTCTCTGTCCTATGGCTGTCCCTCTGGGTTCAAAACCCTAAGGGGAGAGAAGCACAAAATTCCACTAATGCTTTTCATTCTTCAGCTCAAACCGGAGAGTGGAAACATGATCAAAGTGATGGATAGCTTTCACTATGAAGCATAATTACTCCAGGCATCTACTTTTAGAGGTAAAATGCTTCATGACAAAATAATGACTGATTGTAGAGAGTGACGAGGGATTAAAAATTCTTGCATGCATTACTGCTCTCCCTGAGAAGAGATGATTTAGTCCATGTTCAACACTTGCTTTTCAGAGGAAGGGCATTCTACAAAGTACTCTTCTGTATCTCAATTATCACTCTTAATTAAGAATAAGGCAAATATTTAAATAATTTTGAAAGTGATTTCGAAACAATTTTAACAACTTGGCTGTTTTCAAGAAATATCCATTACATATGGATTTGTACAGATAACATTCTATACTGCAAATACCAATAACTTACAGGAACAGTTTATTTTTATTTGAGGATAATGATTTAATGCCATATTTTCAATGAAAAAAAATCCCGAAAGCTACTCATGCTTTAGACAACTCATAAAAATTTAAAAAATGAGTGCAATATTTAATAGTATCTGATAAAAATTACTTCTATCCTTTCTATATGGCTATCACTTCATCCTCAGAAGGGACTCAGAATGCCCTCTCCTTTTAACAGATCCTGGTCTTCATTCTTTGAAACCTGATTTAGAACGTATGGTCTGTGCTGTACATCTAAAACTGGGAAGAATTTACATTATTCAATCTGACACAGTTCTGTTGAAGGACACATGACCTTAGTAAAATGCAGAGGGCATGGAAACTAGAGGGTGATATACTTTGATGACAACTGCCGCTTTGTATTATCATTTGCCGCTCCAATGTCAAGATTTAATACTGTACCAATTGCTCTACTTGCATTTGCTGTTTACTGGTTCCAATGGAAAACATGGCAAACAAAAAATACTTATTTGACAGGACAACTAATGGGTATTGACTTACCAGCAGTGGATCAGAGAAATCTGGAAGATCTGGAACTAAAATTCCCACGAGTGCACACACCACTATGAGCACAGTGCACATGCCCAGGACCACCACAGGCCAGTCAGCGATGAGCGCAGCATAGCTATGGGAGAGGAGCAGGGAAAGGTGCTACAGCAACAAAAGCTGCACACAGAACTAATCCATACTTCTCTCAGGAGCTTTTCAGATCAGACTATTATTTTTCCCCAGGATTTTGACAAAAAATGCAAGCTTATCCATGATTGCAAGACACTAGAAAAAGATGATTTGTCAAAAATTTAGTGAGAGAAAATGTCACTACTTGGGATCTCTTTTAAACTTATGCATTTTAAAGAAAAATATCCAAGAAAGAAAACGATCTGTTTTAAAGTAGAACCCAAAGAAAACACTTCCTCTATTTTTAAAATAGTCATTAAAAAAATATTCAAACCCTACATACTCATGATCCATGAAATCTGTTATATTTCAAAGATGCAAAGGGTTGGCAACATGATATATAAACTAACATTAACTGTCTAGTCTTACAGCATAACATCCATCCTTGGATTTTAACACCTAATTCATTCTAAATCTTATGAGTGTAAGAATTGTTATATGCAAACCTTATTTTCATTATTTTTGTAAAATATTTTTATTTTTGTTAATTCAAGAGAAATTAAGTGAAATCAAGAAATCTTCATTTCTAAATGATTTTTCTTACAATAAAGACTTGAATTCATAGAGTTTATGTTTCAAAAGCAATATTGTTTAACATTGAGAGCAAAGAGTGTATAGGAAGTCCCATAAAGACATTAGAAAAATAATTACAGGCTATGAATCCTATACAAATGGTCCCTGTACACATTAAATATTGATCAAGATCTCCACTCTTATTTCCTCATCAACTTCAAGCGGCATAACATGAAAGTTTACTGCAGAGAGCTCCTTTACTTATTTCTACTGTCTTGAAAGATTATGGCTCTTTTTCAGTTTTAAGAGCAACTTGCTAATTAATCACAATACAATTATCAGCTTGACTGAAATTTTCTGTCCTGCTGCTAAGAAGGGAGGGATTGTCCATCTCCCCCCTCCAGGTGTGGGCTCCTAGTGCTCTGACTACAAAATCAATGGCATATGCAAGCTTATTCCTGTTTTTCCATAGCATGTGGAAATAGGCACCTCTAGGGGTCTAAGTACAGCTTTGAGGAGCAAGGAAATCCAAAGCACTGGGTGTTTCTCCATTTCCCATTAAGTAAACATGGAATAATTCTGACGTGCTCACACAAGAGGTTAATTAGCAAAAGCTTGCAAAGCAATCTGAAGTCAAAGTTTTCATTAAAGTCAATCACAAAGGGGCAGTTTGCCAAATGAGCAATTGTACAAAGCAGAAGTGAAGTAAATGACCTAATAGAATTTTCCTATTTATAGGGCTAAATGTTTTTCTTAACTCCAAGCTAGACTGACTAGCTATTACAGACATTTGCTCTGAAGTCATAAAAGTTATACCCAAAAGATTTATTTTCCTATTCATCACTAGTGCCAGATTTACCACTTTGACATGTTGTCTCTACAGTTCCATTCTCAGCTGAGCACTTTTAAATTGGGTAAATTCTTTCAGCTGTAAAAGAAACTCTGTCCTAAGTGTTTAATGTGATAATAAGCCACATACAAAAAACAGCGAAGTGCTTGTTTACACCTGCAAATTTCTCTTCTTTCTTTTACCACATACTGAGATAAAGATAAGCAAAACTCACATGGGCTGACAAGAGGACTGACAACTCTATTTTTAATTTTACCTGTCTGAGCATTATTTATGCTGCTCAGGGCTCCAGCTCCAACCAAGTTGCCTAAAACCAGCCTCAACCCCAACCCACTGTAAAGAAATGGAAGGTTTTAAATTTTTTTATTCATTAAAAAACTCTAACATGAGTTTAGTTACTTTTTGTTTCTCTGTGAGGAGGAAGCCACCACCATGACAGATTTGGCATAAACGACCACTTGCCTGAAAATGCCTGAATCCAAGGAAAATGCTTCAATCAATTCCTCAGTTGAGGAATTGTGGAGGAATGGCTACAGGGTAGAGGTCACTCTGACATACTTTTGTTAGCTGACCAAGGACTGAGAAAGTACCAAACCCAGCTAATCTGAGTTTCTGCACCTGTAAGAACTTGTGTCCTTGAGCGTAGCTGTGGTACGATAACAGTAATGAAGATGAGATGTGAGAAACAGAAATGTAATTTCTCAAGAATGAGGAAGAGCTGATATTGCAGTATAACCAATAGATTGCTTAGCTTACAGAATATGCTTGAGCTTATTACTTGTTGTGTATAAAAGTCTGGTGCTTATCAATAAATTTGGAGCTTGCTGATTCTCACATTAAGAGTCCAAGACTTCCCTCACCGTGACAAGGAATCACATTCAGAAAGGATATCCTTAGTGCTAAGCACATTCTTTAGTACTTTTTTAAATCAGGATAAAACCTCCCACTTTTGAATGCCTAATTAAAACTATTTTTTGTTCGTGCAATGACCTAGACATACAGCCACACTTACACCTTGGTTTTGTTTCATCCAAAATATTCCAGCACTGAATGATGAACTCATGTAAGTTTGACACTGAGTGAAATACCATTTTTTATGTCACGGTTTTACACACCAAAAAAAGGTTTGATTTTAGTAGTATTTTTTTTTTAAGTTCATGCTCTAAGTAATTCAAAATGCTTAGGAGATAGGGTAATTCAATCTATATTTAGCACAACTAAAAGCATCTCTGTTATAAAGCAATTTGTCTAAAGGTGATCCAAGACCTCAAATGTTTTCTTCAAAAGGAGAAGGTAAAAAAGAGAATGTTTAGGTTCTTTTCCCATTTTAGGCATAATATGTGGCTACTGAAAAACCTTTCAATTCAACTCCTATATACAGATGTTCTCAGGTTCAACCACTCCTCAGGTTTGTACAGACAGAAATTTACCATAGATAGTTTCTGTATTGTAAAAAGGTCACTATAAACAATAGATATTTGTATGACCCAAATCATATCAACACACAGATTCTGTAACTCAAATACTTACATATTATATGACATTTAATAAACAGGCCTGCTCTTTACTGAAAGCAAATCCTAAAGATGGGCTGTGTTTTTAATGTCTTTTCACTTGAGATGGTTTCTTATTGCCATTCTGAAGCACTGACAGTTTTAGATACAATGGTCTGTTATTTTTTCTGGCCATTCTACAGAGCCTATATAATCCAAACCCAGTGTTCTAAATTGCATGGGGGATTAGAAGAATTAAAAACTACTATGACAAAATTTTCAGAACTTGTCTGTCGGGTTTGTTTATCACTATTGATGATACAACCAAGCCATTTCTCAAAGCAGTCCTTAACCAAAAGACTACTGAGGCATGGAGTATACAGGCACAGATTGTAATAAAAATGCCTAAAATAGTTGAAAACAAGAAGCACTGAAACCTGCATAGATTTTAAATTTCTGGCCTAGTATTAATGAGGAGACTGCTTTTCTGTCTGTAAATCGAGCCTGAGTTCGGATATCCTGCATGTTCTATCCCCTTCCTGCTCCCCTAGGATTCACAGATGTGTTTTTAGGGACTTTAAAGAACTTGGCCCTGGCTACTTGTTTCAGACTTTATTTAGAGACCATTGCAGATCAATTCTTCTAAATGTTGTTTGACCTTGCTGATAGTATCTGGTTTCCCATGGCAGTTGCAGAAGTTTACTACCTGCTGCCTAAAGAAATACTTACAAAGTCTGATTTAATTTGAATGTTTACTTTTTTCTTTGAATATTCCTTAGTCTTGCTTTGTATGGGGAATAACAGTTTGGCCTCACCTCATCTACCACCTTTATAATTCCACAAACCACAGCTGTGACAGCACTGAACCGTACCTTTTTGGTAACTTCAATGGTCTGGCTGGCCTGAAAGAAGAGAAAAAAAGAGAGTAATTAAGAATGCATGAAATACGCATGCACACACCAATTTGTTTAATTATTCTCATACACAAGTAAGAAAATAAATTATAAAAATCAGATATTTTAGGATATTAATTATTTTGAAAGGCTCACAATCATATTCAATTGAGTCTTTGCAAACAAGTAGTTCAGAGAATAATTACAGCTACAGACAGCTGGGTTTTCAAAAGTGGAATTTTATGCAGCTGATTTTTGGGATTACTATTCCTGAGGCTTTGCCAGTTTTCAACAAGAGACCAAATAAACTAATACGATAAAAATTCAATGCTATTGAAAATCATGACAAAGTTTGCATATGATGCAAACAGACAACCACAACACCATGTTTTGAGTGTCATTCACAAAACTTCATAGTTGTCCTTTGTAATTTCATTTAAAAAAATTATTTTGGCCATAAATTCCGTCTTGCCATAATACAGGAAGTAGAATAACACAGGATGCCTCTAAAAAATATTTTTATCCAAGTTTTTGTTACTTCTTAAATGTCAAATATAAAGTATATTATTTTGAGAAGGAGGTAGCAAACCCAAGTGAAAATTATTCTAACACTGTTCAGTGTGCACTTCAATTTCTTAGCTACTGGACCAGTAAGATTCACCTAAAAAACATAAACACTTAAAAAAACATAAACAGTAAACATAAACAATCTGCAAGTCATTTCAAGAATGTGACATAAAATCACTCCGAAGCTGTAACCATACAATGGCTTCAGTTAAGATATGGATTTGTTTTACCACCAAGGACACATATAATATTACTTCTTCTAAAAAGTATGGAAAGCACTGAGTTAAGAAGCAGGTACCTGCATAATATAGATCACTTAGTAACATCACACTGAGGTTGCCAAAGCATAGATTTGCATGCTTTCACATAGATAAACAGGTCAGACGCCTCAGAGATTTTCAGAAAAACTTAATCCACTACATAGAAATGAAATTTGCTGTTCTTCAAAGTAGTAAGAGTTTTTTACTACTACACAAGAGTAAGATTTGCTCCCTTCAGCCACAAGAAAATTGGAGAAAAGCAGATTCACCATTCTCTAGCCGCAGAGTAACTCAAGGATTAATGAAAGGTAAAGACAAAGATTTTCGGTTGAATGCAGCCACAAAAGATTAAATTTATGAAGTGTCACCAACCTTCAGACTAGGTGCACAAATCTGACTTCCAGAGGTACAGAACATACCAAATTTTCCAATTGATGCTAAAAGCTGCTGGTAGCACTACAACAGACTCACCAGCAGCCAGAATGTAGAGAAACCCAACTGAACTGAGTTCTGAAATTACTTTGAACAGTAAATTCCCTGAGGCTGAAAAGAAGCTGTGGCAGGCTTGGGGGACTGCTCATTGTCTGATCTACAGCCTCAACCACCAAATCAACTTTTCCCAACTCAGGCTAGACTGGAGGATCAGAAACCAGGTACTGAAGTCAGAACTCACTCAAACCTGAAGTGAACAGTAACAGGACTCTGGATGAAGACAGACAGACCCTTTAACGAGCTTGCACCAAGGCAGAGGACACGCTGAATGTGCCTTCATGACTGTATGGAAAAGGGGGCAAAGTCACAGTGTTGGGAATAACAATTTTTTAAACTGCAGCATAGAATCCTGGGTTTGATGAGAGATGAGAGTAAAATATAAGCAGACATACTTACTGTTAGTAAGGTAATTCAAACATTAATTTCTAGCTTTCATTTGTAAAGATCTGAATTTTCATATATATTCAGTCACTTGTTTTTGTCTGTGCCATAATAGGCTCTGCCGTGAGTAACAGTATCAGGCAGCACTTTGGCACAAGCAGAGCCACCCAACAACGATTAGTACAGGCTTTGTATTTATGCTGACTTGTATAAAAGATTCTATGACAATTCCGGTTTATATTAGCAGATTAAATTGTTTTCTTCTGCATGGGGACTACTTTAAAATTAAATTTGTCTAATTTGGTTTACACAGTGGGTAAAAATACCAACACAGTCATTCCTCATCCTCCCCCGGTCCCATCAAAACCAAACTACATTTCCCTCTGTTTCCTCCACCTGCAAAACATATTCAGTGCTGAACAAATGATGATGATTAAGTTCTTCAAAGCTAGGCAGGGTTAAAGGTCACACATGCTATCAAACTGTTTTGTTTTGAAAAGCATGCATTGAAAAAACCTGGGTACACTCGGGTAAATTCCAGCAGGGTAACCAATCCCTTGCAGCTGTTGTGATGACTTTATTATATTGGTCAATAGGAAAAGTTATCCCTGAAAACTATGCCCCAAAATTCTTTAGTTATGCTCTAAAATACAGCAATGCATGACAAAACCAGATCTTTCCCACTTAAGGAATGTTGCTGTACCTAATTTTTGAAGTGCTATACTTTCATTGAGCCAGTTTAAGTAACACCATCAGCCTCCAAAAAAAAAAAAAAAAAGAAAAGCGTGGACAAAAAGAGCCCTTATCAGTTCTTGTGCGAAAGAAGTGGTGAATTCCACTCTTTTGCTGGGACAAAAGCCAAGTTGATCTGGGTATTAAATTACCTTTGTACTTAGTTCCCGTAAGTCTGATAGCAGAAAGTGACAATCACAGTTGTTGGCGACAAGACCAGCACAACCAAGTTACTGCACAAACTACAGTCACTGATAAAATCTAATAAACACTCTGCACCAAGAGGGGAAAAGGAAAAGAGGAAGAAAAGGACAGGTTCTGTTCTAGCACCATTTACTGTGAGTGTCAGCCACTGCTCAACACATGCTTTGCTTCATCCTGTCCTTTCCTAGCGGCAAGTTTTGTCTGAACATCACACAATTAAGAAACACATAAAGAAAAGATAAATTGATTGGTTAAAACCCCCAGATGTTTCTCAGTATGAAATGCATTTTGATGCCCAGCATCCTTCTGTGTAACATGCTGAAAAGGAGGAATGGTGTCTTTAAAAAGGGCTGCTGTAATATCAGCAAATTTACTCTAGGAAATAACTGAGTATCAGGAGGATTGATCAGCTTTGGACTGGACTACTACAGCTCCAATTATTCACCTTTCCAGCATAAATAAGCACTTAACCTCAGTGTTTCTACTGGTATTTTGAACAGTGAACAGTGAACAATTTGTTTCTGTGTGAACAAACCTACTCGAATAGGGGCAGTTCACAGGTATAAAAAATATGATTGCTTTAAATATTTTTCAATCTGAGAAAGATAATCACCAATTCTTGAGCTCCCTGGAGGGGAACATGCTGTGCCACATGGCAACATCCTGACTTTGGGTTCCCAGGGAAGCCAAAGCCTCCTTTTGATTACAGCACTGAATGAGTTTTCTCATGGAAGTTAATACGGTACATCATAGAGGGGAGTTTGATCCTAATTTCATATCACACTGGAAAACAAGCTTTTGGAAATCCTATGTATTATTAAATCTAGTTCATAACATTCATGTCACCTGGACATCACATGGCACAAGGCAGTATTTCAAAACATATTCCACAGCACGGAACTTAATAATAACACTATGGCTGATTTACTTCATATGCAGCATGTTTCATTAATCTAATGCATTTCAGGGAAATACAAACCTGAATGTGTCAGAGGACAACAAAAGTATCTAGATATTGCAAGGCATTTTTTTCAGGCTTTCCTCACAAACCGCGGTTGTGAGAAAGGTATCAATCTAAGCAACCCTTTGGCCTCACACCCTAAAGAATTAAGGCTTGCTGCTTCCTTAGTGGGTGCAAGAAACCATGCAGAATGTAGCCATAGAATAGAAAATTAGGAAAACAGGCTCTGTTTTAAAGCATACTTTGAAGAGTTTTCTAACTGTTGTGAAACACCCATCATTTCAAAGAAGTGTTAAAAAGGCAACTATCAATAACCGAAGAAGTTGAAAGAGATATTAATATGATTTTAAATAGGAACATTCCTGCTTACACTGACAGTAATGTCGGTTGGGGTCTTTTTTTGAGTCAAAAAGCATCAACGCATTCCAAATCATACCTTTGAACTAACTTATCCAAACATTACCTTCCTGAAATTCCTATTACAATTCTGGATACTGCCCTGGCTAAACACTCAATTTCTGATTTATGCCATTTCACTTAGCTGCAATTAATTTCTATTTCACCATGAGCAGATGTAGAGACTGGAACTTGGATATAGAAAGGCTTTTCCTCTTTTTTTCTTTGGAGGAACAACAAGCCAGTTAGACTTTAAGCTGAAATCAATGCCTACCAGCCTGACATGGGGCAGCACAAAGGCACTGCCTGTGATTGCTGTGCCCTATTTTTAGGTGTAAGGAAACAACAAACAGCATTGGATAAATCCAAGACTGTCAGTGTGGGTGCTTCTCCTCTATTTCACTCCTGGGAGACAGGAGCTAAGGGTAGCAGAGGCTGCTCCCCCAGCAATGATATCCAGCACTGTCATTTTGGTGCTGAGCTACACAAAATCTTGAAAATAAATGCACAGTTTACTGATATTTACCATAAAAGGATTTACTCAATATAGAATCATAGAATATCCCAAGATGGAAGGAACCCATTAAGATCACTGAAGTCCAACTCCTGGCCCTGCACAGGGCAACAGATTCATTTTGCACTCTTGCTTTTCACTTAAAGATTCACTGGAAGCAAAAACGGTAAATAGCAATAAATAGCTGTATTTACTGGAAAAAAAAAAGACTCTCCTGTCCAAGGATTATGAGGTGTTTAACCTCAATCCTTTATTTTGCCAGAGGGAAACTATTCCCTTTGTTGGTAGATCTGGTTACCTGAAGTGATAAAACATAGCTTTTGGTCATTATTATACTCCTGGATAAGCGAAATCCCTGCAGGATAGAACGAGATATGTATCATATTGTACATTCTTCATCAGAACATACAATACAAACTAAATCCCTGCACAGGAAGAAAATCCTTACGTTTTCAGAATGTCATTGACCCAAGAGAGCAATTTGAATTGCTCCTAAATATCAAGTTAGCTTTTGCTGTTATATCAGACGTAACACCTTTGTGCTTTATCATTTTAACAATCACTCAGACAACAAATCCAACAGATTAAATTGCCAAAAAAGTTTTTATAAGCCTCCCAATTTAATTTTTTTGCTATGATGAGCAGTTTTCCATTATTTTAATAATGAATTCTATCCAGATGTTTTTTAAACATGCAGTGTTCATTGTATTTGTCGGCACTGGTTTAGATTTCTAAGGAACAGGACAACCCACAGCAAAATGATGTTGTAGAGGAGACAGAGAATTCCGTTTTCTGGTAAGTTGCTTTTTTAAGGTTTTATTAAATCAAAGAAGAATGCAACTAATTTTCATGGGGTTTTCCCCACATAAAATATCAAGGAATAATCCAAAAGGATTTAATATTTTTTAATGTCTAAATTATCAGGGTGAAATTATCTGAAATTAACTGCTATTTCATCCCAATAAATGTGCAAAATGTCAATGCAACTTTTCTTAATGTTGCAACTTTTCTTAATGTTGCAACTTTTCTTAATGTTGCAACTTTTCTTAATGTTGTACACACGACTGTTCTTTTACTTAAAATTAAGCAAAATGTAACTTAGCAGACCAAAAATCTATATGCTATTTGGAAACTGTATTACAGATGTCAATTCACATTTTTACAGTTGAGACATCAAGCTTCATAAAAGTTCCCATCTGCTTTTCTTGTTGTGTTCTTACTTACCTCTTCAGTTCCAACTGAGCATCTGCTCTATTTTCACAGCAAATAGGAGCAAATAAGATTGCCTTTCTGTGAAGAAAGCAACTGTAAGGAAGGTGTTAACAGTAAAATTATTGTCTGACTGATGCTTGCTCTTACTGATTTAAATTCAGCATAGAAGTTTAAGCTTTACTGACCTACAGCATGCCCACTGGATAAAACTCCATGAAGTGGGGCAAACTCTGTATCCTTAACTAAGCCAGCATTTCACTCACTCCCTTTCTGCTATAAAACCAATATTAAATTTTATTAACCTACTCTGCAAAAGTAACAGGGAGTTTTGACACCTCCCATGGACAAAACTTTGGCTCATGCCAGAGTACAACAGGGAAATATGTTTCCATCAAGGCACCAGAGATGGAAATCCTATTAACAAACTAAATGTATTTTCATTTGCAAGTTTAGTAATAGTACTGTGAGGGATGTCCTAAGAAGACGGGTTGAGGACTTTGGACTTGTCTAATTTGGAGAAAAGGAAGCTGAGCAGTGACCTCATTGCTCTCTACAGGTTCTTGAGGCAGGGAAGTAGAGAGGTGATCTCCCTGGAATCCAGTGCTGGGACATGCAGGAATGGTTCAAAGCTGAGCCAGGGGACATTTAGACTGGACATTTCTTTATCTAGAAGGTGGTCAAACACCTGACCAGACGCTCTTAGGAAGGTGCTGATGTCCCAGTCCGGTCAGTGTTCAAGAGGCATTTGGACAATGCCCTTAACAAGATGCTTTAACTAGGTCAGCCCTGAATGGGTCAGGTGATCTTTGCAGGTCCCTCCCAATTGAAATAGTCTATTTAATTCTAACCCTGTATAACTCATTATATACTAAAATGAAAATTTCTATTAACTTATAACACACAGGTGATTTTAAACTGAAATGATCCTATTATAATCATCTCCAAGGCTGAGGAGACTGTTGGGTTTTTCCCCCCATCTCCTTTTCCTCACTGCTCTATAGGGATGGTATCCACATATGAGCCAGGATTTACTGACCAATTCTTCAGTTTAAGGCTCCTTAGAAACCCATTTTTGGAATACTGACTTCTAATGTCTTTCCTCTTTCATCTTCAACAACTGACTAAGTATTATCAACCACTAGGAAAGCTGGCTCTTTTTCTTTATAGCATCTGCTTGGTTCACCTGTCTTGAAAAGGAATTAAATCATCTTCTCTGTAGAAAAATCTGAGAGCATATGAAGGAGCCAAGTCATACAGACCCTCCAAACACTTTTTATGTATTCTTGTTTCCCTAAACTTTTCTCCAACAAGTGTAGCCACTTTTAAACACTGCTCCAAAACTGCCAACAAGATTGCCATCAAGCATACTTCAACTGGATTCTCCCTCCTTTAAATGGCAAAGTTTATACACAATTTAAAGTATATACTTCTTCAAAAGGTTTAATTGAAGCTATATATATATATATATAGCTATATATATATATATATATATATATATTCCTTAAACTTTTAAAGCACTCAAGGCAGGACTAGGTAGAGCACTGCCTGGCAAATTAAACAAACGTTCTGATCTGTTAAAGAGAATTTTAAAAAAGCTTAGTAAAATACCACCATGAATCATTATTTGAAAACAAGCCAACAGCTAATTTGGAGCAGACTAACATTATTTCAAGATCTTTAACAAGTCTAAAACCATTAGTCTTTTCTCTTTTCGTGGTAATTACAGTGAAATTAATAGAAATGTTCTGGGATTTAAATGATGACTAGAACAGTTTTCAACATTTTTACTGGCAAAAAGTCCCTTCCTTCAAAATATTTTATTTCAAAGCTGTTTTTATTACACTTCCCAGTTGAATGGAGCAACACACGGTCATGGCCACATCTTGGATTTCTCTGACAGGAAATTAACATGACTCAAGGAATCACAACATACACAGAAGAAAACCCCCATCTCATGATACCACCGAGAATGAAAATGTCCAAGAGTGCCTATTTTTATGATGGTGTCTCTCCAAACAGGCTGAAGTACATGTTCCTATAGGTATTAAAGACTGACATTAAGCACATGGAAGTTTGGCTCTGGAGTAGGGAGACTTGGAGTGTCATAAATCACACATCAACTGATACATGCTTCAGTCTTCCTTCCTGTGCAGATATAAGACTTTGTGATTGTAAGTTACCAGGGAGTTCAGTTTTGCTCTCATAAAACCTTCTTCAACCAGAGAGCTTTTCTAAAGATAGACTAAAAACACTTAAAATTTATCCAGATTATTCATCTAACCATGGGGACAAACAATAGTTTTTACCTTTCCGCACATTTAATCTCTTGCAGCAAATGAAAATATCGTTACTTCAGATCTTTGTTCTAAATTTAGTCAAATATTTCTCTTTGGTGTTGAACTCCTGTTCCAATATCTGTGAATTTTGTAATTTAGAATGCTGTATCTTTTAAGTGGTATAAAACAAATGTCTGTTCAACACAATTAATACATTTAAAAGGATTTAATATTCAATTGCACAAAGAAGGCTCTCTAGCTTTTGCTAGTGCAAATGAAAACTTGTACATATATAATGCAACATTATCTTCTGGATCTCCTGACATGAAATTTGTTTTGTATGCTCAGTAACAAGCAAGCAAAAAAAAAGGAAATATTTACTGAACATTTAAGTAGCTAAATGCATCCAGTATTGTAGCTAAAACCCCAAAAAAGTGCTCTAGGATTGAAGAGACTACAAAACAGATTTAACATAATCAATGTTCAGCAGAATGTTTGCAAAAGTTCATCCATTTGACAGAACAAACTAAACATCCTTCAAACTGGAAATGTAACAAAAATTTTGAGGCAAGGCATCCTATCAACATGCTAGAAAACATTGGAGAAGTGGCAGAAGTGATGCAAAGCTTTTCCAGTCCAGTACATAAATCTATTTATGATTTTACTAGAAAAGAACCGAAACACAACCTGATTTGCCAAATGTGAGACTAAGCTCTCTGAAATATCAGCAGGATTTCTAGTTGTAACATCCCTTACCTCCACTGGTCTGTCAGTGGTACCATCTCAATTCTATTTTGCATTGATAGTCCAGTTTTTAAGAGATTTCTTTATTCAGTAGAATCCCACTGCAATTTTTGTGTAGCAAAATCAATGCCAAATTGCTCAGGTACCCTCTGTATGCCCCTCTTGCACTATGTTTAGGGGTTTTGCTTTGTTTTGCTATTCAAGCACCACTGACCAATTAAAAGCGTGGCCATCTATTATTATTCTGGAGATGAAGACAACACTGAAAATATCAGAGAGGAAGAACAAGTAATTTTAGAAAAAGTTAGAGACAGAAACAATGATGGTAACTCACAAGGAGCTTTCTAAAGGTGATGCTGGTAATTTTGCACTTTCTCAAAACTTTTATGCAGGAATATGCTAATCTTTCAAAACCCATCTCTTAAAGAGTGATGAAAATCAGGTCATTGGCCATGCATAGTTTAGATTGTTGTTCTTTGTTGTCTGGTGTTGTCTTATTCACATTTGAACTTTACTACAACCTCCTACTAAATTAAAAGTACATGAAAACAACCATACATCATCAAAATATTCCAATAAACTGACATAATTTTGGATGTTGTGGGTTTTTTCTAAGTGTACATAAATGCTCAGTTTTAAAAGTCATCTCAAATCCCACACTAATTAGTCCTTTTCCAGAACAAGCACAGCTGATGCTGGTTTTCCAGTCAATTTAGTACAAAAGAAAGGAGCCATGTTTTTTTACAGTTTCCCTCCCATAAAGCTGAGTCTCCCGCAGCTTTACATCTTCTAAGGAGAGCGGTTCAAAGGCCCAGCATATTGCTAGTTATGAGTGAGCTCCTCTGTTGTTCAGGGAAAGGTGAGGGATACAGGGCACAGGAAATTCATCTTCAAGCACACACAAGACCTGAATTCCCTAAGGAGCAGAGCCTACACAGCAAAACACAGCCAGGCTGGTCCTCAGCTGCACTCAGACCAAAGTATCAAGCACCACATTCCTATGACAAAATTGCTTGATTCCATACAACCTGAAGTCTAGACCAACACTAATGTTTAATTAGTACAATTCCAAAGCCTGCAAAAATCCCCTGGACAGCCCAGAATGACATTGTTTTTTTTAAATGCATTTAATACTTTGTTAGCCATGCTATTTTTAATTTGGTCAGACACCAAATTATAAATAGCATTTTTATTTGCATTCTGGTCTCTGTGTGTCAGCTCTTTGCTTTCAGTTCCAGAAAGTACAGCAAGTTGTTTGCACTGCCAACAATGCACAATATTTATCATGGGAAGAGTAAATGAATTAATAAAACCAGAATAAAATTCTTAAGGCATCACACTCAGAGATCATGCAAGACTAATGTGTGAAAATGAAGAAGCACAGCTCAAATTAACTGACATGAAAAATTATTTCAAAGAAAGAAAAAAACCCGGTTCATTTGGTCACAGGGAAAACCTACTTTTCCACACATGCTCAACAGAGAATCCCACATTTGGACTCAGATGGATGCATGAGATGGCTTCACATTTCTTTTTTCTCAACTACATCAAAATCCCGAGTATGCCATTGGGTTGTTAATGCTTCATAATAAGGAGAACTCCTATTCTGGCATAGAAAAAATGGTTCAAATGAGAAGAGAGTCGGAATTTGTTTTTTTCAGGAACTCCTGATCTATAACATGAACCAAAAGATTTGCAACACCCTGAACAATGAATTAAATTATGGTCACAGTATTTGCTTTTTAGTTGCTAAAGGTTGATAAAACATTTCAGAAATCCCACTTCCAGAAAACTGACCTAAAGGTTTCCTCTTAAAGATTCCTATTTCAATCTTCTTAGGGGAAGGCAGAAAGGCTCCTTTATTAATTTTAACTCATTATATGCACGTGTGTTTTGTAGAAAAGACATTAGTATACAATTCATATAAAAAGTGAAAACTAAAATATCTTTTAATGCATCAAATAAAGCAGAAGCTAACAACTTTTAAAATAGGATAGGCTGTTAAAAAAGCTCAGTGGAAAAATTTTTGTGAACAGTTCATGTTGCCAAAATGAGGCTATTTGAAAATATTTTATACACATGTATATGCAAAATCAGCTCTGCAAGCCATGCAGAATGTACTAGATAACCATTAACCTTTGCGTGGAATCAAGCAGGGAACTGTTTCATAACAAAGTCTCATTATTAAGATTGTTATTTGACAGACATTCCCTTGCCTTTTGAAAAAACAGGAGATTTTATTTTTTTCTGGTTCTAATATTTATGCCAAATAACTGGAAGGAAAAATCTAAAATGGGTAAGAGGCAGCTGTAGTGTTCTATCCTCACTTCACAGCTTTTTCATTTCTACAGAGCTTTGTTTTAAAGTAATAAATGAAATATAATATTCACTCATGTCTGCATTACTGTTTGAACAGTGTGTGGTACAGAACGCTGAGACACAGCAAAACCCAGATTCCCAGAACCATCACATAAATCTGCAATGCCAAAACACTCCAAAAGAGTTTTAAATTGAACTGAAAGCAAGATGTACAATAAGTCTGGATGCATTACCAGTTTCCTGATGTTGTGTTTTGGCTCTTTAGAATATAAATTGGTCTAACAAGCAAAAGCTTTGAATCCAGCAATTTAAACTAACTAAGCTTTGGGAGCTAAAACCTCCAAAGTAGGCTGGTGGGGGATGAGGAGCAATTCTTAAATTTTATCCAAAGTAAGGATTCTGTGGGGCTTTAAACAGATTTTATTTTCCTGTTCCAGCTTGAGATGATTGCATGATCATAGGGAGATCATCCCATATATCCTTTCAGCCCGTTTTTTTTTATCACAGATAATTCAGATGCTTTTCAGAACAGTTTTCCTTACTTGTCTGCTTTAGTCAAAAGCATCAACAGTATAGTCTAAAAAAAGTAAATAACACAAAGCAGGTTCACCTTGAGCCAAGAGTGCTTGTTTGAATTAATTGGTTTGATATTGTGAAAGTGCAAGCACTGCACACACTGGCTGTCTGGAGAATTTTCCTTAGCAGTAGCACCAGCAGTTCCTTCACAGCTCCCTGACCTCTTCTGCCCTACCTTTTATCTCTGAGTCCACAGACCTAAGCTTTCTAAATTTTATCACCAGAGAGATTCCAGCAGAGTTGACATCAAGATTAACAAGAACACAGGGAGCTTTTAACTGGTGTTTTCCCACTAAAAACTTCCCATACATGTCTGAAGGAAGCAATCCAACTTGGCACCAGAGATACCACCAGTTATTCCATGCCTTCCTCAATCCTGAGACAACTTCCTAAATGATCTCCACACATCCTTCCTCTGCCACTCCTACTGACATGCATACATTCCTATATGAAGAAGAGGTTTTGAAAAATACCAGGAAACATTGTTAGAGTTTTCTGGCTTTTTTAAAATGGTAGTATTTAGTTCTTTTAGAGAACTATTCAACTGTTCACTATTTATTTTATCCTCCTTTCAACCCACTAAGCATGCTACTGGGCTGCACATTTTTACTTTTCCCTAGGGACTCCTAACTCAGTGCTTCCAGTCGTTATGGCTCAATCTTCATGCTTCTTTCACAGCCTTACTTGGTTGGTTTTTCCCATTTCTACCCACCCTGATGAAGGCTGCTGATGACTACAGAAGCAGCAGCAAAGGAGGGACAGTAACTCATATCTTCCAGAGTGTCTAAGCTCCCAGGTTTCTTGAGATACATAAGTGCATTCCACAAAAACAGATACTTCAGCATGAGCTCTCCAAAGGGGCAGGGTAGGGGAACAAAAAAGAACATCCAACAGTACTGAAGAGAATTAAATGTGCCATGCTCGTACACAGGTAAATTTAGAAATGTTAGAGCAAATCAAACCCCAAGACAACTGCATTGTGATATGGAGAGATGGCTAGAATTTCCCAGAGACTGTTTGTTTGGTCAAGATATTATGGCCATTGAAAAAAAGAAGTATGAACCTGTTTACATGAGCTACTTCTTAAATATGTGCACAAAACAACACAAGAAACTTTACTCAAGATCTTCCAACCTCAGAAAAATATCTAAAAATCATCAGAATCATTACAACCAAATGTTGATCTCTTTTACCTATTTTTACAATTGAAGTTTTTACCACAATCATGCTGCAAAGCACCAACCACTAAAAATATTTCCTTTTATGCTACAGAATGTTCTCACCAACCTAAAAAAACTAACAGCTGTCCAGACTCTCAAGATGCAGTGGATAGATGATGTTTCCATGTAATTTAGTTAAACTTCAAAGCTGAACCCTCTACAAAATTCGAGATCCAGCCAGCTTTAAGAGGATAGGACAAGTGTGGCATTATTTCAATCTGCCTTTACTCACTCCAATCTGCAATGATATACCAGAGCCACATTCCTTTACTATTAGGTCACTGACAAATGCTAAGCCTTAGGCTTCAAAACCTGACAAAGCCTTTTGTGCTGAAACAATTGGTCACCTGCCCAGAGCTGTAAGCATTGGTGATACAGTCTGTAAAGAGTGTTCACCCTCCTCTATCTAATCACAACTTTTCCCCCTTCTTAAAATTATAACAATATTTGAATGCAATTTTTTTAAAAGAAAGAAGCTAAATTAAGTGTAGTTTGACTACATACTGAATTTAACTAATGTGTTGTATGAGAATAATTTTAAATTAATTTTAAATAATCCTGTTAAAACATGCACATTTCATAAAGCTGGGTGATTTCCAATGAACCTTGTAATAAAAATACCTGGAGAAGAAGCTGCTGTGCAGATTATAAACTCAAACTGCAATAAAATTAAGAGTGTGGAACAATGATCGCACACCTAAGTGTTACTCTTCTCTTTACAGGAAGTGACCTGAACACATAAAAAATAAATACACATTTATCACCTCTCCTTTTTAGCAGGGCCAAGGAGCTACAAATGAGGCAGTTTTGCTTCCTCCTCAGGGTACATCCATACACCTGCAAGGCTGCACCCAGTTGCTCCCAGTTTTTACCATCTCCCAACATGTCCACATTGACAGTGGCCTCTCTGGGTGATAACTTCACAATGCAATGACAGACTATTGTATTTAGACACACCTTGCTGAGTATGAAGAGAGAAAAGAAGTCTTTGGTTCCATGCTACATGATAGTCAGGTCAGTATACACTGTCCATTTATGCAGCCATGGGCAGTTTACAGAACGAAAAGGCATGGAAGCAGTACAGTAATCATTTGAGAGGGATACGCAGGGTATGCTAACAGATAGAGCTGGTTAAATAAGTATAGGTGCTTTAAAGGTTGGATTGCATCTTTGTTTTGACTGCTAGCAGTAAGACAAACCATTTATCATAAAGCATTATTAATAATTCCTGTACATTTTTGTAGAAGTGTACGGTATGGCAAGGAAGATGAAAAACAAGCGTCTTGGCTGAAGAGTCCAATCAGAGCAGTTCAAACAGTTTTTGTATCTGTGAAGCATGACAGAAAACATTATTTTATCATATCCAGAAGAAGAAATTTTTACTGGTTTTATTTCTAGACTAAATTCAGAAACCCAGACTATGGATGGCATTCGTTCCCTTCCTCATGACTATGGAATACAGATGAAGTTTATCAACCCTGATGCGCAGGGAGAAAAACAGTGAAATCAGTGCAACCATTCTGACAGTTTGAAAAGTATGACTGATCCTTAGTTCAACTTCCCACATACCTTGCATACAAAATTATACAACGTCTTTGCTTGACATTCAAACTAGAATGGGGTGGAAAACACATCTCTGATTATAAGCAGTTTTGACAACTATGATTTTTTTCCATTTGTAAGTAGAATAACTGGCAGGAGAAAGCTGATTTGCGTTCTGTAGTATCATCCCTATTTTCATCAGCTTTTATCTTAGGGGGGAAAAGCTTTATTCACTTTGAGTTTTTCCACGTTTTTCCCAGTCTGATATTTTTAGGAGTTTAAAACTAGCTCATGTATTTCATCAAGACAAAGTCATTGTCACTGACTGAGAAACACTTACAGCTCCAAGTTCTTGAATAAGGGTGCAGACGTTGAAGAACAGGGAGAAGGGCAGTTTTAATGCTCCCATGAAAATCCACCCCTTTTAGCCCAACTGCAACTCAGAAAAAAATAATAACCTTGCTTAAAAGCTTCAAAGTGTCTTCTTTCAATGGGAATTTGCTTTTTAGAAATAGCCTCTTAGATTGGCTGATTTTGCCCAGGACCAGGAGGCTGTACAAGATTTTTCTTGCGTTTGTTGCTCCAAGAAGCTCTGGAACTCCGAAGCTAACAAATACAAAGAGGCAGGTTCTTATGAAATAGAGAACAGAAAGGACTAAAACCAATCCCAAATTTCTCAATCCGTGCACAATTTTGAAGTTTAGCAGATAACCTACACTGAAAAGACATGAGGGCAACCCACTGAACCAGCTGACCTGACAAAGAAAAAACACCCTGTACATTTGAGAATAGAATTGTTGAAAATATTTTTTAATGCTTCTTTTTAAGGAAATATGTATTTTGATTGGACTGTGCAGTCATACCAGATCTTTCAGTGTATTTTTAGCTATATCTATACTGGATTGTTTTACACAATAGAGGTGTACTCTGTGTCTTCTAAAAGAGCTAATGAGCTTCCAAACAATCCCCAAGAAGAAAAAAAAAAAAAACCAGTCTTTTTTTTCTCCCAAGAAAGAACTATTTCACTTCAGTAATATTCATGGAGCCCAGCAAAACAAATCTCCTGACTTGGTTTCTCCTGGAAATAATGACTTGGTAATGCATTGAAAATTGATCTGTAAAATCACTGGGAAAGAAATTTGGTTTATCTTCCTTTCAGATCTACTTCTGTAAGAAAACAAAATAGTTCAGGGAAAGACTATCCATGCTGAGAACTAAAAAATAATGCAACCTGCTTACCTTATCCTGGCGATGTGTTGCTGCACAGGCTGATGCTGGAAATGGTCAGGCCACTGATGGTGAAGGCAGAAGGATGGGGAGGGCTGAAGACAGCAGGCAGGCTGATAGACAGGGGTGTGTTTTTGGCAAATAGAGGCTGAGTACTCAGTGTGTGGCTGCATACAGCACGAGGTCATAGAAGATGGTGCTGAGTTGCCAACCACTGAATGACATTCTTGCTTGCAATTATAGCTACTTAAAGAATGATGGTATGGACAAGGATGGCAGCATTGCGACAACATCTGCTGAGTTCTTTGGTTGTCTAGAGGCAGAAAGGATGGTTTGATTGTACCATTTATTTGCAGGCAGCCATTTGGACTTGGTTTTGTTCTTGGTGTTTCCTTGGATGGGAGTTGTTGGACCGTGATGTCATTCGCTGCAACAACCCCTGGGCCAGCAGCATTTGACAAGATGCTGCCATTGCTCAGGACCACAGAGTCACTGGTGTTGCTCATAGCTATGCTCCAAGTTTTCAGTGGACACTTGATGTTCCTGAAGAAACAAATAAAGCATAGTTTAGAGAGCTGCAGTGTTTTCAGATGCTCAAAAATAACTTAAAATTAACATGAGTAAAACTCTGCTCTGAGCTTCACCTTTTGCAACACAGAGAAACAGGGAAAGGAGCCACGCACACCGCCAGGAATGTTTTAAAGTACTTAAATTTGTTCAACGAAATGTTAAGAGTGAAGTTATGTCAATTTTCAATGATTACACCAAGTTATAAGTCAAATGAATAGAGATTTGTCAGTGTCTGCGTGACAGCTAACAAGTAATGGCTGACATGCACAGAGCAAGATCATTGTGCACAAAACTAAGCTATAGCCACTATTTATAAAAACAGAGTTTGGTATTAACAATGCCACCATCCACACCTTGCACTGCAATTTATGCATGTGCTTTGAGATACTGCAGGAGATGAGCCCATACAATAGAGATTATTTAATAACCAATAATGTGCTGGTTTCAGTAACCTTCTTTCCAATTTCTGTTAAAAATGAGACATATTCATGTTTATAAAGAAATTTTGAAATGCCTTATTTGAATAAATCAAGCCATTTCAGCAGATATATCAAATTTTCTGAATAGTAGACTAGGTCTTTAGCAGAAGCTCAAAATGAACTGTTATAACTACTAAAAAGATAGAATACAACCACATGTTTTTCCCAAGTTGACAAAAAATAATCCCAGGATTGAATTATTGTTGATTGAGAAGCTCTCGCTTCTCAGTGACATGTACTCTAAAGGCAGGGCATAATGTAATGTGTTGTAAATAAAGGATATTAAAAGATTTTCTCCTAAGGTTTTTCAGGCAAGATGTAGGTAAATGAGAACTATTAACATTGTAGAAGTGACCACAGCTCAAGACCAAAACTTGTGTGAGGTGTTTCCAGCAGCCATTTTTTCCCATCTTAACTATAACTTTGTTTTGATAAGTTGGAAACTATTACTTTGATAAATAACATGAAAGGTCAAACACCACACTCAGGTAAAAGTTTGCTACCCAATTTACATGACCCTGGGGGAGGGAGGAGGAAAAAAGAACATGAAAAACACTAATCATGTGCTACTTAAAAGAATAAATCAACACTTGTAGAAAAAAAGGAATCTATTAATTACAACAGCTTTGACTTTTTAATACCAAATTTAATTAACATCATTGTAAATCCAAATTGCAAGGCTTGCATTACAGACACGAACTTTGCAGGGAGACACAACATACACAGATTAAGGCAGAAAAGCAAGGAAGTTTTTAGCTCATTTTCTTCCCTGACATCTTCGCTGAATGCTCAGAAAGCTAAGCCTGCCCAGCCAGCTGAGCTATTTAATTGCCTGAATGCTAATTCTGAGCAAAGTGCTTTGCAGACTGGAATGCTCCACCTGGCAGCCCCCTGTGTAGCATCTCCCTGAGACAGAACTAAATCCTCCAATTCTGAAATGAAAATTAATCCTCTGCTATTTGTTCTAGATCATGTGCAGAGCCAGATGCCCTGGGAAATCACTTTCATTTAGATACCCACTCAGAACAGGACAATATGCTGCTTGACAAGCAGATTTTTCCAGCCTTCAATTCCACACATTCCTGCTGGTACCCCCTCCCCTGGCCCAGGAAGTCAAGCCCAAGGAGGACTTTCTGCTGAGCACAGAGAGCAAATTCAAGGGGCTGGCTAAACTTCAGTTTGGTCTGAAGAGATGTATTAGTTATGTGAAATTCCACTGTGTATCAGCAGTCTGGCTTTCTTTCACACTGCAGGCAACATCAAACCTCAGTGGACACAGTGAGAGCTGGACATTGAGGCAGAAAAAGCTCCTCTCCAGGTGTCTGGCAGCCTTTTTGGAATTTCTGGCTGCTAATTTTTACATCCACTCACATAAGAGATAGGCTGCCCAGTGATGTTGTTCCATTTGTTTTTAAGTTAGTTGGATCCATCCATATCATCACTTGAAACTGCTGTACACTGCTCAAAATTACTGTCTACTGTAATAATTGAACAGAAGGGACAGAGTGACTGTAAATATCTGATATTTCAGGAAGAGAGACATTCTTGTAGGGGAATACAGTATGAGTAAATGAAGGTGGTATAGAAGGTAATCTTATGCCCCAATGACTTGCAGCTGGACCAATCACTAAAGATTAGAAGCAGGCCTGACCTTAACAGGCCACACCTGTAGCCAATAAGAACATGTGGTATAAAAGAGTGGATTGGTGGGATCTGGACTAGGAGGGGGTGAGATGGCTATTGCAAGGACTGGGAACGGGCAGTGCATAGAGGAGCTGCTTCCAAGAAACATCGAGGAGATATGAAGCTCTGGTGATACTAAATCCTTGCACTATAATGATGTTAGAACTCATGATATCTAAGGCAACACATTCTTTTGCTTTAAAACTGGGACACTTACAGCATTAATTTTTAGTAGCTGTTTTCAACCACTTCATGAAGGAAACCACAGCTCTGTGCCAAACACAGATGCCCAAACTCGTACCCGCAGCTGCTGGGCAACCCCAGCACACACGTGGGCTTGGCCCTTCGGTGTATCTGTGCCCCTTGAGAACACTGACATGGCAATGGTAACTTTGGTCCAGACAGCTCAACTGCCTCTGTTTCATATGATCAAAGATAAATGCTTTATTTTCCACAGATATAACAGCTACCTCTCTACCTTTTGTTCAGAAGTGTTTTAGAACTACTAAATTTGAAGAAAAGATCCTCAGTATGGCAACATATAATTCTGCCTTTGTTCTCCTGTTGAACAAGCAATTCATGAACTATTTCAAACATTAAAATTTTAACAGATAAAAGAATGAATTCACCCTTTCTTAAGCCTTGAGGAACTCTTGAGTTCTGTTCATTTTTATGGTCTCTTTTAGAAAGGCAATGGAAGCAGCTGCTTGCCTTGAAGTTCTTTCAATGACGCATTAAAGCAGGAGTACTTTGCATGCTAAGGTAGCCATCTGATTAAATATTTTATTCAGTCACATCTATGAAGAACTGGGACTCAAACCAATTCTCTAGAATGTGAGCTGGGCTGTACATTTTCATTTGGTTTCGTACTTTTCTCTTTTGAGTCATTGAATTTGACCAGGCTAATGTCATCTGAGTTTTGTTTCACTCATGTTTGAGAGGATTAAAAATTCTGTACTATGGTACTTCATTTGTGCCCCTCTTTACAGAAGCGGCTGTAAATCCACTGACAGCAAAGCTTCACCTGCAGCTGTCACACCAAAATATATTCTTAACTCTCCACTGCATTTTGTCTCCTCTGCCATAATTGCAGTGACTGGGAACTTAGAGAGCTGCAATAATGGCCCAATGAAATAGTTAACTGAGAGTCTTTTCTTTCGAGGATGAATAAATAAGCCAATTAAGATGTGACAAGTAAAAGCATAGTAAGATTTTTAATATTACATGGGATAGGAAATCTAAGAACATACTGACCATGAGAAAAAGAATGTAAAAATAGGAATCTTTGAAAATTCTGAATTCTTTCAATGTTGAAGTTTATTTTTGCTGCACTCCTCAGACTGCTTTAGGACCTAGCATTCTCCAGTAGAGTGGGGGCTTCAGACTTATAAAAATTTACACCTGAAAGCTTTGAAGCAGTGGACAGGTAGCCTGAATAATGAGGTGATAGAAAATACAGGTTCTAATCCAGGCAGTCCTACTTAAACATGTAGATTAACAGTTTTTCTAATTGTATTTAATCTTCTATTAATACATCCCATGTCTCTAGCTGGTATTTTAATACACAAGGTATTTTAAAAGTGATCATCTCTGTAAAAATTATGCCAGCTGGACTGATAAGGGAAGAAAACCAGAGCTGTGTTTTATTATTGCACTCTTGATAGCAGTAACTCCTCAGAAAGGACTTGAGCCATGCAGTTCAAAACAACTCTTGGAAGAGCATCATATCCGGAATGTACCACGGTCTGCAGTGGCGATGTTCCTTCATAACAATTTTATGGAGTAATCCACCTATTATTTGTGGAGCTAACAGTGAACACAGCTCACACAGTAGACAAGCATTGCAAGCCCTTCAGGAAATAAAGTAATCCTGTACAACACAAACTATGTGGGATTTGGTGTTCCCCAACTAGCATGTTCTTTTAAAACTTGGATTAAGTTCACCTGTTCCTTTGGCTGTAACTGAAAGAATTTTTCGTTAAGTTTCTTAAAAAGAAAAAAAAAAAAAACCAAAAAAACTCCAACCAGACTTAAAAAACATTGGTTCAACAAATCCCATCTGGACTCAGAATGCCTGCAACTGGGTATGATAGAAGTGCAAATCCAAGACGGAATAATGCAGTGGAAACTTAGTATAACCGAATATATTAGTACAGATAATTTATAGATTTTTAGAAGACAACAGAGAGAACAGCCAAGTGTTGAGGGTTATTTTAACCACATAAGAAAAAAAAAAATACCCCAAATCTGTAACTTGCACAAAATGAAAACTAAACTGTTGTAAGACTTTAGATTTTTATTTAAGTTAGGAAAGAATTCAAATTTCATTTCAAAGTTATCTAAAGCTTTTTGGCTGTAGTCAGCATTGCACCACTCAGCCAGCTGAACCAGCCCAGGCTTTATGGACTTCAGAGACCTGTCACCTACAAAGCATCATAGTCCTGAGATAAACACAATGTCCAAAGTAACAAAAATGTATTTTCATGTTAAAATTCATCCAAACTACCTGGATTCTAGAAGCAGTACATTTCTAAAATAAGCAACATTTAACAATCCCAGTGGTAACTGGTAAGGCTCCTTCCAGATGAAATACCATAATGGCCTTGCAGTCCTTTAAGATGCTGAAGTTTTCCAATGTGGCCAATAGTCTTACAGTCTGAAAATTCAGTTAAATCCTCTACAGCCTTTGTCTGCTGTGCCAGCCAGTGCACAGCCACTCTAAAGGAGGGTTTGCTCCTCTTTCACATTACCAGAATTCTTGGTATCTTTGCTTTTTCTCCATGCCCAGAGAAGTAACAGGTGGTGCCTGGTGTTTGATACTGGGTTTCATGGGAGATGTCTACTTATCTATCACTGCAATGGTCTTTAGCAAGTCAGACAGCTTTTTAATGCTTCATGGTTGTTGATCTCCATTTTGGCTCCAAGCTAAACATTCTTCAAATTCTCCAGCTCTTACTCCAATGCTATCATATGTGGTGCTTGATTTTTCTCAATACCTCAAATCTTGATCTTTCATTTCAGCTGTTAACCCCTACCTCTTCCCTGAAAAGCTTTCTCTGTACAAAATAAAGGCTCTTCCCAGAACGAGCCATCCCTGTACTCTCCTTTTTTTTCCTCCAGGTATTTCAAGTACTTTAAATATAAGCATTTCAGCTTCAGGAAGTCTCAAATTCTTATTTCATCAACGAGCAAGTTTACCTGGTGTATTTATTAATGCAGCCATTTCACTTTGAGAATTGGTACAACACAGCTCCTATTTTTAAGAAATGCCATTATTGTCAGTGTGTTTTCTTCACAGTCTATAAATACCCATATTCTCAACTAATGTCACCTTATTAACAAGCAGATTTTCAGCAATCTAAGTCCTTGTTCCATGAGGTAGTAGTTAGCAATTGTGAAGCAGAAGAAGTTTGGAGAGGGGAAATTTCCCCTCCTCCTAGTGCTCTGAGAGCCAGCTGTCCCTGCCATCCCTCTCCACAGCCTGCGAGGCTTTGAAGCTGTCCTGTTCTGAACCTGAGACTCTATGAGTTCATTTCCTGTGTTGCTGGCTCGGGAACCGCAATTCCTGTGACAGGGAGTTTCCAGATGTCACCATGCCAGCACCATGGCTCACGTACAGATGGGCACTGGCAACCAGTGCTGCCAAGCTGGCACAAGAACCAACCCACCAAAGACAGCTATGGGGTGAGAGGGAGCTGGGAAAGACTGCAAAGGATGGGAAAACCAATCTCTTCAGACCCTCAGAAATAGATTTTCCTTTGCTTTTAAGCTAAAGTTCCTTCTTCTGGCACAGAGAATAAAACAACAGCAGACCATTTCCAGAAATCATTTGCAGGGCCTCAACTACAGAAATCAATGGTAGTGCTTTAACTACGGAGTCTTTTAGAAGTCAAAATTTACCATAGATATAATCAGACTATAGATAGAATCAACAACAAGGAGCTCTGAAATCTCTTCCAGAAGTTTTAATTTTAAAAAAAGAAAAAAAAGCATATCTATGTAGGGAAAATGGAAGAAAATGTATTTAAGTCCAAAAAAGCTTCAAATACTCTGAGTTTTGGAATGAGATACAGCTACAACCAGAAATTATTAGAACCACACTACTTCAAGAAAAAATGTGCATAGTTCTGGAAAGCAGGTGTATACCTCAGCAGAGTTTAAGAGCCCAGAAAGCTGTTAAAAACCCCCAAACATTGCTTACAACTGCCACACTGTCATCTTAAATCTTATTGTCATCTTAAACCTTATTTAAACAACTTACTGACTTTCCATTACCATATGAAAGACTTCAAAGTTTTTGTAATTGCAAATATTCTGACCCAAAATAGCTCTAATGCTGCTTACACAGGATTGGAAGAAACTAAAATATTACTCTTTCTGGCTGTAAGAAGAGTTACTTGCACTGAGAGTTCCACGGGTTCCTACTTAATTATGCTGTGGGACTAATACTGAAATTATTACAGCTTTAAAGAGACAAAAAAGCAACACTTTAAGGTACTGCCCCAGCTATACCTACCAGCACCCTGGCTATATAAATGTTACCTAAGAGGTTAAAAAACCTCTCCACCATCTGCTTAGAATCACTTTTTGGTTTCTGTCCAAATTTAAAGGCTATGTTTGAACACAGAAACATAGTAATAAGAATTGTTACTAATATTAGCATTTTTCTTCCATTTTTAATAGGAGCACTAATATAATCTCCCTCTACAGTACATTAAAGAAGGCAAAGAATCAGTGAGACCATCAGGGCACATCAGGCAGGTACACACTGGCAGTCACACCTATTTGATACAGGCAGGTACACACTGGCAGTCACACCTATTTGATAAACACAGAGCATTTTTACACTTGGCTACAGAAAACACAGTAAAGCACTTTTACACTATCAGTCCAGCAGTAATTTTCTTCGAAAAATAAACATGGGAGTTGTTTGGTCCCGTCCCCCCCGCTTAATTTCCAAAGCGTGAGTGGGTTTAAAGTCTCCCATTTGCTGAGCCGCGCTCTGAAGGTGAAATGATAAACCTCGTACACCACTTTTATGACAGCGTATCTACCCCAAGAGCCGGATCTCGACTCGGGGCGAGGGAGGAGGCTTTGCTTTCTCACCAAAATCTTCAGCGCTGGCAGAGTCCTGCGCTAAGCTCTCCGGCATTTCTACCCAGCTGAAAAGTCTCTCACAGTCCCCAGAATCCACTTACGTTACAAAGTAGCACTGCAGTGTAAATAACGCAGAGTTAAATCTCCATCCCCGCGCTTTCTTAAGGCATGGCCAGGTCCGAAGCGACCCAAAGGGACGCAGCTTTTGCCACTCACCAGCCACAAATCGGGGCAGATGGGCAGAAAGGAGGTGGCAGCCCGGTCTTGATCCAGGTATCCCTCGGCTCCGAGCCCGCTCTCTCCGCAGACGAAGCCGCTGCTCCGCTCGCCCCAACACCGGCCCCAAGCGGGGAGTGCCGGCAGCCGCCCCTCCCCGCGGCAGGTCCGGGCACTGGCAGCGCTCGGCGGCTCCTCCCTGCTCCTGCCGCGGGAGCCCCGGGCCGCTCCCCGCCCTCGCTCCCAGCCCCCTCGGATCGGTTCGGGCGCGGGGCCGAGTTCGGCCGCCTCACCTGCCCGCGCCCACCGGGGCTGCCCGCGGCTCCGCGCCTGCCTCTCCACATGTAGAACACGAGCGGCACTGCCTTGGCACCGGCTGCTACAAAGGGAAAAAGCCGAGGAAGGCGGGAGACTGAAAACAGCTCCGGGGCTCATTTAGAGTGCTTTTCAAACTCACTTCAGCCCTCATTAGCTCCTGGCAAGGGCTTCCCTTCCCCCCCCCCGCCCCCCCCCCCCCCCCCCCCGCCACGAGCACCAAGCTCTTACTTCATCCTTAGTTGTCAGGCCAAATATTGGTGTGTGGCTACCCATCTCCAAGAAGTCTCCAGCAACGGAATACCTACTGGGATTTAAGGGCCTTTACCCCACCAGATTTTATGATATTTGTACCTAAAAAAGCTTCACCCATAAAGGAGTACTTGAGAACCTGCAGTTCATCTCCACATACATCTCAGATAACAATTCTTTATAAGACTTTATAAATACAAACATAATTATTACAGACTATTACTGCAAAAAACTGAAAATTTCATGGTTCACAACTCAAAATGAAAAAATAGAGATTACCAAAGTCTGGAGACAGTTAAAACCTCAGTTCTAGGTATTAATGTGGGGAACAAGGTACTCGCTCACTTAGCAGAGGTGTTCTATGAGGAGCTTAAAATCCTACCAGAGGCAGTGCTGCTACAAACAGGTCTCAATCTGTGGTTTACTAGGATATTATGTTCAAACTAACTACAAAAGCCCATAGGCTCACAAGCCTTGTGTTTTGGGAGCCAACTCCTGGTTTTTCCTCAGCTCTGGGTATCCAGAACTGGCATCCTCCTGGGGCAGATCTTGTGAATCAGTCTCTGTGAATCCAAAGTAGATCACAATTCACAGGCATCTAACTGGCTTTTAGAAGTGCTCTCCTTACTCTCTATTGAAATACAGGAGTTCTCATTTCAGGGTCAAGTTGAACTAGCTGGAGCAAAATTAATTGCTCATCTATAAACATCTTTACTCTTTGTAAAGCAAAAGATTTAACCAAAGGAAACACTGAAGCGTGATTTCCCTTAGCATGACCTCAGAATTATGCATTCCAATTGTGATACAAGTTTTTACACAAGGCAGCTTTTCCTGCGAATTTGATCTGGTCTTTAACAGGTGGTGAGAAACTGTGCTGCTTCCCCACTTGTAAGGGGAAACTCTTTTTTTGTTAAACCTGTCTTCCTTGACTTTCTCACTGAGCTTAAACTGGGAATTTCACTGGCATCAGCTGCCATATCCACCTCCCCCACACCATCAGTATCCCATCTAGAAAATAATTTTTCTAATATTAATGGATTCTCTAACAGAAAACTTGCTTTCTATCCAAGGTAGAATCATTCACTGTTAATGATCTAGGACAGATTTTATGTAAGAAATGTATTTTGCTCAAATCTATTTATTAAGCAAAACAGCACTACTACAAAGCAAGTAACTCAACCATAATTCAAAATGAAAGTAGGGTGGCAACACAGTATTCACTTTCTGAATATCTGAAACACATAATATAGCCTGGAAGCACCAGAAGAATAATCTCAAAGTTACTTTTCCAAACTCACACAACTCTATGTATTTTTGAAAAACATACCTACTAATAAAAGTATTTCTGAAATGTGTCAATATTACTGTGTATCAGTTCACTGCAGATATTGTGTCCCTTGTATTTGCTAGTCACCTAAAAGAAATGACAAGAGGCACATATTTGCTTACTGCTTTTATATCTAGGAGGAAAAGGACTATAAAAATCTAAAGGATTACAGTCTATTAAGACCCTTAAGATTATATGTACTGCAGAAAATTGTGTTAGTTTCTTAGCACATAAATTTAATGCAGATACTTTGTTCCCAAGGGTGACAGTAAAACAAATGTATAATGTATGTTCAGACATTTGTTTAATAAAAGTATTTATCCAAATGGGATTTAAATAGTGTATCATATATTAGAATTACAGCCTTGTAGTAGATTATTGCCCTTACAGTATCTGAAAACCAAACTCAATATTAAGTGCTGAGAAACATTTTCCCCATGCTACACTTAGGTCCTGCAGAGCCTTGGTTGCCCTGGGTACCCCTAACACATTCCTGGTTTGGACATTTCCATTATCCACCCTTTAACATCCCCTTCTGCATCACTTCTAATGTTGCTACTCATCCCACCATTAATCTCCAGTGATAGCAGACAACTGCTGACTTCTTTATTTGCAAGTGATTAAAAAATACAACTAAGCCCTACAGCATATGGAATGCAGGTCCAGTGAAAAAGGATGGAAGAACTTAATGTGATTCAAGGCAGACCAGGAATGTCAGATTTGATCTGTGGAAGCCTCAAGAGGATAAATGAGTTTATTCTATAAACTGTGCTATTCACTGCCTGGAAATGCATCTATGCAGGGAATCTGGAGCACATCTGCACTACTAGTTCAGCCTTGGTTTAATTCAAAATGATCCTCAATGCATCAGGAAGTTCTGTCCATAGGCATATGGATCTGCCAATACATTTTACAAGTACTTTGATTGTTCAGCAAAGAAAAACTCTTTAACTTAGAGAAAGCATCTCTTATAATAACCATTTTTCTATCATAAGTTGTGGTTTTTTAAATTGAGATTTTAAAATAACATTTTTCACAGTACACTTATACAAATAAAATCAAGTAGCAGTAAAAAGACTAAAGACTAATACAGTTCCCAGACTTATGTATACTATACTTCAGAAAAAGATAATGAAGATAACCGTGGTAGACTCAAATGAGCTGCAGTCTGTGCAAGAAAATGAGCCTAAAAAACAGAAGCTTGTATTTACAAAGCAGGACAGAGTGTTGTAATGCATGAAGTTTTCTCTCTTCAAACAAGATACAAAGAGCTGCAGTACTTGGCCATGACCCTTTCATAGCCTCTCCTAAACTGAAGACATGAGGCAATGCCATTGAGTGCATCCACTCCTCTGACCTCTGTCTGCCCATGATCAAGAGCCACCCTTCCACCACAGGAAGTGCAGCTACACCTTGAACCTTCTCCTGGCTGAATGCCCTCACCTGCCTCTCTGAGTTTAATATGACATTATTTACAGGTTCTTGTCACAATGCCCCTTTTCCAAAGAGAGATCCAGAAGAAGCTGAAAGACTTTGAACGTTGCATGTTAATAAGAGAGCCAGTGGAAGTCTTGGGTATTCTGCGGACAAATGGGTGATGAATGGCTCAGCAAGTGCTCAGAAAAAAAGTGCAGAGGCTTCCAAAATCTTTGAAAGCTAGACAGAAGGCACAAGAGGTGCTGTAGAAATTCTGATGAATTGCTAATGAACTGGGGAGAATAAGGGTATACAGAATAAAAGAACCAATTAAAGGTTAAAATGACAAAATGAATTCTGCACGTGGCAGATGTACTCTGCACATATTTTATTACAGCTACATTGAATTTTTATTACAATTCCTATCCACCTCCAGAATTTCCTGGCTGGTGGGCTTTTTTTCTTGGATGCAAAAGTCTCTGTTGCCTTTTAGATGCCACAGCCCAGTACTCACAGTAGGCAATTTACCAAATGCCTTTTAAAATAAACAACATAGCAGGAAAAATATTGGTTGGTAGGAACCAACCATTCATTTACTACTTTTCATACTAAAGTATATTTTTGTGCAACACTTGAGCTAATATGAACGTAGCAGGACCTAATTTAATTACTCAGAGGCCCACAGGGCACAGACCAGGAACTTCCAGCTTCTAGCAGCACTTGGGATATGCCAGCACTGCACTGAGAAGTTAATTGGGCTGAGTCAGCTTGATCCATCAGCGATTACAAGGTCTAGACTGCCACTGATACTCACACCTGACAACCTGCAGAGAGATCCAAGAGCCTACATGGTGTTCCCAAGCGCTCTTGGGTCCAGAAATATGAGGCATAGACACAAAGTGACCTGAGACTGCAGCCATGCCAATGTGAGCTGTCTGCTCCTAAGCATAAACAGAACCTGAAAAGAGAATGCCTGTGTCCATAAGGAAATGAAGTTGGAAACTCTCAAAATTGGCATTTGGAAGCCTCTGAACATTGGAGTTAATTGACAACCGCTGTTACCCTCCAGAGAAGAAAGTAAGTATTGCAAAATATAAAAACAAAAGTAGCCAGCAATGAAAATCTGGCACTTCAATCTGTAGGTTTATTTATTTGAGATACAGGCTGAAGAAAATGCAGTGACTGAAATTCAAGGTATTAAAATCTGCATCCTCTTACACTGGTATTCTTCTATACTGTTTTTTCTTCCCCTTGAAGTGTAGAAGACAGACCTTCTTATAATTACATGTAATACTGTAAGCAAAACTGATTCAATATCATCATATACCTATGGCAGAAGCCTTAAGTACACTTACAGACTCTTCTACTTACAGACTGCTGCCTCCACAAAGATGAAATATTGTCTGATCAATAGAGGACATGAAGCAAATTGATTGTCCTTCTCCAGCTTCCACTCATCCAGACTTTATCATAAAATCTTTCATAATTGATAACCTGGAAAAGGGCTGAGAATTGAGGGAGTTTACAGGCTGAGAAATCTTTAAACCTTGCAAAGCAGTCTTTCTCCAGCGCTAGTGACAGGGGAACAGTTCAGACATGCTCACTGTTCATGCTCTATTCCTTGTGGTTGTGTTTTGGGCTTTGGTTTGTTTGTTTTAGTTGTTTGGGGTTAAGATATGCAAAGGACATCTGGCTTGGATCTGGAAAATTTAAACTCCACATGTAGCAGGCTAGGGCCTGCTAGGGCCCCGTGGAGGGCTGAAGCCTAGAGAGAGGAAATGCCAAGTCATGGTGAAAAAGCCAGAAGTCCCTCTCTTCCGCCTTCTGGACCCCAGTTTATCTCTCTGTAACTCCCCAGGTCACTTCTCCTTAACCCCTGCTATTGGACAATTTCTGATCCCCTCTAGCCTTATATAATGGGCTGTTTTAGCCCATTCTGGCCAGAAGAGCCATTGCTGGAACCCTCCACAGACCCCCCAATAAAACCATCACTATGGAACTCCACAACAAGTCTTCTCTTCGTGTCTGCTTCCCGGCTAGTCTGAGCACCTTAGCAAGCAAAAGAGCTGGAAATCATAAAAGAGCTGATAAATCAGTAATGAGCTGATATCCTTTAGGCTTGCTAAGGCTGCCTGCGGCTAAGAGCAGCTTGGGTACTCGACAGTCTGTCCCCAATGGACTGAGCTATCCGGCCCTGTGCCGCCTGCTCAGGGGCAAACCAGTCCAGCAGGAAGCCAGAATATCCACACACTACATTCAATAAACCAGATACCAATTTATTCTTTTTAATATGCTGGAAACTGGACATTTAAGGCACATCAGCTTAAATAACACAAAGTCAAAGCACAGAAATAAATTTCTGGAGGCAAAGAGGGTCTTTCATTGTCCACAAAGTGCTTAGAACAATGTTCTCTCAGTCCCTAGCGTAATGAAAAAGTTACTTCAGTATGAATCTGCAAACAACTACTGTGGAAACCCAGGGCACCAGGAATATTTCTCTGTTTGCTCTGGGGTGCCCTGACCCCCAGGGGAGCACTGACTTTGACCTGCATTCATGGAGAAAGTTTCCTAGACTTCAAGATAGACTAGAATCCACAAAAGTGTGAAATAGATTATAGAGAGTAGTGTAGGTGTATCAGTTGGTGAGAAATTTAGGTTTTGGAATTTTTAGTGTGCTGCAGATGGAATCAAGATGGAGGGTGTTGTCCTGGGTTTCTTCTTCATGCTTCTTCTTCCTTCTTCTCCATGGGTTTGGGGGGCATTTTGTAATTGGGCAGAAAAGTCCGCATTGCGGGCTCTTTGGGATCAGTTATTGGATTAAAAGGGAAAATAATCTAGGTGTCAGTTCTTAATTGGATAGTTTAGTCTTAAAAGTGCTCTTGTAACAAGAGATTGTTAGCCATTTTGTGCCTTCTAATGAAAAGCTGCCAAACTCACAATAATGAGACTGTTTTACTGATAAGAAATAATAAACACTTGAGTCCAAACATGAACTACCATTTCAAGCACCTCCAATCCAGACCCAGAGAAACAGACAACTGGGACCCCCACAAAATAGAGCCTGATTCTAAACTATTTTCTTTATTGATTTTTGGCCTTTATTGATTTTTTTAAAAAAGCTCTCAAAGTATGATAATGACATTTTACAGCCTTCCCTCTTCTCCCGACTGAAACAAGTCACTGTCAGCATCTTCCTAACTTTTTTTTCATTGAGATTCTGAGATTTTAAATGTGAAGGCTGAGTTTTATGACATATAAGACTGTCTTGTTTTATCTACTTATAGAACAGAAATAGTAATATAGATTTAATGACTTTTTTTTTGGTGGACATCTAACAGACATAAACCTTTTATTTTCCATGTTTCCAAACTACATGTACTCTGAACTGAAATGCATATCTGAAGTTCCACAGTAACTCAAGGCCCACATCACAGAAAAAGCCTTGAAAAGCTACGAAGTTTTAAAATTCCCCACATTGGATGAATTCATATTACTAAAAAAACCTTGAAAGTTGTGTATTAACCATGAAAACCAGAAGATTAGATTTAATACTCTGCAAAAAAGCTTTAATATGGAAAATTTATAAGACAGTTTTATTAGCATCTCAAACAGTTTTCAGATACTAATACGAAGAAAACTTGTTAAAAAACCAAATAAATCTGGAAGTAGAATTGAGTATCTATACTTTTGATTTATCTACAGTTTACAGTGTTTTGAAGGAACTTTTAATAGCTTGTCTTCAGCTGCAAAAGTTTCATTCTCTAAACAGAGTGCTCCAACAATAAGTTCCATTAAAATACAGCTGCATAGACATGTTTACACACAGTTATATTTTCTCATTCACATTCCTTTCTCACACGTGTACCTTTTCCACAATGAAGTAACTAAACTTAAATGTATCTTATGTACATGCACACATGTATAATGTCACTTGTAAAATAGTCCAGCCTGATCAGGGGAAAAACTAACAGAATGCTTTATCTGAGTATAAAATAAACAAGTGACATAACAAGCAGTAATTCTACCACTTGTACAACACCAGCACTTAGATTACAACCACTTGCCTGATGGCAGTGAAAGCAACTATTGCTGTGTAATTTTTTTCCACAACAGGAGAAATGTATTTTACTAATACTGTTTTAATAACCACCACATTAACTTGTCTGTAATCAAAGAAGTAACAAAGAACTGTATTTCTCCCATCATTTAGAAAAATTCATATAGCAACAGTCCAGAAACCACAAGTACCACTAATCCCATTTCAGTTAGGGAAGCAAAGAAATGTCACTTTTTTCAGATTCATATTCTTAGTTCAGGAAACAGCAAAGTCTTGCAATTTATGGGATTCTTTCAAATGATATCAATTATTTTTAAGATAGGTACAACTGTTTTGAAATTAATTTAGGGAAACTAAAAAGGCAGAATCCATATTTAACACAACTGCGTAAGTATTGCCATATAATGCTTATGCAATATTAACAGCTGTGTGCAAAATAAACTTTCATGTTGCAGACATCAGAACACTGTTCATATTGCTGTTCATTCACTTAGAGAGCTAAATAGAAGTTTCTTGCTATTCATTTAAGAGTAAACTGGGTAACAGTGGCAATTCTGAAACATTTCTAAAACATGAACCTATTGCACGTTCAGCCTTCAGATTAGCCTAGCTCCCGTGGCTTAGTAAAACTAAGCGAGAGGAAATCCCCAACAGCTTTTTTGTTCTTAAGATTTTCAAAATTAGCTGCCTAAACCTTCAAACAATACATGAAAGAATTCCCCCTCCTTTTGTACTCAACCAACATCACACCTTCACCTTTCTTCATCAGGAAAGTGGAATAAGCACCAGAGCTAATATTTTTTCCCCACCAGAAAAAAAGAGAGATCTAAGTGTTTGAAGTAAACAAGCATTGCTAGAGCCCAGAGGTCCTTTTATTTGAAGTGAACTTTACTGACACACTAACAAAGGCCTGACAGACAAGGCAGGAGAAAATGGTATTTGAGTACAACCTCAATGTTTGCTCACCAGGCTGCTTGCCTGCCACAGCCTTACCCAAACACAGCCCCTGCAATGTGAAGTCAATCTTTTCTGCCTGTCTCTTAGCAAACAGACGTGAGCCTGGGAATTCCTCAAACATTCAGATAAATCAAGAACCAGACTGTTCAGAGCCTCAGCCTCCGTGGCTTTAGAAGGAGATGTCAGATTTCTGCAGAAGCCTCTGATTTCACACTACTTAGACTAAAATACAGTTGTTGCCAATCACGCAAGTCACATAATTTCCAAAACTCTTCACCAGGTTTGATACGCTTCCATTTCAACTGCTACTCTACGAGAAAAAACTTGAGACAACTCTAAACTACAAAACACCTACAAAACATTCCCCTATGATGGATTTTTATATGCTATCCCTATTCCTTTTGTATTATGCCCAAGGGTTGTGTCTTCTCAAAAAACTGATCCGGCATTTTCTACTGTGCACAGGTTCCCTGGAGCCATGCAATTCTGACTGTACAGTACAAAACTTGTGTTGTCAGTACAAAATTGCAATTGCAAACATTCCTGATCAATGCTTGACTCAAGAAATCTTTTAGAAAAGCACATGGTACAGAAACATTGCATTACATTTTTAATACAAACCCAGATAAATTGCTTCTCTGCATGAGGTCCATTTAACAGACCAGATTTTTATGCAGAAGATGACCCAGTATTGACCAAACTATCTAAGGTGAGGTACTTAAGTGCTTTTCAAGCTTAAAGGTACCCCTTGAGATTTACATTCAATAAATACAGCTGAATACCTACTTAAAGATGGAATTCAAGAGAAGACTTTGACTAGATTACTTTATACAATCTGTGATGTATGTAGAAATTCAGTTGGACAATACTGATTTTACCATTTTATCGAATTACTATACAGGCTACACATGCTCAGTTTCTAGGAGTTTCATTGGAAGAGGATTTGGTTCTGTACTGGTTATATGAACTCTAGTATCAGATTAACTCTCATCACACAAAAATTAAGGAATCTAAAGAGGATCAGCTGCTGAAATGTGTTTAGGAGTACAGTATGTTTCCATACCTAGGATTTGAGGATCAGGATTCTAAAGCAGCAAGACGGATAGCAGTCTGCAAAGGAAGCCAGGCTATGAGAATTGAGAGAACACTACTCAGTGTTGGTCATTAGAGACTACAACTGTGCAGTTGTTTTTTTTTTTTTTTAATATCCTGGCAAAGAGGAGTGCCTGGGTATATGCCAGCAATACCACAGCTGTACGAAGTTAACACCAACAAAGCACCTCCATATCAGACATGGAGACAAGGAAACAGCAGCTGTGGAAGATTCCTGGCAGCCCTAGGCAGCAGCAGCTGCACAGCCATTCCATGGCTCCAAGGAAAGTTTGGTCCCTTTGCAGTTCCCTCCCTTCCAGCTCCCTCAGTTGCACCATGTACTTGTTCCAGGGCATGGTGGCAATTTTAATGAACCTGAGAAATATGTTTACTACCAAGCCATTGAACCTTTATAGCAAGTATTCAGATATTAAAACTTGAATATTCTTTTTATAATTTTAAATCTTACTTCACAGAACAGCCTTGTTTAGTCTACAGATTTAACAGTCACCAGCAGATATAATTTTAAAGAGTAATGCACGCAAAATATACTGACCTTTCCAGCAAGAACTCACAGCCCAGCTATTAAAAAAAAAAGAAAGACCAGCCTCAGTAAGGTTGCTCCATTTGTCAGAAGATATTAATCTTTGCATATGCCCTTTCCAAAACAAGTTAAGTATAAATCTACCCACAAAAAAAAAAAAGAAAAAAAGAAAAAAAAATCTTTCTCAAAGAGTTTGCTTTAGAAACAAAGTCAAAAATAATCTAACCTTGAGGGAACCATCCCAATGAATTTTGCATGGCTTGTTCTTCATACTCGTATGACACATCCATGTTTTTCCTCACAGTGGACAAAAAAAAACTATCACACAGATCTGGTCACAGTACTCAAAAGCACACAGAGTTATTGCTAGGCATTAGTACAGACTGTAATACCAGCCACCGTTCCTTCCACCTTTCCAGTACAGCTGAGTGTCAGCTGCCCGGCAGGACCAACACTTTGTGCACACTGAGTGACCCTGAGCTCCTTGGTTACTGGCACATTATAAACCAGGGGGGAGAGCAAACTGCTCACACATATCAAGGGGAAGGAGGGCTCGGAAAAAGGGAGAGAAAGGAACCTGGAATGCTTGGCCCAGGGTCAGAGAACAAAGAATTTCAGAGCTAGGTGGCAATCTTAAGAGGAAAGTGCCTATCATGCAAACATGCTCATCATGTTCACCCAAATACTTCCTCTTCAGAGATTAGTTTTAATCCCAATAAATTTTCTAAATTCAATTCTAAACTCCCCACATACTTGCACAAACTTGTTTGCTGGCATAAGGATGGTGGCTACAGCAGGAAAGGATAACCAGATGGGGGCGATGCATTTCTTTTAGCGGCACTGATGACTTAGGTTCACTTAGGAGAACCCGTGCATATAATGTGTATATTAGAGTACAAACTGCAAAAGCAACAGTCTTTACAGGACTAAAGAGAAACTTTTAAAAAATGCTTTCGAAAAAACATGAAGTACATAGAATATAGTTAAAAGGCAGAAATGCAAATCATAGGGATAAGTATGATGCACAATCTCTGCCTCTGATTTTTCTGTACAAAAAGTTATTGCTGAACTAGTTTTGAATTCTCACAAAATAACAAAGCAGAAACAAAGGCCTGTGTTCAAAACACTTACAAACTGCAATTCCAGTTCCCTACATACAGGACTTTCTTTCATTAGGACAAGATGGAAAACAAATCAGTGATTAGCATTCTAATTCAATACTAAAACATAGTAGGGTACAATTGGTAAAGGCACTGATGGGCATTTTTCCAGGTTCCTTGTTGAATGACTGCACTTTTTCTTTCAGAAAAAAAAAAAAAAAACTCAACTGTTCAACAACATCATCATCATCTGCTATGACTTTCCTCACAAGTGCTGCAGTACTAAGCTCCTTGCATGGCCACTGTAAACACTGAGCAGGAGCATTGATGCTTTTCAGATTATCAGTCAGATCATGACTGAGAGCAGTCAGGCTTCTTGTACACAGAACACACCCCAAAGACTCCATAGCCATCAGGAGCTAGTTTTCAGGTAAACATGTGAGTGACAGCAGATAAAGCTGTATTCCACTAAAATGGCAGCAGTGAAACCTTCAGGAGGAGGTAATTCAAGGAAAACTCTGCGGTACATTACTGATTCTGCACAGTACTTCACAAAAGCCTCATGATTACAAAAATAAAAGAAAAGGTTCTGTTTAATTTCCTATGCTCACTCCTCCTTATATTTAAAGGTGAAAAGAAATATTTCCCTCAGGAAAGAGTGGCCCAGTTCATAATTTCTGGATTAAATCCATTAATATTAGCTGCAGAATGAAATTATTAGTGACAGGTTCACTGAATTACCTCTTTACAGAGGTCACTGGAGCTTCCTAGAAACCTAAAACTGCCATTGTAAATTTAGCTAATAACAACTGAGTTTTTGAAACCAACTAAATTAGAGGGAAACATAATAAAGAACTTGCTTTAATACCCTAATCTAGTCATGCACTGTAGTACAATACATTTTCGTTTCTTCACTTTGAAGTTATAAACTGAGAAACAGAAGAGTTCTGACATGCACCACTATTACATCAGCCTTTTATATCCACAGTTGTGGACGTAGAATTTCTATTGATTTTAAATATGCTAATTTCTCTTTGAACTGTAACACAAATCAAGAATAATTTTTCTGGCAAGTACACAAACCATAGCTTGATTAGCACATTTAAAATAAGATTATACAGAGGCTTAAAATAGGATTAAAAAAGCTTTCACTATGGAAAATTCTATTATGAAATGAATCAATTTTGCAACATCAAGAATCTGAAAAAAAACCCCACATGTACAAAAACCTTACTTTCATTCTATGTTTATTACCACCATTTTGACGTTTCACTCAATTATTGATGAAGCACCTTAGACAGAAATTGTTCAATTCATCACTTTATAGGTTACACTTAGTTCTCCTTAATCTTCCAAGACAGTTCATAAACTCTGTGTACTGTTTCATGTAAAGTACATACAGAGTCCTCAAAGTCCAGCCTGTGCTTCCCCCTTCCAAGGAAGTGACCTCACCATCAGATTATAAAGTCCCGTTTCTCTTACTAGCGCTCTCTGTTGCTCTGGTCCTGTAAATTTTGCATTCCTAGGAGTACAAAGGATAGCCTCCATCCCAATCCAGTAAACAGCTGAGGAGTGAAGAGTCCACTACTTGGCGAGAAACCTCAGCTTGAAATTCTTCAGCTGGATTTCAGCGTTAAATCCAAGTCTTCCCTTTCTCAGGGTTATCACACAGCTGTGCAGCAATTATATCCCAGCTTTGCAGGGCATGTGCAGACACTGGTGTGGTGCTGGGACACTGGGGCACTGGCAGGAGCAGCACTGAGCACAGCTCTGCTCTCCAGCACACCAGTTTGCCTGGCTGCTAGGACCACAGAGGGACTGGATGTCACATTTGCTTACACCAAGCTCTCCACTCCTCCCACAAGCAATGAGAGCCTTCAGCCCTGCTGTCCCTCCCAACTTCTGATCTACTTTGTCAGAGGTTACTTCAAGAACTCCCAGAAGTAATGCTATTCCAACCTAGCCAAATCCATTTTGACATGTCTATTTTTACACAGTGTAAAACAAACACCTTGAATTCTGCTGGTTCATAAGGAATTGAGAGGTAAAATGGGGTTATAACAATTACTGGGGAAAAAATGGAACACTTCATGAAATGGTCCTGGTAAATCTTACACCAAATGAGGGTCACCTGTCACAACTGAGCCCTGTTCATTAGTATTGAACTGAAACCTAACAGAGTCCTTATAGTCTCGCAAGCCTTAAATAGATTTAAAATGTGCTCTGTTGTGACTTATTTTACCAGTGGAACACTATTGTGCAAAGATCATAGAATCCCACTAACCCTGGTCACGACTTCTGTGGAACTATTACCAAAATTCCACAGCTGCCAGAGACCTTGAATCTGAAGCAGACTGATACTAATTTGTAATTAAGAGGCTAACTTACCATAGAGCACAGGCTTCTTGGTCTAAATTCAGTTTACTAAGAACTCAGTTCTCTTTGTAATTCCTTTTTTTCTGCTTACTATTATAAGTGGTATGTTTTAATAACTCCTATATCTCATGGAACAACTAGACATACCCATAACAGATAAAGATGCAAAAGACTGGAAAAAGAGCTTGATTGATCAACTGTAAGAGTCAGTACCACCTTTTGTATAGGACATATCTGATTCTGAACAAGGAAGGCAAACATGCTCTGTGCTGCGTTAGTCTCTGTATCTTTGTGGTAGAGAGTAAGACTGTATTATTCCACTTCTTCTTGGCACTAGGTGACTAAATTGAAAAAATTACCACATTCTCCAGTGTCTAGGTTGGGCAAATGACCTCACAGGAACAAGAATTTCTTTGAATTGTTCTAATTCCGAATTTGCAGAATACTCTCAGTATTCAGAATTTGCAGAATACTCTCAGCAAGAATAAGCCAAGAAAGGACAGGCATTTAAATACTGAAGTGTTTCTCATCCTACTAAATAAACTTAGAGGTAACAGTATTAATTTAAGTAGGTAATCAAAATGCTGAGAAAGTTTTCAAGGAAACTGAGGCACTGAAGTCTTGGAGTTGTCTAAACTATCTTCAAATATTACTTTATATTGTATTTCAGGAGTCTAGGTCCTCTTGCAGAGCAACTTCTGCTAGCCTTCAAACATTAGGTGATCTAAAATCCAACAAACTCTGTCAGGGGCTGTGCTGAATTATCTGCCATCTGGAAACTGTAAAAATCAAAATTATAGGAAGCGACATGAAAAAAATATTATTAAAACACAACAGTGATGGTAAAGCTTGAAAACTTTCCAATACAACTGACTGAAAACCTGTCTTTTCTGAAGACCCATACAACCTGAAGCAAGTTGAGTGGGAGCTAAGAGCCCTGAGGCATCAGAAAAAGCTACCCAAGCAGTCTCTAATCTGTGGAGGTTAAACTCTATTTCCTTCTACAATGAAATGAAGATTCTTTTTGTTTTAGTTTTTAAATTGGATGAAAAATATAAATCTAGTTTCAAAACACTTAAGTTCTTTCCAAAAGTACAGTTCTCTCTATCCAGCCAACTCTATATAGTCTCTTTCTGAAAAACACAGCATTGCTCAAAGTTAAGTTAAAGGATTATTTGGAGTTGTCTTGCATAAACACAAGCCAAGTATTAGCTTAAGTTACTATAATGGTCTTTATATAGGCTCATAAGTCACACAGCAAATTCTGGCAGAAACAGACTTCAGTCTTTGGACACGTCTAGGTATTTGAACATGGTGCCAAAAATCTCCCAAAGATAAGTGAAACACACCAGGAAAACTGGTTTTAATATCCAAAGAGTTACTCAAGGTCAATTGAATTTATCAAGATAAAGAATACATTTTTCTTTCTATGCAGAGAACAGATGAATCTTTCTGCTCAATATTGAACAGCTGTTGAAAACAACAGATGCTGAAAACTCTCTAAGAGATTCTACAAAAAATCTTTTATAGAGCAAATTACTTTGCAACCTAAACACCAGAGTTCCTATAATGAAATCAATTTCTATGCCATGGTCTTAATTTCAGTTTACTTCGTATATACATTCAACCTACAGCCCCTGAGCTTTATATTCAAGAACTTCTCATACCAGCAGTTGTCTTCCATAAAGAGCCTCGTTCCCTTAACAGTGCTAGTATTTGCTCAATGAAATATTAGCTCCTGCAACCTGTCAGAAAGGGACTGAGCAACAACACACTCTGGTCTGACCAAAAAAAACCAAACAACCAACAAAAAACCTAAACAAGAACAAAAAGGACACATTTCAAAACTGGGTGTTTTATTCTACATAGAATGGTTCCTGCTGATTCTGTACTCCACAGCTGAAAATTGTAACGTTTCACCAAATTACCAAAAAGCTTGTGTTTTTTTCACCCAAGACTTAAGCCAAATGTGTCTCAGCACTGGATCCTAAACTTTAATTTCCTTCTGCTTCTGCTATTGTTATGCCAGCACTTCTAAATATTTACCTTCTCAGATTCCTAAAATGGAAGAAGCCAGGGCTCTTTTGTAGTGCAGATGATTTGCACAGACCCCAAGCAGCGCAGAAATTCTCACGCTTTCGTGGGAGGGAACTGGATTTATGGGACACTTTGCTCCTGACAGGGGAAAGTAATCTTTAATAAATTTAAACTGAGGTCCCTTTCTAACAGAGAGGGATTATGTATATCTACCCTATGTACAATGATAAACATTAAAGGTATTAGGAAACATTACTTAGAGAACTGCAGATGTACATTTTTCATAAAGTGTAGATATTATTAAACTGCATCTAAAGTTGGAAATGCTTAGCACTACTGAAAAATTAGTTTTTTGTATATGTCACTTAAATTTATCTTCTGAAAAGTTAAACTGTCATTATAGATAAGGATTCAGTAAAAGCTTAATCAAAAATGTGAAGGCAGTACTAACAAAATGCAAGCATAAACAACATGAAAAAGAAAAATTTCATTTTTATGCCCACTGAATCTTTTGGAGTCTCCATAGGAGCAACTCAGTCCTTGTTATCAAGGAGGGAAGTCAGCTTGGTCTTTGCTGGCATCACACATTCAGAAAAGGGACCTACAAGAGAAATGCTCCATATACTGTTTATTTATTAAATCAACACCATAGTCTAGAAAGTCATGCTACAGTAAATCTAATGGAGATATAAACACGTTAGATACTACAGAGTAATCTGAGACAAAAGCAGTTTTCCTATTTTTGTAAGCACACACTGAGTTATATCCTCCTACGTAACAGAAATCTGTTGCTAAGGATAGGCAGAAGACTTTAAAACTTGCTAAAGCCATTGATTGTGTCATTTTAGCTGAAGCTGTGAATAACTGTATCAACATAGTATAGTATTCTTTATTTTGAAGTCATCAAATTATGCACTCTAACTAAAGAATATCCTTCCAGAAAATCTTTGTGAGCACTAAGCCTCTTTTGTTATCAAAGCAAACATTTCTTTGTGTGTCTATTCCATGTGATAAAGGTGGAGTTTGCCCCCTTATGGATGCTGAAAACTTGGGGGATAAGAATCTAAATGAGATAATTGTTTCCACATATTACAGAATTCTTTAAGAATCCATACAAGCGCATGGTAATCGACAGGGGAATATAAAGAAACTTAAAATAAAAGTGGTTTTTGCACAGTGGGGAGTTACAGTTTCTCAATACTGGACTCAGAACACATGGGCAAATCAAAAAAGGAGGGAACAGAGGTGGTCCCAATCTGCTTTTCAGCCTAAGGCAGCAAAATAACAAAGTCATAATTTTTAAAAAAACAGGACAAAAAATATTTCAAAGGAATGGCTGTTATTGCCAAAGCCACTTCACACAGTTCCACCAGTCTATCAAAAGCAATCTCTCCTTATACTCCTGGTACTGCACCATTCCTCCTCACTTTACATGGACGTTTGCTTCTTTCTCATCTCCTGCTTCTGTTTTTATCTCCTCTTGTCCTGAATTTCCCTAATTACAAAGCCTTCTAAATCAGAAGAATCAGAAACTTTGATGAATAATTTCTAGAAGCAGCAGTCTAAATAGGGAAGAAGAAATCTGCCTCTGTCCTGCAGGCTATCTCCCTGTGTAGAAAACCTGTCTGCATAAACACTACTTATCACTGCAAGCAGTTTAGATGTGCAGGACAGTTTGAACAAATAACCAAGGAGCTGCTGTGGGCACACAGGTTCCATAGACCCCCTTAACCATTTTCACCTTTTAATAATTGCAGTGACCTGTACTCTGCACTTGCATCTCACAAAACACTCAAGTGCCAGTCACCATAATGCTCCTTCATGAGGAATTCCTTGAGTTTAGGGTAAGATTATTTCCAAGCTATTTAACCCCTAAGGGAAAGCGCTGCAAAACAAAATCTGAGGTTTTATTCACGAGATAGGGAGAAACTGCAATATTCAAAGTCTTCATTAAAATTACTTTGTTTTTACAGACTGACTTCAAAAAACCACTTCAGAAAACCCTTTCTAAATGGGTTTAACTTAACTGGTAAGTTACAATATAGTTACATTTCAACTATTTCAGATCAAGCCAGGCAACTACTTTAAATTCTCAAAAGACCACTGAACAAGCAATATTTACTTATCACAGAAGCTCCTGTCTTTAGAAAATATTAAAAACCAGTGCTGGAACTTTAAACCCTTAAATAGAACTTCAGAAAATAACAGTGGATATTCACAAATTGTAGGCACTTATCTTTCTTAAACTTTTTTTTTAATAACAGTTGCTTTAGAATTCATAAAAAAAAAAAAACAATTGTTTACCTCTCCCATTTAAAACTCATAGCTGAACAGTTAGGGTTTCATGCATTAAGTAACATAGCTGCTGACTTCAAAACCAGTAATTATGAGAAAATTTTAGGCTGAAAAAAAAGCTGAACTTTTCATAGTCTCCCAACTGCAGTAACCAAAGGTTGAATGCTACTGAGGATTGAACCAAACTTTTTAATACTCTTTATTCTGCCTTTCCCTTTTATCTGACTTAAAAGATATGCTTTCTCCAAAACTGAATTAAAAGAAGAGAGGTAAGACAGCTAGCTGAACTGGAATCTCTAATAGCATTAAAGTTACATAGATATGCAGCAAATAAATACATTGCTAATGCTGACTAGCAAGGCAGGAGTCCTATTTTCAGCTGGAAAACCACTTTTAAAGAGCAGTCAAGGTGAATTTGCATAGAAAGGAATAGTCTTAAAATGGGAAATGTTTAGAGAGAGAGTTAACAGTTCTGTGTACACAATAAATAACATCCAGACAACAGGCCACAGATACAATCCTTTCCTGACAGTGTGTTATTCTCTGGAACCTTGCCCTCTGCAGAACGTATGATGTCAACTTTGGAGAGCAAAGGCAAAAGGGAACAGGAGAAGAAAAGGCACCTAGAAAGGCACCTAGAAAGAAGTAGGCCAGTTTTAGTTGGGATGATAACACATGAAAGCTGCTGCATAAGGAGAAAAAGCACTGTTAATCAGGTCTTTGTGTTACTCTTCAATAGATTTTAATGATAATAAAAATAAGGGAATCTGGAAAAAAAAATCTAACCTCAAGCTACATAAAAAAGAGAACATGTTCACAAGAAGGGATGAAAATACCTATTGCCCTTTCTTCCAATCATCAATGCAGACCATGACATTCTAGATCTGTATGTTCTATAATCTAAATTTCCATCAATGCTCCTCACTAAAAGCAAGAACAAATCACTTTCTGGTTCTGGATTAGTTACCTTGAACACAAGTGAGCTGACAACTGTAACAGCATCTTTCCAATATAGCAAAATTAAAATAATGAATTTCCTAGAGCCTGCACAAAGCAACCCCATCCTTCCATACCCAGCCACGAGAGTGACTCTTGAGAATCAGCTGACTGCACACAGACTCAAGTCTCTGCTGGAAATCAGGCTCATGTGTTACATTTTATGTACTTCAGGCAAGTGAAGAACTTCATTAGAACATTCCAAACAGGTTTCCAGGAAAAGCAGCACACTGAATTAGGGGCTAAAGGAAGAGGAGTTGTCAGTTTTAAGTGTACCAGAAAGAAAAACAGGAACACACTTCCTGTGGCTTTTTAAATTACACTTCAAGAGCTATTGTTACTAATAGCTGCTCTGAGCTGTAAAAACTGCAACCTTGGAGGGCAAAAGTCAAAGAAACCCTACTGGTTTTCCCCGGATTACTCACAGAATTAATAAGATCATTTGGAAGGCAGCCTTGAGGTTATCAGAAATCTCCCATCACATGCCCATAGGAAACTTTTCCAGCACTTCTGCTTACAACTCTTTAATGAACTGCAGCACTGAAGCAGAAATCCTCCTGCCTGCTAGCAGGTCGTGCTGGAATGCAATCTGGCCATCTATGTGCTTTGTGTTTCCAACAGCAGTTACAAAAAAAAAAAAAAAAAAGAAACAAAAAAAAAAGAAACAAAGAAGTCTTCAGCAGTTTCCCACTACATGATTCTGAAATGGCTTTTTAAAGCATTTAGTGCATTTACCATTGAAAAAATAAATGTCAAAACTTCTGTATCAATATTATTACTGACAACATAAGCAAATTCTCTTGATCTTTCAGTACATAATCATATAGAACATTGCCTTAAAGTGTCATAGAAAGTGTTCCTTCTTCAAATATTCTTTAACACAATAGCACTGGAACAGCTGCCTAGGGAGGTCATGGAGTGTCCCTCTCTGGAGACATTCAAACCCCACCTAGACACATTCCTGTGTCACCTGCTCCAGGTGACCCTGTCTTGGCAGGGGGTTGGACTGGTGATCTCCAGAGGTCCAAGTCTGGGATTCTGTAATAGGTCTCAGGCAGGTAGAAACAATCTGAACAATGAGAGTTTGAAGTGGAATTGAACTGTTTCGACACACAAAAAATCCTACATATCAATGGAACTAAAGGCAAATATGATTCAAACAGATTCTTGTCAAGGAAGGAATTGTAGGATTTTATCTACAGACATGTTTTCACTACACCACATTTAGGTACTTTGAGGATTTTGGCCCAAGCCACTATTTGTGCACAAGTACCTCACATTCCGAGGACCTGGTTCAATGAAGTTCCCCACAAAACAGACATCAAGGTGGATATCAAAAATACAGCTTGCCAGCCAGAAGCTCAGATATTCACCATGAATTGGTGATGGGGGCTCAGTAGGAGAACAACCCAAACTGGTACAGCCACTACAGGACAGCTCATAGCCACAAGAATAAGCAGAAACAGGTAGAGATCAGACAAATAAAAACTACAATACTCATGGCAAAACAGGATTTCAATTTGTCCTTAATGTGATGGGCTTGGTTAAACACCTAGCGTTGCTGGAAGTACATCTAGAAGTGTTACACATCTGAAAATCCGTTCTTTTGGTCTTTTGGACAAACTTTCTGAGGAGAAAATGAAAGGACTTGGAGGGGGTGAACCTCCCTGGAAGCAAGAGTAACATTAGAGAAGAGCAGAGACTGAATGCATGTCATCATCAGGTTGGAACCTAAGAGAATAATAAAATCCCCAAAACTTACTTCCCTCCCTAAAGTCAAAAAAGAGGCCAAAATCCCCAAAGCAGCCTGTCACAGGTAAGAGTCTGAGTTAACTTTTTTATCAATTTGCGACAAACCAGTATTTGTGGAAGGATTTTGCTGGTTCAATCAGTCCACTCATTAGAGACTTAAGATAATCAGGCATTGACTGTCACAGCTTAAAACAATGTTTTGCAATATTTGACTTCCCCTCCTACATCCCAGGCAATCCAAAATGGATTCCAAGTAGGCAGAGAAATTAAGGGTCCTTAGCCAGTCACATCTGTTTTACTTGAAAAGTTATAAGCAGCACCAATTCAACACATCACGAGGCAGAGGGAGCACAGACATCTATGCAAATACATTGCTCTAAGTTTCCAGAACGGAAAGTTAAATCAGAATATGGAATGAGGTTGTGTCTCAACTGCTGTATATAAAGCTTTGCTGTCTTGAGAATGGTTAACAAGGAGAACTTATTGACCACTTGACCGTGCAAACCTTTGCATGTTTTTTTGTACATTAGAACCAGCCCTAATGCACTGAGATACTTTGAGTCATAAATCCTGTTGCATGACAAGCAGTTTTAACAAATCCCACGAGACTGCTGTTGTCTGCTATCTGGGCACCGCTGATTCACTGTTTTCATCCATTGCAAAGATTGCTGTTACGTGCAACGTTCTGCATCCAAGTTCTGCATCTCGTCTGTGTTGGCAGAAATTTTTGCCCACTCTTGACAGAAACTTAAGATGACGTTTAGAAATTCCTTGGTCTGGGCAGATTCTCCCTTCTCCTCATACAACTCATGTCAGAGAGAAGGGAGGAAGAGAAGACAAGAGACACAAACCTATGAATAAACTCTCAGACCACAGAAGTGTGGGCACATAAAATTTTGATAATCCAAGTTACCAATTATCTACACATTTAACTCTAAAGAAGATAGAACAAAGGATATCTCTTGTTTTCCCTGTACTGCTACACCATGAGCTTGGAGAGCTGCATGTCCTGCCTTGGACTCACTGATTTCCATCCAATCCCAACAGCAGCTCTTGGCCCCACTCCTTTTTTTTGTACCTTGTTCTCTCCATCAGTAGTAACAAGAACATGTGCCATTTAAATAGGTGGATAACAGTAGCTTGCTTGTCTTGGGCCTTCAGCTACCTTTAACTTTGGAAACTGCTAGGTACAAATATTCTTCTATCTGGATGATGCTTTGTAAGTTAAAGCAGCAGTGTCAGCTGAAACACCCAACAGATGGGACAGATGTACACTGGCTGGTGACATCCATACCAGCAGGGATGCAGCAGACAAGAAAACGGTTGTAAATCATGGAGGTTATGGAAGAAAACCACTGTCTCAGAGAAGTCACAATGATAAGATGTGTGGATAATTTGCATTATCTGAAAGTAACAATCACATCAATTTCCTCATCTGTCAATCTTGAAAAAAGACAGAAAATTTTACGCTATGAAAAACAGGTGTCTGTCTTGGAACTACTGGTAGCTAGAGACATCCATCAGCCTTCCGACACTTATTTTTGTAGGTTTTTTTGAGCCAACCAAGTTTGGCCAATAAGCAAAGCTTCATCCTGCCATTACACAGGGAGTCCAAAGACTACTAGCCCAATATCTGTACAACTCCCTAAAATTAGTCCTGCAGACCCCTCTGTCAAAAAGGTTAACAATGACTTTTTTCCCCCTTTTGTGCTGCTTCACCAGTGACCCCCGGTTTTGGTTTGTCTGATACAATTAAAATCTAATTTCTGCATTTTCTGGATGATGACTTCTTGTCAGAACTATGTTATCTTGGGACTTTTAGACCAAGATGCAAGTTTTAGACAACAAGTTTAATAGGAATTATCATCACAATCTTATTCTCCCCCCAGAGTAACTGGTATGGATTTATTATTTCATCTATACTATCTTCAAGCAAAAATTTTCAAGTCTGAAACAACACAGTGAAAGCAGACAATATCTACACTCCATATTTGAGTTTAGACATTACCAACAAAACAATTTTCAACAAGTGTCTATTTAAGTATTTATAAAGCTATTAAAAACAAAATTTTAAATGCCTTAACCTGAAAACAAGGATTGAGAACTCACAAAGATACCAAAGCACTAAATATATGCACGTGAAATGGTTCAGAAAATAACTATAAAGCTTAGATACTAGGAGTAGGAGAGGAAGATCTCTAGCATGCTAGTTGATACTCAGCTTCAGGCAGCCTCCATAAAAGAAAAAAATTATCAGACAACTTTTTGACTGCTCATGCAAACTGAACAAATGACTTGATTTCAGAACTGAGAGTAAAAAGCTTTACTCAGTGGAAACATCAGGAGTGATGGGAAGGGAGCAGACTTGCCTTCAAAATGACCTGATATTATTTCAACATCCCTCAGAGATTATCACTGGGGCAGAATACTCCCAAGAATGTCCCAGTCAAGGCCTCTATGATGCAGTTTGTCCTGGGTGTGGAAAGCCACATGAATTAGCGTTCCAAGGAAATGTAATTCCTTGGCTGAAGCATCTCGTTAATCTTGCCTACTACATGAATATAAAGTACCTTACTCAAAAGCCAAAATGTAATCAAATCTGTGTAAATGACACAATCAAAAGGCGTGCAACTGATGGCAGATTTCTAATACTCTTTATACCCAATTAACATCAGCAATATGATCTCTTGTTTATCTATTCTTTATTTGACGTGGAAAACAAACTAGTACAAAGTATTTGTGTTCATTTAGGAAAATGACATCTCTGCAAAGGATAATGATGAGAAAGACCAGAACAAAGTTTCTCATTATAAGAATACCATGCCACTTCACACTTTCTACATAGTTTTTTTGAGAAATCAAATTTTTCTTAGAGTGAAATAGCAGTTGTACCTGGATTGAAAGTAAACAGTCTGAACTGATCAGCCTCATGAGGGGATCTCAGTGTAAATTTTTAAGCGCAGCTCTGCTTGGAATTTCAACAAAGCAATTAGATATAGACCACTTCAAAGCAGGACATGTCTATACTGATCACTGAAACACACAGTACTGCAGAAAGGGAGCCAGTACTTCTAACAACATTTGAATAAAACATGAATTTAAGAAATTCTGTACTCTACAGGAAACATAAGAACAGACTGAGAGAATATCTGAGCAGGTCTGCTTTTAATTTTTTTCAGCTAACATTACTTATGTCTGTATCAAAAGCTTCTTTGGAAGCACCAGAACTTAGCTGTTGGCTCCAAATACCTTAACATTTAGAGTGCTTTTAAACTTTAGTCATGCCATGCTTCTTCACCCTTCTCTGCACACTGAAGGGGACTGAAGATCCAGTCTGTCTTCCCTCTTGCTGACCTAAGCCAGCATCGCACCTCAGCTTGTCTTGTTGGAACTCACTAGTGTGAAGCTTTCCAAGTCACAGCTCCTCTTCACAAAAGCTAAACTGTCAGTATATTAATTTGTCTGATGGAGAAGTAGGACTTACACCATTCTTTCCCCTCTGTCTGCAAGCACAAATAAAACAATTGTTTAATCACAGTATTTGAGAAAAGAATTGGCTGCTGGGCTTCAGGTTAGCTGATGTTGCAAAGCAATAAGTAACACAAGCAGTAGGGCAACTATCCACTGTTTAAGCAAAAGACTTCTATGTGCTACACAATATCCAGATTTTTTTAGAAGGAAAAGTGAAAACTAACTTGTATTTATCCTAAAATAGAATTTCTACTTCTGAGTTTTCTGGTTTGGTTTCTTTTCTTTTTTTTTTTAATAACTAAATTCACAGTTCCTATATATGCCAATGCCCAAACATATATTTGCATCAAAAATACTGAGGTGCAAAGACTCAATGAACTGAAACTTTGCCTGTGATGACATCAGCCAGTTGCAAATAGAATCTGGGTACACTGTCAGAATTGGGAATACAGGCCAAAAGCCCTGGCTCCCTTTCTGGAGACCTTGACAGAAAACAGTACTTCACTTTTAGGGTAGAATAGAATAGAAAGAAAAATAATGTATCTGCCTTTTATAACGGAAATTCATTTGAACAGATGACCAAACAGGTCATAGCTTCAAATTACCACTATGAGATCCAGGGTGATTTTTTGAAGCTGTTTGTTTTTAAAATATAAACATACGCACTCTTACAGTCATATTTTGCTCAGTGAGCTTTATAAAAAAATCTGTCATATTCTGCAGCTTTGCAAACTGAGACCATATGTGAGCATTATACACACCACAATAAAAAGGCAAGCTGCCTGTTCAGCTGAGCATCTCTTCCTGCACATGGACACAGATGGAAGCAGCTGTTGCCACTAAACTCACGAAGAGCTAAAATGCATATGAGAAACTGCTCCATTCCCTAGGCAGGACCTGCTCTTATGGACTGCAGCAGAGCTGGATGGGATAGAAAGGAGATGCAAGTAGTGAGGTGGTTTGTCATTCCCCCTTCATCTCCTGAAATGAGCTCTGCATAGATACTCATCCAGCTCTGAGAAATGAAAAGACAAATACAAACACCACTTCCTCCTGTAATTGCAAAACTAAACGAAAACACAAAGTACACACTTTTATTTTACAGCACAGCAGAAACAAGAATTAGGCTTTTTGTACCAAACCATTAAAACATGCAATCAGCCCATCAGGTCACTGTAGGAGGATGAAAAAAAAAGTAGTGTCTGCAACACTGGCTTATACTGGAAAAACAAGGAGGTGGGAGGATGAGGTAATGGAAAGAGGGAAAGCAGTTTATCACCCCACTCACTCTCCTCACTGAGAAGACTCAGAGCACTCAGGAATAGCAGGGGACTACTCATGACCTTTCTTTGAAAAAGTGCAGTGCAAAGTCTCAAAAGTAAAAGTGAGGGAGGAGGCAGAAATCTGTCATTCCAGCACGCCCACTCCCAGCTTAAAACTTCAAGGCATACCGATTGCTATTTCACAGTCTGCTGATTTGCTCTACTTTCCATGAACCAAGAATGCTTAAGAAACTCTAATCTCTGCTTAATCATGTTAAAATTTTGCCTCTGGAATCTTAAATGTCATCAGTGGCAGTAGTGGGCCACTGAAAGTAAACACTCAACAAGAAAAAGAAAACTAAAAATCATCTTGCTGGAGAAAAGTGAGCCAGAAGTCTCTTTTCTTGAGGATTTTAAAGACAGATTAGTTTCATTTGCATGTTTTTAGACAGGCATGCATCTTTAGGAGGAGAAATCACACGTAAATCCATACAGAAATAACAGTTCTCTCCAATATTTATCAGGTTAGGAGAAAACATTAGCAATACAAAAGCATATGTGTTTATGGAATAGAAAAGGCATTCCTGCTTTCTGCAGCTCATGAAATCATGTCTGTCATAGAAAGCAGCTATAATACTACACACAGCAGTGTAAACAACTGTAGGTATTTACATTTCTGTGATTGAAATATAGGAATGATTATGCTGAATCAATCCACAAAATAAGAACTTTATAAGCCTCAAAACCAACAAAATATCTGATTCTTCAGATAAAAGTATAATTACCACAAAATGGACAACTCTATAGCGAATGCTTTCCCTAGGAGTTATTTGAGCTGTAAGTCCATAACCATGATTTTTTTTTTAAATAATGCTTGAATAATGTTTCACTTTTGGAGTCTATGACATTTTTAAGGTAGGTTTCAGACATGGCAGAGGTTGTATCTCTGTATCATCAATTCTGCACCATGGAACCAAATTGTCCGACCTATAAACAAACTCTGCCTCTTATAAACAAAGAATTGCAATTTTTGCATTTCTACAAAGCAAATAAATTTGTAGAAGCAGTTAATGCTGGATGCTGCTTTCCCCGTCACAAAACTACTTTGCAATTAAATGACTAAAACTGTCAAGGCTTACATGAACACACAGTACCTCTCTAATATTTAGGTATTATTATATAGGTGCAGTTTTGCTTGGACAAGTAGAAGGTAAATATTTTCAGCCACTGGCCCTTTAGAGATGTTGGGTGGGTAATGTAAACATGGGAAGAGGAAAGCACACACATGGAAGTTTTATTTGCAACTTTCACTCCCAGTTCTGTCACCTAAAAACTTTATAAATTTTCCATTTCTACAGAGAAACCATGCCAGTATCATCACCCAGACAAAGTACTTCTTTCATCAAATGAAAAAGGGTTAATTCCAAATTTCAAGTAAGTACTCCTACAGCCACCTTCATTACTTACCCAAGCAATGAGGTAAACCAAAGGAAAAAACCCCACCAAGTCAACACATCCATGAATCACACAGAAATTGTTCTGCTTCCACTGAGAGGATCGATGTTTAAGTGAAGCATTGATGTCATTTTAGTGGCACACCCTCCCCTGTTGCAGGACCTCACCCTCTACAGCCTGTGCCCAGCTTCCATCCCACCCAAGCACATCCACTATGTCTGCACTTCTGCAGCAGGTTGCACTTACGTCTGCACTGTATTTTAAATAATTTAATTGTTCTACCTGCTTTTAACAGAGTCAAATCAGATATAACAATAATTACAAACAGAACAATGAAAATAACAAAAAGATTCAGTAAAAAGAATCCTCAATTACTTAATTGCCTTTCAAATCCCATACATTCAACTTTGCTGTTTCCAGTTCTTTAGCAATAATAATAGCTCATTTGACTGTTCTTATTTAAAAGTCAATTAATGTAGTTGCAAAAATTTACCTTTAATATTACTGCCACCCAAGACCTCTTTGTCATTGTTCTTGATTGATTCCTCTGGTCCTTCTCTCCAAGTAAACATTCTTATCAGTACTGCAGCATCTTTCACGGAGTCCCTGGTTTTCTTCCCTGTCAGCATCAAGAAACCAATTCCCAATCACAGAATTTCCATCTGCCCTCCATCCTAATTCTCGCTAGTAAAAAACAACACTCCTGTCATTCTGACTTTCCCAGGTGTAGAGGGGAAAAAAAGCCCATCCATATCAAAAGACACTGAACTTAGAGAAGTTATTTCCCTTGCAAAGGAGTGTGTTGTACTTACTAAAAGTTATATGGAGAATAACCACACAGAGAGGTTCATCAGAACTGGGGAAACTCTGTCCTCATAGTCTCAAAGACTTAAGAGCCTCACACATTCCTGACATTGCAATTTGTATTCCCACCTTACATTCTTTCCCCCCCTCAGCTGCCTGCATCTCCTGGGTTTGCACACAGCACCTTCCTTTTCTTCCCCATACTTCACATGCTTTGAGCAAGATTCAGCTGCATGGAGCCACCAGGCATTTGGAATATGGAAATAACAAAGCAGGAAAGAGAGAAAGCCTTATTACAGGCAGATGTTGCTGCTCTTACTGCAGCTCCATGCTCAGGAGTCTCATTAGAAAGAATATTCCTCTCAGTTGCAGCCTAGAAGTGGAGAGAAATACAACAGAAGCAAAGCAAGTTGTCAAAGCTCCTGACATGGGAACATTCAATAAAAATCTAAATTTGGCACCTTAATGTCTTTGAAATCAATCAGCCTTTAAAATTCCCTGCCACATGATGCTAACCATGGAATACGGCAAAGTTTAGTGCACTGCAAATTTTTATGGTTGTCAGGAACTTTTAGCTGCTCATAGTATTAATGCCAACAGAAGAACTATTAGAAGAGAGGTGAATATCTGCTGTTTAACATGTTACGCTTTTCATTCCCCTGGCTCAAATAACTTCACGCCCTCTAAGACGGTAAGATTCCACATTCTTCCTCAACTTGCCTTTTCTCCAGCTTAATAATGGCGCATTCTCCTCCTGCTTATTCTGTTGCTCCACACTGCAAAAAACATCACTGCTCCTATACATACCCAACACTCTGACAGGCCTTGTACAAATAAGGTTTTGGCTTCTTTCTGCCTTCTCACAGCTATTCAGTCTTCTGCCACCTCCATCTCATCTCTCCTCAAACAACCACAATATCAAAAAAAAGTAGTGAATAAATGGTACAGTGAAATGGTACTGAACAGCTCTTCCCTTTCTAATAAGGATTTTAATGCCTTAGGCTAGATCAGATGCTTCTCTTCATGTTAGTACTACCACTAAGTTAGTATTTCCTTTCAGTACACCAAGACTATGGTGCTACCAAATAGTAGTAAATCTCAACTAAACATTCTCAAGAAATTAAGTTTAAAATTAGACTTGAAAGTAATACTTTTTTTAGAACCTCTAATGACAATTGGAATGGGGAAGGTATAAAAAAAAAGGAAAACTGACTGAAGTGGTTTCAAAGAACAGTGTAATTATAGACGAGCTTCTAGCATTTTATGATCACAAGAAGAAGTTATCTTTCTTAAACTGAATTATGACAAATTGTTCCTTCTCAGGTGTAGAACAACACAAAACTGTTACTACCAAAATCTTCAGCTGAGGCAAGGTATCTTCAGCAAAATTTTTTATCTCTATTATGATATTGTGGTCAGATGACTATTACACAGCCTAGCAAAACCAACTTTAATGTGAATATCTTTCTAACCTATAGCTAAAAGAACCAAAGTAAACATTCATCTGCATCTGTTCCTTTATTTCCATTTGCAGAACATGAAGGTGTAAATACACAATGTTTTCCACAAGCTTTAGGAGATGGGACAATTCAACTAGAACATTGCAACAGTGAAACCACCAAAGAAATATCCTGGAGACAGAATATGGGAGAAGAGGAAAGGCAAACTGCCTTTCTGACCCACTCCAGAAGGACAACAACTTTTCATTATTTGACATTTGTAAAAATCTTTAATTCAGGCATTCAAATAAAATCTTTATGAGATGCAAAATCTCTACATAAGAACACTATGCCTAGAAGGTGAATATATAAAGTGGAGTATAAACATACCAACTGGAAAACTGGGATGAAACTCTCAGATCTCTCCTTCTTGCTTAAGACAGAGGGATTTTTGTAAGAACACTTGGTTTTTTGTCAACTACATACAAATCACTAAGGTTGTAATTATGCAAAAGAACCCATCAAAATTCAAACATGCTCAGATGAACCGTTCTGTATTCCATCTGAGAAGTTTTGTAGTTTTTTGCTAGAAGTGCTGGTTTGCCCTAGCTCAAACAGCTCCCATTTCTAATATTTTAAATGAAGTCATCTGAAGTCTTTTTCTAATTGCCACTTAGGCCCAAATCAACCATGAGGAGAAAAAATAAAACAGAAACACCAAAAAACTAAGACTATTCTGGTAAACAGTACTTTTGGTACCCAAGCCAAGCAGCACCACAAGAATGTAGTCTGGCCACAATGAAGTTCTTGATATCCAGTCCCTGCCCCCCTGACTGACCCCTGATCACCTACAACATTTCAACAATTTCTGCAGGTTTGCCCTGAGACATTATTGCGACTACAACATGATACAGAATAAGCAATCTTCATCTTACAGCACTTTAACAACCTCCAGTTTCTCCCATAAATGCAAAGCTATTGATTATTTTATTTGTCCAAGACCAAGACCACATGCTAATATTTGTCCAATTTCACTGCCATCATTTTTCAAGACCAACTTAAATATTTTCCCAAAAAGTACTTTTAAAATTAGATCTTGTAAGCAATATATTTAAGTTCTTTCCCTTAGAAGCAGGATCTCATTTTGTGCAAGTTTAAGATACCAAAAGCCCATCTAAAAATGCACATTACTTCTTGGCAAAGTTAATTCTCTGTAAGTATTAAAGCTCAAAATCATGTTTCTTTCCAAATAACTGAAACATCTCTTTAACAAAGCAGCAAACTGTTGTACAGCATGAACATTGTCACTGTCTCCTTTTAGCAGAAAAATTTCATTTCAGTGCAAATTTTATTGTAACTACCTTCCAGTACTTCTACCCTCTCAAAGTTTTCCTGTTTTGTAAGACTCTGGAAAGCCAACATCTTGCTTTGAAACAGCTTTGAAACCCTGGCTTATGGCCAACTTGCAACTGATACTACAGTTTAAATACCTTCCTAGCAAAGTTGCACAAACTTCAAAACACTATGGGATCAGTCATTAAAATGTTTTTGTTTCAGTTACAGCACTAATGAAAACCAAATGTCTACATTTATTTTAGCCAGCTTAATGGTCTAGGGACTTTGCTTAAAAGAAAGCTCTGAATCAATCCTCATTTACTTGAGTAGCAAAACAACATTGTACAGAGATACAGGATAATATTTTTAAAGGGTTTAATAAGAGTCTTTCAGCCACAGATTCAATTAAGGAAGCCCAATTAATTGCTTCAGTTTTCTTCTCTAAAAGTCTTCAATTACAGCACACTCAGAACTATGCACTTTTAGCTGCAACTTTACAGGCTCAATTTGCAAACAGATTTAAGACCAAAAACTAATGTTGTGCTACAGGACAGACTACTGCAAATTAAATAAGGTACAAAATACCAGATCCTGCCTGAAGTTTGAGCCTTTCCAAAGTGCCTGCTTGTGAAAGATATCACTGTGCTATGCAAGTGTATCTCCCAGTTATACACACATCACATTCACTGGACGTGGGAATATTTGGGGTGGGAATTGCAGCGTGCTAAATGAAATGCTCCATACAAAGCTGTCTTTCAGCTGAGAGTTGTGACATTCTGCTGCTGCTTTAATCCATACCTTCTACAATAAAGCCAGCAAATTCTATGCTGGTTTTATGCAGCCTTAGCAATGCAAAATAAATTGATGTTTCAGCAACATTTTATGCCAAAATTAATTTTTGAATGCTTTGTACGTACTTCTCCACAGCAAAGAATACAGATGGTCTGCTGAAGCAAAACCAACACAAGCTGGCACAAATATCTACATTTCAGTAACAATACTGTTGACCACCATTTGTATCTCAAGATATTTGGAGCATGCACCACCTGTTTCCAACTAGCTCTCACACTGTTCAACTGAATGATTAATGACAGCTGCTAAAAAGTCTAAAATATCAGGGAAAGCAAATAAAAGTGTAACAGCAGCTATGCAGGACTGAGGCAAGCCACAGTCTTTTGCTAACTATGAATCATTATAACACATACAATACTCCAGTAACGTGAATTTGCACTTTACAGACTCCCTTCACCACCATTTAAACTCAAAAGTTAGTGTTTCTGTCTGCAGGAATGCCACTGCCTCTGTGCAACAGCTGCTTCTAGGCCAGGAGGGTGAGCAGGCTGCCCATGCACTTCCAGAGTTTTACAGACCTAAGGAATCCCTAGCAGAGACTTCCCAGTATACATTCCTAACATGCACATCCATCCTATTTAGCCAGAAACAGAAAACAGAGCAAAAAGCCTGCCCAAGGAGTGACACCAAGTGCACAAATGCTAATCCAAAAAGAAATTTTAAATGAATGAATCTCAAATAATCAATCTTTTATTCTGCAAAATGTGTGAAAACTGATATATAGAAGAAAGTAAAGGTTATAGATAACTGATGAGCAAGTAAGTAAACTTCCACTTGAAGTGCATTGCCACTATATTTGAAAGGGCATTTTACTTATGAACACTGGCATTCTTGCCATGCTTTCAAAAGTATGCAGAACTCTCCCTGTGTAAAAATGCTTCTTTCTAGCGCAGCAAGACATTGAAAAGAGTGACTTCTTATATGCCTAATTCAGAGTTTCAAAAAAAAAAAAAAAACCCCATGCTTACAGTAATTCACTTGATTTCTCTATTTAGGAGATTTTTTTCCCAGAAATTAGAATACAGAATTCTGGTACTAAGTAGCTGATAATTGCTCTTCTGTTAATCCCAAAAGGAGGAGAAAGGAATAATACAGGAAGAAAGAAGAATACTTAAAATTAATACACTTATGTTTTACCAAAAAAACCCAATGCAACATAAAAGTCTTCCAAGGCCTTAGGTCTCTGCTGGTCACAACTTTAAAGATGATGGACATCATATCAACAGCACCACAAGCAAAGAATCCTTTCTCCAAATTTCAGCTAAATTATCACTAAAAGCAACAGGAAATAAGATCAAATAGTTCAGCAATTTAAATAAGAACGCAAAAACAACTGAGAATAATTTCTTATTCCTTTATTTTGTAAATCCACATACCTGCTCTTTACTACTTTAAGAAAGAATCATGGCATACTGTTTATATAGTTATTTTTCTTATGTGGATAAGAGAATTATGAATTCAACCACACCCTTCAAGAACCTTCAAAAATAACATTTCTCAGTGTGAATTTTCTTGGACCCTGGCAGCCTTACAAAACAGTCACAGCCCCAGTCAGCAAAGAGGTCCTCTTATGACATTTCAAATAGATACAACAATGCCTTCATTTATTTAACTGATCATACCTGCCTATCACAACTTCTCTCATGCACTCAGCACAGAATAGTAATAAAGAGCACGTGGATCAAACAAGCAATACCCCCTGAGATCAAGAAAAACAAATTCCTGCAGGAACACAGTTGAAGCTAAGTTCCTGCTATCAAGTACTGTTCGACAAAACAGCATAGAAGTGCAAATCGCGAACTCTCATGGGACTCCCACATCCCATCTGCATACAAAGGGAACTTTTAAGTTTTAAAACCTAACCTATGGTTTGGGACCAACTTCTCAAATATGACTCTTTCAAGCAGAGTAATTCATGATCATTTCTCTCTCAAAGGGAAATAATTACACCAAAAGCAGATTACAGAGAAACAGCAATACTGAAGAATTAAGTCTTGTTAGTTCAGAATATTAAGATTGATTTTTTTGATGGTTCATAGAATAAGCTTCAGTTCTTGCACGCAACAGGGGATCTTTTATATGAAAACACCTTGAGGAAAAAACCAAATAAATACTAAATATTTTGCAGCAAAACAGAACTTGACACTTGTCATATATTGAGCATTTTCACTTAAAAGCCTCATCTAATTCAGTTCAAAACATAACCCAAATTACATGACCTGTTCCAGAAGAGCAATAGGGAAGCAAGGAGAGCTTAAGAACAAGGTAGCTGCTCAGCTTCCTTCACACTGACACACTCGTGGGAGCAGTCATGCCTTTTGGAATACGAGAAAAAAAAAAAATCTAAGTATCTCTTTTTTAATCCCAACATTCTGCATCTGGGGCATTTTCTCACAGTGTATTGAGGGTTAACCAAAAAGCATTTAATAGAGATTACTCTGTGAATATTAGGATCTTGATGGTTGGTAGTGTCAGCTTTGGAAGCTGGCTGTTGGGTCAGACCATGAGGATTGATGAAAACTGAGATAATCAAACAGATGTACACTGCACTTTGGGTTTTCTTCCCTGTCACTAGGGCCAAGTAGCCTGTGTACAGCACAATCTCCAGGTATGCAAAATCAACATATGGGACGATTGTAAAAAAACCCCAACACACAAAACAAAAACATAATGTCTTTTTATCTAGAAATCTGCTTGGAAATTAGGCTTGAACTGCCATAAAAGCATTCTAACCCAAGAGCATTTGGTCACTGGTGATTATCAGCAGAAGAGACAGATTAGTATTGTTAAGACAACATCTAATAAAATGAAAGAACTGCAAAAGACATTCATCCCCAGGCACTGTCATGTTTTAGCATCCTGCTGAGTTTGTACACTTGTGGGATATGGGCTATATTAGAGCAGCATGTGGAGCCAGTACCACATCAGGCCTCACAACGTGAAGCTAGAAATCCACTTCTTGGCCATTCCAGGAAAGATTCTCACAACTTCATTTAGTCCTGGACAAGTCTTCAGATCCATGCCCACTTTCTTCCGAAAGAAGCTGAACTCGTGTGAAAGAAACTAGACTACAGCTTGTCTCACTGCTCTGTAAGGGTTCCCTTCCTGGCACACACTCCGGACTGGATTTTTCACTACAGGGAAGGACCCAATGAAACTGTATCTCTAAAGAGGTGCAGAAAGTACAGACTCCACATTACTCATTCTGAATGGAAAATGAATTTTCCATGCATTCAATGTTTAATGGGGCTGGTATTAAGCTTACATGAACCACTCAAGATATTTTGCACTACATCTATAAAAGCAATGAAAGAGCTTTTCTATGAAACACAAACAGTTTCAAACACAGCTATTTCTGTACCTGTCACTTCACAAAGGCATCTCTGGCTATTGCTATGGATACTAAACCCAGAGAACATCTTGTCACCTTCATCTGGAAACTCAGACATACTGCACTAAAATTAGCACACTGAGGGTATTTCATTTACACTTTCAAAAACACACAAGACACTTCTTTGTAGAGACATTTCAAGGTTTTGGAACACACAAGGCATAAGACTACCACACTTTTCACAAAATACTTTTAATAAACTTTATATGTGAGGTAACTCTAAAAGGTTGACAGTAGAGCTTATATGGGAACTGACTGGCACAGACTGACCATGCCCAGGCGTGCTCCCCCAGTCAAGAAACCACCTTTGATTACGAAGTGGAAGGGAGCAGAGTCATTGTGGCTGTGGAGTTTCATAACTAAATTCATCACAGAACACACACAAGGACCAATTTTACCAAGAAAGCTGCTGCTAATTCTTTACTCCACTAAGAGTGGTCATTCATTTTCAGCAGCTGCTTCTTTAACAGGCGTTGCTCTATCACCCTTCACTTGCCACAGCAGGATATTTACCTTCTCATTCTTTTCCACTATGTTGCCTCTTGACTTTTTGTTACTCTTTTGGCTATTTGACCCAAAACTGAAACAAATGTCCTGCAGCAGTTGTTTGTCTCATCCTTAAGGGCTGCACAGCTTACAGTGAGACATGTACACCACTTAGTGACACCTTCGCTGTGACACAGGGCTCGTTTTCCTCAGCTTTCAAACATGCTTGCCCACATCTCTTCCAGTGTGACCTGGGAAAGGAACAAATAAAAGTTTGACTTCTGGTTTAATTGCATACTTTTTCTAGTGGTTACTTGACAGCTGAATCTAGTGCTGTGCAGGTCATTTGCATGGGCTCCAAAGCCAGCAGCTTGTATTTCTGAATCCAGATTTGAAAGGTTACATAAACACATCTATCTTTGTGGGCTTTATTTTGGAAGGGGAGAAAAGTAAGTGTGCGGCTACAAAGGAACAAAGCAGCTGACTTGGAAGGCAGAGAACAGACCAGAAACACACTTCAAGCGTTGTGTTATGTAATACAACATACAAATGCTCTCTCATAGGCATTTCATCTATGCATGCGGGATTTTTATGGCTTGATTTCCTTGTTATGCCAGTTCTTAGCCAGAAAAAATTCACCATCCCCTTTTCCCAATCACAGCAGGTCCAGGACCTCTTTGCTTTGTGCAGGTGCCTGAGATGCAGCGCATTTTGCAGCAGCAGTCCCTTAGTTCTAGGTGTGTGCATTGCCTCCCTATTCAATGCTGACTGACAGACTCCAACACACAACACAGAGCACACAAAATCAGCAGGGTCTTTTTACTGCCGGGGGAATAAAGAAACCTGACAAGTTAATGCAAAGTAAGGATATACACATGAACATCTCTGTGTTAACTCTTTTCAAAGTGAACTTAATTCTCAAAGCAGACCGACAGCAGAATTCACGTTCATTGGCCAGTTAGCTCCAGGGAGAATTGCATCACTTGAAAACAGAACATGCATTTGAAAATAGTTACCATAAACCTTCTCTACCTCATTTCTCTGTAAACAAACATTAAGAACCTGACATATCCATGGCAACTTGATGAAGAAACGAGAATTCAACATAACCTTTTAAAAAATGCCAGCCCTTTTACAAAGAATTCCCTGAAAGAACTATAAACCCTGTAGGGTCACACCACAGTAATAAATTTAAATGTCTGTGCAGACCTAACTTAAAACAAGCACCTTCAGGAAGAAGCCCACAGGGATTTCAACCTGATGCTACCAGCCCTGGAAAAGGTATTGCATTGCCCTAAAGACCCCACACACCCTCTCCCTCTTCAACACTGCTGGTCTGTTGAACCAGAATGATATCATACAGCACTGCCCTCAGCCTCTAACGGAACTTAAATTAAAAAATAAATCCTTTGGCTGTATTGCTGTATCAATGCTCCAAGACAAACCAGCTTATACCAATGCAGCCTACTTGCTTAGAAAACAACAGGACTGGGATTCCAGTAAAATTTGAATTCTGCATTCTTTCTGTATCCTTATAAATCATGAATGAAGTAAAAAACTACACCGTACATTTGAAGTCTTTGAGAAAGGACCTGTCTTCAACAACAGCAGTGAACCAAAAAAGGAGAGGAAGAAAAAAAATTATATTTTCCATATATTAAAAACAAAGGAAATTACCACAAGGTTAGATATTTTTAACCTATCAGAATTTTAAATTATCGTTCTTTAACCAGAGAATACTGTAGCAGAAGAATTCAAACACAACTTAGGATTTCATGAATGAAAACCTTGGGCTTATTTACTAACTTTTAATGTGGGAAGACACGTCTGAGAGTTTTAACTCTGCAGCTACAGACAAAAATTAATCCTTGCAGCATTATATTCTGTGTGTGGAAAACGGGGCCAGGAATTAAACATTCCTTTCAGCAAATGATAATTCAAGAACATGTCTAAGATTAAGATGCTGACAGTTCTGTCTCCCAGGCCCCAGTTCCTGCTACCAGAGTACACTGCCTCTTATTCATGCATTTTAATTGCCAGATTTAGAAAAAAGAAAGTCATGCAAGATAAAGGCTGCTATTTGCTAATGAGGGAATAGTTTATTTTATATCTTAATTGTGACTCAGAGGAATGAGCTAAACAGTCGGAAATCTTAGAATCTGATATCAAACTTACCATGGGGTTTGAAGAGTCTAATTTCTCCCTCATCCCCAAAGCAATTTTACATACAGCTAGGGAAGAAAGATTATTCTGGAAGTTTGTAGCCATCAGTATACACTTGGTGTACCAACTGGAAGATATTTACAGATGCGAAATGGAAGTGAGCCAGAAGATTTATAAAAATATTTCCCCCTCTCCCCCAATGCAATATTACATTCTCTGAAGAGCAGGGAGTGGAAATGAGGGAGTACAGAGGTGCAATTTTGACAGCAAGACTCATTACCATAAAATGAGAAGGTGATTAATATGCATCCAGTGCTATTAACCACTTTGATAACTTTTTAATTTGAATGTCCCTGCTTTCTAGAAACCCTTGTAGGATTTTCTAATACTCTAATGGTTAGAAAGCAGCTCAATAAATCCTGCCTCTCAGGACTGAGGGAGAAAAACACAGTCTAGACAGAGTTAATCTGTGCCTTACGAGGCACTCTAAAAATGGCAATACCACAGTCCTCCCAAGCAATCTGTTTCAGTGGGTCACAGTTCTTTTCTAGTGTGCATTTCCACTCCCTGTTGCAGTTTAAGCACATTACCAGTGGTTCTGTTGTCAGAGAGACTAAATTGAAAAATGCTCTTCGTGTTTATACCTCACCTGAAGAAAACTCTTCCTTCCCTCTGTAGTCCTCCATTCTGTAAGGGAAACACTTCTCAATCTTTCTGTGAATAAAATAATTACATTTTCAAGACTTCATTCTTTACTTTCCTCTACACTGTCTTGTAATCAAGCTTTTCCTGGGGTGAAATGCTAAAGCCTGGCATGAAGAACTATTATGTGCTTTGTAGAAACTCATCCTGCTTACATGTCACAGTACATCTAAGCTGTCTGCAGCAGCTGTGTTAACAGAATCATATCTGGCTTCTCAATTGCATCATCCCCAGAACTCTGCACAACACTCATTCTACTCCTCCATGGTCTTCTTGTACAAAGATGATAAATGGAGGATCTTGAATCTTGTCCTCATCCAAAAGGCATGGTTTTCTCCCTTCCAGACTGCTTCTTCTCTGTCCTCAAGTCTCTCTGAACCCAATCCACATTTTCCAACACACTCACAGCAATTCCAAGCTTGATACCATCTGCTGCTAATACTGCACAGCCTTAACGTTTCACTTAAGTCAAAATTAGTGACAGAACCCTGCAGTGAGCATTCATTCTCCACATCCTCTGGTCTGACAGTTATCCATGAAACTATTTAAGGCTTTTCACCAACTTTATGGTATTTAGAGAAACATCCTTGCTTACAATACAGAAAAAGCCATTAGAATAACTAACTAAACTCAGAACACATTTGTTCCTCCCAAAAAAGACTGGATACCATGCCATAAAAGGAGATTTGACTGGTTGAGAATTTTGATTTGAGAAAATGCGCACTTATGTTTAGTTAACACTTTTTGTACTTATTACTCGAAAAACTTATCCAGTAGCTCACATTTGTTGCAATATTTTTGCAAATGGACTCCAGAACTCTCATGCTTCTTTTCTACCTGACCCACTTAGCTACAGGTACCTGGCTTGGCTTGTCTCCCCACTTAAAAAACTTTATCTGTCTACATGGAAACTGATAATCATTCTGTGACCAGGAAGCAGGTGAACCTTAAATTATCCTTTAAGTTTCACCTGCTTTCAAAATTACTCCTTTTGTAAGTATTCTTCATCATCTTCCTTATATAACAAAAATTCCTATGCTTCTGTTTCTGGGTTAGGTATAACTACAGCTTATTCTGTAATGAAGATATATCTGAAACAAGTATACTAAACATACAGTCTAGAATTTTAAGTGTTTTCATGGGAAGAAAGTTCATTTAAACCTTCTCCAAAAAGACTGCAACCAATTGATTTTTTAGAATATTTTCACCACTCAGGTCTTTTATTAGTTGTCTGCACCCCAATTTATAAACACCCGGTAGCATTTCACATTGAAGTTAACAACAGTCCAGTCTGGTAAAGTAGGAAAACAAAAGTTTTATGTTGCAAACACAAATGATTTCACTGACCACCAAACATCTCCTTGGTGCTGAGGTCTCTTGACTCCTGTCCTACATCCCACCATGCCTTGAGCTCTTTCTGTGTAGCCTCCAGCCAGGATCTTACAAGGACAAAGGACAACCACATCACCGGACAAAGGACAACCACATCACCAGGGCACAGCTACTGCACACAGCAGCCACATCTACACCTAAAACTACTTGATATTGTTAATTATAGAAAGCCTCTCAGGAAGCTGTCTGTAGATGTCTGAATTCACTGGAAGGAGGTAACTGTGAGAAAGAAGAATTTAAGCAGTGGAACAAAGTACCTGCCCTTCTCCATTTAATAGCCACAAGTGCTTGTTTTGGCCCATGGTTTATTACATGCCCCATGCCATTGAAGGCTACCCAGAAACAGCTCACAGAAGAGATAACCACATCCAATTCACAACTACCAAAATATTTACTTTATTTAAACTTTTCACTTGCTGCATTTCTGTTTTCTACTCTGCTCCAGACATTTCCGCTCAAAGCTGTAATACAATGGGGAAAATTTGCTACACAGATATGAACACAAATTTCCAGAAAAGACAAAAACAGCTCTTAACAGGGCTGACAGAAGGGTCGGTGTTATTTCTCGAAGAGTAAAGTAGTACAACTGTTTTGAGCTATCATTCAGACCAATTATTATCAGTTGACTAAATGTTAACTTATGTATCTTTTACGCTAAGGCACTGACCACCAAAGCCTTCCCTGAATCAGAGGGGGCAATGATGAGAGGAACAGTAGATAAGAGAGAGCACTCAAATGAAGAATTCATCTCAGAGTCTCATAATCCTGTTATTATGGCTTCTGTTTGTGGGTTTTACAGTTTTAGCAGTCTTCAACTCGCAGGTTCTGCCTATTTAGCATCATAAGTTCTAAAATCAGCTAAGAACTCTAAACAGCATATTTGAATTGCCTTTAGGGGTTTGAGGAGAAGATGCCAGAAAAAACAAAAGAAAAAAGAAAAAACAAAATCATGTTTGGCACAAGCAAACATGCAACTTCTGCCTACATAGTAAAAACAAAAAAAGAAAATCTTATCTTTTTGGAAGTCAGTAACTTCTTTATTGTGTATGCAATTAGTAAAGCCATAAAAGAGGAGATGTTAAAGAGCTTCGCAAAGTAACAAAAGCTAAGAGAGGCGCAAGCCTTCCCCAATCCATTCAACAGCACACATCAGTGACCAAAATCTATTAAAAAAAATTAAAACCCCTTTCAACTTCCCCAGAAAGAAGTTTGGTTTGTAAAATTCAACCATGTACAAGGAAATAACAAACCACCATGTGACCCTCTTATGGAAAGGCTATGAAAAAAAAAAAAAATTTGTCTGGAGTTTGTGTTGGCCTGGCAAATCAATATACTTAGTCATAACTCAACTTCACTACTTACAAAGCAAGTAATTGTTTTGCCACTAATGCCATGTCTACCATTTTTTAACAGAGAACAAGTTGCCAAAGTACTCAGTTTGCAGCAGATCAAACTGGCTTTGTTTGACAGCAAAGAAAAGCAGTTTACTGATGCAATAGTTAAGCAGTAACACAAAAACCCCCCAGTTACAGCTCACAGTCAACCACAACTACTTTCTTCAGCTGTCGTGATGTATAAACATTATTATACAATGACATTTTCAAAACCCTTAAAGCAAATCTTGCTTGTAATCAAAGTTTATAAAGTTTCACTGTCACAGAAAATACCTGAAACCTAATTCAGGCCCAGAAAGTGTCCAGGACCATTCAAGATCTTAGACTTCACTGCCACAGAAGTGAGTTCTAAACCATATTAATGATCTTACTTTTAGCTTTAATAATGGATTTTGGTTTTAATTCCATTATGTTTTTCTAAAGCTATCAGCATGACATACATTTCACAGGACTTAATTTCAAAGGGTTAAGTTACTGAATTCTTGCAATACCTACTGTAGTTTTTTATAGTAGTAAAGAAGCTATCAACAATAAGTGAGAACACATGTTTAAGACTAGGGTAAAGTTTATTCCAAAAGGTAAAAATTCCCTTCAGCTTTATATAATTATTTAGAACAGCATATGTATTAAAGAAAATATTTTAACCTACTTGCATATTTAAAGTATGTGCCCTAGCACTCTGTAATTTTCTAAGCCTAAAACATCATAACCACAGCAATCATTAATTAATTACCTAGTTCTCAAAATCCCCTCTTCCTTCCTACCACCGAAAGATATTTCCACATCACCCAGTTTTGATGCAACTTCAAGAACTGCTGCCCAAGAGGGATGTTTCAATATTAAATACTTTTACCATTAGAAATGGATCTTATCAGCTGTATTTCTGAGCACAGCAACTACTTTCAGTAAACACACCAGGGAGAAAATTCCTAAGAAATCTTTTAAGTTCACATCAAGTCTAAAAAGCATTTTCAGTCTAAGCTTGTAAGTATCAAGCACCCTCTAGGTCTTAAAACAAGTAATAAGAAAGTGCAAAACTTAGAAGACCACAAATGAGGCTTTGCAAAAAAAAAACAACAAACAAGCTCCAAAACTCCCAACTTTAATTCCAACACTACCCCGAAGCACAAGTGTAATCTGAGCTGTACCATTCCACTCACATTCCAGGTAGAATGGATTTTGTGTTTACAAAATGCATCTTCTCAAATCTCACTACTGATGCTTCATCCTGTCTATAAATACTTAATCACAAACTTCACAAAAGGCAGCTCATCAGCAGCTAAATATTCTCTAAGTTAAAACAAAGAAAAATTATGTTACAAATAAACAACGTATTGGAAAAGAAGCCTTAAAGAGAGATGCATTCAAAGAAACAATTTCTTAAGTCAGTCACTTCAGATCTAAAATATTTTTCAAGCATATTCATTGACCAGACATGTACAAGTCACAGGAAGATGATGCTGTACTTAAACTTCGAAACCTGGAAACAATTCTCTTTGAGACTCTCTCCAAACAGCAGACAGGATACTTTGAAAAAGCAAGGCACAAGCCCAGTATTAGCTGTGGCAATAAACCTTAGTGCCTTTGCGACTGACTTCCTGGTTCAGCTCCAGCAGGCACGTCTTATCACGTGCAAGGATGGTACAGGGAAATACCAGGAAGTCTAAAACAAGGCTGTTTACAGCCCCTGACCAACCCTGGTTACATACAAAAGAAAGATAAGAATTTAAGCTCTAGGAGGGGGACATATTCTTGTCAACCTAGGAATAACAAGTTTAATTTCTAAAGACTCTGGCTCTGCACAAGAAAGGAGTACTGCTAAGCACACAAGCTTCACCCAGGAGCATAAGTGTTTTCAGATGACAAGGCAAACATTTTCCCTTATTAAAGCCTATCTCCCTCCCATTTCTTCATCTGCATGTGAAGTTCATTAACAAGGAAAGACTGCACAAGACTAAACCACAGGTTCCATCTGCTATTAGTTATGGCTTAATTCAGTCATTTTTATTAATTTGTGTTACATAGCACAAGAGTTATGCTGTACTATAGACAGCACAAAGATGTTTTTATCATGCTGTGTTTGTCTGTTTCTACAAAAACAACAATGCTATACATAAAGATACACAGCAAGACCTTTCTTCAGAGACTTGAATGCAGAAAGACGTTATTTCCAGTCATATGTTGACTGTACCAACCCATGAAAGCAAGTTTTTCATGACTCCCATAGAGGATAAAGATGGGGAAGAAATAAGAACAGAGAGGGCAGAAGTAATGTTTCTTTCACAGCTTCTATAAGCAGCACACACTGTGAGCAGCACTCTGGGCTCTGCATCTCTGAGAACACCCAGCATGGCACACTAACATGCCCCTAGGTTACCATACAGCTTCTCGTATTTGGGGCTGCAAGTGTTTAGCTGTCTCCATATCACAAGACCTCTGCTTCCCCACCTCAGCACTGAGGTTCTCCCCCTCATAGGAATGGGTTCCACAGGTCCCTATTCTCATTTCCTTCCACACACTCCAAGAACATGCACCTTACAATCACTAATTCTTTCTTTGGTGCCTTTCAGATGTATTTCTACTTAATTTTAAATGGCACTTTCCTGCCTATATACCACACAGTTTATTTTTCTGTCTCTCCTCAATCCCACCTTTACTAACCAGAAAACTATGCTCACAAGGTCTACACTACTCTACAACACCATCAGCAACCTTCAGTCTTCTGTGATCCCTGACTTTGCCCCATTCCATTTCCCAATACCACTTTTGCTGCTTTTCTTTGCCCCACTCTCCTTACTTGAATGCTTCCACTTTCAGATCTCCTTCCAAGATCACCATCTGACACCATCTTCCCACAACTCTCCCAGACAGATTTATTTCTGTTGATATTGCATGCTGGAGAATCTCCCACAGAGAAATTTAAGCTGCTATTTATAAGCATAGAGTAAAGGTCAGTTTAAAAAAAAAAAAAAAGAAAAAAGGATTTTTCACCTTTATAAAACTGCTTCAGAAACAGCTCTGAGCTTCCCAACCAGACTACTCTTATCCTAGCTTTCACCAGCTCAGATGGACTATGCTCCTCCTTGATGCCCAGAAAGTTTCTCAGAAATCTTCATTTCCAATCTTAGAATCATTACAGTTGGAAAAGACCTCTAAGATCATCGAGTCCAACTATTAAACAAATACAAGTCCACCAAGTCCATCACTAAATCCCATCTATAGGCACCACATCTACGTGTTTTTTGAACATTTCTACGGATGGGGTCACCATCACTTCCCCGGCAGCCTGCTTCAATGCTTGAGCCATCTTTTTAATGAAGACATTTTTCCTAATATCCAATCTAGACCTCCTCTGGAGCAACCTGAAGCTGTTTCATCTTGTGCTATCACTTGGTACCTGGGAGAAGGAACCAACTCCCACCTGTCAACAACCTCCTTTCAGGCGGTTGTAAAAAGCAGTAAGGTCCTCCTGGGCCTTTTTTTCTCCAGACTAAACAACCCCAGTTCCCTCAGCTACTTCTCATGTGACAGATACAATTCACATTTTTTTCATTACTGCAGGCCTCAAAAAATCAGAACTCAGATGGAAATTTCCTGTGGCTGTTCTATTAATGTCATGACACATTTAACAACAGCATTAATGTATCACACCTCAAGAAGAAAACGCCTTAAAAGGGTATGATACTGAAAGAAGGGTCTCCTTTTCACAGAAAAGCTAAAAAGTATTTTGCTTACAACTAAACACTGATCTGTTGATCATTATTTGCATTAAAAAACTTCAGCATCAAACAAGCAGCAGTTACAAATTTGTACTGCTTTCACATAGCAGTCTCCCTGAAAGTGTGATTTAGAGGTTACAATCTACCTTTACCCCAAAGTTAAAGCCACCTTTTTTTTTCTCTTTTAATATAAGAACATTTTCACACCTTCCCATAGTATTTAATTTTTGCTGCACTTCACACCAAAGCCCAGCTGACTCTGTAAAAATCATGTACAGGAAATCACACTAAACTCAGAAATACCATATGGCAGCTGAACAAGAAAATAGCCATGGTTACCAAACCAAATTCATGCCATTGATCACTTTAAAGAGAGATAGATGAAAGCTTGCTAATTACCTGACATGCTCATTATATATTTCAAAGTTTGAAAGTAATTCTATCCCTCTATCAAAGCCAGTAAATCAATCATCTCTGTTTAAGGCCGAGAGAAAAAGTCAAGCTTACTGCCCAACAAAAATCTATGGTCAACATATGAGAAACATTACTATGAAAGCCATTCAAAAAGCCTCCTCAAGAGAAAGGGTAACATTTTGAGAACTAAGTATTTTCATATGCTGTTTTTACCTTTGTTCATTCAAAGTCTTACTTTTCACCTCTTCTACAGCAAGATTTTTTTTGGAGGCCACTAATCTGAATTCCATCTCTTTCTTCTCAAGGCCTTTTGGGACCTTCTTCTCAAGGCCCCAATTACTGTCCTTTGTTCCTGCTACAGTAATTCTCTGAGCAGTCAAAAATAGCTTTACATGGCATGCTCTAACAGAGCCAGGAATGTGTGATGGTAGCATATTTGGAAAGGAGTGAAAAAAAACCTGAAGTGAAGAGAAAAAAAATCCATTCTCAGCAATGTTGAGACTCTGATAAGAAAGATTCATCCTGAAGTTGTGTCTCCCCCTGCCCTGGAGGATGCCAATCCATTGAAGCAAAGGTTTGGCTGTACAGACAGGAAAGCCCAGCCACTGACACTGCCCTCTCCCACGAGCCTTGAAGGCGAACAGATATCGCTGTGGCCTTATTTATCACTTCATACTACTGGCAAACAACCTTAACTTTGCTACAGTGAGCTCAAAAGCAGGCAAAAAAAAAAAAAGGAAAAAGCCAACCATAGAGTTTTATTCCCTACATATATACTGTGTCCCTCAAAAGGGGAAAAAACCCACCTGAGTGATGGCACAAGGTTTCAAATCTAACGGCACTCTTCCATACTTGGCACCACTCTAGTGTCAAGTCCCCACTTCAACATCCATCTGCTTCTAACCAACATACACATTTAAGCTTCTAATCTCACATTAACTCTGTCCACCAACTAGGATATGATTTTACTACAGGATATCACTCCCTTCACTCTAAAGGAGAAAAAAAATCTTCCTGCGGAACCTGATTTTTCTTTCTATTAAATGACCACCAAAATATCCACCTCTACAACAATGATAAAGTTGAGCCACTCTATTCTAAAACAGAACATGAGTGTCAAAGGCTGTTTTGTTTCCTTATTTTAACATTTAAAGACAATTACTTAAGAAAAAAAGCCCCCACCTGGATGTTTGCCTCTTTAATTTGTGTTTCAATTTACACAAGCATTCAGCAATCAGCGCAGCAGCCCCCCAATAGTAGTTAAGAGTTTCTGGGAGCTACTAAAAAACTGAAGAAGCACAAGTAATTTATTTTATATTCAGAGAAAAACATAAATATATGTAAAATAAATACAATCTGTAAATGTTATATACATTCTAATATAGTGTGAAGGTTTGATTACAAGCTTAAATATCGGCCACAAGAGACTACAAATCACAGAATCTCTTGGGTTGGAACAGAACTACAAGAATCATCCAGTCCAACGCCTGCACGGGACAGCCCCAAGAATCACACCGTGTGCCTGAGAGCATTATCCAAACACTTGAACTCTGGCAGCCTTAGTGCCATGCCAACATTTGAAATATTTATCTTTTTCTAATGCACTTTTCCCTGGCCACACCTAGGCTGTTTGACACTAGATCTCTTCCACACCCATCCCTGCAGGCTGCTTGCTTCAGGCTCTTATTCCTTTATTCAGTTAAGAAATCCCTTCTTCCTTCCAGTCTCAATTCATCCCATCTGATCCTGGCACCTATTTTTGCCTGTAGTTCCACCAGTCAACACTCTTGAAGCTGAGCACTTTTATAAACTCACTGACAACCCAGATGCCTTGTCCTAAGTGTTTGTTACTATTTCACAGGTTTGTCCAAGCCAGATATTCTATAACAAGCTACTTGCAAGTCTGATCAGAGAGGTTTTGTTCATTTAAATCACTCACATGCTACAGACACCCTTTGAGTAACTACAGCACTCCATCTCTCTCCTGAAGAGCTGGTTCTCATTACAACGTGAACCATCAACCATTCTGCAAAAATCTATTTTTCCATCTCCTCCAGAGGCTGAGAAAAAGAGATATTGCCTTACTCACAGAAAGGTTTTTCATTAAACTTCTAGTATACTCTCAATCTCTCCTAGGACAAGGATGTGAGGAACCAGCAGGTGTGTACCCCTGATGCAGGAAATAAGCCATTCCCAAAGCGGGGTACAGCGAGAGCCCCTGCACTGGCTGCAGGTGCCAACTCTACAGAAGACACGGGAACTGGTTGCTCGCACTGAATCCAGAAATCGAAGAGGCTTTCACACCTCTCTGGACAGACCTCTGCACTAATGGTCTCTCCAACACCTCCAGCGTTTTCCACCGCCACTGGAAGCAATGAGCAACCTTACCACAACATCGGTTGTGCGACCAGTAGTCGGGAATTACCGTATTTTTATTTCCCAAGACAAAGGGTGCCATATGAGCTCCCTTTCGAAACCACTGCCTGTAGACCTGCTCTCAAGGAGTCTTTGCTCCTAACAAATAAAATAGGCAACTACAAGCACGGTGTGTCTGAACAAAGGGCAGGAGCACACGAAAGGCTGATCACGTCTCAGCCCGTAGCGAATGAAAAAAGTTAGGCGCTTGAACACCTTTAAATAAAGAGGAAAAAAAAAAGGCCCCACGTCCCAGAAAATAAATACAAAAGATTCAGAAGAGAAGGTGAAGAATTAATTAATTTTTACAAGATATTTTAAGGTACGGCTCAGCCGACACAAGGGCACCGCCGCCCACAGCAGGGCTCTCTCCTCAGCGGGGCCGCCGCTGTCCCGCGGGCGCGGCTCCCCGGGGCGCTGCCCCCGGACCGGGGCTTCTTCCCCCACTACACGAGCACAGGGCGGCCACCGCCACCACCGACGCCACCGCCTCCTCCTCCCCCGGCGCCGCCAGCCCGACCTGGTACCTCGGCGGCGCGGAAAGACCACCCCGTGCGGCCGGCCCGCCCGCCGCGGCGGGCTCCTCTCACCTCGCGACCTGGCGGCTGCCGGCGGCGCGACCCCGGAGGCGGCGGCTGCCTGTCTTCGCGGGCCAGGCGGGAGCAGGAAGCGAAAGGCGGCCGCAGCGTCCCCGCCGTGGCGCAGTTACCATGGGACGGACGCCCTCTCCCGCTCCCTCCGGAAGTCACAGCCGGCGGGGCGGAGGAAGGTGGGGCGGCCGGCGCCGCCATCTTGAGCGTGGCGCCCGGCCCGGCTCCCGCCGGCCGCCATCTTGAGCGTGGCGTGAAGACCCGCCCGCCTCTCGCAGCCGGCCCGGCTTCTGGTGGCTGCGGTGAACGGAGCGTGTCCAAACCTCCCTAAAGAGACGCAGCCTAAGAGACACACTTTAAAAATGTATCGAAACTGTGGGAAAGTCGAGTCTGAGGTTGAAAGGATTCCCCGTTAGTCTTAGGAGATTACACCACAAGAGCCACAGTGGCCCCCAGACAGTTTCATCCTAGGCAGTGGCACAGATCAGAGTCCATGTGATGGACCACCCTTCATCTCTAAAAACATGTCAATATTGCACATGAAATTGCACAGAGGAAACAACATTATCTGTATGCATAAACCTGGTGCTGAATTCCAAGGAAAAACTTGCTCCAGACATAGCTGTGCCAATTTGTGCATAGGCCTCAATTTTTAATTACATGGTTGTGTACTTTTCTGTTCCAAAAGGCGCCTTTCTTATTTAGTGCACAGAATAGGCTAAAACACAGATGCGGAGTTTCCTAACTTTTGAGTGTTTCCTTTTGCAGTTGGAATAAAAGTAGATCTTTGTAATTTTTAAAACCATAGTAACACACGGGGTAATCTGCAGTGATCCCTTGCACATGATGAGCTGTTTCATCCTGTCCTGAGGGTAATTGGCTCTCCAAAACCCCTTCTGAAGCATGTGAAATATCCGGGTCAGGCTGCTGATGGTTTGAGAGCTGGAGTCTGCAGCCTGAGTCAGACTCCGATCCCCTCCTTCCCTGCTAATTCTCTCCCTGGAGTTCATTTGGAGTGGTTTTTATTGAGGGCTCGTTGTAATCTCCAGTTCTGACCCAGGCCTCCTCCTGAACACAACCATTGCTGTGTCTCCTCCCCGAGCCCAAGGGTTTGCCTTTGGTCAGACGGGGCAGAATTAGAGTGTAAAATGCTTTGAAAGTTGATATTCTTAACACTGTCAAGTTTGGGACAAGGAGTGCTGTGGTGACGCAGAGAGAGCATATGAATTCTGGAGATTTTTCTGTGAAGCAACATGACCAAGAGAGAGAGGGAAAGTTACATTTCTCCCATCTGGAAAGGACTTTGCTGTGTGCCCTGGTCACTTGATATCATGTTCTGCCACTTTGCCTCTAATTGCACCAATTTCTTCCATAGACTCAAGAAACAACTGAGTCATGCAATAAAGCTTCTGTAATTCCTATGACTCTTTTCTTTCTTCCTCCCCCCCTCCCCCAGAACAGATTACAGGATATTCATCCAGTGATCCTCCAATGAGGTGCACGAACATCAGGAAAATTTCCACACCTCAGCTCCTATCTTTTAGTGCCATCTAGTGCCTACTCATGGAAGAGATGGTGTAATTAATCGAATTTCTCCTCATCAGATCGATTTGCTATAATTAATGCATTTTGGAAATTGATAGATGGCACCAGTAGAAGGTATATTAATATAATATTTCTCTATATAAATCTAGCGATATAGAAGTTCATATTTTTCTTCTATAGCACTAAATTCTGACACAGATCTCTTTTACATTAATTAAATTAAAATCAATAGCACTCACAAATCAAACATATGTATATATATCAGTTATTTATTTTGGCTATGCTGCTCTCTGTAATTTATTAGATTGCTTTGGAAAATAGTGGTCTCGTTAAAAAAAAGAACTGAAATAATTTATCACCTTCTTAATTTTCAGCTCTACTGAAAAGGAGAGCCCCCCAGATCTGAGCCAAATGACAATTTCAATTACACAGTAAATTTGCAAGGACTGCAGTAACAGGTCTTTCTATCCATCTACAAAAAGGAACAAGGTGATTTTTGAGGAAGAGACAAAAGATGAAAGGTTATCCAGAGATCATCTGACTTCAGGTTTATATCTTTTATCCCTTCATGCCTTTCTTTACAGTGATGGCTAGTTATTATTCTCATCACCAGTGAAGTAGTTCTTAACCTTGAAACACCCTTGTCTGTCTTTTACTGTAACACATAAGCTTGAGAGATGCACATGACAGAGTTATGTCACCTCCCCATAATACCACAGAGAAAGCACTTAATGGCCAGTACGGATAATCCCCCCTTGAAGGTCTCAGATTCTAAATTAAGATGCTAATTGTGGGTAGCAAATACAACAAAAGGAATATGAATATGGAATTCTATACATAGAATTGTATACAATTGTGCATATTCAGATCCTTGTTTATATTTAACAAATCTTACCTTTCCTACCTGGCCATGAAAGAACTGGAAAGTCACTATTCTCTGAATTGGTCCGGTTAAAGAGGAAACAAAACAAGATGCTTCTTTCATTCTAGTAAAAATCTAATTTAATTAGGGCAATTTCAGATCACAATTCTGACAGCTGTGTTTATCACACTTTCTTCAAAGGATAGAAATTAGCATTGACTGACATTAGCATCAAAGCTTACTTATTCACCCACCCACATCCTAGCAGCCCTTCTGAGTTTGTCTGTTTGTTTAGCACTTTAATAACACCACAGTAAATAAAATTTCATTTCAGAGAGTTTGTGGTTTTTGTCAAAGCATTTAGTGCAGGCTTGTTGGAATGCTACTGTAGAGCCCCTCGTTTCAGGTTTGAGCAATTTGATTATTAGTCATCAAATACCCAGTTTGATGAGCACTGGGTATTCCCCAGAAAAAGCATTTTAAATGGTTAGCAAGGACAGAGCTTGGGATCCAGAATTTCTTTTTCTTTCTTTTTTGTCAACAAGTAGAAAATATTTGTCTTTCAGCAGTAGTGAGAGACAACCTGTCAATCCTTAAGCTGCAGAAGACTGGCCAAGTCTGCCAAAATCTTGGATGGGGTAGATATGACCTAGACAGAAATTGCTGACCACAAGCCTCCTCTGTTATGCTTTGCTTACTTATGAAATCAGGAGAAAGACAAACACAGCTCTGTGTGGGCAGTGTGGGCATTTTCTGTCTTGCAGTGAAACATCAAAACTAATGAGGGAAATAGCTGTTCCTTCCCAAGGTTTATCATGTACAGTCAGGAAAATAGCCTCCCCTAGACAGTACTAGCAGCCTTAGCTGAAACAAAAAAATCACAGCTCTCACTGAAAGATGTCATTCAGAACATGAACAAGGAACAGTATAGCTGTAAAAGTTGTCTCTCCAGTGGGCATATGATTCTAATGAGAAGTGAAATTAAAAGAAAAAAAAACAAAAAAACCCACCAAAACCCACAAAAAATATTTTAAAAACCCCCACAGATAATAACTAGAATAACTAATAGGAATAAATTCCACTGCTTTGACCACAGAATTACTTTCACAAATCCTGGGACTTAATGTGCAACAGAATTATCATAAGACAGCAGTTCTGTGTAATGGAAATAATTTCAGTTCTGGTATTTCATCCAGCAGTGCAGCCAGGCCTGTGAAGTGTGCTGTTTTAGCTGGAGCACTTATTGAGTCTGACCACTGGCTTGTACAGCAGGAGCCAAAAAGTGACAAATTCAACTCTCCAATTCCGGAATTAGGAAAAAGCAGAAATGCCAAGGAAATGAGACACGCAGCAGCTGGTTGGTGAGAGAGAGAGATGAAAAATGAACAACTTTCAATCACTCACAGCACATGTTATGCAGAAAAAGACTGAGCTCCCAGTTTTGCTTTGGAGGTTGTGTCACTTCCAGTCTTTCCTGTGAGACTCAAGCATGGCTTATGATGGCAATTTGCATGTGGATGAATGAAATGTCTGTTTTCAGTGATTGTATTTCTGTCTTGGTTTTCCCTGGTTGAGAGAGAAAACAGCTTTTGGGAGAATATATTGACCTTCTAAATATCCCCATGCTGAAAACTATTAGAGACTGACTTTTTTTTTTTAAAAAAAAAAAAAGGAGGGAAAAGGAAAAAGTAGGGGAGGCAACAGTGTTAACACTGATTTGAATTTTTAACTGACAGCCCAGCAGCTGGAAAATTTTGTTTATTCTGTTTAGCTAGTCAGAAACCACACAGGCCCATGTAAACCCAAATTTTGGGCATGCTTTTTCTCAACTACCATGAAAATGTCAGGCAAAAGCATAATTTAAATACCCCTTCAAAACGTGTCAGAAAACTTGTCTTGCATAGTACTTTACACAATCCAGTGGTTCCCCTCACTTTCTTCAGGCATACCAGCAAACAGAAATCTGTAACCAAGAGTAGCTTAGGACAATATTAAGTATCTCATAGGAAATTACTGCAGCAGCATATCAACTAGGATAAAAGTATTCTTCTTTTATTAGATTAGTTGATCTATAAAGCAAATCTACCTTCTTTATGAATACTGACCAACACTTTAATCTGCAACAAAAATATGGAACCTGGAGTGCAAGAATTAAGAAAATCACTATTTTTTAATGTCCAACTACTTGCTTTGCTGAATATAGGTAAATTTACATGTTTCCAGTTAGCCAAAGTTCTTTCTGTTTCCACTTGGGTTACTTTGAGAAGTGAGAAAAAAAAAAATCTACATTTGCCCAGACCAAAAGAGGATGCTGCAGGCTGGTTTAGGGACATCAGGATATTGAATTCCTTTGTAATGGCCCAAGCAGGAAGTTTTCCATGTTCAGAAATCACCAGCCAATGACAGCTCCAAGACCCATGCATCAAAAAACAAGAGCTTCAGTTAATGGGAATCAGAAGACAAGCTCCAGGGATCCCTTTAGCTTAAATAAAGCAGTAGATGCCACTGAGGTCATGTTCTTCCTCACAAAACTCCCTTTCTCTTCGTGGTTTTTTCTCTACTTCACATTAAATCTTGCTGACTGGGCAAAGGGAGAGGATGTGTTGTGCCACAAGTGGGTAAGAATTTACTCCTAGTCTATTAAATTAGTCAGAGATATATTGGAACAACAGCAATCAGTATTTAGTTTTTGAGACAGTTTTTTGGGTCACATTCTTCAAACTTCACTCATATTTGCAAAAGCACGTTGTGAGAAAAACATTGTATTATTTATTGATCTTCAACACTCTGTACCCCAAGGTATCTTTTGTCACTCAAAAAAGTCCATGTCATTTCCCTCAGAGCTTTCTCACTATCTCCATGTTCCTGAAGATAAACTAGTAAAACATTTATTAAATAAAGAGCAACTAATGTAGGCGGCTTCTGTTAGGAACACTTAAAAAATTATAATTGTCCCAGTGCTTCCACTTACCTTGCACTGAGACTCTTATCTCATAAGGCTGATTTATGGCTGCAGCTAAATGGTGAATTAACTCTAATATATATAACATGTTATATATATTAGAGTTAATTCATGCTATATATATATGTGTATATAAAATATTGTAAAATCTAACTCATGTCTTTGACCACCCTGGCTGGGAACAGAGTCTTATTTCTATTCAATTGGTTCCAGGACAACTGGACAACGTTAATATCAAGTCCGTTAGCTTAAGAATGAAACCTTCTCAGGCCATGAGTGTCAACTTCCCAGGAATGTCTGAGCCTTTCACCAGAACCTGTACGTGGAGGAGATTGCATCTACCATCTGGAGTACTGGCACCACTCTGTTACATGTGAAAGAAGGCTATTCCGAGGAAGTTCAGACAGCCATCCGGACACCTGGACTGACTTTTGTATCTATATGGTCCCAGTTCTACATGCGAAGGGACACAAAAGAACCTTCTGTCATTTCTGCCTCAGGCAGAATAAATGGGATATAAGCTGGCTGCATGAAGCAGTCGGGGTGAACCACTGAGGAGACGCTGGCACTCTGTCAGTTGGATCCAGGTTCACCCAGCGCCAACTTCCAGGGATGATGCTGCCTTGGCTGTGGTGGGTTTTTCGAAATTCTATTTTGTTATTGATCTAATAAATCTTTGTTAATTTTTTTTATAATTTGGCTGCTGATTTGATAATTTATAACAGTGACAAGACATTTGCAGTATCAGAAGCCACAAAACACTGTTAAAATAAATCTTGAAGAGCAACAGTGTGGAAACACCATCAGCAAATCTGCTGTTACGTTTTAGAAATGACAGTTTTGCTTTAGCAGCAAAGAGCTGCAAGAAGCTGTATTAAAACGGGGAGGGTGAGCTGCAATCACCTCTGCCTCATGTTTCAAGAGCCCAAACTCCTGTGCTAGCCTTTTCCTCTCAAGTTACTCTGTCCATTAAGCAAGCCCGCTGTTAAATAGGTTTATGTATCAAAGGTTCAAATTTAAGTCTTGTTAAACAGAAATAAGAACAGAATTTTATGGACAATAATCAAGCTCAAGGGAAAGATCTCAGATTATGCTGCCAGAGCTAAGGTCCTGTTCTAAAATTCAGTTGTATCACACCTAAAACTTGGAAAACTACACTACCAGTTTTAGATATCTTTTAGAATCTGGATATCTTAGAATCAGATATCTTAGATATCTGCTTTTCCAAAGCCGACATTCACTTTAAAGCACAAACTGGCACAAGCTTACTTGAGGCTTTCTGGGAAGTTGTGTTGCACCTAAATTGCAAGAGACCATGTGTGATTCTTTTAAGTTAAACTGGTTAACTTGAACTTCAAATACACATTCAGACAGTTTCAAGTTTCAACAGCTTTTGGGACCCTTCATTTATAGGTAATGAAAACTGAATTTAAATTTACAAAGTCCATAATCTGTTATCTTCACATTAAAAAAAAAAAATCCCATCTTTTCTGTAGAATTTTATTGCTAGAAAACCTCCACCATGCATTTCATGCATCCTTAGTTACAAAATTTCACCCAGTTGATCATCCATGATAGTCTTGGTTTCCTCAAGATGTCCTGGGATTTACCTTGGATTATCTGAATGTCCTGTACAGCACCATTGTTGCAACCATAAGTAACCAGTCTAGCAGCATAACAAAGCAGGGCAGGTTGTTTTCTTACTGGCAGGAATAAGTAAAGGATAATTGGAGTTACCTTACATTATCCCAACAGCAAACACCACTAATAGAACCAGGAGTGTTGCAACAGAACAACACACTTAGGGACTTTCAGAGAACTGGTGACAGGAAAAAGGTTTAGAGATGAAAAAGGTTTTGGGAAGAGTTTTATGTCATCTAAATTGCCAAAGGTCCTTCATGGTTAGACAAAGTTTATCCTGTACAGTGTCATGAAGTTAGTGACCCATCAAAAAACCTTCACCTAACTCTTAGATCGGGCTGAATTTGGGACATTGCCTATTGCAAAGATGCACATAAAGGTTCAACTATTTTCTGTTTCATGTAGCTTTGTAGTATGTCCAAGGACCCTCAAATGCTCTTCTCTGCACAGCCAGTGTGGTTGTTCTCATTAGCTTTCTCTCCACACCACATCCAGTTTTTTGCCATGGCTGTTGCTGAGGAATGGCACCCCTGCCTCTTCCTGGTCACCATCCTGCTGAGAAATCTTGCGGCTTTGTGTCCCTCTCTCCAGGACACACTTGGGCAGGTGCCTGTGACAGCAGTGTCCAGGAGCCCCAGGAAGGCCTTATTTGCAATGCAAGGTTAGAACACACCGAGTTTAACTTCACATTCCAGTGTTGTTCATGGAAAGTAGAAATGAGGGGAATAGACCAACATTTATTTATGGCAATCTTGTATCTCACAGGGTGATAGATTTTCATGGTTATATTGAGATTACTTTCCTACAGCCACATTGATTTCCATGGAATAATTCCTTATTTGTATTCCTGTAATCAGGTCAGGAAGAATCAAATGTTCCATTTAAACAATTTTTTTTTCCAGTCAGTGGTAAGTTTTTCATGCTCTTCTGCGTCTGAGTTCTGGACTAACTGTAAGTGAGTAAAGTAAAATTGTGAAGGAAGAGAAAAGAAGACCTGCTTTATTTATACCAACTCATTAGCATTAAAATCAGTCGTAGCCGAGACTTTTTTGCAACATGCAGGGGGAGCATTTTCAGGCCAGGTCCCTCAGCACTTCTGTGCATACTCAGCACTGGGTTCAAAACTTTTCATTGGCATTCAAGAGTCTGTTAAATTTATCTCATTTTATTAGTATTTATTTATTAACAATTTGCAAAATCAGTTGTTCCTGCACTCTCACTATGTATTATTTACCTTATCCAAAAGAAAAGCTGGACACATGAAATCCTAGGGAAGGTTTCCTCCTATAGCACCATTTAAAACTGCAGCCCCAGTGCAGGTTTCAATCAAATGCACTATTTTTCCTTGAAACCTGCCTGCATATACATCCCAACTCTGTGTGGCAGTGAGGAGCAGTCTGAAGGTTATTACTGTAGCTATGGAATATCAATACCTTCATGGCCACAAATGCAATTTCTATTTGTTTTTTAAAGCACCTAAACCCCCTATCTTTTACTTAATTATTAATTCTGTTCTGGTTATCTCCAGATATTAAAAACAGGCAAAGTGCATCCATTGGGTAGAAAGAGCCAAGTCTGTGTAAATTGTAAATCAGAACTCCCCACAACTAAACAGGCATAGGGGAACACAATTATTTGTGTCTCAGAATTCCTGCAGTAGGTGGATGCCCTTGGTTACCTCCACAGGCCACACTGCCCATGTGCACTTGGTCAGGATGTTCTCTGAGATGATGGAGGGGAAGGGGTGAAACACAGTGACAGTCCTTGATGGCTCATTTCAGGCATGTCACTCAGTAACTGTCATATTTACCTGAAACTCTCTCCAGAAAGTGTTTTCTTACCAAGATTTTTTCTTTCAGCAGGAGACAGAAGAGATTGTGGAAGCTGCAGGGAGATTTTTTATCTGCCTTGCCAGTAGAAAGGCTTACAGCATGGAGATTTTTAAAGCTGTGTTGCCAAAAGCAAATGGTTTGAATTTTAATGTGTGGCTTTGAGTTCAACATTTTCCCCTTTCTCTGTTCATTAATTTCCTCTTATATTTCTAAGAATCTACCATGTATTACAGTACTTTTCACAGGAATTCATGTAATGTGATTTTAAGCTTTATGTGGATTCTTTTTCTGGTCAATTCATTAACACTTAAAAGTTTCTGCAGTTTGAAATACAGGAGTAAGAAAGTTCTTGGTCAGGTTGACTAAACCTAGTGATACATGGCTCAAATTTAAAAAACCTGGCAAGAATGACGACCTTTCTTGGTCCACCCTTGATTAGAATCATCCACTGGTCTAACTGTGAAGTTTGCACAAACTTCATACCATACCTAATATACCACACACTGATTGCTGTCTATCTGTGTGATAACCATGGTTTTCTGCTGTTTTTATCCACAAAGGCTGCATCTGGGCATGCAAAAGCTCCTTTGTGGGTACAGTAAAGTGTAACCTTTGGAAAAAGCTGATGGGCTGATATTATGCAATGTATTCTGAATTGTATTGATAGAGTTTGCATCATTTGAACAAAAGAAAATAGCTAATTTTACAAATCATCAAGGGTTTTAAATCCTAGTGATAATCCCTTCAGACACCACCAGTAAGTATTAAAAGAAGGAGAAAAAACAGCAAAGTGCCAGCTTTGTTGCTTGAGTAGTGATTGCGTTCCAGTTAATCCATCCTTAAAGTAAGTTAATCAATCATATTAAAATTTAAAAAAAAGGAAAAAAATCTCTTTAACTTCCTAAGGAATTCAATCATTGCAATTCAAACTGTCCCAAACCAGAGATACAGACTCCAACTGTGAACTAAGGAAACAAGAGGAAAGCTTTGAGCATAAAAACAAATTAATCTGTGAAGTTGTACCAAACACAGTTCTGTACCATTCAGCTTGCAAGATGATCTATCACCTTGCAAAGAAAACCTGTAGCCTCTTTTAATTGATCTCCTCAGACTGGCTAGATTCAGCTAATGTACTATTCACTTTAAATAATCCTGCCATGGGCGGCGGGATTTGATAGACTAGTATGCGACAGCCATACACTGAGTTTGGTAAGAACCAAGTCTTGGAGATACATCACCTATATCCTGTTTGCCAGTTTGTCAAACCAAACAAGACAAAAATGGCAAAGTTCCATGTTTTATCCCACAAATTCACTACTCCGTGACTGAGCTCTCCAGACAAAAGGTTCACATCAACCTTAGTTGTGTCATTAAATGTGGCTACAGGAAGGCTCACTTGGCCGTCTTTATGAATACCACAATTCCTGTATTTGTGACTGTCTCCATTCTTAATACTGATGTTTTCCTGTGTGGAGATTTCTTGTGACACTTGTGATTTTTTTCTAAACATCCACAGCTAAAGCTCCTGTTTCCTGCTGCAGTCCTGATCGGCAGACGCTGCTTGTGTCCCACCATTCAGATGTTAATTGCACAGGGCACTGCTCTTATGGTTTTACAGAAGTCTGTCATTATTTATTCCTGCTTGGCAGCTCAGCACCACACAGCCACTCACTCACTTCCTAGGCCTGAGGGAGAGAATCAGAAAGGTAAAAACGCTGGTGGGTTGAGATAAAAGCAGTTTAACTAAATGAAAACAAAACAAAACTAAAACCAACCAAACAAAAAAAACCAAACCAAATAAAAAAACACAAAAAAGAGGGAGAAAAAACCCTTGAAACCCAAGAAAAACAACAAACTGAAGCCCAGCCAGTTTCTGAGCCAAGGGAGCCCCTGCCAACCTCCATCCCCATGGCTTGATTGCTGAACATGGCATCACATGCTGTGGGAAATCCCTCTGGTCACTGGGGGTCAGTTGCCCCGCTGTGTCCCCTCACAGCCTCCTGTGCACTCCCAGCCTGCTGGGGCATGCTGGCAGGGCAGTGTGCAGAGGAGAGAAGCCTTTGTTTCACATTTCCAGCTGCCCAAGGCCTCATCTCATGGCCTTTTCCCCACAGCCATGAGCAGGCAGCTGATGGACACAGCTTTGGCCAGCAGTGGCTCTGTCTTGGGGCTGGCTTGAATGGGCTCTGGCCAAAATGAGGTCGCTGCTGCTCACAGAAGCTGCTCCTGCAGCCTTCCCACTTCAAATCCTTGCCACAGAAACCCAGCCCACAACCCTGGAGAAACCCCAGAGACGTACACAGCATCCTCTCCCAAAGGACAGATGCCCTGGAGAGGCTGCCAGGCCCTGGGACAGAGCAGCTGCTGGTACACAGGGCAAGAGATGGTCTGTCTGTCAGTGCTCCTGCTCCATGGCCTTGGCAATGTACTCAACGGAGGGGCAGCTGCTCTCCTAGTCACAAGCATGCACGGGCTTCTGGATGCCCCCCAGTCTAATTAGAGAGATGTTCCACATGAAATGATGTAGAAGGTGTAACTTGTGACACCTCTTCCCATTTTAAAGCTGCAGTGCTGTTCTTGGGTGCACATTGTGCTGGGCAGCTGTGTGGAAAAACTGCAGGAAAATATGAGGTCTTCTGCCCCTTGGTGGCCATTGCTCCAGCAGGGTCCTGTGGAATTCTTTATCCATTCGAGAGGACTCTGTTGGTGTTGTTATGCAAGTTTTGACAATGTTTGGGGAGAAAGTATTGACTAAGTGGTACTGGCAGAAACTGGGGAAGCACGGCCAGCAAACAAAAGGGTCCAGGTGTCACAGAGGACAAGGTCCCTGACCTTGTGATTTGAGAGCAACTCAACAAAGCAAGGGCAGCCTTACATTCCAGGGGTCATCAACATGGACATTGCAAACGAGTCCTTCTTTGGGAAAGCCAGACAGAAAGATTGGAGGCATGAAAAAAATTATTAAAGACCACCACATGGCTCTGAGAGACAGATGGGACTCCCAGACACAGCAGCAGATGCATGTCTGGTTCAGATAGGGAAGACCGAGCCTGCTGTGCTAGTGAGGTTTCATCCAGAATATCTGAGAAGTTATTTCCAAATAACCTCCTTGACATAGTATAATAGAACATCCCACAATGTTACAGATCTTGGCAAGTACTGGGATTTTGCACAGCCATAAGAAATTCTGCCTAATCACTTTCTTTTTTTCCTAAACAAGAATTTGGAAAGCCCATATGCTCTCTTCCTGCCTCAGGACTTGACCTGCTTCATTGTAGCTACTACTTCCATAGGCATCCAATTCATGGATCTTCCTTATTTAAGTCTTCCTATAAGCAAGGATTAAGTATTCTCTATAATAACAAAGTTGCATTAAATTGCAGAAAGTAACAATCAAGACAGAGACTCTTTCTTGCTACCGTATGTAAAATTTTAAACAAAGAAATAAACATATTTGAAGATTGTTTATTTTAAATGGCATTCTGAAATTCGTGGCTATATACAAATTTTCCAACTATGGAGCTTAAGACTGCATGGTGACTGTCTTCAGAAAGTAAGACTGCTTGGTCTGTGATCTCAGAGCTGATTCCATTGAAGTGGGATTACTCAAAATACAGCATGACTTCTGGAAGCTTGTAATCCATGAAGAAACCAACACCAAAATAGGGAGGTCTTCCTACATAAAAAGTCAATCAAGGATACCTAGGTTGCCATGGGACCTTTGCTGAATTTGAGAGCATCACCACCAGGGAAAGGTCTGAGATAAGCCAAGGGTCACTGTTGAAAGGCCTCTACACTGCACTCACAATTTGGAGACAGGTACACACTCCAGGGGATTTTCCATGCCAGCATACTCACTGTGCTTTATTCCTCCCTCAGCTGGGCGAGTGACAGGAAAAAAACACAGAAAAAGGAAAAGAAAAACCATCTTATGCTCCTATGGTAATTTAAGAGTGATCTTTGGAGACAGAATCTTTTTAGGGATAATTAACAGGCATGAACAGGATTTATGTTAATGCTGAAACATCAGTTTAGATACCAGACACAGGGGTGGGATGAAACGTTTCACCCTGCAGCCAACATACAGAAAGTCTTCAGCTCCTGGAATTCCCATGGAAGACAGATGAGCTGCTGCCCCCTCTCATGTTCCCCAATACTAAAGGCAGAGATATGCTTCATGAGTCTGAAGCACACACAGACAATTAAAAATACATTTTAGTATTGTTTCCCATTCAAACCTTACCCATAGCACACTACTGAAATCAGTGCAACAAAATGACAGGAAGGAGTATTTACAAGCATATTGTATTGTACCAAATTTGCAAGACAAGCAAATTCTAAAGTGCAAAGTTGTCTCTATTCTACATAGACACAGGGATCTATTTTCCTGCTCGTTGTACAAACGACTACCATTGTTACAGACACACCATGGCTCCATGCTGAAGACCAGACACCATCCCTAGGCTGACAGGCAAAACTCCTCTACCAAATCCAGTGAGAGGCAGACATTAGCATGGGGCCAGGTTTAGTCCCTCAGCTGTGTGTCACATGCTGGATGGAGAGTAACTACTGAAAACTAAGGAACACGAAACATGGAAGAAGTGTATTTAAATACATGGAGAAAGTATAATTAAATACACGGAGGAAGGTATTTAAATAGAAATCCTACAAAAAGCTTGATGGTTTGGTTTACAGTAGATTAAAGACAATCACTGCTTTTCTTAAAGCACAAAACAGAGGGCCCAGCACTCCGTGTTTTATTCAGCAGGAGTTCTGTCCTGCTTCAGATGGGGCACAAATTTTCAAAGATTATTTACACCAACAAGATTTGCAGGCTTAGCCATGAGAGCCTCTAAAACCAGAGAGAGGCCACAAAAACAGGCTCTTGCATTAGAATATTAAAAAGTCACCATTCAAAATACCTCACTCTTAAAAATTACTACAGGGAGCTGTAAGAGAAGGAACGCGGCTGCTAGGTTTCCAGATAAACTGAAACTCCCAGTTCATTCACTCATATTCTTAAGCATATTGGACAGTTAATGTATATCTTATTTACAGTAATTCTTGCTACTACCCAACAGAACCAGAAGAGAAAGCTGCTCATTGCCTCACAGCTCTCTCTTTGCAAACTAAACAGTCTCCAGCTTCTTATTTTTTGGCAAAACCATCCAATGTTTGCCACAGGATTTCAGGTACAAGTAAACAAAGTTTGTCTTGAAAAGCAACACATGTTAAGTGAATTAATTTGTTCCATTATTCTATTTTTAAACTACTACATCATATTTACTGAAACAGCTATGGCACAACAGGTTACACAGCTAGGCTTAAGTAACGTCATCACCTGACACAATTCACTTGTTATGCCCCAAACTATTTACAGTGAACTTGATTCAGACAAACAACTCAGTTTGAGAAAGTGTCCAAAGAATTCCAAGTCCATAAAATAATCTTTCCTACCAAGATGTTTGGGAACAATTTAGTCATGATTTGTTAATTTGATTTAAAGATATTCCTCTATAGGAACCCACCCATGGGTAAAAGCTGCATTGGAAATGAGTCCCAGGACTGACAAGTGCATTAGCAAACAAGGGTAAGTCTGCACCACAGTTCGTAGCAGATGGAAGGGAAAATGAGGGGAGGAGGGAAAACAGGATCTAGTCTGCACAAAAAGAAAACTATTTCAGTAGAGATGTGTACATATTGACAAAGAATTCTGAAAAACAATGAGTAGCAAAAAAAATTGTGATTATGAAACTGAGTTAACTGTATCTTGATCCTTAAAGAGGGCAGGCTGAACAAATGTTGATGACTACAGCTAGAATACAGTTTTAGAATTAAAATCTACATAAGAAAACTAACTCCACACTCTATTCTGGAAAAACCTAAGCTGGTATTTTAACAATGCAAGAAGTCTAATGAATCAGCTGATCAAGTTAGGAACAGATTTGAGTAACTCTTCATGAAACATACACCAGGTCCCCATGCAGCACCAGAAGAAATTGAGCCATTTCAGGTATGTATTCTTCTTGATATTCATTATCCTCTAGGCTCTTGCAGAACAGAAATTTCTTCCAGAGAAATTCAGCTCACTTTACACTTAGTTTTATGAGCAGAACGGACAGAAAGAAAGATCCGTCGTGGGAAGCAAGGAGGTCTGCATCTGATCAACCCATAATAGCCAGCATTAAAAGTCTCTTTGCCTTTTGCATCAACAAATTTTGTAATTTGGTCCAGTATCTCAGGAAGAGTCTTGAGTTCCCTATTAACCTCCTTGGCAGCTTTTGTTCCACAGGCCTTTAAGGAGTTACACACTTGCTCTCTAAGTCTCCAAGCCCCGATAAGGATTTTAGAAGCACTGCATCACAGCATGGTGTAAAGCGAACAAAGAGTACAAAGTGAGGAGGAATGTGTTTACAGTTTACATCACGCTAAGTGCATTTGCCATCATGTTTGCTGGAAGGGTGAACATTGTCAGGCTGCTCAGTTTCTTTCTCACGTCAAGAGAAGTGCAGGAACTGGTATCCAGGGATTGCAAGGCTCTAACTTCAACACATGCATCATATGCCTTTGCATTTGCAACAAATCAGAAAGATGTTTTTGTTGTCAAGGGCGTTTTGCAGTGCTCAGCACTAAAGAATGCTGTCACATTTTCCACAGCAGGCAGAAATGGAAGCAAGTTCTACAAAATCCTTTCTTTCTCAGCCTTGACTGGGCTTGGCTTCTCTCAAGTTTTCTTCAGAAAGAGCTGATTTTAGTGCAGTACTGCAAAATCTGAGAAGCAGCACTGTTTACACAGGGCATAAAGGAAATCTAGAGCTTGGCTTCCCAGCTGTGCCATCAGCTCTTCAGCTCATCTTTCCTCCCTGGTCTCCTGACAGCTTCTTATAGACATCACCCAGATGGAAATACAGCAACTTACTTCCAAATCCATTACCTCAGCATGACAGTTTCAGGAATTCCAGTGCCAGGAGATTAGAACTGTCTGCAGCCTTCAAACTTAACAAAGCTTGAAAGATTCAGAAACTCTGAATGAATGACACAGGGATGCTTTGCTTTGAAGTGCTTCCATATTGCTTGCTGCATCACTTTCAGATACACTTTGATACTCAAGGATTTGGATTAAAGGACAGACAAAGCTAAGGTACCTTACTACAAATTCTGATATAAAAACCTTAATCTATAGAGGAAAGAACAGAGACTAATAGTTTCAGAACATAAATTGTGCTCCTGTTATGCAGAACTTGAGGTTTCCCAAGTTCTATGCAAGTCCTGTGAAATACCATATGACCATTACAAATCAAACCCAGATTTTCTTCCCTCACTACAATTAGGTGAATTCAGACACAACAAGGTGCTAAGCCTGAATGACAAAACTTGAATAAATATAACTGTTCATGCAAACTTCTGTTTGCCGAATTGGACATGATACAGCATATAAGGTAATGGAAAAACCCTCAAGCATTACAATCATGATACTTCCTTTGCTATTTGTGGGTAAAACTAAACCCACAAAAAGAAACTCTCTAGAGGCACAATAGGAACATTTAAGCCCACTCATTCTATGATATCCCACTGAAACCAAAAAAGTCAGATATAAATAACCTCCTAGAAATCCACCACAATCTTAAGCAAGATAGACACATATTAACAAAGGTAAATTAAATTAGCCTTGTAAATGAAAAGAGGAGAATCAAAAAAAGGAGATCAGAACAAAAGCCCCAGAGTCCTATGAATAGAGTTTCAAAGTGAATTCAAAGCACTTATGGCATTTAAGAAATCTGGCATCCACTGTCTTTTTGAGGCTTTATATTTGGTTCCTTCAGAGGTTTTACTTCTTCATCTGGTTTTGGTTTAGCCTGCAAATAAGAAGAAAAAAAAAAACCCAACTAAATACCACAAGTAAAAACCACTGTGTCTGCACAGTATTTATGCACAGCTAACTTTACATGTTACAATCTAAGAGTTCCCACTCTTTTCAAGGCTGAAAACTGAGTAACCCCCAAGCAAGAGGGAAAAGACAACTGTTGCAACTGTTCTCTATTTCAGCATCTTTAAATGAATCCTCTTCTAAAAAAATAATCTTTCTCTAGCATCCTGTAACGTTACAGGACTTGGTAAAAAATGAGCTGATTTTCCAGATGCTGGCAGTGCGGCAGAGGTTAATTGACTTCCCCTGGCACAACAGCAGGATGAGTTTGGGTGGTAGCCTTATGTCTGCTTCCTACACTGAGCTGGGGAGTGTTATGGAAGAGCGAAACTAACTCTGTATGATACACAGAATAAAGTCAGAGAGAAAGAACAGCACATGGGATTATCTTACAGCATCCTCCTTTGGCCTCTTGGTGAGATCAAATGCTGCAACTGTTTCAGGAGTCCAGTGTGCGTTCAAAGATGGAAACTCAAAAGGAACAGGCTCTACTAAGCCATAATTTGCTTTCAATTCCAGCTGGGGAGCCTCTGCTGGCACCTTCTGGAAATAGCTGGAACAGAATACAGAAATGAATTTAAAATACAGTGCACCATCTCTGCAAGTCTTGTTTGCAATTATAAACAAAACAACCTGAGTTTTCACAGTGGCAAGCACTGCCGCTCTCTTCCATTTCATTAAGGCACTGCCTAACATGCATTCTGCCAGCAAGGTTCACAAGAACAAAAGCAACTCCTTCCTAGTATCGTTGTTTGTTCCCTAATTGTGTGGCGCGTTTTCTCCTACTTTTTAACCATTATTCCCAGTGCTTTAATGAGAAGAGCATCTTTTGTCCAAAAAAAACCCTTCAAAATACAAATGAGGATTTAAAGTACTTTCCAAAGATGAAGAGGACAGTTCTTTTCCTTAACAGTCCTAATCTGCCATAGTGGATGATGGCAACACAGGAGGCCCCCAAAGACTGGCTACAGAGCAAAGCCTGACCCAGGGTGTCCCTCTGCTCTTGGCAGGGCACAAGGAGCTCACACACTGACACACTCTACCTCACTTCCTGTGCTGCACAGAGCTCTCCCAAAACAGTCACTGCTTTCTCTTTCCAAGTTTTCTTCTAAAGGGGACAGGGATGTGCTGAAATCTCCAGTATGCCTTTATTGTAAGCTCTGACAATGGGTATTTGAAACAAAGCAGAGCAGAGCACTTCTCTTTCTATTTGCAGTTCACTTCGATGTACTTGACCATCCTCTCCATTTAGTCAGTTCCCCTATTATGCAGGCCTTTAAATATAATAAAAATTAAAATAACAAACCTATTATGAAATGCTAAATTGTAATAGGAGGGAAGGGGATAAATAAATGAGCAAAAGAACTCTAAAGACAAACTAATCTTCATTATTTTCAACTGAAATAAAAAATTGGTATTTCCAAAGTCTTTTTGGAAGGACATTAATGAACAGAAAGCCCTATTCACAATATTAACTATACTTGGACTGCTAAAGCTTCTAGCACACTAAGTATGATCTTCACTGAAGGCAGCACTGTATTTTGACTTCCCTGCTTGCAAAGCAGAATCGTCCTACTGGTCTTCATCACTGCCCCCTCTATCCTCTTTTGCCTACTAGACCTCAAGAGACAGGAAGAGAGCGTTAGAGCAACACAGCAACTTCTGCAGATTTTGTCCTGTGCAGAAGGAAAAGTAACCAGGTGGCTGAGGAATGAGGGAAGAAAACTGCTCAACCTCTCCAGATGTCAGTCCAGCCCACCTTGCTGAACTGGCACAGGACACAGAGTGGGACAGCACAGACCCACTGCAAATCTGCCAAGAGAAAATTACAGAATTGCAAATTTAGCTTTAGTTACATGCCACACCCTAAAGGAATATAACAACTGGAGAGTAAAATTTACCATCCCATCCTGAAATAAGGCAAATGACATAATAACACTTCATGTAAAGTGCTGTACCAACCATGAGTTACTTACATAAATCCATTCTCTCTCTGGCATTTTTCTAATGTGTTCCTAATCAAATTTCCTAATTTCCTAAAGAAAAGATGTCCAGAAGGTTTGGCAGTAGTCCCAGGCCCTTTGGTTTCTCCATATTCTTTGCACAACGCTTCGGCCTTGGCAAAAACTTTGCAAGAAAGAAAGGAAATAAAAATTATTTACATGACCCTCTTAAATCATGGTTCTGCTCTACAGTGCTTCAGTCTTAGAAGACACCATAATCCAGTTAGGCCTTTTTCTTTTTAGAAACAAAACCAAACCAGCTCAAAGACAGTCAAGATTTATTGCATCCAACAAGTGACTAGGAACAAGAAAAGAAAAAGATAGCTTTTTGGGTGGGAAGATGCAGGAAATCATTCTTATGTGTGGGGCAAAATGCAACAATAAGCCCAAGAACTGTGCCACATGGTAGGGAAAAACAGAGGGTATGAAGGTGTCCACACACAGCTGATGCCCCAAACCAAACAAGAATAACTGATATGGAGTGGGAGAAGAAGCACTATTCTCTGAACAGCCAAACAGTATTTGTTTTACTCCAAGAAATACAACTTAGTTTGTTCTTAATAAATTTCTGATTTATTTTTCAAACTAATATTGAAGTTTCCACTTTGAAGATTTGAGCATTTTTATAAATTGCAGTAAAGTTATGCAGTGCAGGCCAATGGGGTACAAACAGCTTTGAAGAGAGAAGACTGGGCAGAAGACCTTGAACTACTGCTAACTTCCCTGAATATACCTTTCAAATTAATAGAAAAGAAATAAGTTACTGAAATCTGTTTAAAAATAAACAAGCAAGATCTAGATTTACTATTTAACCTCCAAAGCAGAAATGGCTGCACTACTCTAACACATAGACGAGAAAACAGGATGACCAGAGCATTATGGTTTTTTATACTGTATATTGCAGGCAGCTCAAAGCCAGTCTTTAAGCCAGGCTAAGAAGTGAAGAAGAAAATTTTCTGCAGAAATGTTATGGAAGACAGTATTTGGTAAGACCATAAAAAAAAAATTTAAAAATAGTCTGTCTCTATTCAAATATGTGCTGGATTTCCATCAGGTGACAGATAAAATCTTAATGGGAGAGCAAATTAACAAAATACAGCAAAACAGAACAGGCATGGCATCATCAGACCCTGTACTCCAGTCTCAATCACACTTACATTTTTCTGATTCCTGCAGAGATCTGATTGCTTCCCCGCATTTATCACTCGCCAGCAAAGTCTGGCCATGGTAACAGTACGCCTGATGGAAGAGGACAAAATCATTACCAACATCCCTGAGCACTGCCGGAACCAATCCCCTCCTCCTGCTCCCTACAGAAGCTGCAGCTCTTTGAACTGCCATTCCCTGCAGATAGTTGACAGCTGGGAAATCCAAGTCAAAGCACCATTCACTGAGCCATTAATGCAGTTCAACATGAACACTGTGAGCCAGAACCATAAACACTTAGTATGAACTGAGCTCTCTCAGCTCTAGCCAAGAGTAACTGAACTGCACAGAGCTGTTTGACCTGAATCACTGGCACACAGGCCAGTCCAAGTTCTCACTGTGGGCAGTGTGCAGCATCAAGCCCCAGCACAGAAAGAGAATGAACCCCAGGCAAGTTTACATAGCTAAGACTGAAAACTAAAACTACCCGAACACTCAAAAACTCCATCTGTGACAAACATCACTAAATCTGGAAATGATGCGGTGTTCTGCTGTCTGAGATATTTTGTCATAGTCCAAATAACTTTTCCACCCCCAAAAAGTCGATTCCTTAACACCCGTGCTTTAAGCCGGTATTGTATTCCAATTGAATTGCCTATTATCAGGAGCTGAGTTTAACTAGTAAACACAACAGGTGAAGGAACAATCCCATTAACAAATGCCAACCTTGCCCCCCTTCCTTTAGCGTCTGTTCTCACAGGACAAATCTATCTAAATCTACCACTGCCCAGATCACTCAAATTTAAAAAATGGAGAAGTACCACAACTCTGACCCTCCCTCACCTCTCAAACCTGCTAACAAGGCAAACAAATTTTAGCTACAGGTTCAGCCTAAGAGAAAGACAATTATGTAAACTGCTTAGCTTGGGACTTTTGTACAGTATAAAAAAGACAGATTACAGGCTGTGGCAGGCTACAAGACACAGCAAATTGAGCAGCTGAGGATCTCAAGGGCACTGCAGTACTTGCTAGGAGATCCATCAGGCAAATAGGGACAGGTCTTGGAATGGTACCTTTTGGTACTTAATGCAGTTTCTTTCAAGGCCTTCATAAAGACACTCAGCTCTGAACTGTGCCTAGGATCAGACTGTGATGTAGACAACAGAGAGCACCATAATGCTCAGCCTGAATGGCTTCAATTAAAGATCTGTGATCACAACAAATCCACACTGCTGCTATTTCACCTAGATTCACAAAAACAGTTCAAATGTCGCTGACACTGTACAATTTCTCTTCACAGTATGCGAAGAAAGTCAAGGCAATACTTATCCCCATTCCCTATGCAGCCCTTGGCAGACAGACAACAAGATGTGACTGCTGCCACCCAAAGTACTTACGTAGGCCATATAGAAACAGCTCTTCAAGTTTAAGTACTTCCTCCATTTACCTGCATAGGCTGGATCCAAACTGGATAATGTTTGATCTGTGAAAACATAGGTAAAGTTATTCTTAAGACATTTCCAAAAAGAAAAAGCCCAAACACATTAAAAGACCAGAATTCTTAAACTTAGCACTAGATCCTAACTCTAAAATATCCAGAGACAAGGGACAAAAATTCCTCCTGCAAAAGCACAGAAAAACCATGAGAAAACCACCAAAAATATACAGCTATCATGCAGATGTCCCTAGAATTCCTGAAACTGCTGTCCACTAAGTCTGGATGGCTAATTCTCTAAGTATATTTAGGTAGCATTTCAAAACTTGCTCCTAGTTTAAGTTGCAGTAGTGACTCCCATACTTCTGCAATTCTCCCACTTGCCTCAGTAGGCCCAGAGATCTTACTTAGCTGGAAGGTGGTACATAATGAACCCACTCCACTCTCCATGCTCTGCATCATGATCTGCTGCCCAAAGGCGGCTGGAACACACTCCACTGACATCAGGCCTTTTGTCTGCTCCTAGTCTGTTTTCCTTCACTAAAGTTTCCTACCATCAGGTACCATTTCCTACCATAGAACAAGATTCCCACAAAACCGAAAAGCCTTATCATAATACATGCTGATAACTGAAGCCTTAAATGTGCTAAATAAAAGCTAAATACACACTCCATATCCACCGAGAACAGCATTAGTATTGCAATTTATGGGTAGGTGAAGTATATCTGCTGGCAAGAGTGCACTAAATCGAGTCACTAAGGATACAAAACAAGACACTCACCAGCTTTTTGGTAGAAGTTGGCTGTTTCATAAGCAAGAGCAGCTATTAGGCCTGGATTGTGTTTCAGCTCAATAGCCCGAGCAATTGTCACTGAAAAATAGTTCCACACCATGGTTTAAGTTTAATTGAAATGTCCCATCACATCAAATCAGCAGAGGCATTTAGGACTTTAAAACCCCTGCATGAACAGAAAATAGATGTTGTGCAGTCAAGCAAACAGCAGAATAAAGACAGATTGTTTCTTGGATAGAATTATTCCAATTTAATACAAAAACTGAAGGAATGTTAGCCTTAAGATTAGCTAATAAACAGAAGCTGCACATATGTTAAAGTAAAAGAACTGGGAATGTCTGTTAGTCAAGCATGGTGGTGAAAAGGTTGCACAAAAGGAAGAAATAAGAAAAAGAAGTAGTCCCACACACAAGTTCTTCCGAAGTGAAAGATATTTCATATTACAATTCTAATATCAGACTGATTTTTGGCATTTCCCTTTTATAATTGTAACATAATTTTCTTTAAAAGCCACCTGCCCCACTATGCCACAGTACTTCAGGAGAATAAAAAAGCCATGGCCTTACTGCCAAGCAGAATTCATGACACCAAAGTGACCCACAAAGAGTCATTTCCCACAGCCAACCAATGTAAATTTGAAGATACCTTCTTGAGCTTCAGCTTGACACTGTATGATGTAGGAGTCTATAAGTCGAGCTTCTAAATCTCTTCCCTTTTCCACAGGTGTAATCAATTTTGGAATATGACTTTCCTAAATACAAAGCAAGTCTCAGAGTTAGTTTAGGCCCAATACCAGTGCAAAACAAGTGCTTCATTCCTAAATGGATGGGACACACTGAGTGAAGGTCCCAAGACAGTACATGACAGCACATGCAGCCCATGATATGGGCAGACAGACAAACCATTCTTCCAGTGCCACTGGGAATGAGTTGCAGGATTGAGTGGTACCAAAATACATTAACACCCTCCTGTTTCCTGCATCATTCAGGTGCTCTCAGGTAGGTGTGTATAGCAAAGGCCTCTCTAAGACAAAAAGTCAAGTATTTGGAGACACCTTGAAGAACAGACAGCAAAGAAAGTCCTTCTACCTTCAGGTGTTTAAAAATCCCAGCTGCTATCTTCAGGCTGCGGTGAACATCTTTTGCTTCATCCTCTGTTATACTGAGAAAATAGAATGAATTGGTAAAATCCTAGTTAGAAAGGGACTCTAAGTGTCATTTAGTACCACCTCCTGCTTTGGGGCACCACATTTCGCAACAGCAGATCAGGTCAGTTATGGCTTTGTCTAGCTGAATCTTAAATCCTTCAAGAATCAAGAGTCCGCTAATTCCTAAGTGACCTATCCCATGGCTGTGCTACCCTCAGGTAAAGAAGTTTCTTACAGTGTCCAATCATGAAATAATCGTATAGAACTTGCTTGAAAGAAAAGAAATGTAAGATCCTGTGATGACTCTCAAGTAAAAGGCAACCTCAGTGTTAGAAGCCAAGGATTTAGAGGTCTGTAGGGTTAAACATCAGCAGAGCTGTGATGTTAAGAATCTCGGTTTTCTACCTGGGCATTTAGAGGGGGACTGATGAAGGGTTTATTGACAACTGACACTTTCTCTGTATCACAGTCATGTGGTACTACTGCACTCGGTTTACAGAGGCAAGAAGGGATTGAAGTGCTTGTGTGTAAAGACCAAGTGCCTCCTGGAACTCCTCTGCCTGAGCTGGACATTTCCTATAGCAGGCAACCCCAGAACCTGCTAAATATTTGGTGGAGTATTGCTGCAGCAGAATTGTTAAGAAAAGAAAACCACTTACTCCTCTTTTCCAGCGAGTCTTGATGCATATTTTGTGTACCACAGAGCTACATTAAATGCCATGGAAACCAGTTCAAACACTGCATCCTGCTGGGCACTAAAGAAAGACAGACAAAACCCCCCCCCAAAACTTAATGCATTCAGTTTTGTTCTCACATCTCTCTCTGCTGATACTTCACATAGCAAAAGTCAACACTTCTCTCCATAAAACATTTTTCATTTAAGATGTCAACAATTTCCAATTCTGAACCTCCTACTTTGCTGAACTGCCTAAGAGAGACATAATTTTTTTTACTTATTCTCTTTAAGAACTCAGAATCTACCACATTGAGATGCCTATCCTTCCCTTTTGGGAACTTTTATTTTAAAACTGTAACTTGATATTTGTTTAGCTTTGGGTGTGGCTGACATTTTGCCATCTCTTTTTTTTCTTTTTTCAGTCACACTGTTGTGGAAAGCCTTGCCCTGGAATGTCCACTTTAAAGCTGTACTGCTAAGTTAATAAGTCTGTTACAACTCTCTCAAATGAATGTTATTGCAATTATTTATGTAACTGCAGACAAACAGCACATGCAAATAGCAGGAAATTTCAAAAGGTAAAAACAGAGTCTTTGAAAAGACTAAACTTGCAATTCCAAGCTCAGTTTAGCTTAAGAACTAGTAAACCTTTTAAAAAGAAAGATGTGGGAGTGGGAAGAGTAACGCTGGAACAAGTACAAGTGTGCATGACCGTGAGAAAATTAATATAAAGTCCTAATCAACAAATTTTCTTCCATGGGGAATTGAAGCTTTGAGGAGGTCAAGCACTTCTAGCTAAAGCTTGACAAATTTGTAGGCATGATTATACAACACAATTACCTCCAATAGCAAGAGACAAGTGAATAATTCAGAAAGTTACAGATCTGTATTCCTCCCAGAAACAGAAGATTTGTTTGTTTGAACCAAGAGGACATGTACTCAGAGCTTCAGAGGACAAGAACAACATCAGATCTTCAGCAACACTGGAACCTCCAAACACACAGAAGTTCCTGGTCAGGCAATAGTGCCAAATTAAGTTTTAAACTGCAGTGAGCTTTGTCACCATGCTCAACTCATCAATACCCTCAAGGCAGTTTGTTCTTTGTACTGGCCTAGCTAACTGTTCAGTTTGTAGATCAACTGAGACCTAACAGATCCTTCTACCATTATTGTGCATTCTCACAGCTTAACATAAAGGCCACTAGGCACACTTCAGAACACCTAACACAGTACAGGGGTTAACAAAAACACAGCAACACCTTTTTAGAAACTACTTTGAGTTCAAGACTTTGCTGCATTTCTGTTTCCCTTCAGGCCTGTGCACGTGTGTAACAGAGCAGCAGAGAGCAGCTGCATACCTCACCCCACACGCACCTCGGGACTTGTCCTTGTAATGTGTCTGTCCACTTGAAATTCTGAATATATCTCAACTTGCACTCTTGGGAAGAGTCATCCAGTGAAAGGATAAAACCTATGGAATAATAAAACAGGCAATCGCAAAGTAAGAAGCAGAAATGAGTAATGAAGGAGATGGATCAGTATGAATATAGACATAGATAAAGCAATGTTTCTTGCTGAACCCCTCAAAACCCCATGTTACTTCCTGGGGTTTTTATTCCTCAGTATTTTGAGAACAAAATGTGGAAAAAACCAACTGGCTACTCCAGGAAACTGCTTGCCTAACATGTTACCAACTCAATTCTGAGATTCTTGACTGTTCAAGGAAAACCTTGCAGATGTCTGCACATCCCATACGGTGACAAGTTGGGAGTGAGACTGGCCCAGGTACAGGATGGCTGAGGGTCTTTCAAGCTAAGTGAGTGGCTGTCTATGCCACCATAGTGCCAACCAGGAAACTCCAGGAAAAGCTGTCTGGTCAACAGGGAGAGGGAAAAGGGCTTCTAAGCATGGGCTCACCTAGTCATCATCTATCTCCAGGGTTACAGGAAATTGGTTATGTCCAGTAGCCCAGAAAACAGCCCCAGTTAGCGGGATGAGGCTCATGCTATGGGATGTTCAAATCTTAGCATATGAAGGCCCAGGAATTTTTTAGTGAGGCTGGAGAAGGGCCCTGCTCTGATCAGGCCTTACATACTTTAGGAGGTAAAGAGCTTGCCATAGCAGCTACTGGGGCTATACCTGTCAGTGTGTCACATATTTATAAAATCAGAAAATACTTGTTCCTTTCACATGCAGGAGATTTTAGTGGCCAAGCATGATATTTTCCTGAAGAAACGATCCAATTCTTGGCTGTTGCAACAGGGACTCTTATTTGACCCTTAGATGTGACATCAGCCTACACCCTCCCAGGAGCTCATTAAACCAATGTTTACTTCCCACAGACTAAAAGATCCCACTTTCCACAAATCAGCTGATTCCTGAAAAGTCAGTCCTAAGAAACCTGGCTGAGCACCTGACTGCTAATAGAGAGTTACACAAATATTGGCAGAAGGAAGGTTTCAAAGGATTATGTCAGCATAGCTGAACCATCTACTGAAAATGCAAGATATCATGATAATGAGCACCTACATATATACCTAAGCAGCAGTAGAAGGTAAACTTTCAACAAGTCTATGGTCTAGTATTAGACAAACCAGCAGTTTACACTGAATACTTAATGAAATAAACTAATCAATGGACTCAATTTATACTTAGGGAGCAACTCACCACCCCCTAAAAGACAAATACACGTTTTCTCCTCCAACAGGAAGCAGAATGAGGTTAAAGGCAGGAGGGCAGGGCTGCCAGCACTTAGTACTGGCAGGGTCACAAAGGATACTGAAACTTGGAGAAGGGGCCTGGTGAGCAGTCAGCACTGGTATCAAACACAGAACCCATGAAGGTACTCTCCTTCCTGAGAAGTGCAAAGCTTCTTTACAGGAGATTAGCACAATTAACATTCTGAGAACTGCCATTAAAATTGAACTGATACTTCTCTTGATGAATTAGTAGTACTGCTAATAAATCTCCCTACCTTGCAGGAGTGAGAAGTACAAGTCAGCTGCATTCTTCATCATTTCTGGATTACAACTTGAGTCTGTAAACAGCTCCAATAGCCGTGTTCGAGACAACTGCAAGTCACTAAATTAAAGGAGGAAAAAAAAACTCTAAGAAATCCTATTAAAAATGTACTAATACAGAAAAATCTTTCTTTCTCCTCTGGATACATATGACTGGACACACAGCAGTGGATAATCAGTACTCAATCTACTGTTCTTACACTAAGTAAAATAACTGTGCCTTTACCTACGAAGAGGTTGGGTGCACAGAGAGGAAAGGGAAGCAACATTCTTCAGGATGGAACATTCTTCAACATTAGAATGGGATGATGAGATGAAGAGATAAGAATAGATCTCCAAAATAGGCTGAGATCCCTTTTCATTACATTCCTATCCCCAACAGAACAGTCAGGCCCTAGGCACTTATGGACATTAAGCAATATTCTGCAGAGGAATGCACAGTCATCAGAAAGACAATGAAGTGTTTAGTCTTTTGCCTCTGCATTGTTGTAATTGGCCTTGCTGTGCACTCAGAGACTGGAGAATTCATTCTCTGTAAGCAAATGTTCTGTGTTAGCAGTGTCTTACTGCCTCCCTGCCTACAGATCTCTAGTCTTCAGCTAAAAAACTGAAGAGCAACCATTGCTTTTAAGGATTTCTTCCAAACTGTAAGAGGCAGAGTGAAGCTAGTCCCAAGTATACTTACTTGCAAACCTTGGTTGCAGCTGGAGTGGTGGCTACCCCATAATAATTAAATGAAATGGGAGCTGTAGCCTTCAGAGGGTTGCGATGGAACCAGTGGGTCATCTTCTTCCTGCAGTGTTGTTTATGCCAAATCTAAGGAGTGGAAAGGAAAGACCAGCTGCAAGAACAGGTACAACTGAGATGCTGCCCATGTCCTGGTCCTCTGCTTGCAAAAAGATATTCCAAATGTAAACAACTAATTTGAAAATAATTTTTTTTTTCCCATTTGAAATGCCAAGCTTCCATGTGCCTCGTGCTCATTATCCAAGCGCTTTGTGTGAGAATTACACTCCCTAGAAATAAAAATGCCTCAGAAAGCATTTGAAGTTAGGCAAAAAGCTACCAGCTACTTTCCTCTATGTGAGCACACACATTGCTAGGAAAAAAACCTCCACATTTGTTACCTCCTGCATAAGGCTGAACACATCTGTAAATTACATTAGAAGTATCTAAAAATCACAGAATCAACTGGGTTGGAAAAGACCTTGAGATTACCAACCTTTGTGAGAACATTACCATGTCAACTAGACCATGGTACTGAGTGAAATGTCCAGCCTTTCCTTAACCACTTCCAGGGATGGAGGTGGGTGACTCCATCACCTCCCTGGGCAGCCCATTCCAATGTTTAACAACCCCTACTGTGAAGAAATCCTTCCTAATGCAAAACCTGAACCTCCCTCGGCACAGCCTGAGGCCCCTTCCTCTCATCCTGTCACTTGATACCTGGAAGAAGAGGCTGGTCTCCAACTTGCCACAACCTCCCTTCAGGGAGTTGTAGGGAGTGATAAGGTCACCTCTGAGCCTCCTTCCTCCTTTCCAGGCTAAATCTCAATTCACTGAGATCATTATACTGTGTCTGGTCCACCTGTGGATAGCTTGTATTTGGGAGCCTTTGGTATACATGAACCTGCAACCACAAACCCTGACTGAAAACATGGATCTATTTACACACATGTATCAGACCTGGAAGGTTGCGAGGGCAGAGATAAACCCGACTCTTTCTTTTCTTTCGCTTCAATTTCAGCAGCCAAATATAATACAAGCATTGCAGTGAGTTTTACAACAGCAGTGCAGGGTGACGGAATATATTGGACACATCCCGAACATGGGAGGGCCCTACTGGGTAACACGTCACCATGAGGGCAGAAAAACCGAGAAGCAAGTTGTGCATTCTGCATCTCAAAGGTTTTCCAGACATCACGGGACAAAGCCCCGAGTGCCTGGTGTGACCTCGGAGCTGCATCTGCTCTGAGCAGGACGCTGGACCAGAGGCCCCCTAGGACCTCCATCATGCCGTGGTCCTTTTGGAATCCCTTCAGTTCATCCCTATAAAAACACTCTGCAGCTTTGCTGAGAAACGAACAAAAAACCAAAACAGACGCAAGAAGATCTGCCAGCACTGATTCCCCGGCATTGCCCAGATCCCCCAGCCCGAGCAGGGGGTTCGTTCATCGCGTCGGCACCTATCGCGCCGTGTTTACCGCGCCGGCACCTCTCGGCGTTTGTCCGTCAGGGCAGCGGCTGTCGCGCCGTGCCCACCCACCTGCGCAGCGCTGCCGTCCCCGCGGCGTCGCGGCCCGGCCCGGCCCGGTCCCTGAGAGGATCTCGAGGCCGCGCTACCCCGGCCCGGCCCCGCCGCTCCCGGCGGTACGTCACGCGCCCGCCGTCGCAGGCAGCGCCAGCCGAGAGCCGATGGCACCGCCCCATCGCGGCCGATCGCATCGACCCCGCCGCTCGCCCTCCTCCCCACCGGAGTCCCCGGGCCGCCGCCAACAACAGCCCTGTGGCTTTAGGGCGTCCCCCCGGGACAGCGGCCGCCGGCGCGGCCGGGGCCCACAGTCCTCCCGCGGGAAGGAGCCCCGAACGCCACCAACACCGGCAGGAGTGGGGACGCCAGCAAACCAGCAACGGCACCGGCCCTCCCGAGGGACGAGAGCCGTCTGCGGTGCTGCACGGGGGCGCCGGGGCTTACCTGGGGGCGGGCCTGTGGTGGCGGCACGGCCGGGAGCGGAGGGAGGAGCGAAGGGAGGAGCAGAGCGACCCCGCCCGGGCCCCACCCGTGCGCACGTGACCGGCGCCATGACAGGTACCGGGGCGGAAGTGGCGCCCTCGCCTCGGTAGCGATGGCGCGGGCGGGCGCGGCCGGCGCCGCCTCCGCGGCTGGGCGGTGCACGCGGGAGGCGCCGCCGCGCTCGGGTGTCCCGGGGCCGTGCCGCGCCGTGCCGGCGACACGGGGCTGGAGGGAGCGGCTGTACGGCGCGGTGGGTGCCCCGGCGCGGGGTGAGCATGGTGCCCTAGCGCTGGGGCTATGTCGGAGGCGGCCCGCAGCCTCCTGCAGCGCTGGGGCGCCAGCTTTAGGAAGGGTACCGACTTCGACTCCTGGGGGCAGCTGGTGGAGGCGATCGACGAGTATCAGATGTGAGTGCGGGCCCGGCACAGCCCCGGAGTCCCGGGCGAGGCGCCGGGGTGAGGGAGCGGCCCCGGCTAGGGCGGGGCAGGGCAGGGGGGCCCCGCCGGGACCAGGCCGCGGCCCCCTCGCCCCCGGGACTCCGCTGGCGGCTCCGGCCCTTCCCCAGGGCGCGGGGCCAGGTGCCGAGGAGTTCCCTCAGGGGGTGCCCGGCCGGGGGGCGAGGCGGGAGCCGGCCGTCCTGCTCTCTTGGGAGGGCGGCAGCGGCCGGCGTGGAGCTTGGAGCAACCTGGTTTGGTAGAATGTGTGTCCCTGCCCATGGCAGTGGATGGAACGAGGTGATCTTTAATGACCCATCCCAAACCAGGTTGTGGTTTTGAGAGTGTGGGCTACCAGAATGGTTCGTTGGTGGAGCCCCCGATGCGCCATTGGACCGGGATGCCGCTGTCCCATCACCCTGTTTGCCGTGGCACCATGCTTCTGGCAGTGCAGCAGCCTGGCAAATGGGCTGCCTAAGTATCAGCCTTAACCAAAAAAAACTCCACACAACCCATCAGAATGAAAAGGGGTCCATCACCTGCTTCTGTGTTGTGTCCCTGATGGTACCAGGGTGGGAGAGTGGGGAACCTGGCAGCCCCAGTCAGGTTGGCTGGCACAGGATGTGACCGCACCATCCATGAATCCTGTGGCAGCAGAGGTGTATCAGCTACAGGGCACTGATGATGGACTCCTTGGAAATGCACCTGGTACCTTTAGTCAGATGTTCTTCCCTACTACTCCATTTGCCATGACAATGAAAATTATTTCTTTGTGATTCAGGCCTGGCTTCTCCTGGTGAATTTTCTGAAAGGTGACAAGAGGGTTCACACTTGTTTGCCAAGAGAAAGTCAGCTGAAGAGATGCTCCCTGAGGGGTCCTTTAGCACTGTTCAGGACTGGTCAAGTTGGGTTCTAACCATGCTGGTTGCCAGTTCAGTTGTCATTCAGAGTAACTGGTCTGCTGGCCACATACCAGGTGGTCAGGAGAGGCTGTAATCTCATAATTTCATTCACTCACCAGGAAGGATGAAGTGTTACTTGTCACTGCAAGTTCACTGATACGCAGTTTGCTGATGTCCTTTAGAGTAGGGCAGGCTGTTACTCTACAAACCTTGGCAGAGAGAGGAAAAGAAGTTCTCTTCCAAATCTGTATCTTAGCAGAAAAAAAGAATCATCAAGAAGTAAAATAAGATATTTTTACTAACTGCTCTTACCTGAATGTCTACAAGGAGTCCAGTAGAATCCAAATGCTTTAAATTGTCTAAGCAGTCTGAGCAGTGAGTTTCATATAATGATGTTTCTTTGGAATGAAAAGTCTCTGGGCTCTCCTTCTGAGCTCTCTTCATTGAGAAGTGAGGTCACTAAACATTTGCAGACAGTCCAGTTTGAGAATTGAAGTGCAGCTTCTGTTGCCTTCCTTACTCTGTTGCTTGTGTTGGACAAGAGCTGCGATGATCTCCACACCTTGGTTCTGTTCTGACCTGGGAGCAGTGTAGTGTCTTTGGAAGGAAGCTCCTCTTGGGTGGAAGCTGCTCTTATCAGTGAGTTTCTACTAAATAGTTGTGAATAGATGAACTCTGTGGTCTGAGGAGTAGAAAGGAGAGAGAAGGTCAAGGGATTACAGGGAGATATTTCCTAGGGAGGAGCAAAACCTTTTCTGTGTGTATATTTTCTTTAATTCTGTATCTTTAGGAGGTAAATAAGTAAATAAATAACAATACCAAGCTGTAGGACAGAAGTTGCAAACAAGCAGCACAGGAAAAGATACCAAACTGTAGTTGTGGACTGACATTGCAGGATGGGTTTATGTTGTTGCCTTCTCAAAGGCACCTTGAGATGGGATGAATAGGTGTGGTGCTGCTCTTGTCCAGGTGCTGTGAACACCAGCACAGTCTGTGCTGATCCACACAAGCATCCTGGAGAGAAGCTGCTTACACAAGGCTTGCTGATGCTGAGAAAGCTTGGATTTGGGAAAAATCTGAGTCCTGATGGCTGTTGATGTAAAGCAAAATTATGTACCTCCTGTGTCTATCTGCTCAGGTCGTCATGTTATCCCTAGAAGTACAAGAAGCTTGGTACAAAGATTGGCCCTCAATCATTTGGGTGATTATTCAAGCAGGAGCCCTTTGAGCTGTCAGCAGTGGCTTCTTTGTTAAATGTCCCCATCATGGAACTTGGTCTCATCTAACTTTGAATGAGCTTCAAGGGGAATGCCAGATGCATTTATTTGGATTTGGGTGGATTTTTTTGTATTAGTGACAAATGGAAAGAGAGTTGTGTTAGTGGTGCTTGCAGAAATGTTCATGCTGTGTTGCTGCCTCTTGTGGATGGCATATTGCTGTTATGATAATGTTTTCTTAAATCATTACTTTACAATGCTCTTTCTCTGTGTCCTGTGTATCATATGGCAGGGCAGTAGGCAAGGAGTGTACTTTTGGGTTCAAGTATGTTTATGCTTTTTGTCTTTTCTCAGCCCCAGTCTTTCCCCATTTTTGAAGTGGGACAATACCACCAAGTTGTGCAGTTACCTCATCCTGTTTGGTTGTGTTTTTCCTGGTAAGGGTTAAAAGTTACAGTGGCCTCAATCAGTATGGGCATTTTTTGAGAGCTGATTTTGAGGAAAAGCAAAGAAGTTTAATTCTGATTTTTGTTCCTGTGGCTTTGACAAGAATCTGTTCTGCTGGATGCATCTTGGTGTATATATTTTATAAACCCCTCCTACAGCTGGGCCAATGCCCACAGTAGTGGTGGAGGGAAGCAGAGTCCCTTTCACAGTGCAAACTTGTGAGGTTCCAGGAGGAAGCCTATTGTGATGTCCCTGGGTTTCCCCTCAACCCCTGTCCTCCCTCTGCCTCTACTTGTAAAAAAAACATTATTTACAAGGAATGGCAACAATTGTCCAGAGGTTTTGCTTGTTTAATGTTCTCCTTCCTCCCAGGACGGAAACTGTAACTCTTCCCATAGCTTCCCTCCAGCTTCTTTTTGCTTTCTCGAGCTTTTTGCTTACTGTTACTTTCCAAACCCCTTGGTATTCCTGCCTTGGTGATGACAAGGGGTGAGGCTTGTGCTCCACCAGTGATGCTGACAGGCCCAAATATGAGTGGATCCACCCCAGCAGCCCGGGCCAAGCTGCCCTGTGCCTGGCTTCCAGTGCTGGGAGAGTGTGTGCCATGGCTTAGGGTGCACTCATCTGAGCCCGCCAGCATGTCACTTGCCTCAGCCTCTCCCAGGAAATGTGCGTGGGACTGCACCACAGTGGGTGTTCGCAGAGGCTGTGGTTTGTTATTGTAAAAGAAGGGGACTGTGAGAGAAAAAAAAGTCAGTGCTCGTAAAAGGGGCTGTTGACTATAATGACCCTCTTACCTGTTCTCCTTTCATGATGCATTAATATTTCCTGCCTAATGTAGTTGCACGCTTAGTCCGTCTTCTGGGTTTTTTTTTAAAGTACAAACTACCATGGGTATAGAAAACTTTGTTTCAAAAGACAAAAACAAAGCAAAAACACAACAGCAAAACCAACCCAAACCTCTTTGGAGTAGCAGTCTGTGAACCTTTTGGCTGACACATTTTCTGGAACTGGGGTGTGTGTGTTTGTGTTGTGTTCCCGCTTTACAATTTTCTTTTCCCCCATCCAGATTAGCCAGGCACCTCCAGAAAGAGGCACAGTCTCAGCACAACAACTCGGAATTCACAGAAGATCAAAAGGTGAGTACTGCTGTTTGTTCAGGCAAGGAGCTTGACTCATAGATGTTGATGTGTGTTATGTTTTTTTATCTTGCAGGCCAGAGCCTTATGAGACCTTTTTTTCTCTCTCAATGTACATGAACAGCAACAGAGCCCAGCGTGGCTAAAACGGTTGCTGTCATTAAATGTGAGGGATGCTCTGCTGTGCAATTGAATGTCAGGCATGCCTGGATGTTTCTCTTTTTTTTTGATTAATGTTTGATAACTTACTTATTCAACATTAGCACAATTTATGTCGTGAGTTCTGAATGCAGAACTTCTTGAACTGCAGATATTGAAGGTGTGTGAGAGGGATGAAAGCTTAACATGTTACACCTGACAGGGAAGGGTCCTGGCAGAATACTCCTTACCAGTCTCTCAGAAGGTTATTTGTTTATAATCTTTCAAAATATTGAAATTACTTTACTCCTCCCTCTCTCCCCTCAGTTGAAAAGGCTGTTTCTTGTCTCAGCAACATACTACTGCAGTTCTGTGATGGGATTTAAGTGGACTCTTGCACCCAAGCATTTAGTGCAAAATAAAATCTTTTGAGATATGAGGCCCTACTAAATTTCCTTGCCTTCTATAAAGGCTTGTTTTTCTTAGGAACAAAAAACTAGAGACATGTATTTCCAGATTTTCATGTTAAAAAAATCACTTGTTTGAGCAATGCTGTTACCTGAAAATTGAGATTTGCTAGCTCAGAGTCTCACCAATGGTAATAGGGTGCAAGAGCAATGGAAGCTGTGCTTAGGAATGTAAGTCCTGAAAACAAGTGCTGGCTACAGAAATTCGAGATGAGCTTGATGTGTGTAAAGAAGCTCAAAGAAATGCACCTTTACATAGACTCTGAGAGAGGTTTGTAGCTGTTTCCTCTGTGTGTACCAATATGAAAAGCAAAGACCTGGTCTTCCATGTTCTGCTCACCTTCTGCAAAGATCATAAAGCTCATGATTGCCTTAAACCATAATTTTAGAGAAGAATTTGGTCCACTTTTCGTGATTTGTAAGCCATGAGAGCCTTGTTAATGTTGGACAGCTGTTTATTCCTTGAATGCTTCTGCTCTCCCTCTCTTGCTGGTAGCTTTTGCCATCGTTCTCTGCTAGAGTAATCTTTACTGTGTGTTTCCCCTCTGTGGAGACTTTTGAAAATGTAGTTGCTTCATGAAGGTGAAGCTGTTAATTTCACTTCTGGAGACATCATCTCCTGTGAGTATGGGAACCAGAACCACACAGGGCTTTGCCTCCAGATGTTCCCTGAGTCTTATGAAAAGGACCTTGAACCAGACTGTGGAAGGGAATGAGGTCAGCCATGAGGGAAGGCCTGGGGGGCTCAGGAAATGGAGATAACTGACCTCAGATGTTTCATGCACAAGTGCTGTCATATCTTAAGGCAACGGTCTTCTGAAAAGAAAAAAGTAATGGGTGGTGGTTTTACATCCTAGCAGAGTGATACCCGTTTCTAAAGCTAAATAATTTATAAAAGAAGATGGCATTTTTATCACTTGCTGGTTTTTGCCAATCATTACATGGCTGATGCACTGAATCTTTGAGTCTGTTTATCAAATAGCAGTGCCTGTTTCATTAGCCACATGCACAAACCAATTCCCCAACATTTTGTTTTAAGAACACTTTATCTGCTCTACCATGAGGAATGCTAGTCACAAAAAAAAAAAAAAAGTGAGTGAAGTTTTGCTGTTCCTTAAAAAAAGCACTTAAAACTCTGCACAGCAAAATCTCTGATGTAAAGCTCCTTGCTGTGCTTGTCTTCCCTATTTCTGCAGGAGCTCATCCAGTATATCATCTAGCCAGTATGACCAATTACTGTCATCACTAATATCATTCACATGGCATGTGGCTGGAGGACTTGGTGCACACTGGGTTTGTAAGCAGTTTGATTAAATAGAAATGTATCTTCTTTCCCCCTGCCCTTCTAAAAATCAGCTACAAAGCAGTAACTTTTGCTCAGCTGTTCTCCTGCCAGTGGACCCACCAGCATGCTCTTTCCTCCTGGTTCCCAAAAATCTCTTTCCCTAATATATTGACTTTCTGAGGTTCTGTATGTTATACAAGAGCCACTTTTTTGGGGTTTTTTTTTGGTTTTTTTGGTTTTTTACTGTGGAAGAGTCTGTAACCTTCAGGGTTTGCTTATCTGATGTCACTGGCCAAGGCTATGTGCAGAATTTTGTAGATTTAAAGGCCATGAAGCTGATTATGATTATTTCCACTTGCTTGATCTACCCTCAGTGCACTTTTTTTGTAGATTTTCAAGTCAGCTGTTTTCCAAAGGACCATAAAAACTGCCGAGAATTGTTGTGAGGCTGTTGTTTCTTATTTGACCTACTCTGTGGGGAAAATGGGTTTCAGCAGTGATTCCTCTGTAGCAAGGGGATGCTACTTTCTTTACAGCTGCAGGGAAAGACTAGGTTCAGATCCTCATCCCTATCTGTCTGTATGAACTTTTACCACATTTGGGTTTATTTCATGCATCACAGGTGGTGCTACAATGCAGATATGGCCACACGAAAATTGACGGTGTGTTACTTGCTAATGTAATCATACAATCTGTTAATCTAAGAACACTTGACAGTTACCACCAGTTTCTTTCCTGGTCATCCTGTGAGCCAGTTATCATTTATCTTCTAATGCATGTATTGTTTATGGTAAGAATTCAGGCTTTTAAGTAGTTGTATCTCCTATTTTTACTCCTAAAGAATCAGTTTTGAAACGCTATATGCTACTTGCCTTGAAAGTGCAGCCTACAGATTTTGTTGTTCACTCCTGCATTTTCAAATTGTGATGGGTTGTCATCTTATAACTATTGCTGGATATAATTCTGTATTTTTTGTTCTCTTTCTTGACTTGGGTAGTTGACAGTGCTGGACTCTTCATTAGTGATTGTGAATTTTATTGAAGCATTTCTCTGCAGACCCTGTAGACAGCAGATCATTGTGTTTTGTCTCCCTTCAACAGCTATAAAGAGGCTTTGCAACAGTTTTATCACTGAGAGGCAGCATGTGTGGAATACCGAGAGATACAGCTCCTGGTGAATTTACCTCAGTCTTAACATTTTGAATACTGCTGTTCACTGTTTTACCTCCATTCTCTAAAAATCCCATCTTCATTCATGATCAACCACTGTGTTTTGTGATAGGAATCGTTCCAGATAGGTTTGGCTATGTCTGTCAGCTTGCCTCCAGCTACAGTTACTCTCACCCAGTTCTCTGTGCAATAAATGTGACCTTTAAAGCCCTCTCCCAACCACAGTTGTTGCTTCTTGTGTAACTATTTCTGTGCTAGGCTGAGTTTTCATCAGTGTTAGAAAATCCTTCTTTTGAAGCAATGTTAACTTGCTGAAATACAAGCACTGTTGAACAGTCTTAGCATGATTCATTAAACTACTGGTCTTCTAACAGCCTAAACTCTGGTTAAAGCCAAGCTCTGCTCTGGCTCTGTGTTTGTGCAAACATCTTTCCCTGCATTAGTTAGCACAGTCCTTACTCACGCAATTCCTCTGAAGAAACCTTGACTAAACTGACTTTTCCCCATTCTAATCACGAGTTTACATAAAACTGAATCTAAACTATTTTAAACTAGCTAAGTTAATTATGACTTCAGTCTTTCTAATGAGATGCAGAATGTTTTTCCGGCTGCAAAAAGGAGCCTTTGCAGCAGGGATAGTTGCAGCTGAAAATGATAGCAGTGTTTAGCTGCATTTTTAACTTTTGGGTTGGGTGTGGTCCCTTAAAGAAATAGTTATGAATAATGCCTGCTGGGACCTTGCCATATTTCAATAGATTCCATATAAAAACTATTCTTTACTATTTTAAGACTCCCAAACTCTCTTAAATTAATCTGTTTCTAGAGCCAATATTGCCCTTCAGCTCCCAGGAGCCAGAGGACACACATTTTGTATTGCTCTTTGTTCTGTGAGGGGGTTCCTAGTTCAGGCAGTTTTCAGCACACACAGTTATGAATCTGCAGGATGGGGAATAGTGGAATGTTGGATTTACTGATTAATTGACACAGGAGATAGGGGCTGAGCAGTGCTTCTGAGACCTCATTTATGGTGTGGGCTTAATGAGAGACCAGGAGGGGCAGAGCCAGGTGAAAATCTGTTTACATGTTCTGGTTCTGTGGTGGGGCATGGAGACTGTGTGCTGTGTGCTGGTACCCTGCAAACTTATAGCTCTCTTTCTGTTATGCAAGTGGAGGAGTTTTGATCTCACACAGAATGGACATGCTCTTTTCTCAGTAGTCAACACTCAAACCATTGGAACAGCCGGACTTTTGCAAATGCTGGAGCTGTAGTCAGACCTCAGAGATTCCCCTCCCTCCCCTAGGGAATGTGTGGACTCATTTCTTTTACCCATTATTTCACACCTTCCTCTTTAAGAATCTACCTTTGCAGATATATTTTTCCAGATGTTCACAAATAGAAAAAGGAGTTCCTTTTGTTATACTGCAGCTGATTAGATGGCTGTAGTGTGTTCTTATTCTAGGGACTGAGAATCTGCTTCAGCAGTGCTACTTGGTGTTCTCCCACCCAGCCTGGCAGTACATGTAAACAAATCCACAACACCCACGTATGCAGTGTTGGTCTGAAAGTCTCAAAGTGATCTCAGGACTCCGTGTGCTCTTTTCTGTTTCCAAATACCTGTGTTTTTTCAAGCTGTGCTGCAGATCCAGTCATGGGTCTCTGTTGCGTAGCAGAATTTATTTTGGGGAGGAGGGTGTTTGTTGACTGAACAATATGTCCTGTGTTAATAGGCATCACTCGCTGCTTTTTGGGAAGGTGCTCAGAAGAACTAAAGTTTTGAAAGTCTGCCATACAATGGACTGTAATAAAAAATTATGGAGATGAAAAGTCTGGCCCAGTGCCATGTTCTAACAATGTTAAGGGGAGATGCCAGCTGGGGAGAAATGGCTTCAAAAACTTTGATGAGCCTGTGGTGGCAGATGAAAATCAGATACCTGAGGCTTTTGAACGCTCCAGCTGTTGGCTCTGCCCTTGAGGTATTGATGTGTGACCTACTTATGATTCAGTTCCTGAACTCTTTCAATTTTCAGTGTGGCCTAGGGTGAACTGAAACTGCAGTCAGTTTCTTGAAATTACTGGGGGCCTAGGAACAGATTGAGAAGGATTTGTGACACCACTTTGGAGGAGAACCAGAACAGGTGATTGGGGAGACACCTCTGAAAGCATGTGTAGTTTTTATCTGCTGTTACCAGCCTCTTGGAGTCCAAAAAATATAAGCCTCCTTTTGGACTTGACTGACACTGCATAGATTGCCAGGTGCCCCTACTCTTGAAGTTCTTTGATGCTAGAATTGTGCTCTTGGAAATGCTCTTTTCCTCCCTTAGCATCCAGCTTGTGGAGAAGCTGATTTTATACTGCCTGATTTAAAAGGAGAAAATGAATTACAGGTGTGTATTTCAACTTTAGTCTTTCTTCTGGGGGGAAATATAATTTGAAAATAAACCTCTTTTCTTTGTAGCTTCATTGTTGCTGGTTTTCTTGCCCTGTAAATGTTCCATGGAGTATTTTGAGTTTCTATCTAACACTTAGTTCTGCACATTGTCTGAGTTTTTCTTCACAAAAAGGTTTTAGTCAATGAAAAAGCTTGTGATGGTCAGGAAAAATACACTGGGCAGTTGTGTCCTCTTCATGTCACTAATGGAAGTCTTAACTCCTCATTTCAGCTGGTAGTAACAGAAACAAATGTGACTTACTGGAGCATCTTACTTTGTGAGACATAAAAGCTTAAAATTGTCTTCAAAGCAAGACTCCTTGCAATGAGCTATTCTGAAGCCCTTCCCTCTCTTCTGCAGTTTTAAATGAAAATGAGAAATTACTTCACAGTTCTGCTCACAGATATTTTAGATTGCTGACAAGTTTGAATTCAGGCATATATTCCATGATTCACTCACAGTTTAAATCTCTTAAAATCACAAAAATACAGAGTTAGAAAAATAATCCACCTTTAGACTTCCTCTCCCACCAAAACCCACAGGAGTGGGCTGTGTTTTTTTAGCGCTGAGATACTGGGCTGCTGTAATGTCTGATGTGGGTGGACTTGGTCTGCTGAGGTTGGGAGCTGTAGGCCTGACTCCTAAAAGGGCAAATCAGCACAAACCACTCAGGTTCTCAGGAGGTAAAGGCTGCTTGGCTTGGGATTTTTTTTTTTTCATCCCCTATCACCTGAGAGCAGTTGAGCTTATAAGCAGTTTATGATGTGGTAGGCATTATTACAGTTTCTGCAGAGTGAATGACCCCCATCTGTGTTGTTAGGCTGTGGGAGGGGAGTTAAGTGGCAGATGTCTTTCATCTATTGTGTTTTCAGTAAATCCTGCTTGCCTATAAAAAAAGCTTCTGATGCTCAGTGGTCTGGTACTGAACAAAAGACCTGAAACCTCGGCAAAAAAACCAACCAAACAACTGTTTTTGTTTACTTTCTTTAAAAGTGTCAATGTGGGCAAATACTAGTTTCAGTACTAAATTATTTTTTTCCCATTTCAGAAAACCATAGCTAAAATTGCAACATGCTTGGAACTGAGGAGTGCAGCTTTACAGGTATAGCTCTTTTTCCTATCTGACTTCATACTTTAGCAGCAAATAACTGTAGAGCTTTTTAAAACTTGTTTACTGTCTTCAGAAATACCCAAACTTCTGTAAATGGAGTGAACACTTGGAATTTCCAGGCTGTCGTCATGATGGCCCAGGTGATTGCCTTAAGAAAGGCTGTAAGTGCTTATATGAGCATCTATTGGTGCTTGTACAGGAATTTAACTCCACATTTTGTGTCTTTGGTTCTCTGCCTCAGTTTCATCCTTCTGAACTGTTTTGTTTCTCTTCCTAACCTGTGTGCAATGTTAAAAAGATCACCAGAATGACCCTTAGACTTACTCAGCTGCTTCACAATCATAACAGACCACAAAGAAGAATGTGTGTGTAGAATGAAAGTTACTTTTTAGCAGTCATGAAAACTGACAGTGTTCTAGGAAAATGTGGGAAAACAATAATTTGTAAATTACTCTTTGGGCTTTTTTTCTGGACTGAAAGTAGATGTAATGGGACTGGATATCGTTTTTTCTCAGCACATCCTTATCCCCAAAACAAAAAACAAGTGAGAGAAATTTCCAAAAGGCCATGGATGGGGAAGGGATAAATCAAAGGCTGGGTTAGTGGATTACCTCTTTGCCAAGAAAGAGTGCTGACAGGCAAATTTTGCATCAAGTTACTCCCAGGACCACTAGCAAGTACTTCATGTTGCTGGACAAGGTGCTGCCTTCAATTGTCTGAAAGGCTGGTTAGAGCATGCTGGACTCATGAGGTGGGGGCTAACTAGTCTCGAGGCTGTGTAGAATTCAACAAATTATTTGTTTACCTGCCATTCTATTTTGATCTGACCTTGGGGTGTTTGAAGAATGTTTCATTTGCTTGGAGTCACTGTGACTTTGAGGAGAGCCTGCATGTTCCACTATGGAATAGCTTTGTGGGTCAGATCTCATCTGGAAGCAGCAGTAGAAGCTGCAGCCATGTCATAACCTGCCAAGCTAGAGAGATGGATGTTATGCAAGACCAGCCTTCCTTGCTGTTGATTCCCCAGCAGTAAGTGAAGGATTTTGCAACCTTTTGAGAGGGTACAAAAACTTCTTGCCCGCTTCACTTTGGGGAGGTTATGGTTTCTTAGCAGAGGTTAAAGCAGTTAGTGAATGTTCTCACCTTTTCCCACTCTCCTGACACTAAGGGTATAGCTGCCTTAGTATCTTTACACAGTCTTGCAGACAGTACCTATTCACTCTTGGACAAAATCAAGAAAAAAAATCTTACTGGACCTTAAATGTTGAAAACAATGGGCAATCTTAAGGGATGCCAAGAGTGCAATGACATAATAGGTAAGACCTGACCATCCACTCAGAAGTGAACATCCCGTGTCAATCCTCTTATTTCTACTTTTTATGCCAGCTCTGCCACTTGTCTCAGAAAAAACTAATCTTACCAAACTGTGGGTGAGCTACCTCAGAATTAAAAATTAAGAACTTCTCCGTTGAGTTAGTCAGATAGGCCTACTGAGAACTGTACATGTATGTGCCACAGACAGAGGAGGAAACCATCATCAGAGCTGGAGAAAAGAAAGATGGGAATTCCTCTTCTATTTTCAGTGAGTTCTTGGTTGAGTTTTTCAAGCTCATCCTGTGTACTGTAATTTCTGCTAGTGTCACAATATTGGACACATGTCTTGAAATGTGAATGTTCCTGTGTGCAGTAAGGAAGAATTAATAACAAGTTGGTTTAAAAATACTTATCTTTCATTAGAGCTTAGAATATTGGATAAGTTTGTTCTTAATAAGTGAGAAGTAATGTAGTCTCTGCCTCACCTGTGAACCTGCCTTTTGTTGTGGAGATTTTCTGGGGGCATGTAGCTTTGTAGTAACTTGGTGTGCTTGAACACAGGAAGCACCTTGCATCTTATTCTGAGATGAGGAGGGTGCATCTGAAGATCTGACTCTTTCTTTTTTGTACTGTCCTAGTCCACCCAGTCGCAGGATGAGTTTAAGCTTGAGGATCTGAAGAAGTTGGAACCAAGTAAGTGGTGTCTTTGTATTTTGAGTGCCATTTATCATGACAGGGGAAAACATGACAGCAGCAGGGATATGACTAACCGCACTGCAGTTCAACAGTGATGCTGGGTTTAGGTGCTTATTCCAAATGTCTGTTACCACACAGAGAAAACTTGATGTGTATTAAGGAATGTAACGTGAGTAATTTTAAAGTACAGTAACCCAAATGTTTCAGATAATATATTCATCTTCATTTTCAAACGAGCAATTTGGGCACTGCTAATTTTTGCACAAAATAGTATTTTAAGCTATCAGTAGTACATTGTATAATTTACCTGCACATTTCTTATTTGAACTATATTTCACCACTTTGTGGTCTTCCTTCTTGCAGCATGACATTTATTTTTTTTCTTCTAAAAATTTTTAACTTGTGCTCATGGTAGCCTCCTATCACCTATCACCTATCACCTCCTACTGTAAGGCTACCAGACCAGTGAAGGTGAGAGTCAAAGTGAGGATGTGAGTCAGTCTTTGAAGGGTTTTGTGTGATGTTATTTTTTTCCAACTGATCCTGGGTCAGGTCTTGGTATGTCAATCTAGAAATAACTTTTTCATATAGGAAGTATCTATTTATCTGCTTCATTTTCCTTCCTGTAACACTGGCTGCTTTGTTCTCAAAGCATCCTTATGATTAGAGCTTTCACATCTAAGCAATATTATCCTGAATGTTAATGTTTCTGCAATTCTCAGGGAACAGGAAATGTGGAAGAACTTCTTTCATGCTGACTGAAGTTGGTTTTATTTTGCTTATGACACAGTTGTTTCATTGAGCAGCATGTTAGGGATAAATACGATGGGTAGGCAAATGTTTCCCCTTCATGAGTGGGCTGAGCTTCTCTGCACAGGATCCTACAGGGGAGCTTGTTAAGAAGAGGAGTATTGAGCTAAGCTTCCTAGTATCTCTACCAAAACATAGAGTCCAAATGCTTTTAAACTGTTCCTTGAATGTGCAAAATGAAGGTGTGTTACAAAACTGCTGGGTCTTATGGGTGAAGACCATAACTCAGGAAATTATTTAACTGTTTGTTGGAATATTCAGTCTTCCTCACACTACATGTTGTATGTCTTGCCTCTGAATTCTGACTTAGGATTTTTTTTGTAGATTTTGCTCCTCTCTGTTTACAAAGTATTTAAAATGTTGTAATCATTGAATGACTGTGGATTTCAGACTCCATTGTGCAAATGCCCTGTGAGTGACTGAATGATGGAAGAGAGATGGGAATCTTGTCCAAAATTTAAATTATGGTGCAACAGTCCTGTTGTTTATTTTGCCCTCCATCACAGAATTGATTTTTAGCTGTCAAAAAAACTGCTCAGCAGTGTGAAGTGCATTCAGCCCCTACCTCATACAACAAGCAACTTTATTAAAAACTGAGGCAGAGTGTGTGGCCATCAGTTTTCAAATACACTGAGTTATTTTCCTTGGAGGAGAACGGGTGCTTCTACAACAACAGTTGAACTTGATGTTCCTAATGCTGCTGTCTTACTTGGACAGGTCTGGCCTCTTTCTTTCTGAATTGTGCCTTTGTTTCGTGTTTTTAAGTATATCTTGAAAAGAGTAAATCTTAATCAGGCCAATACCAGCCATTTCATAAAATCCACTGTGAAGTGTTTTAATTCGTATGTTGTCAATTTTCTTTTGCATCCCACCAGAAAAAGCTAAAAAATCTGGGCTGGCAATGTAAATAAGTGATTCCTTTGTTAGGTCAATCCATTCCATTAGGGTGGAACAAAACAGCTATTCATACAAAACAGCTATTCACACAATTTGGCTTGTTTTAATTACTTTTGTGCCTGAAGCTGTCAGAATGGTTTTGGTGTTGTTATAACAACCAGGACCCCTAGAATTACTTTTTTCTTTTCCCTTAATCTTGTGCTGTTGAGTTCTAACTTTTCCTACTTGAGCTTGCATTTCATGCAGATTGGAAAGTGAAGCAGTTAGCTACTTCTGTTTGTTTATAGGATTTGTCACTGAATAGTTTGTGCTGGAATAATGCTACAGGAGGTTCCATACATACAAATGGCTTTTTTGAGTGTGCGCTGTGTGAAGTCATTGTTAACACACTGGATTTCAAATCCATTTCTTTGTGGAAGCTTATACCAGTCTTAGAATGCACAGTATAAATGGATGGACTGGGGCATCCCTTGTGCCTGGGTGATGATTATAAGTAGAAACTGGGTTGTAGTGGGGAGCATGGTGTCTGAATTATTTTATGTTGTTTATTTAAAAAAAAATAAGTATAGGTATCAGAAAAAATCACTGTCACAGGCAATCTAAATGGACAGTGGTCTTTACCAAGTTAATGTGTCCTGATCTTCTGGCTTATGTTGATAATTTCTTTTGAAATCTTTCAAGAAACAGCTAACTGCTGATAAAATCAGACTATGAGGATGGTGAAGGGCCTGGAGGGGTAGCCTTATGTGGAGTGGCTGCAGTTACTTAATCTGTTCAGGCTGGAGGAGACTGAGGGGAGACCTCTCTGCTGTTACAACTTTCTCATGAGGGGCAGACGAGGGGCAGGCACTGATCTGTGCTCTATGATGACAGTGACAGGACCTGAGGGAATGGCCTGAAGTTGTCAGGGGAGGTTTAGGTTGGAGATCAGGAAAAGGTGCTACACCCAGAGAGTGGTTGGGCACTGGAAGGGGATCCCCAGGGAAGTGGTCACAGCACCCACCTGACAGAGTTCAAGAAGTGTTGGGACAATGCTCTCAGGTTCATGGTGTGATCCTTGGGTTCTGTGCAGGGCCAGGGGCTGGACTGTGATGATCCTTGAGGGTCCGTTCCAGCTCAGGAGATTTTGTGACTCTATGCAAATCAAAGTGACACTGTCCAAAGTCGCAAAAGAAAAGGCAACTTCTGTACAAGAGCCTGCAGAACACTATTTTAAAAATATTTCTGTTGGAAATACAGCAGAGATGGAGGCTGTGATGCTGGGATCTACCCATTAGTTGCACTTGTGGAGAATTTTCTGGGAATCATGTTCTCAAGCAGCAACATTACAGAGGGGAAGAGCTTTTTTTCCCAGAAGTGAATTGTGTTTTTGAAAATGAAACAGAGATCCAAAAAAAGCCCAAACCAACCTTTTAAAGCTTGGATGTCTTACGCAGCATTACAAGGGAAATTCCCGTTAATATTGCCTATTTTTTTTTCCTGTAGTCTGATAATTTTATTTCAATCAACTGAAGTTCATACTTATGGCAGATGCAAAGAGGATTTTCCTTTTCCTCAAAGTTTTATTGCTTAGCTTTTTCTCAGTGGCTTTGAATAAGTATATCACCAGGGTGAGTGCGGTGGACCTGTTGCTTATCCTGTTGATCTTTAAAGGAGCACTTATATTGCTGTTACAACTTTGCAAAATTTTTTGCTATTGGTGGTGAGAGAAGAATTGAAAACTTGAGCTACAGCTTTGTGCAGCAAAAGGCAGGAGGTCCTGCTTCTGAGCTGAATATTCAGCACATTTGTTCCTGGCAGGACAGGGGTGCTCAGCCTCTGGCAGCATCGGCAGGATTTTACGTGCTGTAGAGCTCTTTGCCTCTTGCCTGGGCTCATGTCAGTAGAGCTCTTTGGGCCCTCTAGTGATGCCTGAAGTGAATTAGGAGGAAGGGTTTTTTACTTATAAGGGGACCTGATTACTAGAAGAGGGGAGCCTAGCACTTAAGGACCTTTGGAAAGTGGGAGCAGAACTACTGTGCCACCTGTCTCTTCTGTTTAATGTGCCTACGATCTGTAAAAGATCTCACTTCACTGAGGTTTTCCTCCTGGCGTAGTTTCACTTTCTGTTTCTGATGTGATGTATCTCTCTAAGAGCTGGGGAATTCTGAGAGTAATAAAAATCCCCTTCTTTTCCTGAACCTCAGCAGCACTGGAAGATGACTGTCTGCTGTTGATCAGCTGCTTTTTTGATGGGAAGTGGCTGTGATTCTTCAGATTCATGTTGAGGTCTGCATTACTGGTCCCGCAGAGCAGAAGTCTTTGGAGAGAGAGGCATGGCATCAGTTTGTTCTCTCATCAGAGCTCTGACTGAAAGCACTTTAAAACTTTCTCTGTATTTATGTATTGTGATTGGCTGGGATTAGGCACTGATTAACCTCGCATGTTGTAGGACAAAAATCAGTATGAGTGAAGACTGGAAAGACTTTTTGATTTCTTTATATTTCCCAGAGGAATCATTTCTTCTTAGAGCATTCAGATGGTGTCTGGTAAGCTAATGCAGGAGCCCAGACTGCATGGGAATGTGAAGGCAGACAGGGAAGCTGTCCTGCACTGGCTAGTGTGCTCAGAGGAGCCTGGCAATGGCTTCTTAAGCATAACTGGTATTTAAGTACCTCTTGGTATTTGTGTAATCTGAACGTTGTTTGAAAAGAGTTTTGTTTTCATTCAGAAGTCTTCAGGGGAGAATTCCTCTGCTCTGAGAATGCTTATGGTGAAGTGAAGCTCTCTGAGGAGAGTCAGGGGTTTTTCTCTCTGTTGCCCCTACCAGTCTGGGATATTCATTGTCTGGTAGGAGAGTGCCTCTCCCTGCAGGTGTCCTCTTGTAAATTTTTAGACCCTTTAGCCATCATGAAATGCTTATTTCTTTCACATGTCTTTGGAAGTTTCTCTTTCACTGGTAGTTTTGTTTGGAAATGGCAGCTAAAGTTGGGATTGCTAAAATGTGAGTAAATTTCCAATGTAAACAGCAGAGCCATTCTGCCTGAAATTCTGGAAGTATAGGTGATGTCTCTGGGACTTGGTGCCCAGATATTGTACTTTATCTCTCCTGAATTTTACCAATCTGCCCAGACATATGAGGGCAGATAGAAAGAAAACACAAACAAAGGCATCACCACCACCAAACAAAAACCCCAAAACAGATGACTGAAGAAGTAGATCTCACCAAGGCTTTGTGCTAGCAGCACACTTGCTCTCCCATGGTGGCTGCCTGAATGTGTATTCACTTGTGTCAGGTCTGGAGATCTCAGTGTTTGGAGCTAATGCCAGTAATGCCACCACCCTGCTCTCAATAGCCACCAAAGATTGCTACCCTCACCCCAGGGGCTGTAGCTTTTTCTCATGAAGATTTTGGTTATTGCCACATTTATCTTCTCTGTCTGTGTGGGTGTGGTAGTAGTAAACTTGTAGTGCAGTTGCAGTTCACCTGTCTGAATGTTATAGTGATAGAGGTTTGATCATAGCTGTGCTGCTGTTTAAAATACGAGAGAAGAGGGGTGTTTTTTGTGTGATCTGAGTATTTTAAGAATTTTAATATTATTATTGTGTGAAGATGCTGTCAGAATGGACATAGCTGTGCAAAGTAGTAGAGTTAATGCTGGCTTATGAGTATGGATTTTTATTTTTTCTCTTCTCTTCAGTCTTAAAGAATATCCTCACTTACAATAAGGAGTTCCCCTTTGATGTTCAGCCTGTCCCACTCAGGTAGGAGATAACTTCTTGCACATCACTTCATGTACAGATACGTACTTGAAAAGGAGTATAGCCTGGGCCTGGTGTGTACCTAAAACACATTTCTAGAGCCATCTGCTTGCCAGACTGCTTTGTATAAACTGGTTAATAAAATACCTTTTGAACTCTGTTTGTCTAGGTACCACCAAAAATCAAGACCATACTTTTGGTAAAATCAGTACTTGGTACATCCCTACATCTCTCTGAAATTTCCAGTATCATGTCCTGTGCTTTCCATTGGTCGGAACTCCTGCAATCTCTGTCAAAGTCTGTAGGCAGAGGTAGAAATTAAGAAGTATGAAATGACATTAAAGAGCATTGTCCATGCTCAAGTGCTGGCTTGTGAATTGACAGCCAGGTGATGAGTGAGTGTTGGTCTCATTTCTTCTTTCTTGTGTTTTACAGGAAGATTTTAGCACCTGGAGAAGAGGAACACTTGGAGTTTGAGGAGGATGATGAGGAAGGAGGAGCTGGAGCAGGGTCTCCAAACTCTTTTCCTGCTAGAGTTCCAGGTAGGGGCACTAGCCTTGCCATGCCAGCCTCTGTAGCACTCTGAGCTCTGACTCTAAAAAGCTTCTTTTTCCACCTGTGATTTGAAAAGTTTGGGTGGGAAGCTACAGGCTCATGTAAACAAACCCTAATGCTATACTGGAGAACTAGAAGGGTGGCCAGTGAATTTTTTTTCCAGCAAACAGTATCTTACTGTGAAACAGTTGTATGGAGACCCTGTGAGGGTACCATCTACCTCAAATAATGAGCCTTTAATCCTGACTCAGACTCAATATTTTTATCCTGGTGCACTTTAACTATGTGAAGCATTTCAAATGTGTTCAAATGCAAGTTGTAGCAATGTTTCTCCTGCAAGGAGCAGCACATCTTTCTAGAGATGTGAGAAGTTGTTGCTGCTTATTTTTGTGTTGCATTGTTTGGTGAGACAGTGGCTTAGAGTAAAGCCAGGCTGTGAGAGGAGAAAGAGGAGGTATTGATTTTCATAGCTGAAGTCCTTGCCCATGTGAAAGTACTTTGTAGAACCAACAGATCCTAGAGAAGGCCTTCCTGAAGCTTCAGGCTTTGACAATTTAAATGTTGTATCAGAGGTTCTTTAATGTTCCTGGTTTCTTTAGTTCCTGGTGTAATTTCTTTGCAGAAGAAACAAGTTTCTAGTTTCAGAGCTGGCTGGCAAACTTTGTATTTCAGGAATGAGATAACAAGTACAGAAACCAGTACTGGAATGATGGTCAAAAGAGCTGGGGTGTTGGATTACTTATACGTGGAGAAAACAGATGATATTCAGATGTAATCCCAAGCACAGTGCTGAGTATGGTTCCTCCAGGCTGACCTGATGTGGACATGCACAGTCTACAGCTATTCATGCCAAGCTCCCAAAAAGGCTATAATATATTTGATATTGATGGCTAACATTTGCTGTATTGATCCTTGTTATTCACCATTATAAATCAATTTATGGAGATGCCTTCTGTCTGTCCCAAGTACAGCAGGAAGACTCAAACAAAAGCAGTTTGCAGCCCTGGGGTGAGCTTTATGAGCAAAGTGAATTTCCCTATCTGAAACTGACAGAGTTGTGTTGCACTCCTTGCTTTGATGTGCCCTTAATTCATCCAGTACTAACTGATCATGGTCTTGCCTTCTTCATGTATGACTTCATCATTATCACATTGCCCCATTCATCTAACCCAGGAGCCAACAAAGGTATGAGAACCTTTTAGTACATACGGTAATTTCTGTGCTCATGTTCATGTAGCTGTGGTCTTCTTCATCCAGCTCTTACTGCCAATCCTCGCAACACAATTTTTGGTAACAGTCACACTACTGGACACCTATCTGTTGGTCTTCATTTGCCTTCAGTAAGGAGAAAAGGGAAGGTCATGTTTGTTGATTCAAACAGCTCTTTAGAGGTCCTGTTGTACTAATTAAGGGATCCTGGGTTATGATGTAGCCAAGGGTAGGTGTAGCTGGATTTTATTTGCTGGAATACACCTTTTATGGGAAATCTTATACAAAGAGTATTTGTGTAGTTAGACTTCTGTGCTGTGTGGAGCTGAACTGACCAATGGCTTGCTGCCTCTAACAGCAAAGGTTTCCTGTCTTTCTCCTGGTTATATATGACTTTATTCCAGTGCTGTGCTCTTCTATAAACCATTTCACTTTGTGAGCCCAGCAGCACTTTTTTCCCCTTTCTCTGAACTGGGATTTGAGAATGGAGAGCCTGAATGCCCATGTCTTGGTGGCAGTGGGCTGCTGGCCTGGCTTACTGTCCCTGAAACCCATTTGGAGGAGGACACTTCATTTGCAGATGCTCCCATCCCCCTCTGGCACAGATGCCCTGTGGTTGTGTCTGGTGTGGCTGCAGCTTTATCCTGAAAGGCCTCAGTGTGAGCCTGCTCAGGGGCCCAGGCTGTGGTGGTTGACAGGGTGATGGTGCCCAGCCCAGGAAAGCTGTACCACAGAGAGGGCACTGACCCCTGCTCTGGCTGCAGAGGCTCCAGCATAGCCCTGCCTGGGGCTGTGGCTCATGTGAGACAGGTTACAGTCAGCTGCTCTAGTCCACTGTTGGCTTGGCTGTTTCTCCTGCTAAGGGCAGGAAGGAAATAGTGTTCCTTGGATACTGTCTGTCCTACTGTTCTCTTGTACCCTGGCAGTGACTTTGACCCTTCTGTCCATTGCAACTCTGCAATGTCACACATTCTGGAAAGCATTCTTCAAGAACAGATTAATTTCTCTTAAGCCAGAATTTTTATGATAAATACCAGGCTGAGGCATCTTTCAGGTGATTAATCTGTCAAGTGGATGGAGTGATGGACAGGAAAGCTGAAGGCTGCAGTCATTCTGGCTCTCAGGGGCCATGCTGCTTTTAGGAGACAACTGACAAATGACGGAGCAAAGGTTTGAGCCAAAGAGAAGACAGGCTTGCTTCTTCCTTCACTTAGATTGAAATAAGAAACCTATATTTGAACATCTCTTTGGGAAGGAAACAGAAAGATTAACTAGAGCATGAGCTGCTTTGCAGAAATGAGGGCTCTCTACTAAGTTTGCTCTCTAACATTACTCCCATTGCACTCAGAAGCCTTTCCCATTGCCCCGAACACTGGGCTGAGTTCTGCTGTGCTGTGTTGAGATGTGTGGACACGGTGCTTTGGAGGCCCTGAGTCTCCTCAGGACAGGAAATACAGAAACACACAGCATCAGAGATGGAAATTCAACTCTTGCACATGATTCTGAGAGGGGGATTGGATGCAGGAATGTTCATGAAATCTTGCTGAAGTTCAGCCTGTAGTTCTCAGAGCAGAATGCAAGGTCCCTCTTGCAAAGCCAGTCTTTCTTAAGACAAAATCTTTGTCGTTCCACAGCTCCTCAAGCAGATGAGAGGAAAAAATTCTGTCAAGAAAACACCCGTATTGGACTTGTGAAAGAAACTTATTACATTGTTTAGATCTCAAGCCTTAGGATAACTTCTTTTTATCATTAGAAAACCAAAACTGTAATTCAAACTTGCTTATACTTGCTTGTAAGTCTAAGTATTTTCCATCCTGGTGCTTGTTTATCCAGTACAGGAGATGGGCTTGAAGTGTGCCTGTTTTTGCTAAATTCAGCATGAAGTAACCTATTCCATGTTTGATGACAGATATATTATGACTTTTAGTGAGTTTAAACAGTCTGGACAGCGGCAATGTCTTTGTCAACACTGTGAGGATTCGTTTATACTGACCACCGAGTTTTGATGCTAGATATTCTTAATGCAGAGCTAGGGACTCCTTCCTTTAGGTAGAAGGGAACTTGGGGGATGCAAACACTCACATTTTCCCCCTCCTCTTTTAAGTAGAGGCCAGTAGTACTTACTTAAGAATCAATTTTCTGGTTCCCTTATGTTCTGTGTGATTTGCAACAATGCCATTTTCCTCCTTAATCCCCCAGTCTAAATGTTCAATGTGAAGCCAAGTCATGTTCAGTGGGGTAGGACTCCTGATCAAGTGTCTAAACCTTCTGCAACTGCAGATTGAATTCAGCCTCCCAAATTTAATCCTCAAAAATGCTATCAAGTGAGTTCCATGAATGGTTATTCTGTGAAATAACACTTTAAACAATGCTCCCCTCTATTTTTATGGCGTTAGTTTTTTATCGGTTGATTTGACTTGAGGCAGTCCTGGGTCTTTTCTGGGGGGCTTTAAAATCTGTCAAAGGATGTTGTGTGTCTGTGCACAGACATTCCCAGAGTGGTGTGTACTACTGGGATAGGAATCTTTGGAGTTTCAATGCCCTAAGAACAGCATCTTCCATGAGAGAAGATGGGATAAGTGAGACCTCTGCTGTGAGATGACAGCAAGGGTTAATAATACGCTTTACTCTTTCCAGGTACTTTATTGCCCAGATTGCCATCTGAACCCGGGATGACGTTACTCACCATCACCATAGAGAAAATTGGTCTGAAAGATGCTGGGCAGTGCATTGATCCTTACATCACCGTCAGTGTAAAGGGTAATGATTTCTGTTCTGCCTCCTCAGTGCTGCTTTGGAGAAAGTGCATTTTCTGAAGGCTCCATTGATTTTTCAATAGAGCTGAGAAAAACATTTGTTGGCACTTCTATTGTAGATGTAGGGCTTCTGCTTTAATCAAGGGTGAAAAATTCTGTATTTGACAGCTACTGAGAGGTGAATATCTGCAGGATACAGTTCTCTCTGTGCACTCAGGGGTGGCTTGTCCATGCTGAGAGCTGAGTGACTTTGCCCTACTTCTCCATCATGGCTTCTACAGGTGACTCCTAAGTACAGATCTGCTTGGACTGTGTGTACTCCCCACACTTACTGGTCTCTGGGCTTTCTGGAGGTGGGGAACCACAGCCCACTGACTCCATTCTTGCCCTCTTATTAAACTAATTTTGTAGTAATACAAATGTAATCTTACCAGGGCTTGAGGTTTAGAGGGATAGGTATGAAGCTGGGAAACAAAGCTTACAAGTGAAATAAAATAAAAAATGTGTTAGCCTGGCTTGTGAAATGCTTCAGCCAAAACCTGATGGGCTGAAAGGCTCCATAAATCTGGAAGAACCTCTCTCTCTGTTAGTCCAGGATAGGCAACATGAGGATTTCTCTGTTTCAGATGGTAGCATAATTCGTATCTTTTGAGGCTAAGATTTTTGATATTCCCACTCTTTCTAATGGGAGTATCACTATTTTGCACTTAGCAGGAAGCCTCTGTAGTCAAACCTGCTTGCCCTTGCCTTATGTTCTGCTTTACTTCAGGTTCTTTTTACAATCTTTAAATGTAGGCAGAGGATTTTTTTTTTTGTTTATCATGTAAAAATCTGTAGCTGAGTCTCTTGTTATTTTTAGTTGTGATAATGACCTTGTATGTATCCTCTTGAGATGTGCTATTGGATACTAAATGTAGGATGAAACACTTGTTGGATGTGTGATCAGTGCTTCTTCCACCAGACATCCTCTGGCAGGAGGAAGGTTCACAGCATCAAATATCCCTTGAATACATACCAGAGCTTGTAAAGCAAACATTTCTTGTTCCTTGAAGTATTTGTCTCATTGTACATTGCTAAAACTGCTGCTGTAGCTCTCATTTCCCTTCTGGAACTAAGGGAGACTCTCTACTGCTGGGCTTGCTTTTCCAGCAAGTCTCTGTTAACATGATGCTCCCTGTTTCCAAACTCATTCACCTATAAATGGTGGCTGCTGAGTATTGAGGTAGAAAATAGGATCAAAAAGTGAGAGTGTGGGCAGGATATGGATGAGTCTGCTAATGGTGTCTTTTGATACTTTTATTTCCCAAGATTTTTGGTTAGGCAAACTCTGAGGACTCATTTTTTCCCCGTTAGGAGTCTGAAGACACTTAGTAGCTGATTTCCTTGGTTTTAAGCCAAGCTGCTCTTCTGCAGGTTTGGAGAGAGGTTTGTTCCTGATGCAGCATTGGCAATCCCAGCCCGTATCATGGATGTAGGGAATCACTGGTGCTCCAGGGCCTCAGCCTGAGTTCCAAGCACAACATGTGCACTCCATACCTGTAATCTTGGCCCCATTGTTAGCAACTTCCTCTGCCAGAGGGAAAGGGATCAGGAGTGAGAGGAAAGACAGGACAAATATACCCCTGGAAACAGCACAGGCTTAGTGAGAAAAAATATTGGCTGTGCCAGAGCAGCAAAACCAGGGGCTGGTGCTGAGAGCTGGAGTCCAACCCACAGCCCTACAATGCCACTGTGGAAAACCCAAGAGGAATAATGCTTGTTGTGTCTAGGGACAAAGCAGGGCACACTCAGGATATTGTGAGCTGTGCCCTGCAGACCCTATGTGGAGGGCTGTCGTTGGTGTGTATGCCACTTGGGCTGGAGCTCTTCTGGAGTCCTGTGTGCACAGGGAATGGAATCTTTTGCTGACAGGAGAAAGAAATGCACTCTTAAAAATAAAAAGAGGGATAACTACAATTTTTTGTCTGAAATACTGCTAGAACTTTAGCTGCTTTCATGTTGTACTCAGAAAGAAAATTAACTGATTGTGAAGGGGTATGATTGCCCCTTTTTTAGGTTTTGTAGAAACATCCAGGTGTGGATTAATTTTTTGTGGCAGGATTAGGAGACACTTTTAAATCTCTTAAAGCTGAACCTTGAAGTCTGAGAAGCTTCTGCCATTCTCATGCTGTTTCTTTCCTGCAGATTTGAATGGGATAGATCTGACTCCTGTGCAGGATACTCCTGTGGCTTTGAGGAAGGAGGACACATACGTCCATTTTAATGTGGACATTGAGATTCAGAAACACATTGAAAGACTAACAAAAGGTATATGGTACCATGTGGGCAATGGAGAGAGAGGGGGAAGACTGATTTGGTGATCAGAATCCAATTTCGTTGTGGGATACAAACGCTTAAATATTATTTCAGGGAGACTAGTAATGTGTACTACAATTAGGTTAAAAACATACACAAACGTATGCATATAACAACATCTCTTGCTTTCAGAGTTTAATGGGATTTTCTTTTTCCAGAAAACTTGTTTGATTTAATTTTGTTGCAGTCTAGGTCTAATTTTCAAAGTTCCATTTGCTTTTGCCAAGGCATCCTGTTATCAAATCTCTTATGTTAACCAGGTCCAAAGTCCATAATCTGTCTTGTGTCCCTCAACATTCCAACAGTACCAGAGACCCGAAACAGGGCCCAGGAGCTTTAGGAGCACAGACACTGGGCTGCTCCTGGGCTGCTGCTGCAGGGCTCAAGATCCAGACAAAGATAAAAATAGACCTTTGCATCCTGTCCCCTTCAAATTGGTCATTGGGATGGCTTGCAGGCAAGGGAGAAATGATAAGAGATAAAAACAGAGCAGTCTGCTCCGCTACACAGGTATTGAGCTGCTTTATCACCTGCTTTGTCATTGGTACCTGGGTGTGAGCAATGGAGTGAAGAATTTGAATTGTGGAGTGTGATAAGCATTTTAAGAAGACGGTGTAGCTTTTGAGTAAATAACAGAAGTGTGGGAGATAATTCCCTTCAATTTAAGTAGAGCAACTTAATGGCAGATAATTTTTCAGATAACTCTTAGCCATAATTGCTAACTTTTCTATTCATTTTCCCTCCAGGTGCAGCTATTTTCTTTGAATTCAAACACTACAAGCCTAAGAAAAGGTTTACTAGCACCAAGTGCTTTGCTTTCATGGAGATGGATGAAATTAAACCTGGGGCAATTGTTATAGAACTGTAAGTGACTCACAATTATGGATGACAATGACAGAGGAAATGAACCAGCCTTCAGTTACAGTGTGTGGCTTGTTGTATTAAGGAAGGTTTATTGGACTCATTAGATTTGCTTCCATAAGGAATATTTTATTTTCAGTGAAGAGGGGAAGATAAAATGCTTTTAGGCAAGTAATATGGTTAGAGACTCTTCTCAGAAAGTAGACCACTATTTCCAAGTAAAATACTGGTGTTTGTAATTAAATTTTGTATGAATTTATTGACGCCTGTAGGGGAGATTTTAATTTGGAGCTTAGCCTGACTGTCAGATCAGCTATATTTAAAAAAAATAATCAACTCAGTCTTTTGGTACAGAACTTCTGCAAAGGAAATCTGATTTGAGGAATGAGATACCAATTTGCAATTAACTTTGTGAACATCTCAAAGCAGTATTGAGTGGTTATGGTGTGCATCCTCTCTTTGCTGAGCGGCTGAAGGTGTGAGGGAGGGGCTTGAGGATTGGGGTTTGGTTTTTGTATTCAAGAAGGTGAATCTTGCAATTCTTGGAAGAGTACTTAGTCTGTGCTAGTTGGAGTACTTCTGAAGTACTGAGTTACTGATACTGGGTCTCTCCTACAATCCAGAGTATTATGTTGGGAATCTTCTTATAAAAATATTACATTCACATAGGTATTGAAATCTTTCTTCTACAAAAATAATCATCCAGAGAAAATACTGTTTCTTCCTGTAAACCTACTCATTACTGTTGCTTACAGCAAGCCTTGTCAGATGTATTTAAAAGGTGAGGGTAACAAGATATGTACACGATGAGCTTTCTAGTTTGCTTTCATCTTCCTGCACAGCCATTAGCGCTTGGATTAATGCACTTTCTTGTGGTTACAGGTACAAAAAACCCACTGACTTTAAAAGGAAGAAATTGCAACTGTTGACCAAGAAACCACTTTACCTTCACCTCCATCAAACATTGCACAAGGAATGACCCCAGTTTTGAGACCTCTGTGAACTGAACCACAAGTCCTGGTAGCTGTGTAGTAGCTTTAGGCTCCAAGGGGCGGGAAGATGACTCTGTTCATGCCAGTAGGTCACATGAGACCATCACCCACTGCACAGCGCTACTTCAGGGGCAGGGATAAGCCCGCCATGAGAGTGCAAGATTTTTTCAGTAACTTCCAGCTACAGGTTTTTCCAAGAGCCCTGGTAGAGGTTGACTGCTTTTCCTAAGTTTGCTGTTCATCACTTTTTATCTTTAACCATTCTCATTTTGCCTCAAGCTCCCCCTGAGGATGGAGAGTGCCCCTTTGTCAAACCTGCAGCAATAAAGATGTGGCAGGCCTACTAACTGTTTACACGGCTGTGCTATTGTAGTTCCTCTCATCTGCATTTCAGAGTCCTCTGGAGTGAGTAGGGTGACAGAAGACTGGGAGAAGGATGAGGTGGGCTGGGAAGGAGCTTGAGATACTGCATGTGCTTTGAAGTGAGGGAGTGGAGGATGGGGGTCAGATGGGTGGCCACGAGTCCCTGTGGTCAGGTCAGGAGGAGGACAAGTGCAGATGAGAACACTGAACTACGATTGAACAGCCTTGCCTGAGTTTTGAATACATGTTACAATCTTTTCAGTCACTGTTACTCCCTAATAGAGCTATTCTTTTTTGTATCTTGTCGCAGAGTGGTTTGCAAAGGCAGATGGGGGATAAAGAGGCCTTCTTCAGGGCTTTCTCCTGGTTACAGTGGGCATTTTGCCATTTCAGTGACAGCAGGACAGGCCCTCAGTGCTGAAGTTTCATTTTTCCAGAGCTTTCTATAAAGTAGGTCTGGCTAGCAGGCTGACCCACCTTCTACATGAAACTGCTGTTCTTATGAAAACTGATTGTATGCAGTTTTCTTCATATTTTGTGCAAGTCTGGAGACTTACTAAAAAAATTGCCTTTTTATGTAAGTAGGTAGGATTATCATTTATTTTCTGTACTTTTTATTTGGTGCATAATAAGCTGCAGGACATTGGCTTATTATGACACACTTGCATTCACCTTTTGACCCGAAAAAGGGAAAGAAGTAGAACCCAATCAAATCTTTCATATATTTGCGTGGATATTTAATATGATACTTTATGGTTTGATAAACTTCTTGCATATCTAACTAGTGCCTGAATACTCTGCTATGCTAACTACAGGCCCAGCTCCCAAAATAGTGTCAATTATTTTAAACAGCCTGGATGCAGGTGAATCATCCATTCCTCTTTTCTGACACCTCACCCCAAGATGTTCCATCATGTAAGGGAAGGGATGTTACTTTTCCTTGTCCTGTTTGTCTGTGTCTACTCAGCTGTTTGGCATTTTTGGCTTTACCATATTGATTAGGATAAAAAGCTGGTTTTGAATGTTGTTCAATCTTCTTGCCTTTCTTTGCTCTGGTATAACTAGGAATGACATTATTTAGGTGTTACAACAAAAGTCAGCAACACTTTCCCAAATTCCACTGCTGGTTGGAGGGGAAAAAGGGCAGTTAAACTGTCCTGTTTATGGATCTTTACAAAATCCCACTGGTTTTAAAGCTGATGGGTGATCATCAAGATATCCCTGTGAGTTATGGAAACTCCTCTGAATGCAGCATTCTGGACACCAGACTAAAGGAGAATACCTATACTGCTGAAAACCAAATACAAATCATCCTCTGAACTCTGCAAAAGGACAAAGCAAAACATTAGTCTGTGGTTGCAAGTAATCTGAGCTTTGTCCATTTACCTGTCAGTGGTCCCTGGCTGGCTCAGGACTTGTTCTGACCAAGGAATTGCAGGATCTGAGTGTCTCTGAAAGGTGGAAAGGTTGGTCCTGGAGTTCGGTGCAGCTGCCATCCAGCACTGCAGTTGTGTGTGTGTGTGTGTCCAAGGTGAATGCTTGTGCATAGAGAGGGAGATTCCATCCAACTTTTGTTACTGTCAGCTGGGATGGGCAAGGGGGGAGACACTGAGTATCACAAAGGTTTGTATGGGGAAGGAAAGTTCCTGGACTTGGAGAACTTGACTTTTAATCATGGATGTTCATCAAAGTGTGTATCAACAGCCACCCTGCAAACTGAAATACTGTCCCTTGACATACAACCCCATCGTTTCTGCTGCTTACTTGGACCCTTCCCCACCTTGTAGACGTCTGTATTAATGCCAGTTATATGTAATGTCAACTTTGAAGTATTTTTGTTAAATACACAAGTAGAGCTTTGTATTTAACTGTTTGTGAATTAATGTCTGTTGAGCGTGAAATACTGTTTTTAAAGTTGCTTCTAGCCCTTGCCTTTTTTCTGTGAACTGTCTCAGTGCCAGGACTGCTGCTGCACACACCACAAGCTTGGGGATTGTTTTATGCTTCAGTGATGTTCCAGCTGCAATCTAAAAGTTTTACACTTGTACTGTAAGAATGTAACACCTAGATGGCAACTTTAATGGCTGCTTGTACTCTGGCAGTAAAGCTGTAATGGCCTCCCAGTAGGGTTTTTTATTATTCTGCATTGTTTTCCTTTTTTCCTCCCTCAGGCTTGTGAGAAACTTTACTCACTGAGACAGTCAAAAACCTACTATTCCAAATGCTTGCACTAACACTTGACCTGCCAGTGCAGGGTGTGTTTTGAAAGTTGTTCAGTGGTGGTAGCTGCAGTAGATGTTTACATGGTTTACTTACTCCCAACTCTGCTTTACAGAAAGCTGCTTTCTTTTTTGATGGAAGTAAAAATAGTTCTCCATACCCAGCCTTCTTTTTAAAGAAGCTGAATTGCTCTTAACCCTGAGGAAGATGAAAACTCAGTTCTCAAACTTCACTTGATGCGGTGAGGTGCTCTTGAAAGCAGAAAGCAATTAGGGAAATTCTAAGTTTCTCTAATGGAGAGGCACTGTAGTTACACAGGTCAACTCCACAACCTCGTCAAGGTTTCCAACTCTGGAAGCTGTATCCTCCATGGCCCTCATTACACAAAGCAAGTCCATATTGTGTCAGAGTAGATCAGCGTGAAGGTAACATGGTCATTACTCTGCAGCAGCATTAATTTGGCCTTGATTCAATTCTTGTTCTCAGAACTGTAGCATTCTCTGTCACATTACAGAACCAATATCCTTTCTGAGCAAAACAAGGCACTGAAACAAAGCCTTTGGGGTTTAGCAAAAGGAATTTTGCTTTTTATTATAACTTTCCTTTGAATACAGTGTCATTTGTGCTTCTGATCTCTGACCAGACATGTTTTTTAAAAACCTCAGAGTCCTCATGTAAACCCCTGACCTACAGTAACTGCAGCTCAATGATGTGATGGAGAAGGCAGGTTGGATAGCATTTTACTTAAAAAATTATTTCCACAGGAAATGATTTGATATACATTTTTAACGAAATTAGTTAATTCGGCAACTGGTTACAAAGGCTACATTGAATTAAAACTCTCCATACAGGTACTTCCTTCCTATTGCACTTTTAGAGTAGGTTCAAGTCCATCACAGAAAAGTTCTTGCAGCCCAAGTGGATGGATGAGTTTGTGATCATAAATGCATGTAAGACATCTGTAGCAAATGGTTAAAAATTAATCCTGCAAAAGCTGAGATATACTGAAATGAGACCAATGTCTTCAAACCAAGAGCCATTTCCTAGAGTTGTGCACACAGGAGCCGGGTCCGTGGGGCTGAGTGGGCGCTGCAGGCAGAGATCCTGCACTGGGGATGTGCGTAGTCCTTGGGGCCAGCTGCCCTCAGTCCCTGGGTGCCGACGGAGGCAAGTCTCTGTTGGGAGATGGAGCATAGTCCCTGGAAGCCTGCGGGGGTAGCCGAGGGCTTGGAGGATAATCCCTGGGGCCCGGAGGGCCGAGGGGACGGAAGGGAGGATGCCCACGTGCGTAGCCTCTGGGATCAGGGGGAGGTGGGAGTGGGCCAGGAGGCAAACATGGACTAGGTAAGAAATCTCTTCCAGCTGGAGGTGGCAAGGGAGGACCACAACCTAGAAGGAAAGGAAATCACGGCGTTAAATCAAGTCTTGCTTTAACCTAAACAGAGAAGCTCCTGATTAGTTCCTCAGTTTGTCATTTTCTGGAGCAGTTCTGGAGTGGATCACTGTCACATGCAGGACTTCAAAGCCCATAAATTATTCTAGAAACTTTTGGCTGCTGGTTTCCATTTTAGAGTAAACAAGGAAAAGTACCCTGGCATTAAGGAGGCTTGAGAAAACCCACCCAGTCCAAGCTTACTGAGCCAGCTAAAGCCTATGAAGCATGAGGAAGCCATATGCTTAGGAAAAGCAGCCCTGGGTCCTGCAGTCAGGCTCCAGGAAGTGAAGTGTCAGCACAGGGCACTGCTGCCGTACCTGGGGGCCCAGGGAGAGGCCGAGGCCTGAAGTGCCCCCGTGGAGGAGGAGGTGGCGGTCCTGGCAGTCCGTAGCGAATGGGTGGTGGTGGTGTAGGCCCCATCACTGGAGAGCTCATCACAGGTGTCCCAGGGAAAGGAGAGGGGCCTTTGGCACCAGCGTTACCCTGGGCAAGATGAAGTTACACCTCAGTGAGTTACTGCAGCAGACAAACACTGACACTGCTGCAACCCAACCACTCACGCAGAAGCAAACAGGTACAAGGGGGAGAGAAAAGAAAGAAAAATTACCCCAACACACTCCAAACCACATTAACCAGGCAGAAAACAGGGACAGCTACTGCACCATCATCATCCCTTCTCCCTGCTGGCACTATCCAGGAGTGAGTGGTTTAGAGAGACAAGTTTGTTTAGATGAAGCTGTACTAAAGAAAAGTTCAAGCCCTGTTGAGGTGCCTTGGTAGAAACCCCTTTGGTAAAGGACCTGGAACTTTGAATGATATATGGAATTGTGCTTAAACACCTCAAGTAAGTCAGCTACTAGGATTTTTGTTGTAGTCACTCCAAAGTGTTTGCCCACAGTCCTTAACAAGAAACATCTTATTGCCTCAATCCCACAAAACCAGAGAGCAACTGTTCATTAGAGAAGCCCTTTGAGACAGAGGGACCAGCCCTTGGTTAGTTCCACAGAGCAGTTGTTATTCAGCAGTTCAGAACACCACACCTGTTACTCCTCTCCACCAAAGCAAAATCACCATGTCTAGCCTTGGAATACTCACTGCAGCTAGTTCCATGGAGGAAGGTGAAGCTGTAGTTACACTGGGGGCTTCAGACTCTTTGGGAGAGGGTTGCTTTTGGGGTTTTTTTGAACAGCAAATAGGGATAGTGAAAGGATACAGACAAGACAGAACACAATACAGTTAAAGAAGCAGGAGGAAGTACAGTGAATCACATATTAAAAAGGCTTCCTGAAGGCTGAGGTGTTCTCAACTCACCACTCCATCAATTGTTGTGGAAGGGGAAGAGGTTCTTGGCTCACTGCTGATTAGGGACGACACAGCAGGCCCAATATCTAAAAAGAGAGCCATGAATAAGTGTCCTACCATGCCAAGGGAAGGGAAGGTGGGCTTGAAATTGCCTTTTTGAAGGAAAAGAGTAACGAGTAAGTTGCAGTTGGTTGCAGACTACGCAACTTACCAGGAACAGACATCCTTCCAGGCAGGTCTGGAGGCCTTCGTGGGGCAGGGGGGCCATCCACCATTTTACCTTAACAGAAACGAGAACCCCAGAGACCCTAAATAACACAAGCCTGAGCTATTTCTTATTAATAAAACCCTACCACCAACCACTCATTAGTGTATTAATAAAGTAGCTATTAATACCAACATTCCTAGAACCAATATCTGACCTTAGTGTTTCTGGGTTTGTAACCTAAGAGGCAGTTGTCAAAAAAGGGGAGTTTCACTGCTTACCAAATTCACCCCTCACACCTTCCCTTCGAGGAGCAGAGAGGGGCCGGGCAGGGACATCAATCATCTGTGTGGGGGATGGATTTTCTCCACTCACGGGTGATGGGCCAGAAGAGCCATCTCTGCTTAAGGGCCCTGTGCCAAAGAAATAAAACCACTCGATTTACTTTTCTACAATTTAGCACAGCCCTATATTTTTATGATGTACTGACTCCAAGACCAAAGGTTTTGGGAGAACCAGCAGCATTTACCTCGTCGTGCTGGGATCTGGCAGTCAGGTCTGCCTGGAGTTGGCTTTACAATGACTGGTCTTTGAAGCATGATGATTTTTTGGTTTACCTCTATTAATCTGATTTTGGAAAATAAAGGTCTCTTATTATTATTCAAACAACACATGTGAGTTGTATGTATTATAATGTAACAAGACAAACTGCATTTTAAAAGGTTACAGCTTTCACCAAGAAATGTTAGTTTAGCCATCAAAACAGTTTAACAGTAGTTAAAATAAGTAACTTAAAAATGCACTGCACATTCTGAGCTTCCCCCCCAGGCAACTCCCAGCATGTTCAAAGAGCAATAATAGAGAGGGTCTGTTCTGTACTTACTTCTGTCTCAGGTTGGCTGCTTCTCTTTTCTCTTCAGCCAGAGCTCTCTCAGCAGAGCGGGCAATGAGCTGGGAGGGAAAATTTTGTCAACTGCATTACTGGCACCAATGTGACATCAAATATAAACTGTTGGCATCAGAAAAGGACAAACATTCTTACCCAGTTGTCATGTGCCTTTTTCTCATGAGAAGCAATCTGAGAAGTAAAGAAGCCATTTAGTTTTTATCTAACTATCAGTATCTCCAATAACTCACCACAGAGCACTGGAATGATGCAGAAAAAGATAGCACAGCCAGCAAGTAAGAAGTTTACCTGGTTTTTGTAAGATCGCTCTGTTTTTTGCAATTCTTCTTCCATATCTTGGATCCTTTGTCTGTACAAGAGGAAAAAGGGGGAAGGAGAGATGTTTGAATAAATTTTCCTCAGTAGCTGAAATAAATGGAAAATCGATCTTCAGAAATTCAAGTTACTTGTAAACTTTCACTTCCTCGATGGCCAGCACGGCTTTTTCATCTGCAGCACACAATTTCTGCTCCTTCTCCTGACGCTCGTACTCTTCCTGGGTTAGTTTTCTGCATGGGAAAAAAAATGCACCATATAGTCCAGCATTCTCCATCTATTACAACTCAAAATCCTGCCAACGACAACAATATCAAAATCTACAATAATGTAGATTTTGATATGTAGAAATCACAGAGACAAAAAAGGGATTTTTTTAGAAAGATAGACAGAAATCCTGTCTTTTGAAACCAACAGACAAACCCTTTGTGTATAAAACCTTAAAATTACAGAGTTGACTAGAAAGTTCTCTCAGCTTCTGAGGATCTGTCAGAATCTATCAACTGCAGACAGTTCATCCCTTCAGATCCTGTAGTTTTCCTAGCAATGCCACATATTGCAATCCAGATTTACAAGGTACAAATAAGGAAATCCACTGGACTGACACCAACCATAGGAAATGAAGAAATGGATGTGTGGTGAGAAGGGACAAATTTAGGGCCAGGTGACACATTCAATAGTTATTAACCATGTGGGAAGCTTTTTCCAAGTATTCTCCATACTAATTCACTGCACAACCAATTTCCAGTTGTTTTATAACCTCATGGTTCAGTATTTTTTGATTTTTGACATTTTTCTGGAAGTATTTAAAAGGTCTATAGTGTGTTCCTAACTTACAAGAGCTACCCCACAAAACTGGAAACATTTAATTAATAGCAAATGAATTATTGCTAATAGCCAGTTCAACATAATCCATTTCCTTGGCTAAAATTCAAAGCAGTTTTCCAGAAAAAAAAATTGCCAGAAGTTCTTCATTCTAATCAAGAAGTACTAATAGGCAGTGTAACAGTCTCCTGTATATTTTGGAAAGAACAGAAATTCTTCACAGAGGTCAAGATGAAGTTTTCCCTGAAAGGTGGGTTACACTCCACCTCTCCCTTCTAAGTTTATTACACATAGATCCATGGAAATTACAAGGTCAGGCAGTTTCATTATAGCCTCATTTCCAAACCTGTGCTTCCCCAGGCCAACACACTTAAAACCATAGGAACTTCGACTGCTTCTCCATCATAATTTCAGCTTTTCTACAGAATTTAGCTGAGAATGTCCCTGAATCCTATTCTCAAATTTTCCCCACAAAACTGAGATGGTATTACAGACATTTCAGTAAGTAAATAAATTAATGAGGAATGAATACATACAGAGCAGATCCTCACCACTGGCAATTCATTCCCCTCAACTGCCATCACGAATTCAGCCTTCATTTAGCCCTTTGAGAACGCAAAATGCTCACAAGGCTGAAATACTGAAGTTTCTACATTATGAGAATTAGAGTCACCAAAGAGAAGTCAGAGTAACAGAAATCTTAATGGCCCCTATGTTCTCCTTGACACTTCTGGATGATGCAACAGAGCAACCACAGAATTTGCAGACCAAGCCACCCACTACCCTCTCCAGAAGTTAAAAAGTAGAAAGCAATATGGTGTGTGCATACTGACAGTCTTTTTAGAATCTCTGGAATGGTGGCAGAAGTAAAGAAAGGATGCCAGCTTCAGCTGTATTGAAAGAGTTGCCATCACTCATTCCAACCACAACTTCCAAGTTCTTTGAGCCTTCTGAGTGAAAAGCATTTGGGCAGTGCCCATGATACAACAGACAGAGTAAGGAAAGGCTTACTTCTGGAGTGCCATCTCCTTCTGCTGGTACAGTTCACCAAGTATCTCCACTTTCTGCTGAAGAGTTTTGCATTCATTTTCCAGTTGAGTTTTGGCTGTATGCAGTGAAGAGGAATCGTGTTCCAAAGTTTTTATCTTCTCTGTTGGAGAAGCAGTTGCAGTAAGAACCATGATGGCCACTTACACACTCTGTTTTTTTTTAAGCCACCAACAGCACTTCATCCTAAGCAGTTATTTTGCTAAACCTACCTTCTAGCTCGTGCCTTGCTGTTACTTCATCATTCAGTTTGGACTGCAGAAGATTTCTGTCCTCTTCAACTATGGATAACATTGTTTTGACCTGAAAAAAGGAGCAGCGAGTTTATGATCATAGGAATAGCAGTAATGTGACTGCAGTAATTAGATACTTGTACAACATACCCTGGAGACATCCATCATCTGCTTAATCTGAGTCCTCATCTTCTCATTCTCAATATCTAAAAGAGGAAAATATCTTTGTTTTCCCTGTTTTTTAATCATGAACAAGTCTGTGGACAACTGTTTAAAGTAACACTCCCTACACTTTAACCCCTACATCCTCATATGGTCAAAGGAAAAAAACCACCAAAAATCACGAAGTGTAAATTTCCAACCCACATACACTTTATGTGGAAAGAAGGACCCAAAAAAAAAAAAAAAAAAAGAAGGAAAAAAAAAAGGAACAAAAAAGGTTTTCAAAACCAGAGATGCAGCAAATACATGTGCAACATCACAAATGACAAACTGCCTCAATAGCTTTGAAAACATCTATTTTGGTCTTTCAGATTTAAAAAATGTGATTACCTAAATTAGTTATTTATCTGGAGGCAAGCAGAAAGCTCATTAAAAATTCATCTCAAAAATAAATGTACCACAACAACAAAGCTGAGACTCTCAGCTTGAGGAATGTTCTTAATTACCAACCTTTATACACAGTCTTTACAACTGTGTCACTACACTCATGGATTACCTAAAAGGTAATCTAAAAGCAATTATTAACCTTGTAGCCAGTTCCTCCCTTCAGTTAGGGACATTTTGTGCTTGAGGATAGAAGCTGGCAGCTCTATATGCATGGATCCCTCTTGTTCCCTCTCTAATATGCCATGAGCATGAGCACCACATGATCCTCAGGTGGCATAACCATACCTGGCAACTCTCCATTGGCCAGATCATCCTCTGGGCTCCACTCATGCCCTCTGTCATCCTTCTTGGTCTCTGAATCCATGTCCAGCTGCTTCAGCTGCATAATGCAATTGGTTAAAACCTAGTAAAGAAATCAAAGGTTCAATTGCCCTGCATTTTGTGAAGTTTGACAGAGTATTTTATGGTTGAACAAGCTGACTATAGAGAACCTACTTCAATTTCATTTTCTTTGTAGGCAAGTGTCTCTTCTATGTCCTTCTGAGATTTCTGATACAGCTGAATCTGCTCGCGGAGCTCAGAATGCCTCTCACTCCAACCTTCAGCTTCTTTTAGCAGCTGTATGAAGCACCAAGGCAAGATGATTATTTGCTGTATTTTTAGTGAATGGTGTATGCAATTAAAGTCTACTTTACTACCAGTTCTGGTGATAACTGATCACCATGGGTTTACCCTTTATCATAGATAAAGGGTAAACTTCAGTTATCAGGCTCATGGCTGTTCCACTGGCAGAACTGGATGCTGGGAATCTTTCTGCAGTTTATTATTATATGGCTTTACAAATCTGACATTTTCTCAGCTAATATCCCAATATCAAACTGCTCACACACCTCAAAATATGAGGAAATTAGTTGCAGTCCAGAGATAATCAAAACATATTTCTTAAAAAGCCACATACTTCACACATGAAGAAAGAAAACAGATATTTACAATCATTTGAAAAATAACTGTCCTGATATTCCAGGGCTAAAACTCCTCCCCATTATCTTTGCTTTCTGAAATACTTTCTGGCAATTCTTCACTGTTACCGCCTTGAGCCCGGATCCCAAGTGGCAATATCTCCATCAGGCCTTGACAACCACCTCAGCACAGACTTTCTGTGACTTTGCTGACAAAAACTGCATCAGGAGAACTGGCAACGCCTTCATACCAGAGATGGGGCTCAGATACACAAACAGCCTGTGCAAGCAGGCACAAAGCATTTGAATTTTATCATGGTAACAGAAAACATGGAATTCTGCCATGTTAAGAAAACAGAGACATGCTAAAGCTACACTCAAAAAAAACTAGGAACAAAAGCCAGATATTTTGTTTGAAAGACAAGGTTGCCTGGCCTGGGTATAACTTACCTGCTCCTTGCTCTTTTTCAGTCTAGCATTCTCTTCCTGCACATGATGAAGCTCAGATTTCACCTTTTCTTCACTCAGTTTAGCTTCATTAAGGGCTATCTGCACCTACAGATACAAAACAAAAAGGAACAAAACAAAAAGGAACAAGAAAATTAAGTCAAACTATAGGGGAGCAGCAGCTACAAAAAACCTGGTTAAATGGAAAAGAAAAAGGTACATATGCACAAACAACCTGCAACCTGCCAAGCCAGCATTTTCAATTCCATAGATAAGAATTTTCCTGGTACAAAAACCTGTGACTCTTGAGAGGGTGTAAATAATTCTTTACCTCTGAAAGCTCTGCAGAATGCATAGTGATAGCTTCCTGAAGCTTCTCCAAGGACTTCTGGGTTTCAGAGAGCTAAGAAAAAGATGAGCAGTGACTTAGTGTTATCCTGGCACAAACCTCAGCCTGAATAATTATTTAACCTGTGTCTTCTGGAAGCATAAAAGCAAAGTCAAAACATGAACAAACTTCTATTTCAAGCATGCATTTGCTGGCAGCAACATAGCACTACCTTATCGATAAGGTAAGGAATAGAAACACTCAGCAAATTCGAATCAACTTCTACCTCTGACTTTGCCTGTCTGTGGCCAGGAAGTTCCCTGTACACCTGTGCAGTCCACAACGAGAGGAACTGCTATCATTAGCAGCAACCTTTGACCAAAATAAGGCCAAAGAGCTTGTTGATACAGAAAACTGGGCTTTAAAATGAAGAAGGAGAAAACAAATATCTCTGGACAACAAGAAAGAGGGGCAGTTCAGAGATCTTCACACTTACTGTAGAACTAAATGCTGCTCTGAGTACAAGAAAATGTCCCTTCCCAAATGGAAGCCTTCAGCTTATATTGCCAAGGAACTTTCTGGCCATCTAGGAAGTATTAGATTAGCCCATGACTTGAATGCATCTGTTTATGTGTGAAAGCACATAACCACACAAGTCCATCAAGATCTTAAAAAAAACCCAACAAAAACAACAAACCTACAAAACCCCAAAAAAACTCCAAACAAAAAAAAAAAATCAACAGATTAATCCTTTGATCTTGGGATAAACCTAAAATTTAATTTAATCTCTCTTTTTTTAGGTGGGTCACCTTGTTTGTTCTACTCTATCTAATCCATCATGTCATGACCATGTTTTAGGGCGTGTCAAGCTAATGACAATGTAAGACACAAGTGTAATTGTTCTAACCTTTTTCTGTTTCTTCTCATTCTTTTTTCTCTCTGTTTCAAGCATGGTGTGCAGATTTTTCACTTTGTTATCTAGCTGCTGATTTGCTTCTTCCAATTCTTTTACAGTGTCCTAAAAAAAAAAAAAGGTGTAAAAGACCAACCTAAAGCAAAGTATTTTTATTTGTATTGCTGCTTTCAGTACAGAGACAGTTAACTTTCTCTTACCTTAAGCCCTGCAGTTTCATCTGAGAGAATGTCCTTTTGTTCTTGGGTCACTTTCACAGATTCCTTTGCTTCCTTTACCTAAATACAACAACCACACAGAACTGAGGAAATTGTCAACATTATATGCAGCACTAATAGAAAATAAAAATGTATTAAATGTTGCAATGACTGTGTAATTAAAGCAGTAACAGAAAATTAAGAAAAAAAGGACAACTCAGAGCAATACCTTTTGATCATATTCTGACAGCTTTTCTAAGATTTCTGTTTTTTCTTGCAGCAGGGTTTTAATCTTTTCAGCAAGTTGTTCTTCAGTCACTAGGAAGAAAAAGAAAGCTTACAGTAACTATACTTTATACACTGGGGGAAAAAAATCAGCTATCATTACTACCACTTCAAGGAATATTTTCAAGTAATAACTAAAGCATAAATTAGGAGAATACTAATTCCTTGGCAGTCAGCCCTTTCTGCATCTCCAGCTTTCACTTGAAGTTAGAATTGAAAACAAGACAGTACAGCCGACACAAAGCACAAAGCTCCTGCATCCACTTCACAGAAGCTGCTCCCAGAACCCAGAGCAGAGTGAGATGCTGGCTACACACAGCTGAGGAAGAGTTGACGGTGAGGATCTCAGAGCAGTCTCAGACACTCAGGGAGATGCCATACCTTCCCTAACAACCACCCTTCTGCTCTATTGAAGCTGAATGTTTCATCAGCAAAAGCAAGAGGATGAAAGCTCTGAAAGATCTACTGGGAACACAACAGAAACAGCTGGGAGACAGCACCAGTAGGTCTTAAGGAGCTGCTCTGCTTAGACCTCAAAAGGGCTGTGACCAAGCAGCAGCCTTCAGGCATGCATTTGCTTTTCACTCTAAGCAAGCCACCAATGAACTCTTAGGACTCAATGAAAATCATTAACATACTTCAATTATTTTATTGGAAGTTATTTAAAAACCACCTAATTGTTGTTGTTTTTCAAGTCCTAAGCCACCTTGATCTGGATCTGACTGCCTCAAGCACCATTTGCCTCACAGCAAACTCTGCAGCACAACAAGGAGCACTGGTTGTTCTAACTGCATCCCACAGAGTGCAATGGCAACTGCTACTCCTCCTTTCCCTCCCACACGAGCGCTCCTGGGACAGTGAATTCCAGGCCTTTCCTACTCTGTGAAAAGAGACAGCGAGTGGCTGCCAAGGTTCAAGATAGCTCTCAGCAGTTTAAGGGAAGCAGCAATCCCCACATTAGCTTGCCCTCCCAATTATGCTGTCATTAAGAGAGGATAATAGATTTTTATCCTTGGGACTCCAAATGTAATCTATGTTTTAAAGCATTTTTGTCACTGTTAGTATTCCTCTATTTTGGATAAAGATTTTAATAACAATGTGGCCTGTATCATGCTTGAAGAATATCTATTCGTTCTGACCTTTAGCAGTTTCTATAAAGCATCAAAAAGAAGAGTATTTGGGTGGTGGAATTAAATCCATGTTCCTAGATTTTTTAGGAAAGTAATTTCTGCACCACCAATACCAATATTCTTCCTGCACTACAGAAATCACCTCAGAGATCTAAGATGGGCTTTTTTCAGCTTATTAATTCTATGCTGTGTAGAAAGAAATTGCAGTATAACCACAATGAAACTAGAGAGAAATGACTGGTAAGTAAAATGTGAGGGAGGAAGAGACAGAGTTTCTATGAAGACAATTCTTCCAATTTCCATTTTTTATTCAATTATGAATTCCAGCAATCACCCTACTTTGATTTTTTTTTCTATTCAGTACACTTTAATTTTATAAACCTGAAGTTGGAGAAAAACTCATGTAAAAAGTGATGTGCTGGCCACAGGAACGCCTGCATTTAAGAGTGTCTCTTTGCAACTGCACAGCAGCCAGTTTCAGACTCCCCTCAATCCAAAAAACAAAAGGAACTAGCTCCTACTTTCTGAGCGAAACAGCAAGCAAAGGCAGACCCACTGCTGGTCAAAAAACCAAAACAAACTCTGCCCCATGGACCAGTGGTTCACATTTATGTTGAGCAAAGTGGAGCTTTTCCTTGCCCTTTACTTTACAGGTGCAAGTTGCTTTGATCAGGAGAAACAATGCATTATCAAATGCAAAATTTAAACCCTCAGATTCAACTAAGTATCATCTACTGGCCAAGCTTATACTGTAACCTTGGACTGAGCATTCTCCTTGAAAGGGAGTGAAGATGGATACTTGGTCCTCTGAAACAGTATAAATATTCAAAGCTAATGCCTAAGCATTAACTACACTGAAGAGAGAAACTTACCTTGATATATTCTACTCTTTACCTACAGAAGAGAACAAACAAACAAAAAGATTAGCCAGAAAAAGTGATAAGTGAAAAATGCTATTAATATTCCCAACGGAAAAAAGTGACCACTTCCATGCAGGTTAAAGCAGCATATGGAAAACACACCCATCACTGCCAAGGAGTGTTGAGTAACACTACAAACAAGCTTAAGCTGCTTTCTAATAAAAGCTCCCAGGCTAAAGCCCTGTCCCAGAGCCTTAGTAAAGGTCTGTTTACTTACTCACTAAAGGGATACCGGCAACTGCCCACAGCTAATTTGCACAGAAAATGAAGCCATTTTGTATCAAACCACAAACTGGCAAGCAGGAAAAAAAAAAAAACCTTTGCAAACCCCAAAAAAACCCCCAAACCCTTGTATCCCAGTTGTGTACCCTCTAAAGCAATATGTTTACATGACAGGTGCTTGTTTCGAAATTAACCCCATAAAAGATGACTTTCAGAAGCTTTTTTACACTGTTCTATTAACACTGGTTTTTGCATTTGAAACTGACCCAGTGTACTCAATACCAAAACTTAGCAAGGGAAAAAGCTATCAATATTGTTACAGAAAAGATGTAGTTTTAGTTTATTTTTGTCAGGCAAACATGAAGCATTCCACAAATTTCTAGAGCATATCATGACTAAACTGTACAGCTATAAAATAAATTTGCCTATTTGATTCTCATCTCTCAGCTCCCAAGGAAAAGCACTGCTATAGTTGAGAATTGGTGATAGACTTCTTGCTGCACAGAAAATTATCCATGTAGGAATGAGGACAAATGGAAGAGGCTCTCCAATGAGAATTAATATAATGGTTTTAGGTTTCTAAATGCAGCACCTGCAAGCAGCAGGACAACATGAAGTGGGGAGGATTAACTGTTTGTTTTGGATATAACCAGCAACATGTTTAAGCAGATGGAAGGCTTCTCATTTCAAAGATATGCTGACCCTTTCCACAGCGTTCTTTATTTGCATCATACTCCTCTATGTTGCTTTCAAAATTACCTCTTACTAAGCAATCTTCGATTACCAGCTTATAGAAAATGCTTCTTGGTACTGCAGCTTACTTTAGCTATTCAGCCCAGCATTTAGTTCCCATTAATGCTCTAAACAGAAAAAGTAAAACACAAAAGACTACATATTGCTTTGACTTCAGTAATGCTGAAACAGTTTAACCATACAAAGGACCATTCAGCTGGTGAAACATCAGCAGGCTTGCAAGCACGAAGTATACTCACTGAAAGGCAGGTTCTCCAGAAAAATATAGCAAGTGTGACAATTCCCACTAAGGCAGTTATAATAACGGGCTCCCATGGAAGTCCGTGGAAATCAGGCCCAGGACGCATTTCCTCAGGCAGCGTGGCGACAAACTGCAAACCGACAGCAGTGACAGTTATGAGTGTGCTTTCATTAAATAGGGGGTAAAACAAGCAGCCTGACAGGTGCCTTTATTCCCCTCATAAAACCAGAGAACCATCTGGAGGTTTCTTGTAATTTTTCTGCAAACTGAAAACCAAAAACGAAGAAAACCACAGAGCAGCCTAGTGCTCATACTTCAGTGCAAAACTCTTGAGTACCAGTAGGACACCTGACAGTGCCAGTCTGCCGGCAAAGAAGAGCCACACCAAAATGAGTACACACTGATGTGCACAATTTGCGCTAGATAGCACTGGTAGTTATTTGACCTGTTTCCAAATAAAGCTATAAGGATGGAAAACTATAGAAAAAAAACCCAAACAGTTTTACATCTGGACACCTGTACCAATCCAGTGCAAATGGCTCAGATCTTCTCCCAGCTGCTGCCCCTGTCAGAGGGTCATATGACGTGAGTCTCCTCCTCTACCTGGAGGTCAGAGAGCACCTGGGGAAGGTGCGAATGCTTGGTACTCGTTAAGGGGCTCACAGTGACATGGCATGGCGCTCAGGAAACAAACTGTGCGAGCCACACGGAAGCCGCTGCCTTCTCCCTTCCTTTCCTCCTACTTGCCCCCTCTCTCCCTACCTTCTCCACAGCCAGCAGAGGCGGGGGGAACAGAAAGGAGAACGCACACCTGCCCCTGCAGAACCCGGCCGGGGGGCGAGCTCTCCCCGCCATCCGGGGAGGCCGGCAACGATCCCTGACGCCAGCGGCCGCCTCCGCTCCCGCGGGATTGCCCCACATTACGGGCCGGGGGCGCGAAATGCCAGCCGCCCTCACGGCGGGGTGCGCCGGTGGGACCGCCTCAGGGGCCCGCCTCGCTCGGCGGAGGTGTGTCACCGCCCGGGTCGGGCGGCCGAAGCACCTGCGCCGCTCCTCACGGCCCGCCCGCCCGCCCGTCCGCCCGCCGCCGTTTCCCTGCCCTCACCTGCAACAGCCTCCGCCGTCCCGAGGGCTCCACCACCGGCCACCCGCTGCCGCCCGCGGGATCCATGGCGGCCCGGCAGCGCCAGGCACACGTCAGTCCTCCTCCCTCCTGCCCTCCCTCACTCCCTCAGGCCCCGCCCCTCGCGGCCTCCCCGCCCCCGCCCGCGTCACTCGGCGCGCGCCGCCGCCACTCACTCGCCGCAGCAGCTCCCGCGCCTCGGCCAGGGCCCCCCGCCAGGCGGCGCCCGCATCGGTACCTGCAGGGCGAGAGGGGAGCGGCGTCACCTCACGGGGCCACACGGGAGCCGCCTCGGCCGCCGCGCTGGAGCACGGCCCCCGTGCGCCGGGCCGCTGGGGAAAAAGGCAGCCAGCCCTTGGGAAAGTGCGCTGATACTCCACAGGCGGCGTTAGGTGGGGTGCCGCAGGACAGGACACGGCTGTGCGGCGGCATGGTGCTGAGCCTGCCTCAGACAGAGCATACCCATCTCCAGCCGTGAATCAGAGCAGCACACACTCTTCAGTTCCTAACCGCGAATCCTTCCGATTAGTTCCCGGCAGTGTCACAGAACCACAGAATATTCTAAGCTGGAAGGGACCCACAAGGACTGTCAAATCCAACTCCTGACCCTGCACAGGACATCCCCAAGAATGACACCATGTCAAATACTCCTGAACTCTGTCAGTACTCTGTAAGTATGGCAAAAGCTTTAAACCATCTCCAGCTCTGCCGTGTCCTGAATACTGCCCTCTCCTCTTGCGCCTTCTTCTGCCACACGTCCAGGCCAGCAGGTTCCACAGCCACCTGCCCAGCCTGTTTTCACATTGCAGAACAGCCTCTGTGACCAGCCATTCTACCATCGTCCACCTTGTTACTTCCCAGCACTTCTACCAGCCCTCCTAAGAATTCCTGCCAAGCAGCATTTAACCACAGTTAAGGGAAAAAAATGGAAAATGGTCTAAAATACAGCTGAACATCTGACTGCTTAACCAGTAAGTTATCCATGAGCCATTTAAAATTCCTTAATTTTCTTGGCATTCAACCTAGAGCTTCCTTCAGATCTTAGAAGCTGCTCAAAAGCACTTGGCCCTGGAGATGGTACAGCACCTCAGCAATGTACAAAAACTAATGAAGACGTGCCTGGATTTTCCTAAATGCTCAGTGGAGAGAGAATTATTAAGCATAATCAGAAGTGAAGGAAGAAAAGCAAACTGAGAGTAGCACTGAGAATACAGTCAAAGATTGTTTCATACCGAAACAGAACCAGGAAAGATGGATCCCTCCTTGGCATAACGATGAGACAGCACTCCAGTTCCAGAGGGATAAGGCCTCAGCCAGAGGGAGCCAAACATTTCTCCTACTCCAACACACAGAGACATTATTGAGCTGCCTGAGAGGGAAGCTACACACCACCTTTCCTGGAAAATAACATGGACCAGAGACATGGGCTAAAAAAGAGGGCACACTGTTCTGCGAGCTGTTCTGTCTATAGAAAGTGACCTTTATACTGTCAATCCCTGCAAAAGAGGATGAAACCTGGCCTGATGGTGTGCTTCCAGGGATTTCTGCTTTCTCCACTACCATCCTGAGACACAGTCCAAAGAGCTCTAACTCTGACACTCACAAGAGCACTTTCCTTTTTCCTACACAGCAAAACCATAGTAGAAAAACTGCTGTGCTAAATTTTGTACAGCCATTGTACATAATATTGTACAGCAATACAGTACTGCCACTAGAGGGACTGTCACCAATCAGGGAAAGCCATGAGGATTACAGCAACATAAAATGAAAGTATCAGTGAAAACTCCTGCTATTTGTCTAAAAATCCTTTAAACTATGCATGTCTTCAAGAGCAAAAGAACAAAATAAGCCAATTCTGAATGGTTACCTTCAGCAATGTGTTCGCTGGCACTCTCTCCTGAATCAACTGACCCAAAGGAAGTATCTTCCAGGAGTGATCCTCTTTCACTATCATACCCTTCTTCAGCTTCTCCATTATCTGAGAAGTTGGCCTCTTCATGCTTAGATGGAACATTGACAGCCCTCTCCTCCTCCTCTTCAATAGGCTGTTCTGGCCTCTTATCTTCAGTGAGCTGCAGAAATTCCTGATTGCCCTCATCAATGGTATTTGGGTTTCTGGTGGAAACACTGTCATATTCAGCCTCTTTTGCACCATCTGTGACAGAGAAGGAGATATGAATTAAGCACAGAGCTAATGTGTATTATTTACTCTCAGCTACAGTGAAATGCTGCCTGTAACCAAGCTTTCGTGACACTTTTTAAATATTTCAGCTTGTGTATTACTTCCAGTATATTCTCAATCAACTTTCAGTAATATCTAATTAAATGTCTGTATGAAATTCATGCAAGATATCAACCACTGACCTTGCAGTGAAACACTGCAAGGTGAAATATTTGCATCATTCGTGACCTTATCAGAAATCACATACTTAACATGTATTACTGTAAGAGGAGCCTGGCTAAAAGTGTATCTTAACCCAGTAAGTTTGCAAAAGACTCTACCTCTGGTTCTTGCCCAATCAAAAGATGTTTGTTTGGTATTGCTACTCATGCACTCTTTTATGAATGTGGGCAAAAATATGATTATAAGGACATCCAAGACTTTAGGTGCCTGGATTTAGTACCTGAACTTTGCATTAATGACCAGATCTCTCACAATCAGGTGATAATTAGTTCAGGGGGAAAAAAAGCCCTCCAAAAAATTCTGCAGGTTAGTATATGTGAATCCCTGTTTCTTAAGGAGATACAGACTTGTCCCGAATGGCTCCTTACAACCATATCCATGCATGGATCTCACTTCTCTTACACAGAACTTGATCCATAAGAACAGGTGTGCTGAACTCAGTATCTTCCCTTAGGATTTGTCCCTGAGCCACTCTCATCACAATGCTAAAACTATGCATCAAAAATAAGCAAGATGCCAGGTTATTGCACAAGACCTCTTTAGATTCTACTTGCGCACTCTCTTCTTAAAGTTTCTCTGTGTTAGTGCTGCTGCTAGTACTTCCATTTCATCTATTTATTAATTGGTTTAACCTCCTACCTTGAATGTGCAGCTGGTCATCTTCCTGTTCTGGAGGAGAAGCAAGTGGGACACTCTCACCAGCAGATGAATATTTACTTCTTAATGAATATATTAACTCTTGAATATCATCCATCAGTGCACTCTCCTCATCATACAAATCCATCTCCTTCACCACCTCCTCCTTATTTTCTACCACCCTGGAATCCAGAACTTTTCCTACAACATCCATAATGCTTGATTCTGAAAACTCCAGTATCTCGTCCAGAGCTTTCTCTATGTCTTCATTATTCTGGCTCGCCTTCTGAGCAAGCTCCATCTCCACCGTCATGTCATGGAACATGGCTTCAACCCTAACCACGTGTTGGAGCCCAAGGTACTTCTGTAGGCGCATCACGCGCTTTTCATCCAGGAACTCTCTCATTATTGAGAGCTGCTTCACAGATTCACTGAAGTCTGTTACCATGTCACTGGTGGCTTCTAAGCTATCTGCAGGGCTGGGGACATATGCAGATTGCTGGTGGTCGTTTCTTGTTTGCTCTAAATTTTGCACCTCTTTTGAGTCTTTCTGTGAAATGCCCTCTGGGAGAAGATCTTTCCTTTGGTCAAAGTCATTGCTGTCTTTTGTGTGAGGAGATTGGAAATTATGTTCTTCCACAGCTGATGGTTCCTCAGGTTCAGAAGACTCCTCATCAGCTTCCGTGACATGCTGCATCTCATCCAATTTAGCATCTTTTCTTACTGATACGTCAACTTCTTTGTTCCCAATCTCACTTGCATTTTGCATGCTGATTGTTCTGTCCTCCTTAGGGAATGAGTTTGTTTCCTCTCTTGTTTTGTAAGTAGGATTTGGGGTTCCTGAAACAGCTTTGCTGAGTCCTTCTAATTCAGGATTTGTATTTTCACCACCTAGTGTATTACCCTGGGCATTTGCAGCCCTTGCTTGTGACAACTTTGCACTTGCTGCATTCTCATCTTCCAGTAGCTCATCATCCACTTGTTTCAGGTCAGGGTCATCTTCAGCATCAGATTGCAATTCTGCTCTTTGTGTTGTTTCTTTAGCCAAATCTTTGTTAAGATTTCTGTCTGATCCTGCATCCTCAGGATGAGCAGTTCCTTGATGAGCAAAATTATCTGTATTAGTGTTCTGCGTAGTGCTTTTTGATTTTTCTTCAGGAGAACTTTTCTCAGTGTTTTCTTTAAATGCTGGCATCTTGCCAGGATTTCTTGAAAGTTTTTCATTCACATCTGCCTCTGAATACTCAGTCTCATTTTCCCATGGCCTAGGTTGCTCAACAGCTCCACTATAGCTTGAGTCTCCTTCCTTTGCAGGGGTTTCTTTCAGGTTTCTCTTTTTTATTTCCAGTTCTTTGTTAGAAGAGGCAGGATTTTCATTTTCATGATCAAATTTCCCTGCTTGTTTTACATCTTCTTCATGTTTGAGAAGTTCTTTTTCCACAATAGGCATTCCACGCTCCACTTTCTGTCTCAAGAGGTCAATATCTCCTAGGTCATCTTGAGGTGCATTTTTTACTTCTTCCACTGGTTTGGCTGGAACATCAACTGGAGGTTTGTTCTCAGCTTCTCCCTTCTCCATTGTTTTCTCCCATGGTCTTTTGTACTTTAAATCACTTTCCAAGGACTCCTCCGAGGTATCGTCCTCAAACTGTTTCTCACTTTTCTCTATTGGAGCAAATGGAACTCTTTCATGACTTTTGTTGATATCATCATCAGATGGTTCTGAAGCATCTTCCTTGTTTTCAAGAAATGATTTGGACTCCAGAGCACTGCCTGGAGTAGGCAAAGCATGAGGATCAGGCACAGCTATACCTTTCAGTGCTGCAGAATGTGACTCTCTTCCATCAGTGAGCTGCTCTTCCAACTGTTCAGTTTTGTTGGCTTTTTCTTTTGAACTCAGATCACCTGTACCCACAGGTTCCTTTCCAAGGAGTTCTTTGGACACATCCTCAGGCTGAGTTGTTGCTGGTGCTTCTCTTTTACTAATTAGCACCACCTCCTCCTGTTTCTCTTCTGTTTGTTTAGATTCAGACCTGTCTACACTTACACTACCACCCAAGTTCCTGCTCTTACTGAAGGCATCCTCAAGAATTAATGCATCTGAATTGGTTTCCTCCTCATTGTCTCTTTGGTTATTTAGCTTTGTAGCACCCTTTGCACCTTCATCAGGTTTGTGATTTTGTGACTCAACGTCATTGTTTCCATCATCTTCTAAATCCACAGGGGATGTAATTTCATCCTCTGCCATAAAAGACAGCAAAGGGATTTCTGCAGACTGATCTGCAAACTCTGGCTCCTCCTCTTCATTGTGAGGATTAATGCTCAAATCTTCATTTAAATCATCTTCCAGTGATGTAACAAGGCGAGTCACTTCATCATCTGATACAACAGCATCAGCAGTTGAGCCAAATTTTGTTTTTAAGTTCATAGAGAGCTCTCTGTTTAAAAGTGTATAGGCATTGACTTCAGTCTCTTGGTCAAGTTGGCTGGTTTCACCCTGAGAAATACTAGTGTTTTTGGTGTTTTCACTTTCTAGCCCTTTTAATTTTCCATGTAGCATTCCTTTTAAGTGCTCATGTGCAATTTGATCTCCCTGAGAGTTTTCTTTGTGACTATTGACACTGGAGTCTTCCCCAGTATTTTCAGTTCCTTCTGTATGAGAATTGTCAGCTTTGTCTGTCAAGACAAGGTTTTCCTTTTCTTCTTCAGCTCTTCGCTCAAGATTGTCTGTCTCCAAAGCACCAAGGGACTTTCTTCCATCAGTCTGTTCAGCTTCTTTATCCTTCTCCATTTCAATTCCTTCAGCTGGTTTTGTCCCTGGATCACTCGGTTCAGTTTCCCCTTCGTTTGCTATTGTCTCTTGCAATGACTTCAGAAGTTCATCCACATTATAATTATCAAAGTCATCCCTTCCTCCATCAAAGCAAACAAAGTCTGTTTCCTGAAATGAAAAACAACATGCAGTCAAAAAATAGTATTTTCTTTATAGCAGTAATGAGACCAAAAACATTTACCTACTTAAAGAGAGATGCAGCAGCAAAGTAAATTATGTTAATCACATAGAATTAACCCCTTAACCAAAGCTCTCTCTGAACCAGTGGAGGTTTTACCCAAGGACTCATAAAAAAAATCTAAAGAGATTTTGCAGGAACAAAGTGTAGGGCAGCAATGGAGGTGGCAGTATTACACTACACTCATCACCATATGTACTGAATGAAGAACAAGTATATTGCTGAATGCCAGTGAACTAAAGAAAACAAACGTTGCTAAGCTTGTGTGTCACAACCTCTGTTAACTGCTGTCCCCTTAAAGGACCAAGTCCTCCAAGCAGGAGCTCCCTGTCACACAGTTTCTGAAAAATAAATAGAAGCAGTACGAGACACAGTTTCATAGAACCATAGAATGGCCTTGGGTTGAAAAGGGTTTAAAGGTCATCAAGGTCCAACCTCCTGCCATGGGCAGGGACATCTTCCACTAGACCAGGTAGCTCAGAGCACCCTCCATCCTGCCTGTGAACACTTCCAGGGATGGGGCATCCACAACTTCTCTGGGCAACTTCTTTCAGTACCTCCAAAGAATTTCTTCCTAATATCTAATCTAAACCCGCTCTCTTTCAGTTTGAAGCCATTCCCCTTGTCCTGTTACTACATGCTCTTATAAAAAGTCCCCCTCTATCTTTCTTGTAGGCTCCCTTCAGGTACTGGAAGGCTGCAATTAGGTCTCTCTGCAGCCTTCTCTTTTCCAGGCTAAACAATCCCACATCTCTTAGCCCTTCCTCATAGGAAAGGTGCTCCATCCTTCAAAGCACCTTGGTGGCCTCCTCTGGACTCATTCCAAGAGGCTGATGTCCTTCTTGTGCTGGGGACCCCAGAACTGGATGCAGCACTGCAGGTGGGGTCTCACCAGGGCAGAGCAGAGGGGCAGAATACCCTCCCTTGCCCTGCTGGCCATGCTGCCTTGGATGCAGCCCAGGATTCGTGCGGCTTTCTGTGCTGCAACACACAGCATGCCTAATGCTACAGCCTCAAAAAGGCTTTATTGACACAACTCTGGAGTTGCTGCTATTAGTGCATGAAAGCCAGTCACGTGTGAAAGGGTTGCAGGACCAATTCTAGAATCAAAGGGCTGAGTGTACCCAGTTTTGTTTGCTTCTGACAGTACTTTAAACTTGGAAAGTTTGGAAAAGAAGCCATTTTGATTACACACCAGAAGGCCTATGCACAAGCCAGCTAGCAGGACATATAGAATTCAATCCAAACAGAATTCTTTAGAAGAAAACCATAACATTTGAGAAAAGGAAGGTCAATGCCCACATTTTGGGCTGATGCTTTCACACCCATCCACATACAGAGCTGCACAAACATTCCACCCCAATACATACATGTGCACCTCTGCAAGTATGTAGCTGCTTACTAACAAAAAGTTACTAAAAATCACTAGCATCCCAGATTTCTTCCTTGAGAATTTTACTGAATGCCGAGGTAAGAAACAGTAAAACCCCAACTGAAGAAAAAAAAACAGAACAACTAAGACTTACATCTGTTGGTAATTCTAGCTCCTCATTGGAATAGCTATGATTTATTTCAAGTAAATCCTTTGGAAAATATCCAAAATCACTTCCAACCTGCAAAAAACCAAACACGAATGCAAATCAGTAAAGAAGGTTTACAAATGACATGACTATGTAAAAAATTGCAGACACCAGTAGCAAATATGTTGAACTGACTCTCAAGTATTCCAAATACAGTTTAACACAGCGAATAAAAGAAGACCAGTGATGCTTTGTTTATGCCAGAGTTTTCACTGAGGTTTTACATTTCACAACAGCCTTATGAAGCTGGTTTAAGTTTTACTGTTCATGTTTTAAAGCCTGACTTACAGCAACTTATTAGGAGAGTTGGGAATAAATCACAGGCCTTCTGACTCAATTGCTTTAACTGCTATTGTGCAGGCACCAGAGGCACCACACATACCTCAAGGATTTTCTCAAGTAGCAAGCAGAAGAGGATCTTTGACTAATAAGATTTACATCCACACACAATATTATAGCCCAAAATATGCTCAACTTGGAACTTATGGAAAGAAATTCTTAAAGCAGATTGTAGGGAAATGCAAAATTGCATCATTTTAACATACGGAATTAATAATTTAAAAACCTTTGTGGAAAATACACCCCTCCTCCTCTGTGAATGCATTGTTTCTCTTCAGTGCCTGACACAACCAAAAAATCAGTCACAGAATGGTGATTTTCAATGTGCTAAGGCAAGTCAAACAGTGGAAGACAAGAATCTCTCTTATCACTCACCAGATATGATCTACACAGAGTAATGCTCACACTTAAGAGTTCTGAGAACAGCTGTCAAGAAGCCAATATTAATAGCATGCAATCACTACACTGATTAGATAATTGAGGTAATTAGAGTCTGGTGGAAACACCTAGAAAGGTACAAAGTTCCTAGACAACCAAAATATCTGGGGGAAAAAAATAAAGTTGGTCATTTCCTCGATCATTTGTTACAGGAGATGACAATTGCCAATTTTCTTGAAGAGTTTGTGTGGAGAGAACAATCAGCTGAAGTTCAAACTAAAAAAGAAACTTGGTATGGGATATTAGGGATACACAGATTTATTGTTACACTAATAGCACTGAAACAGGTTAACCTTGCCTGAATCTTTCTGGATTTACAATGGTATTAAAAAAAAAAAGAAGAAGAAGAAATTAGTATCTAGTAATTAATATGTCCTAATAAGGACTTCCTTTTTAAACTACTTCTCATTCAGATCTTACCTTCCATAGTTGATATCTCTGAAGTTAGTTACACAAGTATTAAGAAACCCCACATTGTTCCCTCCCCACCTTTTGTAAACACATATTGCTCTCTTACTGAAAACAGATCATGTATGCATGATTATTATTGGGAATTATGTTTACTATTGGGAATTACCAATGGGAATGGGAAATTCATTTAGACAAATCAAAGTAAAAGCTTGTCTTTGTATAGTACACTAGAGTTTAACTGTAAATTAGCTTATTTCTCTCTCTAAACTTCAACTCCAGTTTTTAATGATCTTTCTGAAAACAAAAGTTATAGCTTCAAAGCCTCCTTACAGACTAATCTCTGTGACAACCATTATAATTAGGCATCACAATTTGAAACTCCTTTACTGCAATCTAATCTGCTGACCATACAAGTCCTCTGCAGTGACCCAGTTTGCCACTTCTGTGGTTTATAAGCCATATGGAATTTGCCTGCCCAAAATTTCATCTGCTTCTCTCCTTACAAGTCCTCTCTTGTAAGAGGGAAAAATGCCTCATTGTGCGAATAAAGGAAACATTCATTCTCTACAGACATGACAGAGGAAAGGCATTATCAATGCCAAGTGTATAAGGGAGAAATAACCACTCTCTTCCCAGCTAAAAACTTGTGTATGGACAAAACATGTGGCTATGTGTACAGCATCTGGCCCCCCGGTGCCCACATGTCACAGGCAGCTGCTGCAGATTCACTGAACAAGAAGTGACACTCTCACATCATCTATCAGAAAACAGACAGCTGGGGAAGATGAAGGTCAAATCTTTTTAATCTTAAAGCCCACATCCCTAAAGCACAGGCATCACAGGTAACTAAAACTTCAGAATACAGGGCAAAGAAGAGCTGGTTTGCACCTGCTGAGCATTGGCAGTGTTAAGGAAACATAGTATTGCCCTGACCCTCTGAGTTCTCCAGAAATACTGCCTTCCTGTTTCACTTAATTTTATCCATCCTGTCTTCTTTTCTATTAACCTATGTACAAGGTTTGAAAACAAACAAACAAAAACAAAGCAAAAAACAACAACACAAAGAAGCCACAATCTGCAGTTAAGTCAATTTCTTGTAATATGAGGCCAGAAATGTTTTTTTCAACCTTGAATTAAAAGTATTAAGTTAATCCCTTTGCCATAAGATAAAATATTCTTAAAGTATCTTTCACAAAATGTTTTGTGAAAAAGCAGCAGGTTTTACTTGGAATGATCCGAAGTACTTCTGGATTTTCGGACCCTGCTAAAGCGAGGGCAGAATACAAGAAAAATGCACAGGAGTCTATACAACAACTTGATGGTGTAACCAACACAAGATTGATACTGAAGAGGAGACTGATTTACAGCAGAACATTGTGCAGAGGACAACAAGAGCACCTGATATGCTCTCTCTTTTGGCTTTGGGGGAAAAAAATCAAGCATTTTCCTGCAACTGATGTATTAATTCCTAACATAAAACTACTATTAAATAATGGTCATAGAGTATTTTCCAAGCATTTGGCTTTGCTTTACTATTGAGGTTTAGAGAGCTCTGCTAAAAACTACAGGCCATATAATGCATAGTATACATATTACAGCTGGGTTCCAGAATTTTTTCACATGCAAAATACCCAGTGACATAGTGTGTGCTCTGTAAGCAATTTAATATTCAAGACTGGCATCATAAAATAAAGGAGCTATTTTGTCAAAATACAACATGTTTGCTGGCACAGGGCAAAAAAAAATCAACAATGGCTTGAAAAGGGTGGAATGAATTAGAAAAGCAAAGGTAAATAAAGCCTAGTCCCAACTGCTATAGATTTTTCAGCCTTGGTGAAAGGCTTATTAGATCATATCTGTTTGGGTCAGAAATACTATTGTATTTCTCATGCCTCCTTCAAATTGATTTTGGAATTAGAATCTGTATTTACGACTTGTTTGAAACAAGCCCCAAGTTGCATTAGTTGAAGCTTCTCATACATACATTCCCTTGAACTCTGCTCACACTTCACAATCAGAACTCCAGTTAGCCCTTGATTTCATAGCTTCTATTCTGCCCTAATAAACCCTCTCCCAAAAAAACCCCAAACTTTGGGGAATGAAAAAAGGCAGCAGGGTACATGGATGGGATCAAATAATGCACACAAAGCCCACATGAAGTCATGCAATGAGATCCCAAAAGGGCCATGACAGAAGGTAGCATGCCTTCCATGGCATTGGAATTCTTTTAATGGCAGACCTCACTGGGTAGCCTGGTTTGAATTAGCAAGCAGCAACAGCTTCCCCCTGGCTCCAAGACTTCACACAGCAGACATGGCTGGCCTGCATAAATCAAGCTGTCCAGCCAAACCTGGCATGAGAAATCAGGCTGCCCAGCCAAATCTGACACAGGAAGTCACGATACAGAGATCCCAGTGCTATCTGTGAGTCAGGGACAGGGGCAGCTGTGCCAGTGCCCTACTCAAAATGCAAAGGCAGGCACCTCTGACCCTGCTGCAATGCTTCCATGCTGGTTGTTGCAGTGTTAGGATTAATGCAGCAGTAGTCAATCCAAGAGGAAAAGAAATAAAGGTTATAGCCACTAACCAAAAGGAATCAGTCTGGCAGCACTGCCCTAAAAGGAGCACTGAAAATCGTGTAACACAGTTGAAAAATGACAAAAAATAAAATGGAGCTTGGCAATTCTTCCCAACCTGCCAACTGCAGCTTTTACTTTAAACTCAAAGCAAACATCCTTTTAACTTGGAGACACACCTAACTGTTGCATGAGCTGCCTATCAGTGAATAATTAAACTGAATATTAACAAAGCAATTACCTTAACCTGCTGTCTGATCTTGCAGCCTACATTATGCCTTGTTAGAGGATGCAAAATCGGCCCCACGCTGCTACTCTGCATCTTGAGAACTGGCAGCCCTGGAAACCTGTACCAACTAATTACCCAGATTATTTATGGTACAGTACATGTCAGAAGGGAATTACCAGCATGATAGAATTATTAACTCTTTAACCACGTGCTGCAGTTTTTCTGTTCACTTCTGTATCCTTGTAATTGGATTCAGCTCCTACTGAGAGCTTGGCTGTCCACGCCCAGCCTGAAGTGGTTACAGAAAGTGATACATTCTGACTTTCATTAAACCACTGGCCCTACAGTCAACACCCTGGTGTTTCAAGCACCCGAGACCACTGTCAAAATTGTTTATCCTTTGCAGAAAACTAGAGTAAGCAAAGAGGTTGAAGTAAACAATTTAGACACTAAAAAGGATGTAAGGGAAACATGGGGAGGAAGCAACAGGGACTAGGTCTAAGCAACCTCTGGACTGCCAACATTTTCAAGGGAAGCCCAAAGAAACTGCTCTTCCTCCATGGTATCTCAGTTCTGCCTGGGCCAGGCAAATGAGGTGCTTACAAAAGTCAAGAGGAGCTTTCTATGAAGTAACTGCAAGTATGGGGATGTTTCTTCCCTATTAGCAGAAGCCTCTCAGATTGTCCAAGGATGCTGACTCAGACAAGGCCACTACTCTGCAAGCTACAGCAGAGCTAAGAGAGACAAACCTTTTAGAAATCAAATTTACCCTAATCCTTCCTAGTTTTACTACTTATTTTCCCTCCAACTCTGCATGCAGCTTAGATAAAAAGGGGAAGAAGGCAGATGAATATTAGGATGAGAAGCACAATTAAAACATGCACATTCAGTGATCTTTAGCAGGATTACAGAGTGCAGGATAAGACCACGTCATGGGAAAACACAAGCACAGGCTTAAGCCTCCCTAAATGGGAAGGGAGGCTTAGCTTCCAGGTGGCCCTGTTGCCACCACCACTGACAGTGCTGTAATAGGAGGTTTTCAATACAAAGGCAGTTTTCTAACAGTTTTTAGACACATTAGAGTTGCCCATTTTTCACAGCACTCAAGGTTTGATCAAACCTCATCCCATTTCCCACTAGCCTCATGACAAAGCAGCATTCACTGTGTTATTTAGCCATGTTCAAAACTCCAAGCATTCCCTTACAAGGCAAAAGGACTGAAAAAAGATTACCAAGAAGAGCAAACAGAAGAAATGTTCTACAGTACTTACGCTTCCAGCCCAAAGCTCAGTGGATTCTCCTATTAGTTTATAATATACATACACTGCTTCTCCCTTCTTAAAATTTACAAAGCGACAATCTGGACCTTTAAAATCCTGCACGGCCTTCCCTCGGCACATTAACACTGTCCAAAGAAAACAAAGAGAGGAGTATGACTTAAAAAATTATTTATATTAAAACTCTTTGCTAACTGGCAGTAAACAAGACCTCACATGCACCACTGCTGTTTTCTAGATTGGGTCAAGAGATAAGAAAGTAAATTGAAAGTATAACTAATAAATTAATAAAAATATAACTAAATTGAAAGTATAACTAAGAAATTTTTAGCTATAATTAACACAAACAAACAAGCCAAGTTATAACTAAAAAAAAAAAAGGCAAGTTATAGCTAAAAAAGTAAAGCAAGCATTCTAGTCAAGACAAGGGTTTGACAAAGCACGGGAAAACTACACTTCAGGGGTGAGCTATGAAGCTGATTATTAATGGTAAATCAGAACGATGACATCTGTGTCCCAGCGAACCGGTCCTGAAATTATCCCAGAGAACACCCAGAGAGCGGGTTTATCAGAAGAGGGCTCTGCAGTAGGGGGAGAAAGCCACACAGGGAGCTGCGGGGATCTGAAAACTTGGCCAAGCAGAGAGGGACGGCGCGCGTGGGCGTCGCGTTCCCGTTTCCCCGAGTCTCCCCAATTTCCGTGCCAGAGCCGGCGGAAGGAAGGAGCTTAGGGAAGAGCGTGCGGGAGGCATCTTCGCCCACAACTCCCTGCCGGGGCCGTGCCCGCCGTCCCCCACTCACTGCTGCACTCGAGGTCGGCGCAGCGCTTGCGCTCGGCGAAGCGGCGGCCCAGGCCGGCCGAGGCGGCGGCGGCGGCGCAGCGCGGGCTCGGAGGCGGCGGCAGCAGCAGCGGCAGCAGCAGCAGCAGGGCGAGCAGCAGCCGGGGGTCCGGCGGCGCGGCTGCGGCCATGTCGGAGAGCGCCGCGGAGGGAGGGAGCCGGGCTGGGAAGGAGGGAGCAGACACGTCAGCAGCGCCGGCGGGAGGGCGATGTGGCGGGGGAGGGACAAGCCCAGCCCCGCCGCCGCGGGAGGAGGGCAGCACACTCCCTGCTGGCGGCAGGATCCCGATCCCAATCCCGGTCCCGAGGAGGCAGCACTCCCGACCGCTGCGCCGAGCAGGAGTCCGGCTACCTTTCCTGCTTCGCAGGCCTGAAAAGAAGAAAGGTCCTGCCCCTTACTTGAGCGGGTTTCTCCAGCTGAGGATCGCTGGAGTAACAAGAACCTACAGAAAGGTTGTAGCTGCCGCCCTGTAAGGACACGACACATCCGAACAAGCACTTGGCTGCTCTCCCTCCTGCCCTGCTGAGCAGTTATTTTCTCTGCTGGAGAGAAGCAGCTGCCACTTTCCCGGTGACCTCCCGAGAGTTTGAGGTTACACCTGCGGTGCAGCGGACGGAGGACCTCATTCAGCCGTGATCCCACAGGGGAAAGTGCTGGGTTTCACAACGAGCAGCCGAAAGCTTCCCCGACAGGCTATCCTTGCCCTTCTGTAGCTGCAGCTTCCACTTGATGGTATATTTGAAGTGTTGAATGTTTGCAAGCCGAGCTGCTCACAAGTGTGCCTGTGCTTACCATTGCCTTTTCTTCACATCCATCACCTTAATATTGCCTCAGAGATCTAAAATGGCAAAATGACAGCAGAAGTTGCAATGCAGATGAACAAAACTTCTCTTTTCTCCTTTTCAGACCCATGTTATTTGTTCAGCACAGTAGCCTGAGTAGACAAAAAGAATAAAAGATGCAGGTAAGAAAGGACAGGTGATGTAAGAGAATCCTCTTGCTGGTGAATCAAATGACTACATTTTTTGTATTTTTTTTCTACTTTCCAGAGCAAATTCTGAAGCTACTCCCAAAATGAATAGGCACTCACAGAACCGATAGTCAAGGTGAATAATTTTTTTTAAATTTAATGCGTGTCAAAGCAGTGGAGGGTTTTTTCCAAGAGCTGTTAAAGAGCCCTTTTAAATGCTACATCTCAAGACTTAGCAATCACTGTTGCTATTTGCATGTGTTCCTCTTGCACCCTCATGCCTATTGATTTTCGCTCCAGACTCTCATTTCCAGAGTTTCATTGTACAAGGCCTTAGATCTAGGCTTAGTTACTGCTGTGTAATCTCTGAAAAATGTGTGTTTCATTTTCAACCCCCACCTAGAGCACTTTAATATTTTAATCACACTATGAAAAAGAGTCAAGGTAGAAACAGGTGTTGGTGCCTCTTCGCCCAGCATCCCATGGACACCCTGGCATTTCTTACAGTCCTGTGTATCCCCAGGAACCACATGCTACAGGAATGCAATGATTCATTCACCCAGAGCTCACCTGTGTTCTCCAGGCCTAGCGCAGCATAGGGGCTGTAGCCCTCCTGCAATTTTGTTGACATTTTTGTGTTTCACATCTTAGAGAATGAGGTGATATCTATTTGCCATCACTGATGTTGGCTGATTAAAAGCTCTAAGAAAGCCTAACTCAGAAAATCTAGAAGTTTGTACAATTTACAATATGGAAGTAAATTCAATCAAGTCACATTTTAGGATAATTGTATGAGTGAAAGATAAGCATTCTTTCCTCAACATTAATATTTCCTGTTGTGTAATGCTCACAGTATTAGATCCCATTTCTTGTGAAGAAAGACCTGTTTGGTTATTTTCCATCAATACAATTTATGAAACTTATCTTTATAAAAGACCAAGATAAAAGGTAATTGTGTCTGTGGTTGTAAAGACAAGGGCAAGTAAGGGATATGTGAAGAAAAACAAAATCACATACTTCCTGTATAAATCACTGCCTTTATTGTACAATACTGAGCAGCTTGCAGTTGATACATATATACAAATTTACCACTGCAACTGTCAAGTAGTATTTCAGGCTAATAATGTAGCCACTTATTAACAGACCTAGCTTTCCTCAATGTGTGAAATAAAAATATTTCACTTAGTTCAATTTAGATATTTCAGGCAAAATTTCCTTCCAGTTTTCAACCCCAATCTTGGAAATATGTATTCAGCTATGAGTGTAGTCCCACTGTACATGAGGTATCTAACATTCACCTACTCTTAAAAAGCGGTTCTCCTATCTCTTCTGTGCTAAAATATCTACTAAAGTAGCTGATACTCATTGACAAGACCAGTTGGCTAAGTTTACCTAAGGATTAGGAAACACTCACTTATGTATGACATAGGAAAATAAAAATAACAAGCCAAAACTAAATGTTCTTGCATGCAAACATGAGAACTTTAACCAAAAAATGGGGGATAAGTTTGATTCTGAAATTAGAATACTGAGCTAAGAGAAGATCAGGAGTGTTGTAGGAAGTGACATCAAACATTGGGGAACACCAGTGATCAGAGAGGCACTCACACAAGGTACAAATTATAAAGGACAGTCAAAGAAAATGGCAGTGATAAAGATGTGGTGTTATATAAAATTTTATTGTCATCAATCAAGTAAGTTAATTATCCATTAATAACAATAATTATGAACTGAAATGCTGGCCTTTATTGGAAGAACACAGAATTAAAAGTAATGAAAAAGCAAAGGGAGACTTCTGTTTTCCTCACATTGATTTATTAAATACCATATTAAGGTATGATATTGAGCTTTAAATGCTGTACACAACTGTTCTGCCTTGCACTATTGCCAACACTGCTTATTGATCACAGCTGAACCAGGACACTGCATCACAGGAACCTTTAATCTGAGCCAGTTTATTATTTACTCACTCTCCCATTCCAGGACAGTTCTGGAAAAAAACCAAACAAACAAGTCTCTGAGCTCTTATGCGGTAAACTGGACTTTACACACATCAAAACAGTCCGGGGCAAACTCAGTTCCAAAGTGGTTTAAAGAAACAAATTCCAGTACAGATTTGTATAACTCAGATGCTGTGGCTAAGGCAGACCAATGCCCAAAATGCAGCAGAAGCACAGGTAACATCGTTGCTCTACAAGGCACCGGATTTTGATTCGGAATCTCTTTCTTCTGTAGAACGTTATGAGTTACAAAGGAACAGGAAAGTAGCAGTACAGCTAATGGAAAGGGTGACAGGAGGAGCTCGCTAACTTTTCTTTGTAACAACCAGCGCATTAGCCGCGGTTCTAGTCGTGCTCTGATTGCGGTACATCTAGAAATAAACACCTCTCTGCTACACCCCTGCACAGACCCAGCTACCCGCCGTGCTCCACCTCATCTCTCGTGCTTCACCCTTGTCCCGCACGCCTCATTTCCCCACAGGCGGGGGAAGCACCGAAACACCGCAGGCACCATGCCTCACCATGCCTCCCCTCCCCTCACGGCGCCCGCTCCGCCCGGCCCCCTCGGCGCGCATGCGCGGGGGCCGCTCCCGCCTGCGCCTCCCGGGACGCGGCGCCTGCCGGGATTTCCTGTCCCTGCTGCCTACGGGAGGTGCCGGCCTGATGGGGCGGCCCGGCCGCTGCTCGCCCGGTCCCGACTGAGCCGTGCGTTCGGCTCGGCCGGCGCCTGCCGCCCCCCTGAGCTGCAAGGTGAGGTCAGAGCCCGGCTGCCCGCGGCGCCATGGACAGCTTCCTGGAGGATTATGAGGAGGCGCCATCGTTGGTAGTGGGGGCGAAGAGAAGGAGGAAGAGGAGGAGCCCCGCCAGTCAGGCGGCCTTGCAGCCGCCCCTGCAGCTGCCCTTCCTGCCGCAGCAGCCGGGTAAGGGGGGAGCGTCTGTGCGTTCTCTTTGTGAACTCCTTCGTGCTGCCCTGGGGATGGTGGCAGAGTTTCAGCTTCTGTCCGCCCAATCGTCTGCTCGCGCCGGGAAAGAGGTTCGAAATAACCGTAGTTATTTTGTGAGCCGGCGGTGTGCCCTTGCCGGCAGCAGGACCCATGGTATCATCGGGAAGAGCAGTGCCAGCAGGTCGAGGGAAGGGATCGTGCCCCTCTACTCAGCCCTGGTGAGGCACATCTGGAGTGCTGTACCCATTTCTGGGCTCCTCAAGGCAGGAGAAACATGGAGCTCCTGGAGAGAGTCCAGCGGAGGGCATCAAGGATGATTCGGGGTCTGGAGCATCTCTTAGGAGGAGAGACTGAGGGACCTGGGCCTCTTTAGTCTGGAGAAGACTGAGATGGGATTTCATTAATGCATGCAAATATTTCAAAGACAAGGGCTAAGGGGATGATGCCAGACTTTTCAATAGTGCCCAGCATCAGGACATGGTGCAGTGGCATAAACTAAAGCACAAGAAGTTTCACCTCAGCATGAAGGAGATCTTTACGTTGAGAGTGGCAGGGCACTGTGCCAGCTGCGCATGGAGTTTGTGGAGTCTCCCTCTGGAGAGTTTTTCAAATCCCACCTGGACACCTTCCTGTGTCACCTGCTCCAGGTGACTCTGCCTTGGCAGCTAGTTGGACTGGATAATCTCCAGAGGTCCCTTCTAATTCTGATGGTTCTGTGGTTACCTGACTTAGCCATTGTTTGAGTTATTCCTCTGCCTACAGCATCTAGATAGAAGGTGTCTTGGTGAGCTCTTCGTGTGCCTTGCAGGTGGCTTTTTCTGGATGAGAATTGTTGTAGGGTCATACAGCTGTGAGCTTTAAACACACTTCATAGGAATGAAGTTTAAGTTTCGTGCTGATTTCAGTATAAATTGAACTACTATTGATATAAAAAGACCAAGGGGCCTCTTTGCAGCCTTGTACTCAAATGAGAATAATTCTCTACGTTTATCTTTGTGGGAATTGTTTAGCCTTTGGTACTGGAACAGTATGTTTGTGTGCATGCAAATCTGCAGCACCGTGGCATCGCAAACTTAAGTGATGACTAATAAGTGAAGAGAATAGCCCCCAAAATATGACAAAATGTACTGTGAAGTTATCAAAGCACCATGGCTCCCTGATTCTAGTAGGGCAGTAGTGTGACATAATTGGCTATTCACTGTTTCAGGTGAATGGAAATTTCAAGCACAGCTATGTGCTGCTTATGGAAAATGTCATTCCATATCACATTTCCAGCTTGTCCCATAATCTTTCTTCCCTGTTCATCTTCAAAACCACAGAGCTTAAGATGACTTTCTGTAGTGTCCATACAAGAAAGATGCTGAAAGGGAAAGCATGTGGCTATCTGAATAAGGGCTGTGACTGCTGTGGGCTCAGTTGATTTTTTTTTTGTTTGGTTGGGGTTTTTTGTTGTTTATTTAGTGTCTTGCAATGAACACAAGTTAAACTTCAAGAAGAGCAAGGAATCATGTTTAAATTACATTCAGGATGCCTTGCTACAAAAGCAGTGGAAAAAGGCTGCAGAGTTCCTGACATGCTATGTTGAGTCACTAGAAAAGGACTATTCCAGAGAACACATTGGTGCATCAGAGGTAAGCCCATGTTCCTTATCGGAATTCTTTTACAGTTGAAAAAATACTTGCAAAGCAGCATCCATATACATTAGGACCAACATCTGTCTTAATTAGCTAATCACAGGCTTGATTTTTTTTTTAATAGATCCTTGTCACAACAGAAGAAGATTTGGCTTGGTATAAGTGCACTCTATCAGCAGTGTATCTATGAAAAGTCAAAGTAGTCCTCTAAAATGGGAAAGCGATAAATGTGTTTGGTTCTGGCATGTCATCAGTCAGAATTTGTTTGCAAGTTGGTGTCTTATTTAGGTTGTTATCGGCTTTTCCAGGAGCTGCAAAACTCCTTGCAGGTGTTGAGATGGAAGCAGGTGGATGGAAAAGGATCAGAGTTTCAAATAAATGGAGTACTTAAGTATGGCTAGCTTGCAGACTTTGGAGACAGGTGCATGCAGTTGGGGAGCTACATCAAATTGGAAATAATATTTGCTATTAAGTTCAAGGAGTTGTGTATACCTGGTGTCTTAGTAGGATCATATCAAAAAAGAACATAACTTTTCAATGAGGGGAGGAGGAACACTCTGGCATGCAGTTTTCATAAACTCTTCTGGAGTGCTGCATTTATAATGAGTTATTCTGAACCACTGAATGACTCTAAAAGTCCTACTGGATGAGTAGGTACGTTACTATCGCAGTAGATAATGCTTTGTAGTATTTTTTATTTGCAGCTCAAATGTACATTTTTCATGTTCTACAGTAACTATAAGTTTAGTAAGACTATATGTGATGTCTGTTGCCATTTTTGTACTAAGGTTGGTTTTGATTTTCTTTCTCCCCATTAACAGATGATTTGGAGAATAGGAACGGAAATTTTGTGGCATCATTCCCAAAGCAGGATGAAAGAGTTCAACTGTTTCATGGAACAGATGAAAACTTTAGGAGTAAAAAGGTACTTGAAGGTGAGTGTACTTAAAGCAGCCCTGATGATTTTTCACATTTATCTGAACACTTACTTGAATATTAATTTCCAGATCTCTTTTGAAATGTTCTACTGACATTAATGTCAATAAAACTCAAACCCAACATTTGAATTACCAATTGCATCATATTTTAAGGTCATTTTATGCCTAACCTTATCTCATTTGGTCTGTATGTTTGATCACAGATGTATGTTCTCAGTCCTTAGAAATGCTTAAAAACCCTTTAATCTTTTAATTTCAATTTGAACCAAATCCATTTTCATGCATGTCCCAATGACATATAAATACTGCCAAGTTTTATTTTCAGCTTTTAATTTGACCACTGTGCTACTGACTAAACTTTTGCACTTAAATTTTGCCTCATTACCCTCTCACTTTTTGAGTAGCTAATCTGATTATAAAACTGTATGTTGTGCACACCTGTGTCACACAGTTGTGGGTTTTTTTTTTTTTTTTTTTTAAGGTTTTTTTTCCCCTCTGGTGGCTCATTCAAAACTATATTGTTGTTTTCCTTGGCTGTTGCGCACTTGGGATGGTGCTTCTGTCTTTTATACTGTTTTTAAAGGTCTTCAAAAGAAGTTCCATACAAGAGTTTTCTGGAGCTAACTGAAGGTTTAGGCTTTTATCTTATCATGCCAAATCAACATGGTAGGATGGAAGGACATCCATCTTTCAGGTGCTCTGAAAAATAAGCAAATGCAGCCCAGCTGGGTTTCCTCAGGTCATTTTTAGATCTTCTAAAATAGGTACAGCACATGCTAAAGACAAGCAGGTTTTTGAGACAACATAAATAATTTAAATTCTTCATTATGTGTCTTGGCAATATTTTATGCATGTCAGCAAATCTCCTCTTTCTCTGCACATGTGTGCAGAACTTTGCTGTATTGCTTAGAATCTCTGCATTTGAGTGTGGAATGCTGTGTTTTGGACTGTTTGGGTTGTAGGTCTGCTTGGAGCATGTCTTCCATCTCCTCTGTAATGGGCAAATAGATGAAGCCTACCAGAACCTGTCCCTGGCAGAAAGCTGGAGGTTTGGAGAGCAAACAGCCATTCAGGATAAGGAAATTAAGCTGATTCAGGCTTACAGGGGACTCTTGGACTACTGTAGCTGGTCTAAGCAGAAGAAATTCCTGTTAGAGCATGGTAAGTGTTTTTTGGATTGAGCTGTAGCTTCAGCTTGCTCATGCAGATGCCATGGTGTGCAATGACATCTTTTCCTTTACCAGACTTCAGTGTGTGATGGTGTGTCTGGTACAAAATTCTGCATCAGCAGTGATGGTAGTGTCAAATTAGCACTTTCTGAAGTGCCCTGAAATGTTGTTCTGAAACTCTTTCTCCCCATGTCCAGCCAGCATCACCTAAAATAATGATCAAAGGAATGCATTCCCTTAAAGCACTGGTTTAATAGGTGTGCAAGTGCATGATTGCTGCTGGAATGTTGAGTGATAGCAAAACCCTCAACACTTCTGTTTGAATTTCAGTTTCCTTGAAGATGTGAAAGTTGCTACATGTGTCACATGTGGTTCTATGTATGCCTACTGACAGTGTTTTATCACTTGCACTAGATGTCTGTTTCTCTGAAAACCAGATGTTGAATTTGGCTTATGGACCTGGTGCTGGTAGCATCTTCTCTTGGCCTCCTACTCATTGTGCTCCATAAGTTGAAACTGATTATAAATTTGAATGAGGAACAGTGAAAATGTCTTGTTTCAGTACTGAGGAGTCTTTTCTTAAAAGCTCTCCGACTGAAGTCCTTGCTTAGCAAAATGCGATCATCCCTAAGGTGCAGCACTTCAAGATCCCTGTGCTTGGCAGAGTTAATAACTTTGTGACCTTCCTTTGTGTTTTGGTAGGTGAGGATGGATTTGCAGACTTGGCTGTTGAGCAGGAAATGCACGGTTACTTCCGGAAAGCAGCAGTGAACTTGAAGGAGATTATTAAAATACCTGGAGTCTGGGATGTCTTTGTGAAATGCTATGTGGATGTAAGGGCATGTTTTACAGATGGCTTTCTTTTGTGTTTCCCTGTTTAATTTTCATTAAGATGCCCATATGCAGATTATTTTCAGTGTGTGTGAGTGAAAACAAGTATTTCAAAAGCAATACAACAGCGTACTCCTGGTAGAGCTGCAGAGCCTGAGCACAGTCCAAAAATAACTTTTATCTGTTCATTGTCAAGAAAAAGAAGTAGACAAACAGCTTACATGTTTTGTTTTTGTGGGGCTGCAAAAATTGGAGCATAGCTGCTTTAGTTCAAATTCCTGAAAACACTTTGATTTTTGGCAGAGCAGTATTTTCTCTGGATACATGAAATGTTAGGGATGCCAAATATGCAGCCCCTCTCTGTTCTGCTTTGGGTTTTTTAAATACCTACTTAGGATTTGTAACCAAGAATTCGTAATTTTAAAGAGATCTTTTACTTTTTGTGAACACTGATAAGCTCTGACTTCTCTAAGCACGTGTCTTGGTTTGGAAAGACAGGAGTCTGCTAAGGAGGGCAAGAGCCTCCCTTGAAATGGAAAACGTAAGCTCTCTCTCTCTGAATTGTTATAAATTTGAAATTAAGGGGGGTTCTCAGGCAAGATATGAGAGCAGGAATAACAGTTGTTTATTAGGGAAGAAAATAAAAATAAAATAAACAATGTGGTAAATCAAAACAACACTGACAGAGTGAGAATACAACCTGACACCCTGTTGGTCAGGGTGTTGGTAGCAGTCCAATTGGAATTGTGGCTGCAGTCCTCCTGGAGTGTCATGTGTGGTTCTGTTGGCGCAATGATCCTGTAGAAGGGTGTATTCTTCCTCTGAAGACTGGAATAGGCAGCTGTTCCTCTGGGAATCCAGTGGAAAGGCTGTTCTGCTGTCCCAGAATCTCAGATTATATCTAGTTAGGAATGCTTGGCTCCTTCCTCTGGATGGAGCGTCTCACAATGGGATGCTGTAATTTTATCAGTCATGCAGTGACAGTCAATGGCTCATTAACAGATGATATCTCTCTGGAGGGAGGATGGGTTGTGGAAGAGATAGGAAAACTGCCTAATTAACAGAAGATAACTGCCACACCTCTAACACGTGGCACATAGATTACACATTGCTTGGCAATCTAGGACATCTCAAGATTTTTCCTTGGTGCTGGCGTCTGCCAAGTTCTGTCTCTAGAGATACGGCAGGTGCCTTCAGCATCTCTTTCCAGTGAGCAAGGGATGATAATCCTTTGACAATTAAGTAGGTATTAAGGCATTTTCTCCTAGAGTAGCTTCTGTGTGTGAATTCTTGTCTCTCTGTCCTGGGAGTAGCAGTAAAATTAAGATGGGCGGGTATGTAATTATCTAATATGCATTATCTAATACACTGCGCTCTTATATACAGACTGTGCTACTGGATGGCTCTGTGGCAGTCCAGAATTAACTGTAAGAGTTTGGTTCCCTGTATCTGACAAACTAATGACAGACTTAACTTCCAGTTGCTAGAGTTCTATGGAGATCACAATGAGGCCCGCCAAGTGTTAAATGAATATGCCTACAACTCCAAGTTCCCTGCTAACCCAAATGCCCATGTCTACCTCTATCAGTTCCTCAAGAGGCAGGGTGAATCAAAGAAATCCCTCATATCTGTTTTGAAGGTAGGTATCCCTTAGGAGGAGATACAGTCTGGGTCAGTCATGGGGTGGTCTGACAACTTGCTTGAGCTCTGTAACGTTATTTATCCTATTGTATTTGTGGGAAGTAGTGGGAAGTTAGTGGAAGGGAGGAGAATCCTTTACTGTCCTTGAATTCCAGTTCTTGTTTTGCTTTTAACTGATACATCATATCACTTAAAGGCAGTAAGCAAGCTCAGAAAACATGTTCACATGGTTTCAGAAGTCTGTATCAGCAAACTTGTGCATAGCATGCATTGATTTCTCTTACAGTTTGATCTTTACAATATTATACAAATCATTAAAGGCCTCTTTCACCTATTGATCCTGTCTAGCAAGTAGTTTCTTTGCTTGTTTTCAATGAGCTGTACATTAAAGCTAAAAGTGAATGTATGCTGGTTGTTGGCAGACAAGACCTTGTTGGGTTAAGCTTTTAAATTCCTGCTTTCCTTGCCCTTGGTACTCCTTGCAAACCATGCTTTGCCACTTGATGGCACTAATGTGCTTTTGTTAGTGCAAGTGTTGTTTAAAAACAGGTTTGTAAGGCTGTTTTGTTTGTTTTAGACCTTGAAACTGTAGCAGATTTGCATGAAATTCTCCTCTGCATTTTAGCAGTGCCTTTAGACATGAGTGTCTTAGAAAACAGAGATAAATCATAGAAATGGTTTGATAAGTCCAGAAACTGATCCAATGCACAGAGCAGTGTACAGGGGAGCTAGAACTGTCCTAGGGAGAAAATTACATTGCCTTCAAAAAAGGGGACACTGGATATGGATTTGGGCTGCTCCTTCAGAATGTTGTAATTGCCAGAAGCAGTGTTTGTCAGCAACCATCAAGGTATTTCATCTGTGGTATCACAGAGCAGTGTCACAAATGTGCAAAATGGACCTAGAAATCTATTCTTTATATCAAAGTACCAAAGTACCAGATTGCTTAATTTTCTGAACTAAAAGCGCCCAAAGCTCTGAAGCCCATGCTTTTCTTGGCCAGGTAAGAGTCTTCAAAAGCTTTCACATTAAAATCACCTATCTGGGTTTTGTCTTTTATTTTTCAGATCTTGCATGATATTGTTCCTTCTCATGAACTAATGATAGATTTTAATACCATGCTTCAAAAATCAAGTAAGTCTTTACCCTTGTTCATTTCATTTATAGTAATTTCAGAGAACTATTCTGGATTATCCTACAGCCTTCTTTCTGCTTTTGAAATGAGTTTTGTTTCTTAAGAAATAATCCCAAAAAACCAAGTCAAATGCCATCTTTTCAATCACCATAACCTCTTAAGATGGATGTATGAGCAGTCATTTACAAACTTGTGTAAACAAATGCCTTTTTTTATTTTAAAGGCTGAGCAAAGCAAGCAGTTGGAAGGCACAGGCAGGATCTCAAAAACAACTTAAGTTTTTTTTAGGCACCCTACTCCGAATTCCAAGGTCTACATTCCATTTTTGGAATCTGTATTTAATTTATTTTTTTCTTTCTTGGAATACATCTATTCTTTAGTTCATTGTTAATGATCAAACAACAAAATTTTCCTTGTCTTTAAGGGAGCATTATCTTCAAGCTGGTAGAAAAGTCTTCTAATCTGAAGACTATTTTTTTTCCATGCTGATCAATTGTATTCCAAGCTGTCTCTCTTCTTGTGGCTTGGTATGTCTCAGCAGATCAACAGATTTGTGAAATGTAAATGAATAAAGATTGTTCTCTCTTCTGATATGATGAGGGTTAATGGTTTCAAACTGACAGGGCGGTTTAGAGGAGATTTTAGGGATAAGTTCTTGATTGTCAGGGTGGTGAGGCACTGGCACAGGTTGTCCAGGGAAGCTGCGGATGCCCCGTCCCTGGAAGTGTTCAAGACCAGGATGGCTGGGGCTCTAAGCAACCTGCTGTAGTGGAAGGTGTCCCTGCCCATGGCAGGGGGTTGTAACTTGATGATTTTTAAGGTCTTCTCCAACCCAAACCATGATTCTTCTTTGGGAGGGGGAAAAAGAGACCTTTTGTCTGAAACCTCCCTTTTTCAGTTCATGTGTGTCACATATGCCAACTTTTCATAACTAATGAGAACAACCTGGAGTTTTTAAAGAAATTTATACCAATAAACATAACTTATGTCTAAAGTAGCAGCATGGGGGGGGCGGGCAGAGTGGAGAACTGTATTTCACTTGTGCCATACTAATGAGTTCATCCTGATCTGTGCAATTCATTAATCAGCCTCATCTTTTTCCAGAGAGAAGAAAAAAGCGTCAACTGGGCCTAGAAGTTATTTTTGCAGCCTTGGATTATGCTGGCTGGAAAGAAAACGCAAAAGCATGGAGCTGTTTGGCAAGACAGGTGAAACAAATTGTAATGTAAGTAGCTCTGATGCAATGTGTTGAAACAATTTGTCAAGTCTCTACCTTTGGGCAGTGGGCACAGTGACCCTCTGTGCTCTAACTTTACCTTCATTTTTGTCTTTCATACACAACTTCAGAGTATCTTGGAATATACTGGGCAGTTTGATCACTGTGTGGGAATGTCCCTTCCCTGTTGTAGATAGTTTTATAGAATCCTAGAGTAGTTTGGGTAGGAAGGGATCTGAAAGATCACCTTGTTCCAGCCCCCCTGCCATGGCAGGGACACCTGCCATTAGAGCAGTGTATTGGGCTGGATGCCAGGCACCCACCAAAGCTGCTCTATCCCTCCACTCTGCAACTGGATGGGGAGAGAAAATATAAGTGTTCATGGGTTGAGAGAAGGACAGGGCACTCACCAAATACTATATTGGGCAAAACAGACCCAGGGCCTCACCATCAGAGAGAAAAATTTCTTCCTAATATCTAATCTAAACCTGTTGTTTGCCAGTTTAAAGCCATTCCTGACCCAGGGCCTCACCATCACAGTGAAGAATTTCTTCCTAATATTTAATCTAAACTGGTCCTTTTCCAGTTTAAAGCTGTTCCTCCTTGTCTATGTGTACCTTCCCTTGCAAAAACTCCCTCTTTGTGTTTCTTGCAGGTTCCCTTGAGGGGCTGGAAGGAGTTTGTGTTGCTGAAATGCTTGGTTTAAGGGTTTAATTGCCTAACAGTAATAACTGTTTGGGACGAGTTAGTCTTTGAGTATGCCTGGAGTAACACAAACCTTTCCTAAGGACAAAGCAACCCCTTCATACTACTCATTTGTTGACAAACCTGGAGAAACTTCCATATTACTATTGACAAACTGGCAGACAAGTGAAAGGCTTGCTTAATTTCAGACCATAATCTGTGCTATTGCCAAGGCTTAATAAAACTGCTAGAGTTCACTTCTAGCCTCACAAGTGTTGCGAGGGATTAAAAAAGAATTGTTAGTTTTATATAAAAATGCTTGTATTAATGTTTTGGCATAAAGTCAGTGAGTCTATGTTGGCAATTTAGGAGATTTGTAGCAAGCTGATTATAACATTCACTGTCTCCTAATAATCTTTCCATTACATTTTAACCTCTTCTGTAATTTGTTTAACCTTTTTTTAAGCTGTGAGAAGCATCTTGACTGGATCAAGCAAGAGTGGAACTCCAGGAAGGACTGGTGGCCAGACTTCCATTTTAGCCGTTACTTGGCAAAAAGGAATTGGCAGGAAAATAAAAGCCTTTCGTATGAAAAAGCTCTGGTGGCTGGAATTCTACTAGGAAAGGGTATAATTTTTTTTTCTTTTCACTTCATGGAACAGAAATAATGTCTAGTTCTAGCCCTGATGACATGGGATGCAGCTGCTCTGCTGCCTGGAAGAAATACAGTTTCTTTCTTTTAAATAAGATTCTTGTCTTTGAAGCTGAGCATGAAAGGTGTTTAAGTTGGTTTGATATTTAACATGAGGCAGCTGGTCTTATCGTGGTTTAGAATTCAGTTTTATCTAGCCTTGTTGAGCAGCCACAATACTATTTGCCTTGTTTGACCTTCATACTATAACTCCAAAAAATGCACAACACCCTCCTTAGGGAATATTGTGAGGACTGCAGGGAGTTTGCTTGCTGGATGCCAGCCTGGGAAGTGTCTCAGCAATACTGGGTGTCAGCTGGTCTTTAAGGACCATGGGGATGTTGTAATGCAGGAAAGAGGAGGGAGAGTCTGAATGAAAAATATCATCTATTTGGTAAGAAGGTGAAGATCATTACCTCTTTAGTAGCATTATTTGAAATGCTGCCAAAACAAGGGGAGGATCAGGCCAAGAATCAGCTGCTAAATTGAGAATGGGAATATGGTGGAGACAATGGCTTGTGGACTGGTTTGAGCTTCTGGTTGGTGGGCAACATGTTCATTGTCAGCTTTTCTATAACTTTTTCTTCTGCACTTCATAGAACAATTTCTCATAGAACAAACAGAGCTTCATGTTGGAAGCTCTTTGAATATTTTTTGTTTGCTTTCCGTAGGATCAGATACCTCCCTATTATTTCGAGATGACAAATAAAAGCATTCCAGTTCAGATTTTTTTTAATGAAGTTTCAGTACTTGTCTCAATGTGAGCTTCTGTTTTCATTACCTAGCATAATAAATTAATATATGCTTATGTATGATAATGTATGATATCAGTGCTGCTTTACACTCTTGAAATTTTACTTTCTGATCTAATTTGCAGAGCAAAAATGAAAAAAGTATTGTGCAAGATAACAGGCATTTAGATACATTTAGAATGTTTGCTGGGCTAAGTGAGGATAGATTATTTAATGCTGCAGTTATGTCTCTAATGAGCATGTCTTGGATTTTAATACCTTTGATTACTGAAAAAATTCTTAGCTGTTTGCATATTATTTAAACAATGAAGCATTTTGTATTTGCTTGTATCATAGTGTAATGTAGTGTTGTGGTTTTTTTTTTTCTTTCCTTAGATTGCAAATACTTCAAATATGTGTCACACCAAGGCCGTAAAGCTCAACTGAAAAGGTTTAGGATGCTGAAGAAGTTTGTGACTAGGCACAATTCTGTCTACCTGAGAATATCTGGTCCTCCAGATTCCTCTGTTCAGCCTTGATGAGAAGGTGTCCCTAAGGTTCTTAGTACTTTTTCCTCTCTGTAAAACTGACTTTTGTGTTGGTGGTACTCCAAAATCTTTAGTCAGACCCTCTTGACTCAGTACTAGACTTTTTTAAAATATATTTATGTAAAACCATTTTGGTTAGTATTTATTTTATAATAAAATGAATGTAAATCAAGTGATAATGTCTGAAGAAAGAATTACAGAAAGAATTTCTGTAATGTTACTCTAATATTTGTGTGACATGGAAACAGTGTTGATTTCAAATACATCTTAAAAGAGCGGAGGCACAGAAATACTGAGAAATTCTCTACCTGCTGGAAGAGACTTATTTTTGCAGTCATGCCCATGAGTTGAAATATGCAGTGTTGCTGTGTCTGGAAAGCAAATGTTCATGTGTTATCACAAATGAGAATTCCAGTTTGCTTGAAAACAACCACAAAATTGTTTCCAAATACTACTTGTGTTTTAATGCTGTATCTGTAGGATTCTGGAGGGTCAAGTGCTTGAACCTCCCTCTGGGATTTTGGTCTGGGTTCACATGGGTCTTGTGAGAAGTGCCTTAAGGCAACATGTCTTAAACATTAAGTGAAATACTTGCTGTAACTATGTTTTGTTAAAGGCAATTACTCATCATTCCCAACCTTAGCGCTTGTTTGCTTCTGACTCCCTAAGAATGCTGCTTCCTCACTGTGTAATGGTCAGGGGGTGTTAGGTTGGATGTGGGGCACGGGGCAAGGAGACAGAGAGACAACTCACCCCCGATGTTCAATGTTCATGTGGCACAGAAGAAGTTTATTTTCCCAGGCTACCCTTTATAAAGACTCTTAAAAGTCTGGATATTCTCATTGGTCTGAACTCCATGCCCCCTCAGGATCTGGCCACTGAAATGCTTGCAGCTTTGTAAGAGATCTGATTGGGAGAAGCTCCTGTCAGTTAATCATGGGACTTGGTAGCAAGCTCATATGTGACATCCGTTAATATATCGCCCTTCTTTGTTAAATAAAATTTGTAATTTGTTTTCTGTTACCCATCTGCAAGGGCCCTTTACAAACAGGACAACAAAACAGCAATAGCATGGCCAAATTTGCATGGAAGCTGCAGCATTTCTGTTCAGTATGTGTTGGGAGAGAACTCAGGCCACAGGCACAATGCTTATATGTTACAACTTATAAAAACCAAAACCCATTCAACCTTTAACCCATTTAACCCTTATAGAAAAGCCCAGCTACTAAAGACAACCTTTAACCCATTTATCTCTTGAAGAACCCCACACCCAGAAAACAATCTGTAAACAGAAAAGCAGTTTGTAAACAGGAAGATACTTGGTAAACAATTCAAGTCCTTGTATTGACTGTCCATGAGGTAGGTAGTCATTTGTAATCCATTGTTCTGTTGAAGAGACTTCAGAATGCTGTCCACTGTCCTTTACCTTGGATTTCATAGGAATATTGTACTGTTCTATGACTTATTATAAAACATAAGAACATGACACCACCCAAAATTAAAAAGGGGGGGTATGACATCCTTTCAGTGTCTTTATATTAGACTTTTTGTAACATGAAAACCTTGATTTATCAGGAGGTAATGTGGTTGTAATGCTTGTAAGGAAGGAAACTTGGTGATTGTTTGCCTCTTCACCATCCATTTGCTAGCAGCTGCTGGCTTGTCACTTGTCTGGGTGACTGTGTCTTGACCTCAGCTGCTGAGACCTGCAACGTGTGTGCTTGACTCCATCTCTTTGGGCAGACTTGACCGTCTCTGACCCTGTGGTGCTGCACTCCCGCCTGTCTCCCTGCACTGCCTTTTTCTGAGCGGCATCTTTGCAAAGGCTTCTCCCATGCTTTGCTTCTGAGTTCTGCAGCCTTCTTTGGAGGCAGGCTCGCTGGGGCTCTGCTCCCTCCCGAGGTATGGCTGTGTTCCACGGAGGCTGGAACAGGGGCAGGCCCACTCCCTCTGGAGGTGCGGCCAGGCTCCACACAACCTGGCTGTATTCCACAGAAGATGTATCGGGGTGGGCCCCCCCGATGTCAGCTGGATGGCGGGCACTGCCTGGCAGGCCCCATCGACCACCTGGCGCGGAGTGATGGCTGCGGGACTTCTCTCGCTCCCGAGGGCTTGGAGCGGCCGCATGGCCCAGCAGCCCTGGGAGGGAAGAAGCGCCCACCATGTGGTCTGTTCTCCCCGAGCAGGGCGGCATGGTAGCGCCTGAAGTGACTGCATTGTGATTACAGCAGTCTGGGGAGAGCTCACGGCATCTTGGAGATACCGGGGCTGTGGTGGCTGCCATCTCTCTACGTGGCTGGATTTTGCAATCCATCCTGCCGGCTCCCTGGAAAATACCGGCATCTGCTGAGGTTCTCCCACTCCCTGTGGAAACAATCCCTCTTTTTTGAAAGAAGACAATCGGTACCTTCATCATGGAGTCTTCTGGTCCTCATATCCAAGCTCCCATGGTCTCAGTTGTGATCTTAGTCCACAAAACCGGTTTTTAAACCCTTGAAGCACTTTCTGCTCTCTGCTGAGGGTTTTTTTAATCACTGTCTGACCAGTGAGTCCCGGTTTTTCACCAAAAATCCAGTTTTTACGCCGGTCCAGCTTTTATGTCATTCCCAGCTCTCAGGATGTATTATTCCAGGCTTTTATGCCTAATAATTCCCACTATTATGCCTGACAATCTGGCTCTGAACACTGTACCAGCTTTTTGCTGTCTGTCTCCTTTGCTCTGTGCCAGGCTATGGCTGAGTCCCAATCACTTCAGAGGTCACCATGTGTAGCTTCATAAGAGATCTGACTGGGTGAAGCCCCTGTCAGTTGATCCTGGGGCTTGGCAGCAAGCTCGTATATGATATCCAGCAACAAGGGGGTTGTGTTGGGGATTTTCAACTGGGTTTGGACTATTTTAATTTAGATTGTGAAGCTTCAAAATGTCCTTCCCCAGCATCCCACAAGGTGTCCCTCAGCCCTGGGAAGCAACTCCTCCTTAGGTGAGAGAGATGATCTAGACTTGCTCCAGTGTCCATCTCACAGGAGTTCATGCCTGAACATGGGTCTAAAGCTGTCCTGAGACAGCCCTGGCAGGCAACCAGGTGTCCCTTCCCTGGAGTCTTTATTTGGCTTCGTGCCTGTTATTGTGCCCCCTCTGCTCCCCTGAACTTGGGAAGATGGATTTTGATGGGCTGGTGACTCTCCTGTGATGCCTCTGAGAGCATCCCAGCAGGGTGTTACTTGGACTTCCCCCTTCCATTATCTGCCTGTGTTCCTTTGTGAGTGTGAAAAACGCTAATCACTTGTTTTTAAAATTTTAAAAGTTTAATTGTAATAAAATGGTTATAAAAATAGTAATACAATTAGAGTAATAATAATTTGGACAATTTGAATTAGGACTATATGAGACAATAGAAACAAAGAGTTATGGACATCTGGGTACCTTTTTCTGGGCAGCACAAAGCCTGAAAAAGGGTTAGTATTTCTCGGGGGGGCAGTGGGGGAGATGAATGTGTGTGAATGAGGGGCGGGCTGGTTGTCCCAGACCTGCCAAGTGAGCGCGGAGTCTCCCATGCTGCGTTTCCGTCTTTTCACGAGAAAAGCAGCCAGTAAAGAGATGAAGCGAGAAATAAGAGGAGTGAAAGAATCCCCCGGGGCAACTGGGACTGGGTCTCAGGGAGGGGTTGGACCCCTCGGAGGTAGGGAGCAAGGTTTCCTAGCCCAATCCCCTAGGAAAGGGGCCCCTAAAAACCTGCTGGGTTGAGGAATTTACATTTGAAGAGCATCCAAGAGCAGGGTTGAGCAGAATTCTGCCAGAGTGAGGATATACCCAAGAACATCCAGGGCTGGACAACACAGCTAGATTGAGGGATGAAAATTTTGCCCAACAGCATCCAAGGTTGGACAACACAGCTAGATTGAGGGATAAAAGATGCCAAAGAACATTCAGGGTTGGACAGCACAGCCAAAAACATTAAATGCCCAAGAGCATCTGTAGGTGTACCATACCACTGGGTTGAGGGACAGAAAAATGCCCAAGAGCATCTGGGGCTGGACAACAGGGCAGGATTGAGGGAAAAATACCCAAGAACATCTGGGGTTGGACAACACACCTGGGTTGAGGAATATCCAATAGCACTGGGACTGGCCAGTAACACCTAAACTTGTAATAAGTGATGTGAAAGTAAAAAGTACCTTATAATTGTCTTGTTGTGTGAGTCACACACAAAATCAGCCTCAACTTCCCAGGCAGGTGGGAAGCGGGGGGCAGTGGAAAGAGGAGTGTGTGACCCGCAAACCAGACTATTGTTCACGGGCAGGTGGGGCTTTGGCTGAAGAGTGTGAGTGACCTGCAAACCAGGCTATTGTTCCGGGGCAGGTGGGGGCTTTCACCAAAGGCTGTGTGTGACCTGCTGTCACAAGCTGACCTTGTGAACGGGTTTCGTGATGGTTCGTGATCTCAGAGTGCAAAAAGAACTGACACGGTACAAGGGCGTTTGCGGTGATAATCAAAGCAAATGCACTTTTATTAAAATAACCACAGCAAAAATGCCTTGAGAAAGGATTGGAGAAAAGGGAAAGAAAAGGAAAAAAAAAGGGAGGAAAAGGGTATATAGCTACCAAACGTGGGAATGGCGAAGGTCTTTCGGTGTCCAGCCGATGGAGTTCACCAGTTCACGTCCAGGGAGATCTCAAAAGTGCAGCTCATCAGGATCCTAATTATACACTTTTTTGATGGAGGAAGGGAATGATTTTAAAACTGAATCTATTGTATTGGGAAAAAATGGTATTGGAAGAAGGGTACACACAGTCCATATCTCAGTGGGCAAGAGCCATTGTTTTCATGGTTGGTTGCTTGCACCTGCAACATCCATCTTGCTTTGGTCAGCTCGCCTCCCCCCGCACACCTATCCCGGGCTGGGGGCTTCAGTCCCAGTCCTTGGAAAGTGTGGGAGGGGCCTTTTCACATGGGGATTTCATGTCTCTGCTTTTCTCTGGTTAGGTGGCTTCCTACATCTCAGTTTGTCTGTCATGGTGGGTGCAAACGGACAGAAGGGGTTTTCTTCGAGGGACCACTCCTAAAACTCAGGAAAAGTCCAGCCAGTCCTAAAACTGGGGGAGGAAAAATCCCAGAGCTATTGTTGCCAAAAGGTCAGAATGTCCTTTTCTTCTCCTGGAGCACAGTGTAGCATGCAGCAAAACACACACCTGTGACAGTAGTAGCTTAGCAATGCTCTCCAGTCATCATGCCCTCCTGGCTTACGAAGCCCTGTGGACAGGGGGATATTCAGTGGTCTCTCAATGACAGTTGTGAGGCAGTTGAAGGATATTTCGGACAGACTCTCACACCTGCAGACCAGGCTATTGTTCCCCAGCCAGATGGGGGCTTTGGCCAAAGGCTGTGTGCGACCTGCAAACCAGGCTAGTGTCCCCACGGGCGTGTGAGGGGGCCGTGGCTGAAGAGTGTGAGTGACAGGCAGACAGCCTCACAGGTGAACGGGCGACCAGAGTCAGGGCCCTTCCAGGACGCCCGGAGATACTGAGACCCGGAGGCCAACCCCAAGGTGAGGGGGGCCACAGGGACCCGAGATTTTCCGGCAGTAAGGATCCACTTCGTGTCTTGAGGGTGTGAAGGAATGTGTGCAAGTGAAAGTGAGTGAATGTAGATGAATGAAAGTATGGGTAATGTGGATTGTGCATTTTAAGCCTTACCATATCTCCTTGGAGGGACGTGTATTGTATTGAAAAGTAGTGTGAGAAAAAGGGTTTTTTTGTGTGTAAGTAGCTGAAAGAAAAGTGGTATTTAAACTGTTAGTGGAAGTGAGAAACAGAGGCAGGGGATGAATAGATAAGATCTTGAAAATGGAACACAAAACCAGTAAGTTGGATACAGGGGAAAAGGGGGGAATAAAAGCATACTAGAAGAGATATCCCCAAGATAACCCTTTGGGAGTTAAGTTAGCACACAGAAACACAACTCCTTGCAAAATACAGGGTATGCAGAAGTTGATGAGAGAAACATGCATACTATAGAAAAAGGGAAATTAACCTTAAACTAGAAGGCTCAAACTCGTGAATTTATATATACTTTAAAAAGAGCACTAGAATATTTAACACAAAAGAAAGGAGTTATATATCGATTCAAGGTATGCCTTTAGAGTAGCACATACCTTAAGAAAAATTTTAAAAGGGAGATTACTTAATTCAAGAGGAAAAGGATTAGTACATGAGAAACTTAGAGGTTTTAGAGGCATTAAAATTACCAAGAGAGATAGCTATAGTACATATTAAGAGACACCAAAAGGTAAAGACCCCCGAAATAAGAAGAAATAATCTGGCAGATCAGGAAGCTAAAGATGCAGCAGAAAATGAAGATGAAAGAGTTAATATTAACTCCAAATGAGGAAAAATTGGAAATTCCAAAGTTTAGGGAAGCAGAGAAAAAGGAATTAAACAAGATAGGTGGTGAACAAGATAAATCAGGGAAATAGAAACATCTCGATGAAAGACAGTTAATAAAATGCTTACTAGGGAATATTAGAAGACATGCATCAGAAAACCCAGTGGGATACTCAGTTAAAGGAACATAGTATACATACAAGGATACATAGTTTAAGGAACTATGGGTGCGCTGAGATTTTTGGAGTAGAAAAAAAAGTAACTGAAAGATGTATAATTTACCAAAAGATAAATAAAAGGGTGATGAGAAAAACAACATGAGAAGGTCGTGAGTTAGCTCGTCGACCATTTCAAAGTATCCAAGAAGAAGTTTAGATTTGCTAAATTCTAGATTTATTTCTAAAAAGCCGTTTAATCCAGAAGAAAAAGAATATACCACATGCTGGGGGGGACAGAGACTATTAGAAAATAACATTTTTAAAAAGCAATAAAAGAGAAACGGTGAAAGAAAAAGGCTGGGAACAAAATATTACCTCATCCATTCCCATTTGTTCCCCCCACTCGTTCGCGGCTGCACCCCCCAGCCCCTGCGCCGGCTCCGGCACTGTCCGTCTGTCCCAGTCCGGCCGCCCGGCCCGCGGCCGCTCCGCTGGCCGTGCCAGCTGGGGTGGCTGTTATGAACAAAAAAAAGGTTATACGTTTTTTTAATTGCAAAGCTCACAACTGAAACCAAAAACTGCCAAGTGGGAGTCCTAACTATTCATGTTTTAATGTTCTATTAACAGTATACTTTTAACTACCTGTTCTCCAAAGCTGCTGGGCTGCCCCGGAGTGGTGGGGCCCGACCCCACCTTCGGCGCGGTCCCGCCCGGGCCGGGGATGATGCGGGAGCGGGGGAGCGGCCCCTCCCCAGCGCGGGTCCCGGCGGGGCCAGGGGAGCCCCCACGGGCGGTGTCAGTGAGGACCGGCCCGTCCGGGAACGGCGGGCTGACCCCCCTGGGGCACGGGTCCCAACTGAGCCGGGGAGGGGGCACCCCGGGGATAGCACGGGGGGCAGGGACCAGCCCCGAGCCCCTTTCCTGCAGGGACAGCTGCTGGGCATAGCCCGCTGTTTCCCGGGAGATGGCACCCCGACAGATTGGTATGCCAATGTAGTTGTTAACACTGTATTGTATCGGTATCAGCCTGCCTGGGACAGGGAAATTACTCTTTCTCGGTGGGACGGGAGGGTAACATCAGGAGACATGTAAATGAATCCCAGACCCAGGGTGCAACAGGGTGAAAGCCCTCAAACTCATCTGATAAAACCCCAAAAGCAACGAGCCAAATCAAAATTGAGGGATTAGAGCAGGGTTGAGATGTCAAGAACAGAGTTCCGAGCCTGCAGGGATGCTGGAAGCCTCAGTCACCCCTCACCCTGGCTAGACCACAGCATGAATGAGGACCCCTGGACTGGCAGACAGAAGGACATGGGTAGATCCTAGTAGCCTCATGAGGATGGGACCCCCTGCTCTGCCCTTCAGGGGGCAAAGCTGCTGCACTTTCCTTCCCGTCTGAGGCATTCCAGGGAGCAGTGACAGTGGAGCCGTGGACCTGTTGGGTGCCCCCATACTGAGCTGATTGCTTTTAATAAAGGCATCAAAAGGAGAAAGATCTCCTGCCCATTCATTTTCGTGGCGGTCTGTCCTGCTGTGCGGACTGTGGTCACCGCTGGGGTGTCTTGCCGGTTTTGTCTCTGCCAGATCAGCCACCCTTGGCCATGCGGGGGTTATCCACGCTCCAGCTGGGTCTCGCCCGTCCTGCCCCGAGCTCTGCTCCCTCGGTAATCACAGCTCTGGCTGGTCAGGAGAACTCTCTAAAGGAATCACCTTACGAAACACTAAAAGTTCAGTTAAAAGAAAGCCACCTTCTGATTCTTCCTAAAAATACTGGAGAAAGGCTATAGAAGATAAAAATCTGAAAAGAATGAGATAAAGTGATTGGTCTACTTCCATTTAGACATGTTCCCATAGGAGGGGGCAGACCGGGGTTTGTAAATGCTCCTTAGACTTCGTCTGAAGTCAGAAATTTTAAGAAAGAAATAAAAGAGATATTGGAGGATCCCATAGGCATAGCTGAACAGTTAAACCAATTTTTAGGTCCAAGCATTTATACCTGAGAAGAGATGTGGTCTATAATGAAAATAATATTTTTCTTAGGAAGAAAGGCAATTAATCAGAGCAGCTGGAATAAAAGCTTGGGAAAAAAAGATAATCTGTAGGGACCCCCAGAGAAGACAAAATGCCAACTGTACCTCCTGAGGGGGGTAAAAATAATGAGGAGAGTAAACACATGAATAATTATCATAATTACATAATCAAGGGAATAAATGAGACAGCATATCAAAAGCAAAATGCAAAAAAAAGTTTCTAAGCTTTTTAGAGGGAAAAAAAGAAATTCCAACTAAATAGAGAAACAAACTTAAGAGAAATAGGAAAATAGTCCTAAGCAAGCTGAAGATCTGAAAGTCTTTAAAGAGATGTGCACAGAGGAAGAATAGGGAGGTCATAGGCTCTATTTTTTAGGAGAAAAATACCATCTGGAGCCCGTGATAACTTTAAAAGTGGGTCCCCAAGAAGGAGAATTGGAATTTGTGATAGACACAGGGGCAGAGAGAACCTGCCTGTTAAATGTTCCAAAAGGCTATAGTGTGAGCAAACATACAGTGAAAGTAACAAGAGAAAAAGGAGAAAGTTTTACAGCTCCAGTCATTGAAGATGTGGTAACTTAGGGAAGAAACTAAAATTTAGAGGAGAGATGGTCCCAAGGGCAGGTAGCAACTTATTAGGAAGAGACTTAAAAGTGCAATTAGGAATAGGAGTGTTATATTTAGAGAGAGTTAATTCATGCTATTTGTATATATATATGTGTGAGTATAAAATATTGTAAGAATCCAACTCATGTCCTTGACCACCCTGGCTGGGAGCAGAGTCCTATTTCTATTCAATTAGTTCCCGGAGAACGCTAAAGATAATATCAAGTCCATTAGCTTAAGAATGAAGTCTTCCCGCACCATGAACCTCGACTTCCCAGAAATGCTTAAGCCTCTCACGAGGACCAGCACCGGGAGCAGATTACATCTGTCATCTTGAATACTGGCACCACTCGATTACATGTGAAGGAAGGAAATCCAGACAGCCATACGGACACTGGGACTGGCTTTTGCATCCATATGGACCCAATGATACATGTGAAAGAAGGCCATTCTGGAGAAGCTCAGTCAGTCATTGGGACACCTGGATTTGCTTTGTATCCATATGATCCAGCTCCACATGTGAAGGGACACAAAGGACATTCTGTCATTCTGGCCCCATGGCAGAATATACGGGATATAAGCTGGCTGTATGAGACAGTTGGGGTGAACCACTGGGGAAACGCTGGCACTCTGTCAGTTGGATCCAGGTTCACCCAGCACCAAATTCTGGAGTTGACGCTGTCCTGGCTGTGGTGGATTTTTTTATTATATTTTGTTATTGATCCAATAAATCTTTGTTAAATTTTTTTAAAATTTGGCTGCAGATTTGATCATTTATAACAGGAGTTATACCAGAAAATGGGAAAATGACAGCTAGCGTTTTAAAATTAGGCCAAGAAGATGAAGAAAAAAATCAACAAGGAAGTTTGGGCTGGGATAGGAAATAGGAGAGGTATAAGTATCGACCCCATAAGGGTTACAATTGAGAGAGAAGATTGTCCCATACGTGTACGTCAGTAGCCTATATCTTTAGAAGGCAGGGAAGGTTTGAAGCCAATAATAGAAGGACTAGTAAAAGATGGGACATTAGAACCTTGTATGTCTCCTCATAATACTCCTATTCTCCCAGTAAAGAAGTCTGATGGGAGTTACAGACTAGTACAAGATTTAAGGGAGGTTAATAAAAGAACTTGGACTTGCTACCCAATGGTACCAAATCCTTATACTCTTCTAAGTCCCACCCTAGCATCAGTGCTTTAGTGTGGTAGATCTTAAAGATGCTTTTTGGGCTTGCCCACTAGCCAAGGAGAGCGGAGATATTTTTGACTTTGAATGAGAAGATCCTAAAACTGGGAGAAAGCAGCAATTAAGATAAAGTTACCACAAGGGTTTATGGAATCCCCAAACTTATTTGAGCAAGCTTTAGAAAGAATACTACAAGATTTCCCTACTCCTCCTGGAATACAAATTATCCAATACGTAGATGATCTTTTACTATCTGAAGAAGCTGAAGTTGAAGTGAGAGAGGCTACTATACAGCTTTTACATTTTCTTGGAGAAAAGAAGACTAAGGGTATCAAAACAGAAACTGTAATTTGTAGAACCAGAGGTAAAATATCTTAGACACTAAATAAATAAAGGTAGCTGGAAACCCAACCATAAGAGAATTACAGGAATTTTATCCCTTCTCCTTCCCTTTTCAAAGAGGGAGATCAGAAAATTACTTAGATTATTGAAATATTATAGATTATAGATTGAAGAGTACACACAAGCAGTAAAATTTGTGTATGAAAAATTGACAGAGATGATATAAAACAGACCAAAGAAGATATTGTTAAATTAAAAGAGTTAAAACTAGCCTAAGCACCAGCTTTAAGCTTACCCTTGTTAGAAAAATCCTTTCTAATTTATACATAAATACAGAAAATAGAGTAGCTCATAAAATTTTAATTCAGGAGTGAAGAAGAGTAAAAGAATATCTAGTAGCTTATATATCAAAGATGTTAGACCCAGTAAGCCACAGCTAGCCAGTATGTATTTAAGTTATAATAGCTACTGCAATCCTAGTAAAAAAAGTTGTAAGCTTACTTTTGGAAGTAAGTTGGGTGCACCTCGTACCATCTGAGGTGTGTTGAATCAAAAAAAAAAAAGTAAGAAGAAAGAGAGAAGTTGAAGTAAGCGGGTAGTTAGCAAACTCTGGGATGTTGGAATGTGGAATGATGACATCTTAGTGCTAGAAGTGAGCAGAAATGTGAATGTGGGGGTTTTTTTGCATGAAAGGCAGGGAAGTGTCTTAACACATGGTTGTTAGGAAGTTATTCGATGTCGCACCGGAGTCCAGAAAGAGATTAGCAGAACCGGCCTCCGGCCTCCCTTGAAGAGAAAAGAGGATAAGTTGACTATAGAAAGAAAAAGATGTCAAGAGCACCTGAAGACGCGAGTTGTCAAAGCTGGGAGGTGTCTGACCGCTCCCGTACGAGCGGCGGGGTCTCAGGGGCTGTGGCAGGGACCGATTCATGGAGGTGACCCAGCGGCAGTGCCAGGAGCAATGACACGGGTTTGCCGGCCAGGAGCGGGCCGGCTCAGTGCCGGAGCTGCCGGGGTGGATCCCAGACTGTCAGGGTCCCGAGTCCAGGATGGCAGCGTCGGCCCCGGTAAGTGGGCTGAGAGAGAGAAAGAAAGAGAAAGAGAGAAGGAGAGAGGGGGCAAAAGGGACTCAGGGCATGCCCCAAGGGTCCCCGTGGCTGTTCTCCCCTGCTCCCACCCGTTCTGCAGTGAAGGGGCAGCAGTGAGGGAAGGGAGAAGAATAGCATTGACAGCAAGGCTGTGAAAAGAGGGGGAGGGGGCTAGTGCTAAAAGATAAAATCAAAGCAGAGATTGCTGACTCTCCAAACCTCACAAAGTAGTTTGTTTTTCTTGAGTAAGAAGGTTTTTTTGTTTTGTTTGCTGTTAAAAAGAAGAAGTTTTTTTCCTGAAGAATGGGTTTGTAAAGCTAAAACAATTAAATGTTGCCCAAAAAGTAAAAAGTAATAGATGTGATACATCTCGTGTTAAAACTGGTCTGTCCTCTGGCCTCTCTTATTTAACTAACTGTAACTCACAGAAAGAAGAATTTGCCTCTGCAGCTATTAGCACAGCTGGATATAAGAAGAGGCTGCTGTGGAGAAAGCTTTTAGCTAAACCCAGAAAGTTTGGAAGAAAAGCGAATAGTAAAAGTTAATGCAGTATTGTCTTTCTTTTATTACTATTGTTGTAGATATATGGTTAATTCATGCTATAAGTAAATATGTGAATGTATAAAATATTACATGAATCCACTGCATGCCCTTGACCACCCTGGCTGGGAGCAGAGTCCTATTTCTGTTCAATCAGTTCCTGGAACATGCTAAAGATTATATCAAGTCCTCAGCTTAAGAATGAAGCCTTCCCGGGCCATGACCATCATCTTCCTCGAGATGATTCAGCCTTTCAGGAGAACAACGCCAGGAACAGATTACATCCGTTGTCCCGAAGCACCGGCACCACCCGAGTACATGTGAAAGAAAGCTATACAGACATCGAGGCACGCCTTTTGCATCCATATAGACTCGGTTATACATATGAACAAACACAAGGGACATCCTGTTATTCAGGCCTCAGGGAAAATACAGGGTATATAAGCTGGCTGTACGAGATGGTCGGGGTGAACCTCCAGGGAAACGCTGGCCTCTGTCAGTCGGATCCAGGTTCACCCAGCGCCAAATTCCGGAATTGATGCTGTCTTGGCTGTGGCGGATTTTTGATAATTTGTAATGAATGTAATAAATCTTTGTCAAAATTTTTTAAATTTGGCTGCAGATTCAATAGTTTATAACACTATGCTATTAAGAAGTCCTTTCCAGGTACAATTGAAGCAACAATCCGAATCACAAAAAGAGGGTAGATTCATGCCAGCAGAATCAAAGGACTTGTGAAAGAACCTGAGGAACAGACTATCACATTTAAACCGGGTGATACCGAACTGACTTTCCAATGGAGACTGGGAATATATAATGACATTTGCTAGCAATAAGGGTTTATGGAGACATTGCCCAGTGAGGACGATTGTGAGAGACAACTGCTCACTTTAAAAATTTTAGAAGGTTTAATAAACCTTACCAAAAATACAACAAAAGAACTAAATAAAGAAAAATTTTTAGCACTGGGAACTGCTTTTGCGGGTGCCTACCACAAGGCCAGTTCGTCTTCAAGGTGGATGCTCATCCTGGGGGGGTGCATCAGCCAGCCCTGGCCCCTCCCACAGTCTGTCAGTCAGCTCATCTTTGCCATTTATTGGTGGAGACTGTTTTCTTGTGACTTGATTGGAGGGTCAGGTGTTATCATGCCACGCCCCCTTAGCCACAAGCTTTTCCCCTCCCAACTTCCCCAGGTAAGGGGCACACCTACACGCCTTCTTTCTACTTGTTTGAGAAACCTAAGCTGTCTGATTTGCATATTAGTACTTGGTGCGTTTTTTGAAGACATGCATATGCTTTTGAGAACACAGGGGGTTAAAAAGCAGAGAACTTTCTGGAGAACTGTTCTTTTGCTTCTGGTCAGTTGCAGATGTTATAAATGAATTGACTCCGCAGCCAAATTAAAAAAAAAATTGACAAAGATTTATTAATTACAAATTGAAAAAAAATCCGCCACAGCCAAGACAGCGTCAACTCTGGAAATTGGCATTGGGTGAACCTGGATCCAACTGACAGAGTGTCAGCGTTTCCCCGGAGATCGCTTCATGCGGCCTGCTTATATACTCTATATTCTCCCCGAGGCCTGCATAACACAGGATGTCTCTTGTGTTTGTTCATATGTAGAGTTTGAACATAGGGATACAAAGATTCACTCCCGGTGCTCCTACAGTCCTTTCGGTCCTTCCTGGATGTTCTTTTCACATGGATGACCGAGTTCCTTCGAATGTAATAGGCGTGCCTCGATGTCTGTACAGCTGTCTTTCACATGTATTCGGGTGTTACTGGTGTTTCACCCGATGCAATCAGCTCCTGGTGTCCCCTCGTGAATGGCCGGGGGGAATCGGTGTTCGGGAGGCTCCTTTCATAAGCTAAAGTCTTGATGTTTATCTGTAGCATGTTCCGGGAACTGCTTGAATAGAAATGAGACCCTGCTCCCAGCTGGAGTGTGCAAGGACCTGTGGGGGAGCAATGTAATATTTTATACATACAAATATTTACTAACAGCATGAATTAATCACTCATATATAACACAGAGGTTGGATCTCCCCTGCCAAGCCATGGGCAGGGTGGGGGCGGGGAAGCCATGTGGCTTCGGTGGAAGTATGTTGGAGCTTTGGACAGAGAAGGGGAATGAAGGCCCCTGCAGGACGGAGGGGCAGGGAACTACTGAGATGTTTTGGGCAGCTCCTGAGAGAGAGCACCCCCCCTCCAGAGAGAGAGAGAGAGAGCCTGCCGCCTTAAAATTTGATACCATGTGCTGGCAGCATGGCCGCCCGAAAAAGAGAAGGGGAGGGGAGGGTGCAGGGAGAAGGTGGCCGGCCACTGTGGGAGTTCTGGGTGGCCAGACCCCAAGATTTTAACCCTTTTCTTGGACAATAAAAACTTTGCAGAACATTAAACCCTCCTAGAAAAGAGACAGACATAAAATAGAACAAAATGGGCAAGTGTGATGAAGGTTTGAGCAAATGAAAGATGTCAAAAGAATTTGAGAAGGATCCTAGGTGGGAGGAGATGATAGAGTAGCCTTTAGCTAGACTCTTTCCTTATATAGCCATAGACAAAACCATTTTCCCTGTAACACAGAAATTGCGTTTAAGAGGAAGCAATAGCCTGGAGCCAAGAGAGTGCAGTAATGTTATATGAAAGCGTAGCGCGAATAGCAGCAGATGAGGAGGGTGTAGGAGTGCCCTCTGTCTTCAGTGAAGAAGATCTCTGTTCTTGAGACACCTCAGCCCCAAGGAGTAAATTTGAAGGGGACTGGTGTCCTGAAAGTGAGAAACTGTTGTTTTTTTAGAACTAGACAAAACATCCTTAAAAGAAAAACCCTAGAAGCAGCTCTAGTCCATGTGCAGTAGTGAGAGCACTAAACACAGAAAAAAGAAATCACAAAGGCAAATGTTTTCTGAGTGGTGCCATGTGTGACATGAAAACACAAGAAGTTTCAGCTGTGTTTCCTGGAGAAACCTTTAGTCCAAAAAAATCTCCTCTCTCCTTAATAAACTGAGAGTTGATTATCTAAAAAGTAGTAATGAACTAAGAGTTGATTATCTGAAAAGTGATAACTAGATTGAGAATCTGAAGTTTTCTCTCATTGTTCTGTGTAGAAATTAGAAAAAAAAAAGAATATTTTAAAAAGTTTTCATTCTGAGTTCTGTGTGTGTTCCTTTTTACATATTGTAAGTTAACAAAGTTGTTTCCTTTATTCCTAAGCTAAACCCTGCTTTGCTCTATTTCTAGTCACATCTCACAGCAGCCACTAAAAAATATATATTTTCATAGGAGCACTAGCATTTCACCAGTGTCAAACCATAACATGCTGGATTACAAATTCTACAGAATCAAATGATAGGGGAATTACAGGGAAAGTGTTTGGATCTCTGGACTGCAAGGAGGATGTTTTTTCATTGTGTTCCTAATGAGGGTGCTCAAAATGCTGTGCTTGTCAAAGTAAAACAAGATTTCCCAGGCAGTGGTTGCATACAGCTGCTGCAAGGTCCCAAGGCTGCAGTCACAGTGTTTTCCCCACTGCCCACCTGGCTCGTGGAAAGTGTGTGGGGAGGAAAGACCAAAGGCCCTTTTCTGCCTGAGCTCCCCTGCATCCCTGGAATCAGAGGGCGGGACTCACCTGCCTTTTTAGCAAGTGTTAGTCACACCAAGCTCTACTCACTGCATGCCAAAACACAAAGCAGCCAAAAGACACACTTAGTCTTTTCTAAAACCATACAAAACTCTTGTAGTTAATATTACCTGAGCTCTAAAATGTTATTTATGTGCCAAAATGTTACCACTCTTTTTGGATACTGGCAAGATTCTGGCAAGATTCTCCTTGGGGTAGGGGATACACCTTTTCAGCACTAGGGCTGAAAAAAGTAGCAGAAGAGTTCTCTGTTATTTTACAGTTGGTAAACCAGCAAAAGATATGTTATAGATTCTAACAGAAAAACTGGGGTTGATGTTGTAAGCATTTTTCTACATGGTTCAGGTAGAAAAAACACTATAAAATTACTATTGTTTCTTTGATTCTTCATTCTGCAGGGTATAATGTAATTTTGCATTTGTTTTAAGTGCATTTTGTAGGGAAAAAAAAAACAAACCACCCATATTTTTTTACAGCTTTTCAAAGTTTTAAGCTATTACTCCTTTCCTGTTTTTTAGAGTAAGATTGCTGTTGAATCTTTGAGGAGGAGTTGTGACTGTGATATGTGTTGCTCTCCCTGGTCAAGTTGGTAACAACCACAGAAATGAGACTGGGTTCTCTAGCACATACTATCTGCCTGTTGAATTAGTCAAAAGAGCAAATATTTATCAAATGGTTTTGCTTCAGTGAAGTCACTTTGCTGGTTCCCATTGCTGCTGAACTCACATGGAAGGGATGGAATTCCATTCTGCCACCTCCACAGCATCCTCCTAGTTTGGAACAAAACAAATTTTAAGAAAGTGCTGTAGGTGCTTATTGATAAACCTGAATAGTAGCTGCTCTGATTTAGCAAAGACAGCATTTTTGAGGAGATCAGAGCAGTAGCCATGTGTGGTAAGAAAGCAGCTCATTCAGTCAGGTATTCCTTCAGTGCCAAAACTTAGTAAAAGGCAGAGAATCTGCTGGCAATGAGGGGGTTGCTGAGTGTTACCCAGAGGAAGCTGGGTTCACTGGCCCTGCAGAGCCCAAGAAGGAGGCCATGGAGTTCACCTTACCCTGGCAGTGCAGCTCTGTGCTTCTTAATGGTCATCAGGAGATTAATCAGGGATGTGTTCTGGATCGCAGATTTGCTGCTAGCACTCTAAACCAGATAGATTTCTCTCAAAAACTAACAGGTTGTGAATCGATATGTGGAATAAATAGACTCCACAACCCGATGTGGTTATGAAGTGGGTATGTATGTCAGCACCTGGCACAAGTGAGATAGCTCTCATGAGAACTTGTGCCCCAAGCCCTGGTCTGAGCCATATCTTTATTCACAAAGGTGTTTCATATACATTACATTACACAATACTTTAATGCATATTCAACCCCTGGCCCCGCCTGTCCTTGCCTCATACAGTGATTAGATCCACGCCCTTCTGAGCATGCCTTGTTTGCTGTGGTGATTGCACGGAAGGGGGGTCTTTGGTGGTCTCTGAGGCCAAAAGTTGTGGTCTTCCTCACGATTGAACTTCTGAACTTTTCTCTTTTGCACGTGTACTGTGGTCCCTTGGTGCTTATCTGAGTATGTTTGTCAATTTTGATCAGCTTGGAGACAGAGGAGCTCCTTTATCTAGGTTTCCTGCATCCCTTGGTCTTCTCCCAGTATTGTTCTTTATTGCAAGAGGCTTCAGAAATTTACATTTTCCTATGCTCTTTGTACCATGGCAGAGGTTTCTTAAGTAAAAGGTTAAAATTCAACACATCATTCTACAAGCTAAAATTTAAATACTTAATTCGTATTGCAAACTTAAGCCATCCCCCAAAGCCTCCATTTCAGTCCCTGTCTTTTCTTAAAATACATTAAATTCTTTTACTTCAGGGGCCCTGATCTAAATTCTGACCTGCTATCATGACAGTTCTCCTTTGGCAAGACTCCATGAGTTCTAGAGAGAGAAGTCAAAATGGCCACATGTCTCAACATCCTCCAACTCCACATGAGTGTTAAAATAGACCTCATTAAACTTATAGCAACTAAAATTAATAAAACTATAATGGGGTGACATAAAGTATTCATGATCCCAGTTGTGGTTGATGACCATCTAAATAGTGCATCCCACCAGTTATGACTTGTATCTTGTTTTACTCTTTACAGGACTCTATTTCTGTTACGTTGTGGTGGACAGTTACTAGAGTTCTCTGCCCATTCTTTTGAATCTCTTTTACAATTTTGCTTAGATCCCGATGTTTCACTATTTGTTTTACTAGGGTTAAATTCATTCTAATGGGTGTGGGGGGTAACTTGTTGTATGTTGTGTAGCTTGATTTTATTAACTGGTGGGATATGACTGGTGCTGAATATATAAAGTCACACCCAGTAATCTTAATAAAGTTGCAAATACAAAAATTTGAATGATTATTAACAGATAAGTGTACCTTGCTCTTATAAATTTCTGTGAAATTACACACAGTCCTTAAACACACACAGCCACCACCTATATACACTAGTACTGACCATTGGTTGGTATCTGGGTGAATCTCGAAGTGGCAGATGCCTTGGTCAGTGTCAAGGCATATGTTCTGAGCACTAATCAAATTATTCTCACAGAGGAATCCCTGTTGTTCTTGAGCAATGCAAGGCTCCAAGTTTACAATTTGCCATTTCCCCTGGATTTTCCAGGCCCATACCCTATGTTCTGAGGGGTATAATACCGACTCCTTGTGGCCTAACCCTAAAGCAACAATGGGCTGAATAGCGTGAACTGTGGCATTATGTATAGTGAGCACAAAGGCAGAAGTTGTGTTAGAGGTGGGATTATACGTAAAACTTACCATGGCCCGCCAAGATTGGAAATCTCTCTCAAAGTCTGTAGCACTGTTCCAGACAACCTTTCACACTTCAGCTGGAAACACCCCTTCACCTCCTTCTCTTATGATTAAAGCAGCTGTTGACTGTACCCATAATTGTGTTTGTATACAGCTAAGGGGTAAAGATATCTTATCCTGAGCCCCCTTTAATGCACCTGCTAGTAAGCTATGATCTTGATCTTCAATTTCCCTCCATTTCGGCAGCACCCTCAAGACCTGCCACTGACTATTTCCCAATGCCAATAGAGATGACTGTAAAAGTTGTTTCAATTTTATCAGATCGCTAGTTGCTACAGCTAATTTATTCATTAATCTTTTGGAATCAATCCCATTCAAAACTCCTTACCCAGTCGCTAACAGCCTGGTTAAATCCCTTTGCATTCTGTCTCTGAAGTGTACTTGTTTTTGTAGCCATCTTGTCAATCCCTTGATGGATGACCATAGGAAGGGGGAACAAGCTAGATGAACTGTCGAGATACTAGTTTGCATTAACAGTTTGATACGTTTAAGGGAACATTCTGGATTAAATACCAGTTGTTGTTGACCCGAATTCCTCATTACGTATAGGTCAATTTCATAAACCCTAGGTTCATGCTTATGTGGTGTATTTTGGGTTTGTGTTTGAGTGCTGGAGTGGCTTGTAACTGGCTTAGCTATAGCATTTATTTTAAATTTGAAGGTTAGCCCAATAGTGTTGCGGGCCCAGAGGCAAACCACATCGACAGTTTGTCTTAATGTGAAGTTGTACCAACAGTCTAATTCAGCATTGCTCTGGCTAGGATTACTTTCTAATTCTTGGATTACAACTATGATTGTAAACAACACTTCAGCAAAAATCACCACCCACCATGATGCATTCATTTTGTCTGGGTAAGTTTCAGTTTCAGCTCACCATCACCCGGTGTTATTCTCCAAGGGGCTTCTGGAGCTTTCCTAACACGGTGGTCTAGGAACTCTGTGGGGGATTCCAAGGGTCCCTGTTTAATAGCATATAGAGCCGACCAATTTATATTTTTAGACATGGCTCTTTCCACTCCCAGTATAATTCAATCCTGATAATTCTTTAGCCTCTGTCTTTCTGCTGGTAGGTTCAGGTTCCAGCCTGGGTCCTGAAGTGGAAAATGTTCCTTTAGATGCACTTGTTGTTGTCTAAAGTGGTCTGCCACCAGGTCCCCTGCTGTTTTTAAAACCAACTGTTTTTCTGTTTCAGTGAATGCGTCTAATAACTATTGAATATCACCCCAGTCTGGATTGTGCTGCTTCATAATATATCATAGACACTTAGCAGCGTTTACTGGTAATTTCGGTAATTTGCCGCAACCCTTTCCCATGCTTCCGTGGAGAAGGGCACCTTAACCAATATCCTTTCTCTGCCTGGTATTACTGTCTCCTGTAAAGGGGCCTGTGTCCCCATGATATTTTCTGAAAAATTCCTTCGCCAGGATTTGTTCTTTTGGGAAACTGAGAGGTCTCAGAAAAGAATGAAAACAATAATTATCTGATTGTTTTGGAATGTGGTCTGGAGATCGTTTACCAACAGGTGCATCTTTGATTGGTTCCATGTGAATTGTTTTTAATTAATGACCAATTGCCATCAGCTGTGTTGGACTCTGAGGAGTCAGTCACAAGCTTTCATTATCATTCTTGTTTAGCCTTCTGATGTATCCTTTCTCTTTCTATAGTATAATTTTAGTGTATAATTTATATAATATCATATAATAAAAGAATAAAGCAGCCTTCTGAGAACAGGGAATCAAATTCTCATCTCTCACCTCGTCCTGTGGACCTCACAACACCACATTTGGTGACCCCGAGTAAGTGGCATTGGTAGTGACCACAGAAGTGGGTTCTAGCCTGGAGCTGAAGAACCGGAGACCCTGAATTTGGGCAGAGTTCACAGTCAAGGCTGAACACAGAAGAATCTCCTGAAGGTTCCCAGACAGCACATCCGGAGACCTTCTCAGCACAGAGCTCTGATGCCAAGAAATCTGGACACTGTCTCAAGGTATTGTTAACTCTTCCCCTCCTGAAAATACTGCCCTTCGCAAAATGTGGGCTGAAGGTTAGGAAGGGGTGCCTTTGGAAACAGAGGTTCCATTTTCTCCTTCAGAGGAGGACATTATTTTGTTGTGCATTTTTTGGGTTCTGAAGGACAGAATTCATATGGTGAAGAGACATTTCTATGAGTTTTTCAGATGGGCAAAGTTCCATGGTTTTTTTACAGACTTGACTTGCTCCCTTGATTTCAAGGTCTGGGAGTTCATCTCGTATTTTGGCCAATATTCAAGCAGCAATCAATTTATTAATTAATATGGTAAAGCATGAGCAATACAATGCTGGGTACAGTGGGGGAAGTTATCCCTCCAATTGCACACCGATACTTGGGGCTTACAGGTATTTATAGGGGTATTCATAAGCTTTGTCAGCAGTTTCTATTCCCAATTTTTACGTCACAATTCTATACACTATTGTGATTTGTGGAGAGATGGAATGTAAGAAAATAGTGCAGAAGGTAGTCTCACACCTGAGGAGTTGCAGCTGTACTAATCACCAAAGATTAGGAACAGGCCTGCCCTTAATAGGCCACAGCTGTATCCAGTAAGAAGAGTGCCACAAAAGAGTGGGTTAGCTAGCTGAGAAGAGAGTTGGGGTTGTTGGCTGTGAAGGAGCTAGTGCTATGAGGGGCTGCCCATGAGAAATCACTGAGAAGGTATGAGACTTTTGCAATAAGATGACAACAGTGATTTACTTTTTCTCAGGATGTATCCCAGAAAAAGGAGTATCCCTGGTGATGGTGGTTTGGTTTCCGAAAGAAGGAAGAATTCTCCCAGATGGTGAGGTCCAATCTCCAGATGTGGGTCTGCCTTTTGATTGCAAGGACTGTAAATCTCATAACAGTGATGTCCAGCTTCCCTTGGTTGAAACTATTAATCCTTGTGTTGATGTCCATCTTCCTTTCTCAAGCTGCATGTTTCTTTTTTATATATTCTAAATCTATAGTTTCAAAGATCCTTACTACAAGCAATATTCTAAAATTATACTTCAAAAGGTTATTGCAAACCTTGTTAAGGCTTAACTACAAGCAGAAAGTTCTTGTCAAAAAAACAACATCCTTAAAGCTTTAATTCAAATGCTCCTAAATCAACTTAAGACTTATATAGGTTAATTGCAAACAAAGGATAGGTTCAAAGGCCTTCTTCCATGCTTTATTTTTCTCAGTCATTATTAGAATTCATCTTTATAACTGTCCCATGGTTGGTTTCCACACATGTTACAATCACAAATACACATGTTGCCTGTATGTACCTGACAAGAAACACAGCTTTGTATTTCACACTTAATCAAAGCATAGTCAGCTGCATGTAAATCCTTCCCAACACAAGTACAAGTATGGAGGCTGTGGATTTTCCACTCAGTAAGGTGGGACTGAGCAGTCCAAGGGAGAGGCGATCAGAGCAGGGAAACGGCCTGACAGAGCTCTGGAAATATCACAAGTGACATTGAGAAGATGGATAAGGCTCACTTTCCCACAGAAGAAAAATGAGGGAGTATCAGATGAAGGCAATAGGAGCCAGGTTAAAAAAAGCAGGTGAAATGCTGCCAGAAGAAGCTGTAGTTGCTAAAGATGTACCTTGATTAAATATACAGGCTAAATTTATCTGATACATGCACAGTATTACTGAAGCAGACTGTAGGTGAGATTTAAAACTGATTCAAATAAGTAAATACCATCTCATGCATTCCTGTAGATATCATTGACTCCATATCTGATCATCAGGAAAAAAATACTGCAGGCAACATTTTCATATGTTACAGATCTAAAATTATGTTCCTTCAAATACCTTTTAAGTGTTTAGCTGTGTAAAATGTAGGATAAATTCTAAAAATCAAGCATCGTGTTTGAATTTGTACCTAAATTTAAACTCATCTTGTGAACATTTTGGGCCAGAATTTCTGTAATGTTTCCATTAAGATCCCATCTCTATTTTAATCATCACAGAGTTGCAGAAGTTAAAGCAGAAGAGGCTACATACTACAGAAATATTTTACTGGTTTTCATGCCAGCAGCCCAAAAACAATCTATCCAGTACTTTTATTTGACAGAGATGGAAGAGGGTAAGTACATGCACAGTCCAGGAACGTAACTACTACATTAGTAACTTTTCTGCCTCACTAAACAAGTTAGCTTCTTTGAACAGAATTTTAAAATCTGGGCAGTTATACAAGCAAGTAGCATCCTTTCCAGGATATCTAATATGAAGACTACAGACCCTGATTCCAAACTTCACAACCAAGTTGTTCTCTTTGCTCACAGCAACACCCAGGGGCTTTTGCCCAGCACAGGTATCATTTGTAAGGAGTAAAGCCCTTGCAGCTTTTGGATGGTGTAGGAGGTTTCTCATTTTTCATTGCTGCCATTTGGTTACCAGAAAGCAGCACAGAATGACCTGGTTTCTGTTGCTTCCACATCACATCTGTAAGGAACCTCTCCAGCTTCCCAAATCTCAACTCTTCAGCCGTGCAAAGGGGAGCCAAGTCCCCCCGGCCTGTCCTTGCAGTCTGACCCCGGTCCCAGCTGGCAGAACCACACCATTCCTTGTTGCAGTGTGGCAGGGTGGTAGAGACACTGCAACCTTCTTTGAAACATCTCCTTCAGAAACCACTCAGAGTAAGGCCACAAGATCAGCCATTTCAAGTCCATGCACACACACACACACACCCCACAGATAGCTCAGCAGAGGAAAGACAGGAAGGGTCTTTGCATGATATATTCCAGTGAGGGTTTATTGCATCCAGCATGCCAAAGGGACCAGAGATAAAAGACCAAACCATGTGGTCTGCATGACTTAAGAATGGGGTCAGTGACCAGTGAACTGCGGGCACGAGGGTGGACAAAGGGCAGCAGTCTGTAGGGGGGAGGAGGGATGAATAATTGGGGTGAGCAGTGTAAACTGGCCAATGGGGGAGGCAATCTAGTGTGGTTTGGCAGTAGTGCTGCAGAGCACCATTGGCTGAGTCCCCTCTAGCAGCAAAGGTGGGGAAAACTCTATGATATATTCTTCCAAGGCAAGGCCCTGGGGATTTCCCTGAGGGGGAGGAGTCAGAGGATTCCACAGCTTCCCTGTTTTTTCTTACTATGGAAACTTCCCCATTGGACCTCTGCAGACACATAACTAAACAGGAAAACATAAGTAAAAACAATGATTACAACCCAAAAATTTCTTTAACAAAGGAATTTCAACCCTCATTGTCCGAAAAGTTCATTGATGTAACCTGACTTCTTAACTTTTAAGTACTTTATTTCCTCCTTCAGCTTCTGGATGTTTGCATGAATCACTTATTTTTAAAATTTTAAAAGTTTAATAATAATAAAATAGTTATAAAAATAGTAATACAATTAGAGTAATAATAATTTGGACAATTTGGATTAGGAGAATATGAGACAATAAAAACAAAGAGTTATGGACTTCCAAGTACCCTTTTCTGGGCACAATAAGCCCAAAAAAGGACACCCATTAACAGAGGATTAACCCTTAAAATAAATACCCTGTTGCCTATTCATACACCTCATACATGATGCATAAATTCCATTCAAACAAAGGATTCAGTCTGGTCAGTGTCCGCTTCTTCCTCTTAATCCTAATGGCATCTTCAGGACTGAGCGAGGCGGGAAGAAGTTAGTTTCTTCTGATAAGAGAGCAATAAATTCCTTTTCTCTGAAAGATTTAGGTGTCCTGTGGCTGCTATTTCGGTGCGAGTCCTTTCTTTAAAAAAGTATCTTACATAGCATAGTTTCTATTTTAACATTATGTTATAACCTAAATCTATATTTAACACACTACTTGAGAAAATTAATACAGCATAACTTTCTAACATGACACATATAATATTCATTTTAATATTTGCGGAAAGCCAATAATAAAATACGCATTTTTCACAAGTGCACAGAAAGGTTAAAGCAGTGCATCTTTTCAAAATTTTGGTAGCTATGTCCAAGGGCGAGCAGTGAAAAGTCTATTGCTGCTTGGTTTTATAATGATACGTGCATGGTGTTATTAGCATTTGTTAGCAGCTCATTCAATGCTTAGGGTGTAGCATTGGTTTGCTTACTTAGCCAGCACCTTTAATTCTCTTAGCATTTATTGAGTATTTGCAGGAACAACCCCAGGGGCCAATACTGAGGCTGCTATTTTCTTTTTTTTACCTCAATAGTCAATTTTGGTTTTGCAGTCAGATTTAAACTGATGGACAAATCTGCTGTGCTTAATTTTTTGGTCACGAATTATGGTGAAGTGAGGTGGTAGCATAGCAGGCTTCTCCAAAGCCACACAGTTTTGGCCATGGAACCATTTATTTGCTGGTGGGGAGTAAGATTTCAATGAGGCTGCACAATTTAGTAAAGACTGAGTATTTGCAAATTTCAATTTCATGGATTTGTTACGTCCAAAGTGAAGCGATACGCGGAATAAATAGACTCCACAACCTGATGTAGTTATGAAGTGGCATGTATGTCAGCGCCAGGCACAAGCAAGATACCTCTCCTGGACACTTGTGCCCCGAGCCTCAGTCTGACTCATATCTTTATTCACACAGGTATTCCATATGCAGTACATTGCACAACCTTTCCATGCATATTCAACCTCTGGCTGTACTTGTCTTGGCCTCGCATCGTAATTAGAACCACGCTCTTCTGGGCATGTGTTGTTTGCTGTGGTGGTCACACGGGGGTCTTTCGGTGGTTTCTGAGGCTGAAGATTGTAGTCTTCCTCCTGACTGAACTTTTGAACTTTTCTCCTTTGTGCGTGCGCTTTTGGTCCCTTGGTGCTTATCTGGGTACATCTGTGAGCCTTGATCAGCTTGGAGATGGAGGAGTCCCTTTATCTGGGTTCTTTGCATCCCTTGGTCTCCTCTGGTATTGTTCTTCATGGAAGATGCTTCAGAAACTTGCATTTTCCTATGTCCTTTGTACCATGGCAGAGGTTTCTTAAGTAAACAGGTTAAAATTCAAAACATAATTCTACACGCTAAACTTTAAATGCTTAATTCATATTGCTAACTCAAGTGAACTCCAAAAATCTCTATTTCAAAAGTACATAGAGAGACAAAATTTATTTAGTTACCCGAGTGCTACACATCTATTAGCAAGGCTGTTAGAGTCTTCTGTATCTCTGCTTTTCAATGGCTTTAAAGAGTTGTTATTCTGAAGACAAAATTACTTGGATTTTATAACTATCCTTTATAACTATCCTTATATGAAAGCATTCTTAAAAACTCGCAAGAAATAGCTATAAAAAAGCTACGGCTGCTTTTTTTGCCTTTTTCCCCCCTTTTTAAAATGATTTGTGCGTGTTTGAGCAATTTAACGTTGGTATATGTCTTTACATGAAATTCACACATAGAGAACAAGGAGTCATATACTTATGAAGTAGTGGAGGGACATTGACGAACATCTGTGATTACAGTTGTAATATGTAATGTGAGATAATATATGCCATGTGAAATATGTATAAAATAAAATTGTAAAATAAAATGGTACATGTAACAAAAATCCAAAAGCTTAAGGCCACAGACAGTCCCGAGACAGATTGCCACACAGAAGCTGCAAAACTCCCGATGGCAGCAAGGAAAGAAAGCCTCATTAGCAAGCAAGAAGATGTTGCCAGGTAGGGAGATGGGATTCTCCTGGAACCATCCTGGAACACCCAAGCGCGATCAACACTCGATAAATATCTTCAATCAAGATAACCAAAGTTGTCAGGAACATACATCTGAATACCAGACTTCCCATAACAGGATCAACACCCGCCACCTCCCAAGAAACAGCATTGTCCAGCCCTGTACAGAGAAAAGAAACCTCATGCATATGCGGGGTGACAAAAGGAATGGGGGCACCTCTGCCTCAGGCAGAAAAAACTGTACAAAACAGCCCTGTTGGAAATGGCATTGGTGAATGGAAGGGGGTCCAATGTGATAGAGGTCGGATCTTGGTTCACCCAGCGCCGATCCCGGGCTCAACGCTGTCTCTTTGACTGTGGCTATCAAGGACCGTATTTTCGGTCGTGAAAATAAAATCTTTCGCTATTATTATTAATATGGCTTTCTCATTGATTACCTATATCACAGTCTTTTTCCTTCTTCCATGCCACATGAGCTTGGTTTCTTTTGCTGTCTCGGAGGCTCAGGAGAAGGGGCTTTGGGCGCTGTATTTGGCTGTTTGATGCACCTCTTGATGCTTATGCCTGTAAATACTGAAGCATACACTCTCTCTGAGGTTATTGATGAAGAGGGGTTATTGATATCTGAAATGGGTGTGTTTTGATCAGGGTTGTTATAAATGAGAAGCTTGACTAGGCTGTAGTATATAGTAGAGATAATTCATGCTATATATGTGTATAAAATATTGTAAGATCCACCTTATGTCTTTGACCACCCTGGCTGGGAGCAGAGTCTTATTCAATTAGTTCCCAGACATTATTAAGATAATATCAAGTCCGTTAACGTAAGAATGAAACCTTCCCGGGCCATGAGTGTCGACTTCCCAGGAATGGATCCGGTGTGGGCCCAGGGCTGAGAACACAGGTCAAAGGCAGGCAGGCGAGAAGGATGGGCACGGGGCAAGCGCCTGCCATGGGCTCCAGGTAGAGGACGGGAGGGGAACGGAAGGGAGGATCTCTGTGTTGTGTGCTAAGGCGGGAAAACTACGCGCCACAGCATTCAAACTGGGAGATCCGGCCATGTAGCTGGAGCCATCTTGTCTAATAGGTGTGCATGGAGGTTAAGAGTAAAGGAATGTAGGAAAAAGGGTTGGGTTAGAACCCAAGCTAGTATGGCCAGTACTAGCCTGGAAAGGGGACAGGAGAGGACTGAAGGTGGCAGGAGGTAGGTAGCTCTCCTGCGCCTTTTTTAGGCAGTTTCCTTTTCCAGACCCATCCCAAGGGGACAGGAACACGGGGAAGGAATGCCAGAACTGGGATATTAACTCGCATTACACCTCTTAAAGAATATTACAGTTGTCCGAGTTTCATACTCGGTTTTTAAGCTAAATTCTAGAACTAGAATTCAGACTTTAGAATCTAGAACAACTCAGCTGAAGGTCGGACTCTAAACCTCTAAGTGCTTAGAACAAGTGTGCTGCAGAACAGGTGCTGCAGAACTCGTCCCTGAGCTGTAAACTCGTCCTTGAGCTGCAGAATGGGCTCGGTGCTGGGCGAGCGTGGGGGCTGTGTCCAGCTGTGCCTGGCTGAGGTTGCCAGTGGCCTGAGGAGCCCAGTGCTGGTGGCCCACGCCGCTGACTGGACCCACCGCGCCTGTGTGGCTGAGCAGCGGGGCCTCGTCTGGGTCTGCCTACCCAATGGCAGCCAGCTGGAGGAGCCATTCCTGCATATTCAGAGCATAGTGCTGGCTACCCCATGGCTGGGAGATAAGAGGGGCTTCCTGGGGATGGCTTTCCACCCCAAGCACAAGGACACAGGGGAGTTTTTTATCTGTTACTCATACATGGCTGTCGCAGTGAGGGAAGTCTTGGGGCTCTTAATGTGAGAATCAGCAAGCTCCAACTTTATTGATAAGCACCAGACTTTTATACACAACAAGTAATAAACTCATGCATATTCTGTAAGCTAAACAATCTATTGGTTATACTACAATATCAGCTCTTCCTCATTCTTGAGAACTTACATTTCTACTTCTCACATCTCATCCTCATTACTGTTATCGTACTACTGCTATGCTCAAGGACACAATGTTTTTGCAGGTGCAGAAACTCAGATTAGCTGGGTTTGGTACTTTCCCAGTCCTTCCTTGGTCAGCTAACAAGAGAATGTCTGTGTGACCTCTGTCCTTTAGCCATTCCTCCACACATGGCTGAGAACTGAGTGGAAAAGATCAATACCAGTGAATTGAAGGTTTTGGCATCTGATGCCAACAAAGCTGACCCAAGCTCTGAAAGGTAGAGTTCATGTTGAATGCTACTGTATGCCATGTTGAGAAATCATTTTTCTTTGTGTTTGTTCAACCACCAATATCAACGCAGGTTGGGTATTGAGAGCAGCCTGCCAAGAGAGACTTGAGGGTGCTGGTGGGTGAGAGGCTGGACATAATCCAGCAACGTGAGCTTGCAGCTGGGAAAGCCAAACATGTCCTGGGCTGCATCCAAAGATTTGTGGCCGGCAGGTCAAGGGAAGGGATTCTGCCCCTCTGTTCCCCTTTCGGGACGTCCCACCTGCAGTACTACACCCAGCTCTGGGGTCCCCAGCACAGGACACAGATCTGTTGGAGAGTTCAGTGGAGGCCACTAAGAGGATCAGAGGGATGAAGCATCTCTCCTATGAGGACAGGCTGAGAGAACTGGGAGTGTTCAGCCTAGGAAAGAGAATGCTTTGGGGTGACCTCATTGCAGCCCTCCAGTACCTGAAGGGAGCCTACAAGAAAGATGGACAGAGACCATTTTCAAGAGATGTAGTGACAGGACAAGGAGGAAAGGTTTAGATTAGATATTACAAAGAGGGTGGTGAGGCACTGGCACAAGTTGCCCATAGGAGTTGTGGATGCCCCTCCCTGGAAGTGTTCAAGGCCAGGATAGATGGAGCTCTGAGCAACCTGGTCTAGTGGAATTTGTCCCTGCCCATGGCAGGGGGTTAGAACTTGTTGATTTTTAAGATCTTCTCCAACTCAAGCCAGTCTATGATCCCATGATTCTTTACACTGGCAGAACCTGCACATTCCCAGTCATTCTGGTTCAGGTGTGTGACTGGCCTGCTGTGAAACTACCAGAATCAGGTTTGCTCAAGGTCACACAGAAAACTAAAATGGATTGAAAAGACTGAGGAATAAGGTTGTCTTTTCTCTCCATCTTGTACTCTTGTCTTCTAAAGAGTAGTAACAGCCTTTAATCTATTATGGAATTAGCATCTGCCCGATGAGGTTTGTGCTGTAGAAGAGGATGTTTCATGACAGTAGTATACTCTTATTTATCAGTCATGTGTGCCCTGTCCCATGCCAAGATAAAAGCTAGTTCTTACTTTTTTAAAAAATTATTTTTAAGGGTTCTCCTGGAGCTTGAGGAACCAGCTGCAAATCACAACAGTGGGCAGCTGCTCTTTGGTGTGGATGGCTATTTGTATGTATTCACAGGAGATGGAGGGAAAGCTGGAGACCCTTTTGGAAAATTTGGGAATGCTCAGAACAAGTAAGTAGGGCAGGTGAAAGCTTTAAGTTTGTTCACTGAGATACAAGGTTTGGAAAGGAGAAAATGTGGAAGAATAGAGTGCTTCCTGAAAATGCTCATGCATCTGCAAGTCTGTCCAAAGCAGTATTTCAAAAATGAAAATTTGACATGTTTAAAGTCAAGTTGTTTAGAGAAAAGAGAGTTTTCTGGCTTAAGTGGGTTGAAAGACATACAAGCCTCGGGTTTATTTCTTTTTAGGCAGATAACTTTTCCTTTGAAAATGGGCAAGGAGAAGAAGGGAATTTTTGTTTTCAGATGGCTCTCATGCTGTGGTTTCTTTTTCTGCCTTTTGGACCACTTTGTTGTGAAAAGTGTTGAGGATTGTTGTGGATGGAAGAAGCCCTGATGGAAAGCCTTTCCAGATCCCTCTTGATAATCCATTCACGTCTGATCCCAAAGCCTGCCCAGAGGTTTATGACTACAGGGTCAGGAATATGGCGCTGTGCAGTGGACAGAGGGGACCCTGTCACAAAAAAAGGAAGAGGGAAGATATTCTGTGGGGATGTTGGGTAGAACAGGTTTGAGTAAATCAACCTCATTGTTAAAGGAGGGAACTATGGCTGGAGAGCAAAGGAGGGGTTGGAATGCTATGACACAAAGCTTTGCCTCAACTCCTCCATGGGTAAGGAAAAACTTTCTTGTAGAAGATTACCCTATGTGCATATTTAGTGGACTATAGCACTGTTTTTCCAGTGAAGCTAAATAATCCAGTGTTGTATATTAAATGAAATTTATCTGCTTTTTAAGATCAGAAATCCCTTCTCCCCAGCCCTGCTGTGTTGCTGTGGCATGATGCTCAGCTTATCCAGGGATTTCCCTGCCACACACTGCACCGGACAAGGTGTTTAAATTCAAAGCCTGTGTCTTTTGTGGACAGTTTTCCCGGGAAAGCCAGGAGGACAATGGATTTTATTTAAGTAGAAAGTGATACTGTGTTTTCTCCAGAAGCTCTGAGCCATGACTGTGGCTAAGGGCAGAGGACCAGGCTGATGCTGAGATCCTGAAACAAAACCTGTGGCAGATGTAGTGTGTCCCAGCCAGCAAAGTGCTGCAGCAGAATGCCCAAAAGCTGTGCTCCGGATCTGGCTGTGGGTGTGATGGGCAAAACTCACTTGCTGCCTTTGAAAAACAGAATTTGGTGGTCTTTGCAAAGCTCTTCCCACAAGCATGGTAGAAGAACTGAGTATTATTATGATGTTCCTTCAGCTGGTGGGGTGAAGACACCTAGTCTCAATGTCATGCAGATGTTCCTGGAACATTTGGATGAGCAGACAAGTGTAGAGTGTGTATTATTGACATTAGTGCAGGGAAAAAAGTGAGGACAAGAATAAAATTCTGTGGAAACTGATAATTCAGTATGAGAAAGGGCTGAATTCAATTTTAACATTGCCAGAAGCAGAGTCTTTATTTTACAAGTCTCATGACATAAAATGGCAAGAGCACACTCACTTATGCTCTGTGTTGTGTCAGTGAACCCACGAAGATTTTGATCTCACTTGCAGTTTTGATCTTTTCCCCTTCTCTAAAAATACTGGAATTGGTAAAGATGATCCCTGCTAAAGTGATTGGTACAGTCACATAGAAATAAGATAACACTTGCTGCAGGCTGATGCCTTCCTGCATTGGTTCTTGATGTAGAGAATCTTGGGTTCTTTATCTTATATAAGCTCATAATGACTGAGCCTTGATAAGCAACTACACAGAGAGGTCCTTAAAGCCCCCTCAGTTCTGTCCCAGAGTAAACTAATAAATTACCACTGAAATTTCGCTAATGTTGAACTGTATTGGTTCTTCTAGTAACTTTTATACCTGTCAGTGTCATTGAGCAACTGCTTTTTGATGCTCTCTGAAAGTAAACTTTCTTGCTTTGTATTTCTGTGTGTTTGACAGATGACATTCTGCCAATATTTGCATATGGCTGCAGCGTGGGCAATTCAGTTACTGGAGGCTTTGTCTGCAGGGCATGTGAATCACCCAACTTGAATGACCTTTATATTTTTGGTGATTTCTTGAGCAGGTGAGTCTGATTGTTTCCTCTGCAGCTCCCATTCTGTACCCACGTTTTCCTTGTCTGGGCAAATAAGTATATTGGAGCATCTCAAAATCTTTTGGGTTGGGGTAGATGAGAAACTTGGATATAGAGTAAGTTCTGTGCTTGACTATTACAACAACATTTTTGCTGGAATCTAAACTTCCTCCATTTCAGAATCCTTAGGTTAAGTTTGCTTTTGTTCAGGTCTGTTTCTCCAAAACCCAGTCAATAGTCACAGTCTTCAATGACTGCTTTTCTTGTTTCAGTAATGCATGATTTTGACAGGAACTAATTTTGATGATGTAGACATAAAACACAGGGCTTTGTTTTTCATCTAGTTGACTTATGGCTTTACAGAAAGATGAGAAGACAAATAAGTGGAAGAAGCAGGATATCTGTGTTGGCAGCACAACAGCTTGTGCTTTCTCTGGAATGATCAGGTCCTGCAGCAAATTCATCATCTCATTTGCTGAGGATGAAGCAGGTGGGTATTGTGCTGGTCACACCTTCAATGGAAACTGTACAGTCTGTTCTCTACTGTATGGAAAATTCTGTGGCTCCGGAGGGGTGCCTGGAGAGCAGGCAGTGCAGAGAGGTTTGTGGCTGGCTCAGCATGGGGGCTGGTCTGTGGCTCAGGGAAGTCTCCTGCCCTGTGAAGCTGTTGCAGATCAGGCTGATGAAAAGCTCAGGAAACCGAACCTCATGTGAAACTTTCCTTTTGTTGTTGGTCTTTTGTACTCTTTGACTAATCAAAAGACCTTATCCATGCAGTTCACTTTTTCATCATACCATCTCATCCTCACTTGAGTTCTTAGAGCTTCTCTAAACTTCTCCAGCTTCCTTAGAAAAAAATTCCTCAATCTTATTCACAACAATCCACAATTCACACTGTGGATCATGGACCAGGACTTTATCTGGGGATCAGGAAAGCCACTCATTTATATGTTTAGTGTAAAGGCCTCAGCACATGGGACACTACTAAGGTCACAAGGACCAGATCTCTCACCAAGGTGGAAGTACCAATGAACACTGTTTGCTTTTCTACAGCCTCCTGACCGAGCTATGTAATACAAAAAGAAGCTGCAAGTTTCTGGAAAGCACAGGTGCGCTTTAGCCTTGATCATTCAGCAGAAAAGAGATTTGCTTGCCAGAAAAAGATCCTAGATTTTCTGCCTGGCATATTCTGTCAGGGTTGCATGGAGATGCAGGCTTTGCTGAGAAATGTTTACAGTTTTTAACTGTTCTAACATGTGGAGTGAGTGAATGTGAAATGTCTCTTCCTCTGGTGGCCTTTTAGAAACCAACAGAGAGTTATGTTGTTTGAAAGACAACCACAGCTTTGCCTCTTGCAAGATACTCTAATTTCCCTTTCTGCTGGATTTGTTCTAGTGAGTGTTGAAGGGAAGGCACAAGGAGGATTTGTCTTCCACAGTTACCAGAAAGAAATGAGAAGCTTCTGTCTCCCACAGATTAGCCAACGTAGCTCTTGCTGAATTTTTTCCTTTTTGATATGATTATGTAATGGAAAATATATTTCTTGTGTGGTCTTCCCCTCTATTTGTAGTTTCTGGCTGCTTCTTTGGTACAAACAAGTTTTAAGAAACATGTATTTATACAGAGGAAAGCAACCTTTTCAGAGCCATGGAAGTGAGGTAATGAAGGTGCTGCCTGGAAGAGAGCTGCTGGTTCTGTGTGGAACCCTGCTGCAGCCAGGAGGTCATTTGGTGTTTCTGGGAGTCCACTGGCACGGGGCAGGGTGAGAACAAAGACATTTCTTGGACATAAGTCATGACTGAGGGGGTAGCTGAAGGAGTTTCCTTTTCTGACTACATAAATTACTGAAAAGTCAGGAAAGGGGGAAATGGAGAACTGGGATCCAGCCTGGGCACCTGAATCTAAGACCAGTTTTCTTTTTTCACTTCCATTTAGGTGAACTGCATTTTATGTCTACTTCTTATCCCAGTGCCTATACACCAAATGAATCACTCTACAAGCTCACTGATCCTGCAAGGTTTGTAATTAAAGATGGATTTCCATGCCAAATTCTTCTATCATCACCACTCTCCAGCTATCACAGTAAAAGAATGCCAAGTACTACTGATACAATGTCAGTACTACTGATACAATGTCACTGACATCTGCATCCAGACATTGGGTTTTGTTTATACACTGCACCTCTGGTGCAACTTTAATCAGTTTGAGTGAATTTGTTCCTCACTCACGATATCTGTGCACAGAGAAAGAGGAAATAGAGTTCAAATTCCTTGAAGATCTGGGAGAGTTAAGGATTAAAAGTTTCCTTGGTTGCATATCTGAATTACAGCAAAACAATGTCTTTAAAAGGACAGTCCATATCCTTTAGGTTAATTATATCAAATATCTATGATGCACATTAAATAAAAAATAAATAGCACTCCACAGTTTTCTTCACAAAGATGAGAGAAACCTGGTGGTTCATGCAGTGCTCAGATAATAACTGGAGCCTGAACTGAGTTTTTCCGGGCGAAATGTTTTTCCCCATCAAGCAGTTACCCCTGCTGAAGTCTGTTTTTTCAACAATTAGCACACATGTATTTTTTTTTGTCTCCCTAGCTTTCCCATTTTGCTAAAAAACATTAAATGGTTTCAAATCACTCTTTAGAGTACATACAGTACAAATGTGTTTGTGCTTTTGCAGAGACCTTGGACACAAACAAGCTATGTTTTTTACTGCTCAAGATTTCTGCCTTTAACAGCTTATCATTTGCCAGGAAGTGCATTTACTGTGAGAGACAAAAAAAAAAAAAAAAAAAGTTTGTGTAACCTTGCATAAACATCAAGAGCTTGAGCAGAATCTATTTATCAAAACAAATTTATCTTTTTTGTTTGTATGCTACTCCTCAATGTGTCACGAAGACCCTGTGATTTTGAAGCTTTGTGTCCATCACTTCTAGAACAGGACCAGGTACTTACTCCCTTGGCTCTTAAAATGTTTTCCTGCATTTTCCGGTTCCCCTTGTTCGCCTTAGCCCGGATGGGGCTGTGCCAGCTCTGCCCTGGCCTGTTTGCACTTTGCAGGCGTGCCCAGGCTATGCAGAGCTCCTCGGAACCTGAGCAGGCTCTGTAGCACAGCCCTGACACCTCCAGCTCCTGGAGTGACTCTGATCTTTTAATGAACGTTTCTTCTTTGATTTCACTGCTTTTTATAGGATTTCTCCGAGGGACAGCTGGCTTCTCTGGTGGGCACAGTCCCAGGCAGTGAATCCAGCATTCCTGCTTCCTATCCACACAGGCTGAAGTGTGCTGGCACGGGCAGCAAGCCACACAAAGTCTTGCTTCCAAAACATTGCCAGGGCCACTGTCATGTGCCTGATGGCAACTCAGACTTCCCGAGGAACCTGCCAGGAAAGCTGATGGCAGCAGTGCCCTGTGTCCCCACTTGAGCTTGCCTCTGCAGCAGTACTCTTGGAGACAGCAGGGTGGCACCAAATTCCTTCTGTCCTGAGCAGAGAGAAAACGAGTTAGAATGTAATTTTAAAATCAGAGAGGAGAGAGATGAAGGGAAAAAAACCCACAACCCACCAGAAATCCCCACAATCAATGCCTGCAACCCTGCTTTAGTAACCTTTTTAAAAAAATTGAAATGGTGTAGAGGAAGCACTTGCAAGGCTCTTACCATTGTCTGAAGGAGAATGCCAATCACAAGAAAATATGATGCCTTAGGTCATGCTTTGCCTTGCTTGGTGCTGTCAAGCACGCCAAATTGGAAGAACCTGCTCTTACTTGTCCTACAGTAGTTCCCTTGGTGGGTAACAGAGAACACAGGTGTGTTGTGGTTCTTTGTACCTCTCTTCCTGTCACTTAGCGTGCAACATCTTTACCTCAGGGAAAATCTGTTCAGTTGGTTTTTGTTTTGGTGCTTTTGTACTATGGGGAGCTGTCAGGGGACAGAGGAGAGGAGCACAGACACGTTTCTTTGTAGTTGTGGTTCCTTCCCTCTGTGCTGTTCCTCTCCTTTATCACCCCTCTTGCTGCAGCACTGTTGTATCCAAAGAAAATCCCAGTGAAGGTCACATTCACCAGCTGCTGTTGGGATAGGGATTTTATGGCTTGCCAGGCCTGTGTCAGCCTCTTGAATTCCACCTGTGCTGCATTCCAGGTGCCTAAAGTGCTTTCATGCCTCTTCCACCAGAGGCAAATGAGAACAGGGAATTGGGGTGTGCCTATGGAATAAATAAACTTCCCTAACAATCTCTCATATGCCTGCCTCTGCCTTTCTGTTTTCCAAGGAAAGCTCCACCAGGGAAGTGTAAATACAAGCCTGTCCCAATGAAAACAAAGAGCAAGCAGGATACCATTTCTTCCACGAGCAAGTAAGTTGTCAGGCTTTGATTTTAATGAGAAGCAAAACATAAATAAACTTACAGGCATGTGACTGAAACCTTCAGGAGTCTTAACAACTACAGCACTGAGCAGCACTGATTAAAAAATCCTGAATTTGGTTATCACATTTATGTGATAATCAAACACAGCTTCTGCTGTCTACTTGATGCTCTACCTTTGCTTAACCTCAGTCCCTGATTTTTTTTTTCCCCTAGGTTTTCCATCTTCCTTTTTCCAAGCTGCATTCTTTCTTAAAGTCCCATGCAGCTGGGGCAGGAGTAGAAACCAGTGTTTAGCAAGTTGATACTATTTTGTCTGGGATTTCCAGATATTAGTTATTATGAACAATTAATAGTCTTAAGTCTACTAGAGAAGGGTGCAAGGGTTTATCACATTCTGTCTGGAAGTAATTTTCCTTAAGTACACATTCATAATTTCTAAAATCAGTAATTTTATTTCCAAGAAAAACAAGGGTATTTTGATGGGAGAAGAGAGGTTTATAGTATGCATTTCTTCTTGCATAATTTCAGCTGTTTTTCTTGACTATAGGTCTAATAAGTGTTTCCCTCAGTCATATCTCTGAATTAGCCCTTTGCCTTAAAGCAGGAAGGCTGGACCATGTTAATGACTTTCCTCAGAGACTGTCCTTGAACTGCTAAACGAGCCTTCAACAACCATGCCTTCCAAAAAACCTTCTACCCCCACTGCAGCCACCCCAAGAGTTTCTTCTAAGAAAGCAAAAAAGACCCCATCCAAAATAAAAGCATCAACAGCAAAACCAGCTCCATCTGGTAAAGAGAGACAGAGTCAAAGCTGAAGCTAAACCTCACAAGGGAAAGAAGACTGGACACAACTCCAGAACTGCACCAGCATCACCTTTGCCAAAAAAGAAGAGCTTCCACCTAGCCAGAATCAAAGAGGTTCTTCTAAAGAAAGCAGCACTACCTAAGGTAAAAGTGGAGAAGAAAAGCAAAACAGCTTCTGAAGCTCAGTGATGTCCCAGCAAAAGCAAGTAGCCTATAAAATGGTGAAACAAAAGTGTTGAATAGTGACCAAATAAAAGAGATTTTGACTGACTTGTTGTGGTGTTCTCCTAGGTGTGTCCCTATTAATGGCAGTGTTAGCAGTCTCTACATATGTTCTATTAAACATATTCAACTTTTAACAGCACCAGCTTCCAGATCCTGCTGTGATGTCCTTTTCTGACATAAGTGGTTATGAGAGCCTGTGGTGGACATTCTGGTAAGATTTGGCTGTGTATGACTGTGTAATAAATCTGACTCTAAATTTCAGGACTTTAATCTTCTATTGAAGAATATGGAATAGACATGTCAATTACCCCACCTTTATTTAATTTTTCTTTTGTCATTTAGCTGCAATGCAGGGATGAGTGTGTTTCAAGAGTAGTTGTCTTTCAGACAATGAAATTAGATTTTATTTTTTGAAGGAGACAACTAAGATGCTCCGAGGTCTGGAGCACTCCTACTATGAGAGAATCGGGGTTGTTCAGCCTGGAAAAGAGAAGGCTCCAGGGAAATCTTATAGCTGCCTTGGAGTCCCTGGAGGAGGACTTTGAAGGAGGCCCACAAGAAAGCTGGAGATGGACTTTTTACAAGAGCAGGTAGTGACAGGACAAGGGCAAAAGGCTGCAAACTGACAGAAGGGAGGTTTAGATTAAACATTAGGAAGAAAATCTTCACTGTGAGGGCAGTGAGGCAAACGTTGCCCAGAGAAGTTGTGGATGTCTCATCCTTGGAAGTGTTCAAACCAGGTTGGATGGGGCTCTGAGCAACCTGGTCTAGAGGAAGGTGTCCCTGTCCATGGCATGGGCTTGGAAGGTGATGATCTTCTAGCCCAAGTTATACTATGAATATTTTTTTAAGGTACAGCTCACCTGCAGCTTTCATAGGGTCCAGTAAGGGCTGGAAATGTCCAGCAACTCTCAAACACCAACACAATCAAAGCACTAGAAGCCAAGCAAACCCCGCGTCAGAGCCGAGCCACGGGCTGGAACCATCCTGCGACTTCAGACCCCACGCGGTGGAAGCGGCGCCGTAACAACCCCGGTGTTAAGATCCGGGGAGATGATTGATTTGGGAAGCGGAGCCGGGAGCGCCCTTGCGCTCCGGCCCCCGGAGACAGCCGAGCCCACGTCGTCAGTTCGGAGCTCCGACGCTTCGCTCGTCTCCCACCACCGCCCTCTGCAGGCGCCGTGCCGGGATGCAAAAGGCGACCCCCGCCGCCCGCTCTTCCCGGAGCCCCCAGCTCGGTCAGGGGAGAAACAATAATTAAATTAAAAAAAATCAAATCACGAAAACCTCAGCAGGCCCCAGCGAGGATCGAACTCGCGACCCCTGGTTTACAAGACCAGTGCTCTAACCACTGAGCTATAGAGCCACGCAATCGGTGTGTTCCTGCCGACAGCTCCTGTGCCGGTGCGGGGCAGCCTCCCCCGGCGGTGCTGCGCGGTCCCTGCCCTCCGCCGGGGCTGGGCCCGGGGCAGCTCCTTGGAACCGTCTGTGGGCACCACACCTGCGGCCCCCCGGGCTTGAATTGGGCCTCTGGAGGTCCTCCGGGAAAAAGCTGCCCTTGGCGGGGGAGGGAATCCAGCTCCCGGGCCACCCCCGCGGCGTTACCCGAGTGTGACAGGACGCCTTTCTCGGGCTGATGAGGAGGCGGGCGCACCTGCCGCGAATTGAGGGCGGACGTGCCTTGGAGAGAGGAATTTCGGTGGCACAGGGGAGAATTGCTCCCAGGAGTGACTCTCGCTTCTCCCGGGCGTCCTCCACGCTGAGAGGGAGGGAGCAGCTGCTGCCTCAGTGGAGGTTTTGGGAGGTAAGACTGCACAACACCTGGTTTTGTGCGGAGTGGGGAGACCGTCACTTTAGGCAGATGATAGCTTCGGGTTCTAATTCTCCTCAGCTTTTGTGAAATCACTGTTGCACAAAAACCGGTTAACTCTTGCAGATAAACCACACGTCTCGTTTGACTGGGGTGTGAACCCGACAGCAAGACAGGAAGTGTGGAGCCTTCATTTTTTGATTTTTACTATGGAAGTTTGAAGACATTTGAGGATTTTTCTCCTTTTCTTTGCATGAAAGAACCAATCTGTCACATGCTCCATGAAAGCTTAGGTGAAGGTGAGAAGGTGAGCTGTGCAAAGGAAGTGGAGAGACTGTGGAGTTATAAATCCTGCAGCTCTGCTGTACTCCAGTCATGTTCTGGAAAAGCAGACATGATTTGCTGGGTGCAAGCCTCAAGCTGTGTGTGACCAAAAGTAAAGCTCCTTGAAATAAGAATAGACAGAAAAAGCTGCATTAAGGAGCTAAAGACCTTTCATCCATCCCACACTCCACAAATCATGAACTAGGTCAATTTCCTCTTTTTTTTTTCCCTTGAGTTTTATTTCACCTTCTCTTTAGAAATGGATATGATTTCTGTGGACAAACTAGATCAGTCCTGGTGAACTCTGTCTTGTTGTTTATGTAAGGCACTAAAATTACTTTGAAATATCTGCTTTTGACCTCTAATGTGGCAGCTGATAAATTCATGAAGTTGCAAATTTCTTGGATGCTTTTTTCCCCCTTTCCTTTGAAGATAGTGACTCTTTAGAGGAACTACAGCTCTTCCAAAGAGGGCTAAAATGTCTGTAGTGAGTGTTCTGCTAATGCCTCAGGGAACTGGAGTATAAACATAGATTGTTTTGTAACCTTCAAGTAGGCAGGAGCAGAACTGTCTTACGCTTTTCATGGTATAAGACAAGCCTACCTTCATCAGCATAACACAGCTGAGCAGCAGGAAAAGATGTATTCTGAGAGCAGAACAGTGTTGAAATAAGTTTTCTTTGATAACATGGCTACCTGCCAGTATTGGGCTTTTAAACTTAGGTTCAAATCTGTAACTGTTGTGATTGCCCTGCTTCCAGATGCCTTTTGCTGCCTGCTGAGAGCTCCCTACAAGGTGGGCTGCACTTCAAGGGCTGTGTCAGAGTGTTTCTTAGTCAGCCTGGGTGGGATTCAGGAGGTGTGGTGGTGGTACTACGCTATCAGTAAGCCCCTTGGCTTCTCTTTGTAATGAAAATGAGGAAATGAGACACTTCTGGGATGTAATTCATCTTACCTGAAGGTAAACCTCTACAAAAAGTCATCCAAGTTCTGGTGTAGAGGTGCCTGTTCCTCAGCTGGCTATGAAGGGAGTCGATGCAACCCTCACAGGAACTTCCCCAGCCTCAGTTATAAATGGTAATTTAGTGGAAATACCACAGCTGGTTATTTCTTACAAATTTTAAAATCTTGTTTTAGCTCATGTTTTGTATTCAATGTTTCAACGTGGATAATTCCTGTGGAATATGAAGAGCAATTATTTTTCTAAGGATTGATTGGGTCAAAACTGCAGAACTACATCTAAAGAAGACCCTATGATTCTTTCTGCAACTAGACCCACACACATGTGAGAATTAAGCATTTAAGCCATAAAATGCCTGTCTAGTCTGCTGTTCATGACTGTTGAAAGCCACTAGGTGGAACCTAAGGACTGCATCAAAAGATTAGGAAAATAATTTAAACAGATTTCAAATGCTGAAAAAAGTGAATTTTTACGATGCAGGTTTTTAAGAAAGATCTGTAGGATGACTGACCTTTAAAGATGTGCCAGACATCTAAAGATGCACATTTATATATGCTATCTAAAATTTCTTCTCTAGGCCCAGACTGAGCACCAAGCTAGAAAATAGGGTGGTTAGTGTAAGAATAGGTGTGGTCACTGGACAAGTCAGTGTTTAATTAACCCCGTGTAAATCTGGTGTCAATCACAGATGTCACCCGTGCTGCTGTGAGTTTTTGCCCGTCTCCTTAAGCACAATGAGCTAATCCCAAGCACATTCCATGATTTTACTGCCATATCTTTCATTCAGGGGAAACTAAAGTAATGCCTCCTCAGACACCCACTCTAAGGAAATTATTGGAAATCCTAGGAAATTATTGGAAATTCTTTTGCACTGCTGTATTCCCTTTTCCAAACTCCTTTGCCTCGATTGCCAACCAGTTCCTGTGTTCAGTTTTGCTGGTGTTTCACAGGGTTCGGTTCTTTGCTGCACAAAGCAGCTTTGGGCTGCAGTTGTGTAAAATAAATAGTAGCCAGTGTTTCCTCTGCAGACCTGGTGCGCCTCCTAACAGGTTGTCAGGCTTGCCCACCTTTGTCCTCCACACATCTGACTCTGTATCCTGGTGCAACTGGGATTATCTCAGCAGAGGTACAGATCAGCGAAACTGGCACGCTTGCCTTTCCTTGTTAACCTCTGGGAGAAAGGAATTGCAGCACAGCTTCAGTCTTCATGTAAAATGGGACATTCTGTGGGTTTTAATTGTTCAACAGGTTCACTACTGTTGGTTTTCTTTCTTAAAGAAACTGTAGTAACCTAAAGGTGTCTGAGTTTAATGCAATTCATTTTAGTTGGCAAGTGCTGGAGGATTACTTTGTTTTGTGCAAATACAAGGGTTTTTTAAAAATAAAATAGTATCAAAATCAGAGAAACACTTCCTGCTGATTTTGGCTTTTGGAGGCAGTCCATAGGGTATTATAGGCATGTAATAATCTCAACATTTGGTTGAAGCCTGCGTTGTTTTCTGAATGTGAACCTTTCCAAGTCCTGTTTGACTGAGTTGTGTGTATCACGTGGTTTTGCAGTTTTGACCCAATCAAGCCTCAGAAAAATCGTTGTTTTTCACATTATGCAGGAATGATCCACTTTGAAACATTGGATACAAAACATGAGTTAGAATGAGATTTTAGAAACAGAAGAAATAACTTGCTGTGGTATTTCCACTAACAATTACCATGTATGACAGAGGCTGGGGAAGTTGTTGTGAAGGCTCTTTCCAGGTTTTAGCTTGTGCATTGCTTGCGCTCCTACTCCGAAGTAGCATGAGAGATCCTGGTGTGTGCCCTTCCTCTTCCCTCAAACTCTGCTCTCCATGGGAAAGAAGTTCAAACATGCAACAGATGCGGTGCCCTTCCAAAAGCAGTTTGGCAGGCTCAATACTCTTTTTTTGGACAAACATCCATTACCACATACCAAAAAAATCTTGCCTTTTTAACAACATTTTTGTGTGGCTTTGAAGAGAGAAAGGGATTGATGTTTCTGTGGAAATTTAGTTTGTTTTGTTCCTCAAAAAGGTGACAGAGCGTACAAGGGAAATGTAAAGACAATCAGAATCCCCTCATCTCTATTTGCTTGTAGCTCTGTTCATGTAATGGGTGTCCATTCATAAGGGTTCATGTTGTAGTGTCCATTGCCAGTATTTGAGCATCAGTAGTTTTCTGTGGAGAAGCATCACTATTCCCATGTTCTTATTTCAGGGTAGCAGTTCTGTCTCTGCCTCATTGTCCTCTCCAATTGTGTTTTTACTTAATGCAAGGGATCCAAACAGAAGAGATGTTGTCTTCAAATGCTTTATGATTTGATCTTCCTGGAACTAGAAAGGAGTAAGTGAATTTTCTTTGCTTCAGGGTTATTTCTCTGATCCAGACCAGATTTGAAGCTATTTGTTATAACAACTTCACACAACATATCCAGTGGCACTTAGCTGCCACACTGCACCCAGTGGTGGAGGTGGAAAGCCATCTATTATCGGCAAAAGGGTCTGGGAAGTTTGATAGGAAACAGCTTTTCATCAAATAGGTTAAAATATAAATAACTCAGCAAAGTAGTGAAAGAGCAAAGTATATTTTATTCTAGTTTTAGAAAAAAAAAAATTTTGTCTTTGAAATAGAAAGATACATAGTTTTTAGATTTAAAGGGGAAGAAAAAAGCAGGAAATAGCTGACCCAGAGCTGTGCATGGGCTGGTCAGTCTGTCACTACATGTGTATTTATGTCTGAATGTTACATGTAAACATGTTTGTGCTGCTGGGCAGAGTGTAAACAGTTCTCCCCCTCTGGAGATCACACCCTGAAGGTCTCTGCTGAGTTGTTGGTTTCCAGAAAGTGCAGGAATGTAAGGACCATCCCTGAGGCTGTAAATCCTCTCAGATTTGTCTAAAGTCACCTGGCAGATTTGAAGGTGTCATGGTTTGACACTGGCGCAATGCCAGTGCCCCCATGAAAATACATTTTCCCTAGTGTCTGCTGTGAGATGTGACCAGGAATAGAGGAAAGCAGGCTCCAATTTAGGAATAAAGGGAAAAAACTTTATTAACCTATAATATATAAAAGAAACACACAGAACTCAAAATGAAAATCTTCCAAAAACATTCCTTCTCCCCCCCATCAAATTCCCAATACATCACAGTAAGAGAAAACTTTAGATTCTCAATTCAGTTACCACCCCTCAGATCACTAACTCTCAGTCTATGACCACCCTTCAGATAATCAATTCTCAGTTCATCAAGAAGAGAGGAGTTCCTCTTGTACCATGGGCTTCCCCTGGAAACACAGTTGAAACCTCTTGTGTTTCCCCGTCACACGTGGCACCACCTGGACAACGTCTGACATAGTGACATCTTCCTTCCGTGCCCAGTGCTCTCACCACTGCGCATGGACCAGAGCTGCTTCTAGGGTTTTCCTTTTAAGGGTGCTTTGCCCAGTTCCAAAAAGAGCACAGTCTCTTACTTTCAGGACACCTGTCCCTGCCAAATTTCACCCCCTGGGGCTGAGGGGTCACAATAACAGAGATCTTCCTCTTCTTCCCTGAAGATCGAGGGCACCACCACCCTCCTCACCTGCTGTCTCTGTTCACACACTCCTTCACATCACATCACTGCACTCTCCTGGCTCCAAGCCATTGCCTCCCCCTAAACGCAGTCTCTGTGTCACAGGAAAAATGGTTCTGTCCATGGCTATACAAGAAAAGTCCAGCCAAAGTTAAATAAATGGGCAGGGGATCTTTCTCTTTTTGATACCTTTAATTTAAAGCAATCAGCTGAGGATGGGGGTGCCTGACATGTCCACTATTCCACTGTCTCGGGAGTGACTCAGAGAAGAAGGAAATTGCAACAGCTTTGTCCCCTACAGGACCGAGCTGGGGGTCCTGTCCTCACAAGAGTGCTGAGGTATACCGAAGTCCATCTGTCTGCCAGTCCAGGGGTCCTCATTCATGCTGTGGTCTTCTTTAGCCAGGGTGGGGGGTGACCGAGGCTTCCAGCATCCCTGCAGGCTCGGAACTCTGTTCTTGACATATAGACCCCACTCTAATCCCTCAATTTTGATTTGGCTCGTTGCTTTTGGGGGTTTATCAGATGAGTTTGAGGGCTTTCACCCTGTTGCACCCTGGGTCTGGGATTCATTTACATGTCTCCTGATGTTACTCTCCTTTCTTACCGTAGAGAAACAATCATTTCCGCGTCCCAGGCAGGGTGATACCGATACAATACAGCGTTAACAACTACATTAGCGTACCAATCTGTCGGGGTGCTATCTCCCGGGAAACAGCGGGCTACGCCCAGCAGCTGTCCCTGCAGGAAAGGGGCTCGGGGCTGGTCCCTGCTCCCCGTGCTATCCCCGGGGTGCCCCCTCCCCGGCTCAGGTGGGACCCGTGCCCCAGGGCGGTCAGCCCGCCGTTCCCGGACGGGCCGGTCCTCACTGACACCGCCCGTGGGGGCTCCCCCGGCCCCGCCGGGACCCGCGCTGGGGAGGAGCCGCTCCCCCGCTCCCGCATCATCCCCGGCCCGGGCGGGACCGCGCCGAAGGTGGGGTCGTGCCCCAACACTCCGGGGCAGCCCAGCAGCTTTGGAGAACAGGTAGTTAAAAGTATACTGTTAACAGAACATTACAACACGAAATTATAAACCATCAATAGTTAGGACTCCCACTTGGCAGTTATTGGTTTCAGTTGTGAGCTTTGCAATTAAAAAAAAATGGATAATGTTATGAACAAAACAAAGGTTATCCATTTTTTTAGCAGCCCCTCCCCAGCGCGGGTCCCGGCGGGGCCGGGGGAGCCCCCACGGGCGGTGTCAGTGAGGACCGGCCCGTCCGGGAACGGCGGGCTGACCGCCCTGGGGCACGGGTCCCACCTGAGCCGGGGAGGGGGCACCCCGGGGATAGCACGGGGGGCAGGGACCAGCCCCGAACCCCTGTCCTGCAGGGACAGCTGCTGGGCGTAGCCCGCTGTTTCCCGGGAGATGGCACCCCGACAGATTGGTATGCTAATGCGGTTGTTAACGCTGTATTGTATCGGTATCACCCTGCCTGGGACACGGAAATGATTGTTTCTCTACGGTAAGAAAGGAGAGTAACATCAGGAGACATGTAAATGAATCCCAGACCCAGGGTGCAACAGGGTGAAAACCCCCAAACTCATCTGATAAACCCCCAAAAGCAACGAGCCAAATCAAAATTGAGGGATTAGAGTGGGGTCTATATGTCAAGAACAGAGTTCCGAGCCTGCAGGGATGCTGGAAGCCTCGGTTGCCCCTCACCCTGGCTAAAGAAGACCACAGCATGAATGAGGACTCCTGGACTGGCAGACAGATGGACACAGGTGTACACTAGCACTCATGAAGTAAAGACCCCCAGCTCTGCCCTTTAAGGGACAAAGCTGCTGCACTTTCCTCCTTCTCTGAGTCACCCCTGGGAGCGGTGATGGCGAAACGGTGAAACCGTGGACCTGTTGGATGCCCCCATCCTGAGTTGTTGCTTTTAATAAAGGCATCAAAAGGAGAAAGATCCCCTGCCCATTTATTTCAGATAACCCTTTTTTTGTTCATAACACAAAGGCTACTCCATCACTTCCTCCCACCTAGGATTCTTCTCAACTTCTCTCGGACATCTTTCACTTGCACAAACCTGCATCACACTTGCCCATTTCCGGCTATTCCATCTCTGTCTCTCACCTCATTCAACTCCAGGAGGAATCAGCATTTGTAAGGTTTCCATCATCCAATAAAAGGGTTAAAATCTCAGGCTCTGCCTGTGCAGAGCTTCCATGCTGGCTCTGCCCTGGCTCTGCCCTTCTCCTTCTCTGCTGGCCATGCTATCAAATCTCAAGGTGGCACAGGCACAGACACCAGCTCTCCCTCTCTCTCCCTCGGGGCTGGGGGGGTGCCCAGTGTCTCTCAGGGTTCCTCCACCCTTCCATCCTGCAGGGGCCTTCCCCTCCTTCTCTGTCCGAGGCCCCAGCCTACCTCCCTGCATGGCCTCCCCTGCACAGCCAGGGCAGGGCAGCTCTGACCTCTTTCATGGAACCCAAGAGAGTTTTCCCCTGGGAGTTCTCAGCTGTTAACCCCCTGTGTTCTCAGAGGTGTATCCATGTCCTCAGTGGCCACACCAGGTGCCAATATTCGAATCTGAGCACCTATTGGTTTGACCGCAGCATCCCAAAAAACTCAGTTCCTCTCAAAGCAGGACAGAAGCTTACTTGGGAGAGGAGTAGGCAACCAGGGTGGTTACATGAACCTCCTTTCCAGAGAAAACCAGGCTAAAAATGAACTGATCGTATTTCCCAAGGAAGATTTTAAATTCTTTTGCAAAGCAGGTGATTCAGGAATGCATAAGGCAGAGGAACCAGGAGATCCCAATCCTTCCTCCAGTATGGATTCTGCTACTTAACTCTGTGCCCTCCCTCAGGCCTTCCGGAGGGATGGTAGGATGTTTGTTGGTAGCACAAATGCAAAGTCCTATTATCATCAGTGTAAAAATAGACTTGGAATATTTCAAGTGGGCTGTAATGGAATAAAAATGTAGCAACAGGATGTCTCAAAATAAAACTTTTTGGGATGGTTTCTCCCAAGGAGCTGTAAAGCTATAGGTGCTGAGTTCCTTTTGCAATTCAGTGGGCGGTAGGGAACTGGGAATGTGTCCCAGCACAGTCAGCATTGCTGTGGATGGGAAGCCGTTGTCTCAGCCATGGCCTGTTTGCAAGGGTTTGGATATTTGGCTCCACTGAGGATGCAGCCACCCATACAAGACACAAATGTGTGGGTCTGCTCTGGGCTTCAGTTGCTGGGAAGGGCAAAAGAAAAGACCTGTCACAACTGTCACACATTAAGCACCTTCTTCAAGTGCTCCCATTCCCTTTCCTGTGAAACATATCCGAGTCCCAAAGGATGACAGTCCCTATGCTAATCAAGAAAGAAATGGGTTTTTTTTCCTGAAGCTCTCTTAAGGTATATGGAGGAAAGATGCTCATATAATAAATATTACATAAACTGTGAAAAGCCAATTGTTGCTTAAGGGCTGTACATGATAACTGAAGCTGGGTGATTTGTGACTCCTGGAAAAAGCAAATGAATTGAAAATGTTGTTTTGTTCCCTGCGCATTTTGCCATATGTTTGCTGCTAGAGACAGCAGTTTGTGGATTAGTCACACAAGTGTCTGTGTGTTATTCTCGTGTGCAGTCACTTCAGAATATCCTGCCCTGTCACTTCAGAATATCCTGTTCAGAGAGCTGCCCTCACCACCCTGAGATGGGCAGCTGGAGAAATGACTGGAGACCAGGTGTTTAATCCCCCTGGTAGGGTTGGACACCAAATGGGAATGGGAATAGCTTCCCTTCTCTGTTTGTATGGTTAAGCTGGATGGACTTGCAGGCCTTGTCTCCATACAGGCCTGTCAGTGGTTCTGTGGACAAGATTTGATGCTCAGTAGCTCTGCCCTTCTCTCCCAGGAGAACACATTCATCTCCCTGCTTACTGGGCTGGGCCAACATGTGCCACAGAACAAACTGAATAGAAAAAATGTGATTCTGCTCCCAGCCTTATTCTAGTAATTGGTAGAACCACTCCTCCCAAGGTTGCTATTGTGAAGCTTTTCTGAGTGCAGTTTAGAAAGGTTTTGGAGACCAGCTTTTGAGTGATCAGCTCCTCTTTGATACTATTTCCAGCCGCCTCCCATTGATGATGGAAAATTTCTCCTCCTTGAGTTTTAGGCAGTATTACTCTTTCAAAAGTATGCTTTGATTGACAAAGTATTTCAGGTTTTCCAAGAGGTAACTTGAGTGTTTCCAAGTCCCTTCTTTGCTTCTGAAGGACCAAATTCTCTGCAGACCCTTGAACATCCTTTCTTCTGAGTAACCTTGGACCCACAGTTAAGCTTTGTGATTGGGTTTGTGTCTCTTTTGCCATTTTTCCTGGTTTTGATTGGTTTGGAAATCCTGAGGGTACGGCCTTCCTGAGGGTAGTGTCTGTTTTCTTTGGCTTTCCCAAATTTAATACATGACACAGTGCTGAAAATAAACGAGAAGGGAATGACTAAAAATGTTTTGAATCTTGAGGGTTTGGATTAAGCTTTGTGTGAAGCAGTGGGTTTGAGGTTTGTCTCTGCTAAATTAACTCACTATATAGTAGGGCACTTCTATCTATCACTGAGGTCTCAGTTCAGGCTCAGGCAGGTGATCCCGCATCCTTCAGTGCAGGCATCCAGTCAGCACTCCAATGGCTTTGACAAATCCCCTCAAGCAGAATTGTCAAGCTGACTCCATGATCTAATGTGTCCAAAAGCGTTAAAAGGTCCACTGGGAATCTCAGAGGGGACTGATGTGATTAAATCACATCTGCATGGGGGGATAAACTGTTCTTGAGTGTAATTCATAAATTGGAATGTTGGACTGCTGTAATCAAACTCCAAGGGAGCCTTTCTGTAGGGCATCAATATCAGCTGCGTCTCTTCATACATGACAGGTCTGTTTCAAAGCTTATACATGCCGGATAATCGTTCTCCTAACTAAACTTTAATTGCAGGATGCCTCAACCTGCCAGAGCATAAAGAAGGGAGCTTAAGCATCTTAATTCACTTAGGTGACTGATTCATTAATGCTCCTAGAGTTAGGCTTGTCCCTAATGTCTACTTTGCCATTATGTGAGTGTCCTACCTACAGAGGACCCAGCTCTGGTGACCTTTCTACTGGTGCAACCTTAGGCAAAAACTTAATGAAAATTGCACTTACCTTTTGCTTAATCATGGCTTTTCTTTTGGTGGAAGCAATTCTGGCAGTAGATAAATCAGACCAGTGGTGGATTGCTGCTTTTCTGTAAAAAAACAACCAACCAAACAAACCAAAAACCAACTAATTAATTTTGCATTTAGTTTTACAGTTAAAGCAGAGTTGCTTCAAGGTTGAAGCCACTAGTGCCCATTAATATGCTCCAGGAGATTATGCCTGGGAAATTTCTCTTTCAGACAGTTCTGGAAAATAGAAATGTTCGTATCTTCAAGTAAAGAAAAAGCCATCCATCCCTATTTATCGTAAATGATTAAGTACATATGAAGCACCAAAAAAAGATGTGCTTTTAAAGAAAGACTCAGCTATTGTAGTTTTGTAGAACAAGTGAACGAAACTTGTTTGGATTCTTCTCAGAATAGATACACACATTTTTAGAGTCCTCAGGAGAACAGAAAAAGAAGCAGAAGTAATGCAGAAGCACTGGTTTAATCTCCAGTCTACCAGCTACTTCTGCACTAGTGTGGAGTGCATGTGGTCAGTCTTAAACCATTCTTATGGCTCACATAGTTATGCTTAACATTTGGAGTCCTTGGACATGTCTATGAAACGAGATTTGAGAGACCTACATAACATTTAGTGCTCAAAGTTGAGAGGGAAAGGCAAAGAAGTGTGGGTTGCTGGTACCCAGCCCCTTAGAGATATCGTTGTGCTGAGAGTTCTTTGTAAAAAACAATTCCTGCTACATATTGTGGGATGTCTGGAAAATAGATAGTAATAAATACATCATTTTATGTGGAAGATGGATAATTCAGTGCCTAAGAATGTGAACTGGAGGATAAATCAATGCAAAGAGACTTTCTGTTCTTTGGTGTTCATTTCCCCTTTTTCTTTCCCTAGTGAATATTCCTCAGCAGTCCCAGCAAAGGGATGTTTTTACAAATGTCTTGCTGAAATACTCAGACCTAGCTGTGTTTCCTCATGAGAATTCAGAGGTGCAGAGAAGAACGTGCATCGTTGCAGCTCATGTTTAAGGCAGCAAGTAGCAAGTCAAGGCACTTTCAAGATTAAGTTGTTGTTTGTAGCAGGACAAATGGTCACTTCTAAATCACTCTGACATGGCTAGTGAGAAGTAAAGCACAGTGTTGTTTCCTCTGAACTCCTGAATTTACTGTGATACTTGTACTACATGAATCTCAGTTTAAGCTAGTCTCTAGTTGCCTCTTCCATTTTCATTTTACTCTAGTTTGCCCTGCAATGACTCCCTTTAGACTGCTAATTCTATAAATCTTTGTCACAAAGGGTCACTGGGCTGGGGAGAAGAGAGAAAAATCTGTGAACAAAAAGAAGTCTAATATGCTTTCTCCATTAGATGCTGTGTCAGACGTAGGTTTGCTTGTTCCAGCCTGATTTAGCTAATGCAGATGTCACTGCTAAATGCAAAAACTAAATACCATCTAGTAGGGGTTTGTAATTAGTTTGTTTACAGAAGCACTTACAGGAACAGTTTGGTTCAGCTAGAGCTGATCAATCAAACTTCAGCTGAAGAAACCCCAGAGAGACTCTTTCTTTTCACCTGACCTGTTGGGAGACAGATTAGAAGATACTGATAACACCAGCAGCTATTTGCTGCTGCAGTGTGTGTTTAATGTGCTTTGTGCTTGTTTGGGCAAAACAGGGAGAGACTGCTTTTTCCAGCTTAGTTGCAATGCTGCTTCTTTTACAAATGCACCTTTGCCAAGAGAAAAAAACAACTGAAAGCCTGATAAAATGGAAGATTATGTAGATGAAAATGTCAAAGCCCTAGGGCCCTGACCACAGCATTGTTTTGCTGAATTGGCAGAGCCTGAAAACCTTTTTCTCATACTTCTGACCTAGGGTTGTTCCTTTAAATGCCTTTTCCAAGCTCATTTTCCCAGTTCCCATTTTAGCATCCCTCTAGTGGTGCAACTGAAGGAAGCTTAAAGCCTGTCTGCTCTTGAAGTGTTGCTTGCTAAAGGAGCAGAAGTGAGATCAATACTTATCCTGAGGATCAGGGTGTTGTGGGCCAGCCAGGAATGATGTGTAGATGTTATTGCTGGTGTGTGGTACCCAAATACAGCCTCAGAGGTGGAAGCAGTGTTTTCAGGAGTGTATGTTCCACATCCACCTCTTCAGTTTTATTTTGCTGATGGGCACTGCCAGGTGCAAGGAGTCCTGGGTTCCTGGTATCACTCCTCACTAGCGGAAGACAACAAACACATTGTCCTTGAGGAAGCTTCTTCCTTAAGCGCTCCTTATGCTTGGATGTAGCTGTCAGACTTTGTGTGATCACTTGGTGTGACAGGGCCTTGCAGGTCCCTGTAGGTATTCCCTACATTCTGGGTGCCCATGACAGGCACAGGTGAAGGTACTTTGTCTTCTTGGCACCATGACAGGTTGAGCTTCACAAAGCTCTTCTGGCTGATCGTGAATTGAGCTGGTCTCTGTGGTTAGAAACAGAGTTAGTGGGACATACAGCTGATGTACTTTGTGGAGGATGAGCAATTTACATGAGTTACATAGCAGGTCAGAGGAGAAGTGAAGGACATGGAGTTTCTTACTTCTAGGGGCAAGCTGCGTACCCATGGTACATGCTGTAAAGCCCAGATCCTGCCTTATACCATGCTGATCTATGCTAGATGACAGCCTGAGCCTATAACAATCTAAACTAATGATTTTAAATGACAATTTGAGCTGTGTAATTCAGAACTGGGCATTCTTTTGAGGTACTTACATTTCAAACTGCTTATGCTTAACATCCTTTTTGTCTGTCATAGTTGCTGCTGGATGGAAAAATCATTCAGTTAGTGGGATGCTATTTAATGAAAATAATTCCTTATGTCTGAATTTATAAACTGTGATCAGTGCCAATAAAAAATCTGTAGGTGATTCCATCAACAAAATCTTCATCAAGTGCTCCCTTCTGGTGTTTTCTTTTCACCTCAGAAGCAGGGAGAAGAAAGTGAGACCTTTTCAGAGCTCTAATCTGCAATTGTCCAATGAAATTATGAGATTTGAATTACACACTGAGGTTGAAATTGTCCTTCTGCAGGAAAAGGCCATCATCTGAAACTGTCATATCTGGCATATATAAAACTGCACATTTGATAATTTGTCCAAAAACAAATAAGGGAGATGTCTTTGTCAGCCAGAATGTCCCACCTTGCAGATTTAGAGCAGGATGTGACAGTGTTCGCAGGGGTCCCAGGATGAGGGAAGAGATGAGAAAGTTGACTCCATGTTTCAGAAGGCTTGATTTATTATTTTATGATATATATTATATTAAAACTATACTAAAAGAATAGAAGAAAGGATTTCATCAGAAGGCTAGCTAAGAATAGAAAAGGAATAACAAAGGCTTGCGTCCAACCAAGACAGTCCAGACAGCTGGACTGTGCTTGGCCATTAATTAGAAACAACCACATGAGACAATCACAGATCCGCCTGTTGCAATCCAGAGCAGCAGATAATCATTGTTTACATTTGTTCCTGAGGCCTCTCAGCTTCTTAGGAGAAAAAATCCTAAGGAAAGGATTTTTCAGAAAATGTCATGGCTACAGCCAAGCCCCACACTACCCCATCCATCCAGAGGCCAAGTCAGTCTTTCCTGCGTGCAATCCCACCTGCCTTTCTGTGTCAGGGCCTGGCAGCTGATGATGTGCAGCATCACTGACCCACTGGATCACATACAGATTGAAGCCCAGCATTAGCAGACTGCCATCTGTTTCTGGAACAAAGACCATGGCACAATGCATGAAGACTTTATTTGCCTTTTACTATTTATCATTGTTATCTGACTTTCATCAGTAGTTCTGCTGGATAATAGCAGTAGGAAAACATTATGGAAGTGTACCAGAAGACTTGATGTCAGAATTATCAGTTACACTACCTAATAGATAACATCCTTCTGGTAATACAGGCTGTTTATCAATGCATCTGTAGATGAATTTCTTTGAAGAAAGTGCCTAGGGAGGGTGTTTTTCATGAGCTTGGAGAGAGAGGAAGTATATCAGGTTGAGAGTGAACCTGGAGCTGTGCAGAGGGTTTTTTGACAGACATCACATGCAGGGAGAGATATTGACAGGTGGAGCACAGGGAACTCATGAACAATGTGGGGACAGGTCACGTGAGAAGAAGACAAATATGTACTGGGGAAATTACAGAATGTGTCTCAAGCACTGCCAAGCTTTCTGCAACTGCCCATGTAACACTAAAGAGAGCTCCAGCATCTATTGAAGTCATTTACAAATGTTATATTTGCCCAATTATCGCATCAAGGAAAAAACCAAACAAAATTAAAAGTTGCAGCAATTTTAATTGAATAGCTTAAAATATATAAAATCAAATACACTTGAAATATTAACAATATAATTCGGTTAAAATAAGGGATAATTTGGTTCCAATAATAGCACATAAGCAAAAAACCGCGTGGGGTATGGAGTGCAGGGTCCTTGGACTCCTGCCACCTCACATACAAACGTGCCAAACACAAATTCCCCCTTTTATGCCATACGTCAATGCCGTCTCCTCCCATTTTCGATTCATCACACTTCTACCTCTGCCCTCATCACCACCTTTATTGTGCATGCTCCACCACTCTTTTAGGTGGTTGCACCACTCTTGGGGGTCATCACTGATGAAGGCCTCTCCTCTTCCTCTGTGTCCTTTAATTCTCCTTTGAGTTACACATGCGCACCAGGCCAGTATAATGTAAGCCAAGACTGTCATCATGTAAGCCAATATTATATTTAAGCATCAAAGCAATAAATTTCATATAATTAACATTTTTCTGGGACTCAACCAGGGTTTTCCTTTTCTCTGTTAATTTTATCTCTTGCTTCTTCCTGCCTTGATCATCTGCAGGGAAGGGGAGGGTGGTACCCCTCCTCTCCCTTTCTTGGCATTACTCCTTTTAACTGCTTTATTTGTCTGCAGGAAAAAAGGGGGGTGGAACCCCTCCTCTCCCTTTCTTTCTCTTTTAAACTGTTTTATTATTTCCAAATATTAATTACTGTATCAATATTGATTACTGTTTCAATTTTATCAGCACAAATCATACCTATTTACCACACAACCTGCATGAAAGCTCTAAAGAATGGAATCACATGCTCATGTATGAGGTCATAGCAGGTCACTTCTCACCCCCTTAAGCCTGTCAGCTGAGTGCATCAACGATTCAAGGAGAAGCATGGAAAAGTCTTCTGGGAACAGCAATGCTTCAAATCGGTATGGCTCCTGCAGTTCTTGTGTCTGGTGCTGCATCTGCCAGCTCAAGTGATGTGGTGAACCTGAGCTGTAGGAAGTGGCAGGAAGCTCATGCTCTCCCCACTCTTTGGATGAGGCAGCTTGTAACTTGTTTGAGCAGGAGGAGTTCCCAACTAGTTCCTGATTGATTTGGCTCATGTGCAGCAGGGAGGATAATTAATTGTTTCTGTTACATCTCTACACACTTGTCTTGCATTCAGCAGCAAGCCTGACATCCCAAAAACTCAAAGTTGTGTTGTTACCCTCCCAGCTTTCTGAGAGACATAAACCAAGATATTTAAGGCAGGAATGCATGTGATCTTTTTAGTTTTGCTATGCCCCAACCACCTAGTTTTAAAGGTTGTAAGGTGCCTCTGACTAGCATTTGCAGGCTTTGGGTTTGTTCCTCCTTTTATTAAAGAGACACTTACTGGCTGAGTTCTTATCTTCTGGCCTGTTACATAGGTGGGGTCTTCCAGCCTGAAATACCTTTTTGCAGCCTGTTTTCTCTTTGGTTGTACTCTAGCATCAGATTCCCTACTCTGCTTTTGCAGGCACAATTTCCATTTATTATACGTACTCAAATATGTAGTAGCAGGTTTTCACTGGCTTTTTTAGGTATGCTGTCAAGTGTAGTGTGTGGCCATTTAAGCGGGAATAGCTACATAAGGAATCTTGCATAGTGGAAAAGGATATTCCCTGTATGCCGAAATACATCACAATCAAAGACCTGAACCAGAAAAGAAATGTGTGAAAACAAACACCCAGGAGTTGGTGGAGCAGGAGATGAAGGTCACCTGTAAGGCCTTTGTTTGTTCATCTGAGCATGTACAATGAATACAGTTGTCAATGCAATTCTCAGCTGTGCAGTGACGTGTTTTCCCACCTGGCTGTTGAGCAGTAGGAAATATGGGGCTTGTGTGGCTGCACAGCTGCCTCTTCCATGAGCTGCAGGGTCCAAAGGAAATGTTATGGGCTGTGAAGCTCAGCCCAGAGAGGAGGTACACACACCATTTTGGCAGGAACAGTCAGACATGGGCTGCAAAGTTATTGTGAGGAGTAGGAAAAGCAGTCACATGTATCTTTTCAAGGCAGATGAATTTCATTTGGGATGACAATGCCACAATTACTTCCAGAGTTTTACTCCTACCTCTACTTCAGTCTTACTGGCATTCATAAACCAATACAGCTTGAGGCAGATCCCAGTTGCTGGCGTGAATGGGAAGAAGTGACAGGAATGTGAAGTGGGAAAGTGTGAGAATCCACAAAATCAGAGGGTTTTGGGAAAGCTGCAAAAGGCAGGCTTCAGAGACAACAGAACTGTGATTAGAGCTAAGCAGTAGCCATGAAGTAGGTCAGCAGAAAAATTATTTAAAAAGTAGAAAAGCAAGGACAAATAGAACAATGGTCTGTGTATTACCGCTTGTCTAGAATAACTTCCTAAGCTGTAGAAAAGTTTATCTAACAAGATATAAGAAGTTTTAAGCTTAATACTGGAGCTCTGTGCATTGTCTTTTAAGGCTTACAAGCAGATATTGTATTCGAAATAAGCAAGCATTGTTTTAACCAAAGGTACATATGCTTATAGTGGTTGGATGGAACTACTGTCAATATGCTTCTGCTTTGTGTGATTGGTCAAAAAACTTATAAAGTAAGTTGTAACATTAAGTTCTTCGTCTGCTGCCTGGGACGTGAGCTGCTGGCATCTTCCCATTGTCATAACCATGGAATGAGACTGATGCTGAAAAATACAACAGCTCAAGGCGCGTCCACAGCAGTCCCATCCCGTTTGTGATTTGTACATTGTCCCCCGGCCAGCGATAGGAAAGTTGATTTTTTGCAACAGTTGGTGGTTATGTTGGGTAAAAGGAGCCATGGAGCAAGAGCTTTTGGCTCTGGGCACTCACAGGTTTTAGTTCTAGCCATGAAATTATACAAAGGTTTTTTCCCGGGTCGAACACAAATTTCATTAAACTGAATATCTTGGGTTTTCTCTGTTTGTTTTGGAAACACAAGTAATATGCCTTATGTACAGTGTACCTCAAGTTGTTTTAAGCTCTCTCAAACCCTTCATGTATTTTTGTTTGGACATCAAAGAGGACAAATTCCTGCTTAGAGTGGATTTGATGTGAGGTAACCCTGTCTTAGCAGGGGGGTTGGATTAGATGATCTCCAGAGGTCCATTCCAACACTAACAATTCTGTGATTTACATCACCCACTGTGGTATTGTGATCGTCTCCCTGTTGCCCTTTAACAGATCACAAAGCACACCTGCAAATGGGAGATCTTGAACTCGGCTATGGGGCACTAATTTTCTGCTTTTTGTACTACAGCAGCTCAGCCTCTCTTCCAACCTTTTCCTTTCTTCCTCCACCTGTGAGTGTGTGTTTTAGGCAGGAGCTCTCTCCCTTTACTCCAGAATAGACAAAATATTTCAGTGAGAAATGTCACATGTGGGATGTTTGCTACTTGGTGCTCCTGGTACTGGGATATGTTGGTGAAACAATTGACAGAGGTCACTGGGGCAATGTATTTGTGTGATTCTGTTCACAGTCACTCTCCACTCAGCTCTGCTGCTCTGAAGTGGGAAGTGTGGGCTTTTTCCATTCTTTGGGTGTCTTCTGTCTTGCTTGGTGTCAAAGGCGAGCTGTTTTCCTGAGCTTCTGGAAATGTTAGGGGTTTGGGAGCTGCTTCCTTAGGCTGATGCTGGTGCAGATGGAAAGCAAAGAAAGGGAGGACAGGGTGATTAAAGAGAAGGCAGGCCCAATATATGCTGTTCTCCCACTGGTCTGCTGGATGGAGATGAGCTGTGAAGCAATGTGCCTCAGTTTCCCTGTCTGCACAGGTGGTATAATTGCAAGTCTTTGAGGAGCATAAGAGAGAATTAATGTTTCCTTTGCTTAGATGAAAAGCATTATGAGCAAAAAATGTTTGCTATTCAGAAACTGATTCTATTTCATGATGTTTGTCAACAGAATAATTTAGGTTGGAAAAGGCTTCTAAGATCATCAAGTACAGCCTTTGACCAATCTTGTCAATTAGATCACCGCACAAAGTGCTACATCCAGCTGTTTCTTGAACACAGGGATGGCGACTCCATCACCACCCTGGGCATTGCATTCAAATGCTTAAAAACTCTTTCAGTGAAGTTCTTCCTGAGATGATGTTCTTCTTCTTTGCTGCCCCACCCATTATGGGGGTGAGATGGCATCAGCAAGGGGTTCTGTTTACTTCCTGTGATCCCTGATTCCCTTGCTGTTGGCTAAAAAATCATTAAGCTTGCTCAGAAGGAGACTGTGTGGATTTGTTTCTGAAAGCTTTACAGAAATCTGTGGACAAATTGTCTGAGCCCAGGGTGTTTCCAGATTGCATATCCTTAATTGTATTAAACACTTCAGAGCCATCTGACAGTTTGTCTCACAGTTCCACCATCTGGTCTGGAAATTTAGGCAAGCTTTACTTCATGAAAAACTTGGAGACACTCACATTGGAGTGTCATTAGATGGCCCCTGGGCTGCTCTTTGAAGTAGAACAGGCTACTATAGTGTCACTGCTGATAGTGTGCTGATTGAGTGAAACAAGGTTTTAGGGGCTCATTAGTTCTGATTAATTAGGCTAAAATACAGCTTTCTTGCCCTCCTTGTCTTTGCAAAATTGCTAGTTACCCTCCAATCCAAATCATAAAAATTGGCATTATTTTAGTTTCTTTTCATTTGTTGTTATAAATACACAAATGAGTCTGCTTTCAAAACAGATTATTATTGTGTTTTACTGGTTTACTTGATTACACAGCACTTGGAAGACTTTGATGCACTTGTAACACCCACATGAGCTAGGCTGTATGGCTACCTTCACAGCAGCAATGGGAGGACCCACAGAAATAAGGTCACGTAGGAGAAGCTGCCTTTCACTGAGGTACACCAGCTGCATGAAAAACCCTTTAGTGCTGATTTCACACTTATTAGCTCCTGTGTGCTCACTTGTGGTATTTTCAGGGTCCCCCATCGAAGGGAGGAATTATGAATCTGACTCCATGTTAATTTATTATTTTATGATCTATTTTATATTAAAGAATATTTACTATACTAAAACTATACTAAAGAATAGAGAAAGGATGCAGATCAGAAGGCTAAGTTAATAATGAAAACTCATGACTCCTTCCAGAGTCCCAACACAGCCTGATGGTGATTGGTCATTAAGTCAAAACAATTCACAAGTTGGATAGACAATCTCCAACCACATTCCAAAGCAGCAAAACACAGGAGAAGCAAATGAGATAATATTGTTTTCCTTTTTCTCAGAGGCTTCTCAGCTTCCCAGGAGAGAAGACCTGGGCAAGGGGATTTTTCAGAAAATATGATGGTGACACTCACTCCCTTCCCCTGAGGCAGAGGAAACCCTGTAAATAACTTGCTAAGAGATTACTGAGGTGAGATGGGGGTCTCAGGCCAAGTGTGCAGACGTGGTGTGTGGTGGACTCAGGAGCGCTCCTGTTTCAACAGGGAACTTATTAATGCCCTCTCATCATTTGGTCGGTGTGCCCTGTGCTGGCCAGCTCAGGGAAGTTGGGGATGCTGCCTTTCTATATCTGAAAACTCAGGAACAGGTTTTCATTCTCTTTTGTAGCTGGCAAGGAGAGACAGGGTGGCCACTACTGAAGGGCAAGAGAGGTGGTTAGAGAAATGCTTTCATTTGCATGCTGCAACCACTGCAAACTCAGTTTCTGAGATCATTTTGGCCAATAAGCAAAGATTTTCTGTTTAAAATTTTTTGAAGACCAGGGATCTGTTTGTGTGCTTGAATCTGTCTGTAATTAGGCCCAAGAATACATCATATTTCCTAGAAATGCTGTGAATCAGAAGGCTCTGAAAACCAGCATCACCAGAGTCCAGTTAACAAATCCCTCTTTGGTAAACAATCTCCATAACACATTCTACATGTGCCAAACAACCGATGCAGCAAGTAGAGATAAGGATTGTTTTTCTTCTTCTCTGAGCTTTCTCACTGCCTTCCCCAGGAAGTTGTGCCTGCTGCTCTCTGTGAAGAGAGCTATGGCCACAAACCTGTATCTCCAGAGAATCACTTTTGAATTTACAGGAGAAGCTGATTTGGTTTGAAATAAAATCCTGAACATTCAATTGACTTGAACCTCAATTGTATCTGGAGACATATCTGGAGGCCATCCCATTCCTCCAGTTCCAGATATGAAGTGAGTGAGTCCAGATGAGAAATTAAGTCTGCTCAGCTAGAACTTGTGCCCTGCCATCAGATATAAGCAGTCAGCAGTGGCAGATAAGAATGCTTTTCTCCTCTGTAGGTTTGCCAGTCTTTCACCCTCAGGGCTGAAAATCTTACAGCCTGTGTGGATCATGAGAGACTTCCCAATGTCCTGCTTCAGCTTCTGTGTGTTTACCATACTGTTGGATAAATGCTGAATTGCTTTTTTAATTGCCTTTTGCTCCCCTCTCTCTCCCTCTTCCCAGCTTTCCCCATTGAGAGCATGTATTTTTAGGAAGAGGAGTTTCTTTGGCCACCAATGTCATCCATCAGACACAGTCTGCTCTCAGAGCACTTTTCTTGAGTAAGATTCATTATTTGTATGACACAGCAAAGTTCTTTGGTCGTTACCTGTTTAACCCTCTTCTTCTGATTAGGAAAAGCCTCAAGCCTGATTGCTCCATTTGAAATGATGCCAAGATCAAAACTCAAATTTTGATTAGTTTTTTGTGCTAAGAGAGGCTGATTGCTCCTAGTTTCCAGAGGGTAATTCCAAAGCAATGCTGTGGAAGGGAAATGACATTAGTCAGTACTAGAGCCGGGATAAACATAAGCAGAAGCTGAGACATTTCCCTCTTCCTCTTATGTGACACAGCAAGCAATGCTGACCTGCAGCAGCGGGCAATTTTAGGATTGTTGGTGTCTGGGTAAAAGACACTGTTGGGTGAGGAGACTGTTCTGGCCACCTTTATTCCTGGCCCTCTTACAATCTGCTCTTACTTTCTGACATGCTTCCAAAGGTGCAGCATTGGGAAGAGAGTACAACAATGGCTTGAGGCATCTCTGCTTCTGTTCTTTAGGTTCTGAGCTGCTCAGGGGCCAGTTTAAGTTAGAGCAGCCCCTGTGGGTGTTGCTGCAGGTGCTGTACCCAGCTGTTCCTGTTTCTGGAGCACAGAATGCCTCAGTTGCATCCCTATCCCTGACTTTGCCCCTGTGCCAAGGATAGAGATGGTGGCACTGTACAAATACAGTCTTTGTGATGCTCCAGAGCAGCTGCTGTATTGCAGGAACAGTGTCTGAAGGCCAAAAATGTGTCTCTGTTCTCTGGAACGTTTATATTATTTCTTCAGGGTGTTGCAAGGGTTGGAGTTTAGGAGCTTTGGTGTTACAGAACCCAAATTTTAATATGTTGGGGGCAAGTTTAGCTTGTGTCCCATAGAGGCAGAAATCAGGGTGGAGGCATTCCAGCTACATGTGAATTCTTGTGAGTTTGTCTAGCCCAGCATGTAACTGTGTGTCCCAGTGTAGCAATGCCAGTGGTGGGAAGCTGGACAGAGAAGCCATGGATACATTGCTCAGCTTCCCACCCATTCCTTAAGTGGATGATCTGGAGAGTAAAATAGGCTCTTCTAAAGTTTTTGGAAAAGTCAGCCAAAGATTGTGTTTATATGGGCCAATTCCTTAAAAAAAAAATAGCATTTTGGTTGGCTAAGAAAACTTGGCATTCAATAATTTTATGGGGTATTTTGACAGAAAATAGGAATTGCTTAAAAAAAAAAAATCCAAATTGCAGAGAAAGACAAAAATAGACCATTTTTTCATGAAAGAATGGCACATGAACCATTCCTTCCAGGTCTTAAAATGGCTTCATTATTTGGGTGAATTATTTATAACTAACTGGGCTTTCCTTCATTCAAGCCCCTATAGTTCTGTGCAATAAAAGAAATTTTCCATTACAGAGGCATGTAATGGGGTTTTGAATTTAATATTCATGTGTTGTGGTGTGGGTCTCTGAAACATCCTGCCTGAACATGAAGCATCAGCACTACCCTGTTTCAGCAGAACACTGAACCCCTCTCATTTCATAGCCTGGTTTTCTACTGTGTGTCACAGGCATAAGGGAGTGAAAACTGATCTCTTGCAATCCCACAGATGAGGGGTGTCATGATGTATTGGTTTGAAAAGACAGGTGTCTGCTAAGAAAAGGAAGGAGCCTCCCTTGAAATGGAAAATGTAAACCCCCTCCCTCTGAATTGTTATAATTTTGAAATTAAGGGGCTCTCAGGCAAAGATATGGGAATAGGAATAACAGTTCTTTATTAGCAAAAATTAAAAATACAAATGCAATAGTACCAAAAATAGAGTCAGAATAGAGCCTGATACCCTGTGGGTCAGGGTGTTGGTAGCAGTCTGATTAAATGGTGGCTGCAGTCCTCCTCCAGAGACAGATGTGGTTCTGTTGAAGCAGTGATCCTGTAGAAGGGTGTAGTTTTCCTCTGAAGGTCCAGTGGTGGTGTAGATGCGCCTGGTCTTCCTCTGGGAATCCAGTGGAAAAGGCTGTCTCTGGTGTTCCATGTCTCAGATTATATCCAGGTAGGAATGCTTGTCTCCTCCTCCTGGGCAGAGCATCTCCCAATGGGATGATATAATTTTTATCAGTTATGCAGTGGCACTCAATGGCCTATTAACCGAAGGTATTTCCCAGGGTGAGAATTGGTTTGAGGAAGAGATAAAGAAAACTGCCCAATTAACAGAAGATAACTACCCCACCTCTAACAGATGGCAAATCTACACACCCCCAGCAACATCTTGCAACCTAAGACACATGAAAAGCCTCCTCAAGGTTTTTCTTCTTCTCCTGGCGGACTGCAGGAGCAGCCAGCAAGATGAGCTGGTGCTCCAGACAACTTTTATTTTAGTAGCCTCACTGCTTCAGTGAGGTGTGTATTGTCCCTACCAAACACAATTTCCTCTTCCCAATGAAGAGGAAGAAAGCTGTGCCTCCTGTTGCCCCAGGTAATTAGCACAGACCTTCCCCAAGAGGGTAAAGGTCTCTTCTGCTGCATACTATTCGTGCCTTCTCCACAGTGAAGCTGCTTTTCCAAGGTGTAAACACTCTAGCAAAGGTTGTGTGCTGCTTGGAACAGTTTTTCCCGCAGGAAGTGTGCTACTCTGATTGCCTCTCCATTTTCAATTAATTTTTTTATATATTTTTTTTCATAAATACAGAAAGCAGATAGATCAATTGCTGGACTAGAAAGTTGAAAACGTCTAATTTTCCACTTAGATCCACAAACAAATTTATTTCTTGTATTTTTCTGGATTTTTTTTTTTTTTTTGTTCTGAGTATTGAATTTTCTAGTTTTTCCTTAACCTCATGAGGTTTATTTTTTTAATATTTATGATGTATTTTCTCAACTGAAAGAGAGAGAGAAAATGGATTACTGATCTAAATATCAAGGATTTAATTGTTTTATCCCCCAGAAATGAGCATTAGAAGGAACTCATTTAGAAATATTTTTTCCCAGTTGTGAAAAATGCATATTATATGATTGGCTCTTAACAAATATTAAAATGAATACTATATGTGTTTTGTTAGAAAATTATGCTGTATTAATATCTTTTAAGCAGTGTGATAAATATAGTTTTTAGGCTATATAATAAAATTAAAATAGAAACTATGTGATGTAAGAGACTTTTTGTAACTAGCTCAAGGAATGGATAAGATAATCAAGAAATTCTTTGCTTAGAGATAACAACAAGACCCCAAGATCTCAAGAGAAGAATTATTGCCTCCTTATCAGGAAAACCCAGACTTTATGGGGACCGAGACAATTCATTTACAAGGAGGGGGGGAGGTGGAAGCAGACATTAAACAGAAGTACCCTTAGGTTGAAAGGAATGTTTGAATCATGTATGAGATATATGAATATGCAATAGGCTATTGCTTTTAAGGGTTAATCCTTTGTTAGCAAAACATGTTTTGTGGCAGAACAAAGCGCCCAGACGTCCGTAATTCTTTGCTTTTTATTGTCTTTTATTGTCCTAACTTTGATTGTCCAAATTCTTGTTGTGCTAATTTTTGTAACTATTTTATTACTAATAAACTTCTAAAATTCGAACACAAGTGATTGGTGGTTTTCACACCCATCTTTTGTCCAGGGTAGGCAGACAATGTCCTTTGTAGCTGAAATGGGGAATTTCCTTCCAAAAATCTCATTCAGATTTCACAGAACTCTAAGCTGGCCTCTTCCAACCAAAGGCTGCTATGAGTTTTGGAGCAGCTGCTGGATTCTTGGCAGTTCAGTTCAGGCCCTGCTGAAGCCAGTGGTGATACAAGGGCACAAGGTGGGGTCAGGCACTGATGGGGGGTGAACCAGCCCAGTCTTGTCTTTCACTGTCTACAGATGTGAGTTCTCAGGGGAGTGAACTCAAGGGAGTTCAGAGAAGGCCATTCCAGTTTCTGAAGCTCAGCTGAAGTCAGTCACACGATTCACTTTGTGGAAGAATGCGTAGTCAAGCCTTTCATGACAAGGTGTGCTATGGGCTTCAGGAATGCCACGGCATCCTTTATAGAGCTGGTAAATAAAGCCAGCGAAAGGAAACCAGTTCCCTCTTTCTTGCAGCAGAACCAACCCCCGGCAGAAACCCCTGTCCTGCGAGCAGCCTGGGTTGTGACCACGATGTCACAGCACTTCAGAGCTCTAGGGCCCCCTCTCTACATGTTCCAGCTGCACGGTGGGTTTGAACAGGCACCTGCTGAGCTGTGTCTGTCTGAAAAAAAGACTGAGGAATCTGATACAGACCAATGCTGACAATGCTTTAAGCATGGGGTTGTTTGTTGTAAGACTCCATGTCCGGGCAGGCTGTTCAGGTCCAGCCTGGCTAGCTATGGACCCCAGCCCAATCTTACATGGACAAAAGCAAAAGACCAGAAGCGCTCTTCTCCACGTGGGGACGGATGTCCTCTGTTTATTGACTTGTGAGGAGACTCCTCAGACAGACAACCCCCCAGGTAGAAAAGAGGGCATTGCCTCGTGGCAGGAGACAATTAACCTGGGGGAACGGGGATTCTTCCTCCCGGTGGAGGAAGAGGACCACAGCCAATGGGATACCAGAGAGGAGGGGCGAGGGGAGGGGTAACCCAGGAAGAGACCACCAACACTGACACTTGGGGAAGGGGGAAGACCCTGTGGTCGTAGGATACAAATCATGTGAACAGTGCAAATTACCAAACACCCAGTGCAAACAGCTAAATAACTATTTAGTGCAATACAACAGTTTGTAACCTGCTTTGAGCACCAAATGCCTTATTTTGCTTAGCAAGCCTGGAGAATTCACCAGAAAATAAGTTTGTACCCCTCCTTAATGAGATGAATTATATCTGTGGCAGATATAATTCATCTTACTATGGAAGGACCCAAATAATTTATAAACAACAAAAAAAAGGAAAATGTTGCTCAAGAGCAGGCTTTGTAAACAGCTCAATCTTGTCAATTCCTGTGGTACTGGAAGAATTAGTTTCCTTCTGGTTGTCTAGGTAACAAAATCTTTGGGGCCAGTTTTCAGGCAGTATAAATCAGCAGAGCTTTTATGCTAACTTGTTATCAATTTATATCCTCCTGCAGCTTGTGCAGCACTGTGAGCAGTGCCAGCTCCTTACAAATGCAGCATGTTTTAGTATCCACCAGGTACCTCAGAAGGCAGGTGCTGGCTATAAAGTCCTGTGTTCTGCACCAATTCTAATTGTCATCTTTCCTGCCTCTAGACAGTCCTTGTCAGCTGGACACCCTTCTGGTGGATATAAAGGATCTCAGTGAACAGAGATGTGTGTCTATTCCATGCCTTGAGATGTGTGGTTGCTTTGGCTTCCCAACTCACTGTTCAGGCCCCTTTTGCCCTTACTCTGCTGTAGGCAAGGTCAAGGGAGGGACATATCTTTGAGAAGCAAGAGTTTTTCGTCTTTTGTGTTGTGGAGTGTGTCCTCCTAATGTCTTCCTGTGGATGGTAATGGGCTTACTGATGTGATTTGGTTTAGAAGCTATTCATCTGTTATGCAAATGAGACATGAAAATAATATGCTTGGGGTTTTGATTTGGGCTTGATTTTTACCCCTTAAAACACATATGGTTGCCTCAATGCCAAGAGGGAGAGGGAAGTGGTATGAAATATTCTTGCTGAATGGGTTTTCATCATCCTTCTTTAGTTGGTTTGCTCTCTGAGGTACTTAATCTTTCATGGAAGCTGTTAAGCATCAGCAGAAGAGGAGATGCTAAGATGTTCTGTTCTAGGCAGCAGTGGAGTGGCTTTCAGTCCCAGAACTCAGTGCTGTGGTCATTTAGATGACTGCAGGATTTGACAGCCTTGTTTGCAAAAACTGCATTCCTCCTGCTTGCTCGTTGTATGGAGAGAAGTGAATCCCTGGGAAAATAGTAATGGATGAAAGGAAGACTCTCAGCCACCTTGCTGTTATGGCAAAACCCTGCATGCAGTGTGGGATGAGCTGGGATCAGAGCTCAGGTGGACAGCCCTGGGGCTCATGAGCAGTGCCAGGGAGCAGCAGGGGCAGGGGAGGAGCGGCACAAGGCTGGGATGTGCAAGGATCCTGCCCAGCAAGGCCAGACATCCCTTCCTCAGTTACCCACAAAAGAAATACAGGCAAGCAGTAATATCAAGGCTCCAGGAGAGCTTTTGCTTCCTTACCCAGCTCCTGAAAATAGTGTTGTGTTTGAGTACAAATGCAAAATCTTGTGCCAGCTTAGTGTAAAGACTGCATATTTAAAATAGCTAACGGTCTGGAAGCACAGAATTGGGATTCCAGTTGCAGTTCTGACTTACAGTCTTGTTGCACATCTCAGAGTTCAGTGTTTTCCCTTCCTGTGCAAGTGTATAAATGGATGGTACTGCACATGCCTACTTTTGGATTTCTTTGTTCAGTTCCCAGCAGAAGCCAGAGAAGTGAATTAGAAATAATTTTATTAAAATTAGAATGAATAATGTTGTTTTTCTATGTCTAAACTTTGGCATATTTGGAGTCCAAGTCTGCAGCTGAGTTTGGCTGTGATCCAACATGAATGAATATGAACCTCTTTTACATTACCATTTTTTACCATTTACTCCTTATCATTAAAAAAGAACTCATAGAAAAACACAATTTGAGTCGCTATTTGGACTCACTTCTTATAAGCTGTTAAAAAAAAAAAAAAAAAAAAAGACATTGCTCCAGTAAAAACATTTGGTCTTGTTTTTTCTCATTTTTTGCATGTCTTTTTCATTACCAGCAACTGAGTTGTTGTTTATCCTTGTCACTGATATTTTCAGGGGGGTTCATCCTATATTTTCTGTTTTGTCCTATGATGAAAAGAAGCTTATGTGAAATTAAAACACAAAAAGCATTGCTATACACTTATTCTATACATTTTATGTATTTGTGCATATCCATTTTTTGTTGCAGAGACAAGCCTGTTTCTAAACTTCCAAATCAGAATTTCACTTGAGGGCACTTTTCTTAGTCTGTGATGGTGAAAGTCCACTATAGCTGCAGCTGTAGAGGGTTGGTTTTATTCTTGATGGAAGGAGTGAATTTCCTTAAAGGATGCCTTTGCTTTTATCAGAAACTAATTTTGTCGCACAAGTGCCAAAGTACTGGAATGTCAGAGCAGATGTCAGAAAACAAAAGAGAGCAGACATCATCAGATGCTTTAAAGCAAAGAAATTTTCCTCTGTCAAAAAAACCAAACTAAAACCACCAAAAAACCACAACTCAACATATTGGACAGCATGAATTTTTAAAAAACTGTTTACCTGACAGAAGGCATTATCTTTTTAGATGTCACAATTTCTGCTACTCTTTTTGAAGTATTTTGCACTGCAGGGAAGCAACTTTTGCACTTAGAAAAGCAACACTTTTGGTCGGAGGGATGTTCTTTGTGAGGTTCTTTAGTTGTTGCTTCAAAGAGTTTGAACTCTGCTCCCCTTTATAGTGAGATTACAGTGGAAATTTTGCAAATCTACAGCAGAAGGTAGACTGACCATTGCTGCAACCTGAACTGTTCACAGAAGAGATGTTTGACAGTCTGAGAAATAGTTTAAACTGATTTGTAGTTTGATAGGGGACTTTGAGGGTACAAGTCTAAATCTCACCTTTTTGTACTTTTAAATGATCAGGTCCTCCTTTGTACACTTCTAAAATAGCCTTCCATAAAATTGAACTACTCTAGCTTTAAAAAATCACTGTTATAAATAATCAATGAGAAAGCCATATTAATAATAATAGCGAAAGATTTTATTTTCGTGACTGAAAATACGGTCCTTGATAGCCACAGTCAAAGAGACAGCGTTGAGCCCGGGATCGGCGCTGGGTGATCCAAGATCTGACCTCTATCACATTGGACCCCCTTCCATTCACCAATGCCATTTCCAACAGGGCTGTTTTGTACAGTTTTTTCTGCCTGAGGCAGAGGAGCCCCCATTCCTTTTGTCACCCCGCATATGCATGAGGTTTCTTTTCTCTGTACAGGGCTGGACAATGCTGTTTCTTGGGAGGTGGTGGGTGTTGATCATGTTATGGGAAGTCGGGTATTCAGATGTATGTTCCTGACAACTTTGGTTATCTAGATTGAAGATATTTATCAAGTGTTGATCTCTCCTACTGGCCATGTCCTTTTGCTTGCTAACGAGGCATTCTTTCCTTGCTGCCACAGGGAGTTTCTCAACTTCTATGTGGTAATCTGTCTCTGAACTGTCTGTTGTCTTAGGCTCTTTGGATTTTTGTTTCATGTTTAACTTATTTTACAACTTTTATTTTATACATTTTCAGATAAGCATGAATTACCTTACATCACATATTACAATCCCTCCCCTTCTGTATAAACATATTAATTCATGCTTCCTACTACAATTTCTATATTTTCTACTATCTATATTTTTGCTAAAACTACCCTTAACTTCTAAGAATTCCCTACAGGAGAAAAGGGACCTATTCAGACCTCCTCGGATTCCCTGTTTCCATCCCATTCTCCTTGCAGTACCTCTTGATATATTCTATAAACAACTCCATCACTTTTTATTTGTTTTTCAAATTTAGCCAGGACTTCTGCTGCTCTACTTTCTTGTTCTCCTTCCCCCAAATTCATTATTTTAGATACTTTATTATTCTTGGAAGCATGCTCAGGGTCGATAGGCATGGTTGCTATTTGCATGCCTTGTACCGCAGAGTTTATCAGCCTAATAAAACATGGCATTAGACAAGGTAGGAATATAACCCCCACTGCTGAACACATTACAAAGAATACCATATTTTTCCACCAGGCTCCTTTGAATAGTTGATCCCACCAGGATGCCTGTAGGATAGAATTCCACTTTTGAACTGGGACATGAGCTACCTTCTTGATTTCTGCCACAAGACCCCTGATGGTTTCCCCATAGTCGTCAATTTCTATACAACATTCAGACTCATTAAACTTCCCACAAACTTCCCCTTCCTCGACCAACTAATAGTCCAAAGCTATTCTGTTTTGGTATACAAAAGCCTGCATTTGGGAATGCTGCCTGCTCAATAGCTCAAGGGCCTCCAAGGTGTGATTTGATACTATTTCCACTACTGCTTGCAACTTAATCAGTCGGTTCAGTAGATAAATTGGGGTCCTATATCCCCAGCTTCTGTCTTGGGCCCATGTGGCAGGGACATAATATTCTATTATTCTTTCAGCAGGCCACTCCTCTTCTCCCCATGTTTGGCTGCCACCTATGGCATGGAGTTTCTTTTTCAAGCTTCTCTTTTCCCTATTCAGAGTCTTGTACAGGGGAGGCCCCACCAAGCTGCTCTTAGTTCTAGGGAAGGTGAAGAAGACAGGCCAAATCATTCCTAATGTGCAAGATCCTTTCCAGTTTTGGGGTAGCTCACTGTATGCCTTCTTCCCACAAATCCAATATATTCTATCTGGGGCTTTCTGCCCGATCCTTGTATTTTCTGGTTCTTTTCAGTATCCCTTTAATTCTTCCAAGGATTGGTAAGGATTAGCTCCAGAACTTTTAGCCCAACAAAGTCCAATTTTGTCATTTCATTCACAATTTGTTCCCTTTTCCTGGCTCCAATATCCTGCAGGAGGTTCTGCTCTTACTGCTTGAATTTACCGCTAAAGTGGATATACACGGGGTATATCCGACCACTTCAGTGTAGAAAGACATTCTGTTCTGTTCTTGTGAGCCAGCAAAGTCTCCTGAAGATAAAGGAAAAAGCTCCATATCTTTCCTGAGGAAGACACCGAGGTTGTCACCATGGAGATGTGATGAATGAGAGAAAGTTGGAAGATATGGGCTCTAGCTGGCTCCCAGGATGACGTGGCTCCTTGATCACCCACTGAGAACTTTGTTTCTCTTATAACCAATGGGCAGTGAATGTGTATGTTGAGTGAATGTAAGTATCTTGAAAAAGTACAAAAGCAGCATGTTGCTATAATCAATCTCTCTCGCACCCTTCTGATGGAGTCGTGGTACTTTGTGCGGTGTCGCGCTCTCTCTCGACATCTGGTGGCCGCCCGCCTTGATTGCAACGGGACTGTAAAAAGAGAAGGGAAAAAATAATCTTGAAGGGTACCCTAAAAATGAGTGAAGGCAGCAAGGACGCTGTGGAGGTCTGGATCTAATTCAGAAGTCTGATTCAAGGTGAGCGATTGGGAAAAATAATGGGAAATAATTTATCAAACGAGGAAAAGACTGTTTTGTCCACGTGGAAAACTTTACTGAAATGAAAAGATGTTCAAACTTTTGATTATGCTCTTCGTAGCTTACTGATATGGTGTAAATCACAGGACTTTGAAGCTGATGCCAACACTGCCTTCAGTGTCCGTGGATGGAAAAAGGTTGGAAAGAGACTATGGGAAGTGACATCTAGGGGGATAAGATCGTTGTTGATTTGGATACTACCTGGAGACTGTTGTATGAGGCATTGAAAGAATGGAAAGCAGAACAAGATAGAGGGGAGGAATTGGAGGAGCAGGAATTAGAGCAAGAAACTGAAGTAGAGGAACAGGAGGAAGATGAGGCTGAGCCTGTCGATGTATCTCCCCCTGAGGAGGCTGCTGCAGCTGCCGTGGAGATTCCCCCAGGGTTTGCTGTCGAGAGAATCAAACGTCAGGCTAAGACTGTTCCTCGGTATTTATCTCCAAAAGACTATGTTAAACCTGTGAATACTTCGCCTGCTCAGCAGTTAGCTGAGCTGGGTGCTAAACCAAAGTATCTTACACAAAAATGAAGTTACAGAAGAAGCAAAGTGCTGGATCATCGGCCCTTCTGTCTCTCAATGGGCTGCTTGCTCCCCTCTCCCCTCGGTTGGCTGCTCCTCCCCCAGCCTCCCACAGATCGGCTGCTCCACACCCCCCCCCCCCACCACTGGTTGAACAAATGCAATCTTTAAAATTGTGTCCTTCCCTGTCTGGTGATAGTTCTGACTATGAATTGCTGGTTGTAAGTACACCTAAAACGACACAGGAATCTGTTTCTGTTAGACCTCGTAGCAGATCCAGGCCTGCTGTTTCTTGGACTCTGCCTCTCTGCCAGGTGGCTGTGAGTCTTCGACACCCTTTGCAATTTTGGGAGCATGTGAGAATGAAAGCAGCTGAAGTGGGAGATTGGAATTTGTTAGAGAAAATAGGTCCACCTAAAAGGATGGAGATGGCTGCTGCTGCTGCTTCTGGTGGGCTTGTGGCTTTTCCTGTTTTCAAAGCTGCTCCTAATTCAGGACAAGAAGATAGCCATCAGGTTTTTGCATGGAGGGTTGTACGGGACCCTCAGTCAAAAGTAGATCAGTAAGGTGTTAACTCTTTGCAGGTGATGCAAGTGATTTGTGTTCTAAATGCTGATGTACTTGCACCTTATGATATTGCTCGCCTTGCTGCAATTCTGTTTCAGCCAGTGCAGTATGGTGTGCTTCAAGCTCCCTGGAAAGAAATGTTTGAAAGAGTAGCTTTGGACAATGTGCAGTTACCTCAGCACTTTCCACTTCATGCTGTGTGAGTTGCTGCCTTGCTGGGCAATGGGCGGTTCTCTAACCTGGATTTGCAGGCAAGATGAAAGGACAGATGCCTTGGAAATATTTGGGGTTGATAATCACCAATACACAAACTGTGCCTCAGCCTGTAAAATTGGACATTGATATTAAAACCGCTGTTGACGTACAGAAATTGGTTGGTGCAATAGGTTGGCTTAGGCCAATCATAAACTGCAACCTCTGTATGATTTACTATCGGGGATAACTTCCTCTACTGATGAGACACATTTGACTGCTGCAGCAAAAAAGGCTGTAGAAGAAATTGAATTGCTCTTGACATCTAAATTTGTTACCAGGATAGATGTTTCTGTTGGTGTGCAATTATTTATTTTGAAAGATGATGAAATACCATGCGGATTGTTGTGTCAATGGAATGATAAATGGGAAGATAAATTGCATATTTTGGAGTGTATATTTTTGTCTTTCAGGTCCTGAAAAATAGCTCCATGTCTGTGAGCTTCTTGCAGACATCATTATCAAAGGTCACAGATGCTGCCATGAAATCTTAGGCCACAATCCTGTAACTATTGTCATACTGGTACAACAATGGTATTTTTAATGGTGTTTTCAAAACAATCTGCTTTATCTTCATTTACAGGTCAAATAGCATACAATTTACCTTCTCATTCTGTTCTGAATTTCACTAAGAGGATTCCTTTTCAGGGGAAACAGCTTTTCTGTGCCAGTGGAAGGTGCAACATTTTTAACAGATGGATCAGGAAGAACTGGAAAAGCTGCTGTAGCCTGGAAGAAAGATGGGAATATGAAGTAATGGTTCAACAAGGGTCTCCTCAGTTAATTGAACTTTGTGTTGTCCTTTTGGCCTTACCTCATTTCCTAGCTCCGTAAATATAATTACTGACTCTGTTTATGTTGCTAATTTAGTGAAGCAGTTGGATCAAGCTGTGTTGTATAATGTAAAGGAGAAACCATTATTTGTTATATTGTTGAAATTGTGGACCGTTATTCATAATCGGAGGCATTCAATTATTTCTTCTTGCCCTGATTGTCAAATGTCTCATGTTTCCCAATATTATGGCACTAATCCTAGAGGCTTACTCCCTTTGCAAGAATGGCAAACAGATGTTACAAAAATGCCTGAATTTGGCCGTCTAAAGTATGTTCACGTCACAATCAACACTTTTTCTCACGCCATGGTTGCCTCAGCATTGGCAGGTGAAACAGCTCGGGATGTTATTCATCATTTTTGCCATGCCTTTTCCATCTTAGGTGTTCCATCACATGTAAAGACAGATAATGGCCCGGCATATGTTTCAAAGAAATTTCAAGTGGTTTTTTGTTCCTGGGGTGTTGGTCATTCTACTGGTATCCCTCATGGCTCAACAGGCCAGCAATTATAGAATGTGCTCATTGTGTTGAAGCGCCAGGTACAAAAAACAAAAGGGAGAATGCAGAGGGAGTCACCTCAAGTGAGATTGGACAAAGCTGTTTACATCTTAAACTTCTTGTGTCCTTTACCCGACTTACAAGCGTCTCCTATATTCTACCATTTCTTGTCTTTAAATTCAAAACAGCCAAACTTTAGGAAAGGTATTAAAGTATGAGTAAAAGATTTCATCACGGGAAAGTGGACTGGCCCAGTGGAATTAGTAACATGGGGAAGAGGATATGCATGTGTGTTAACAGAAAATGGCCCTCGTTGGGTCTCTGCCCGTTGTGTTAAACCTTATTTGGAGCACACAGAAAAGGACAGAATGAGTGGTTCTACAGTGGGAGCAAAATTAAGAGGTAATTGCATTGGTTATTAGGTGGATGGAAGCATGGACCCTCAAGGAATGTGTGGTAAAGATGGTAATTCAAGACAGAGTAAAGGGAGTTATAGGCTTATGCTGAAAATCCAAAATTTAGGTTAGTGGATGTTACTTTTGCTTCTTTTCCTTGAATTCTCTCATAGAGAGGTTGGTAGTACTGAGAAATGTGTCTTGTACCATTTCCTTTTGCAGGGCACCGACGGTCCCAAAATGGGGGAATTTGATGTACCTAAGGGAGAAGTGTTGCCTTTGCTGAGGGGTTGAATTAGTAGCTGAAGTCCACACTTTGAGCAACTAGGTTGGTTGCCCGTTATGATAGCAGCAACTGGTTGTAAAGTTAAGTGGATGCTACTTGGTTCTAAGTGGTGACTAGGCAGATGACTTAGTCTCCGATTCTGTGTGGGAGAAAGTTATTTGATTAGAGGCGAAGGTGTCATTCTGCTATGAATGTGTCATCTGGAAATTGCAAGGTCTGTAACAGTATTTGAAGATCTGTTTTTATGTGCCTTGTCTGTATATGAATGTTAAGATTGTGAGGGTGTGTGTTGTGGAGTTGGTAGAAGTTGGTTATCTGTAAGTGAATGAAGAATGGATCCTCCATCTGCTTGGATTTTTGCAAGGGCCCTGCAGAAGTCCTTAGCAGTTGTATTTGTGGGTCAAATACAAAAAAGGGGAATTGTAGGAAAGACATTCTGTTCTGTTCTTGTGAGCCAGCAAAGGCCTCTGGAAGATAAGGAGAAGCCCCATATCTCTCCTGAGGAAGACACCAAGGTTGTCACCATGGAGATGTGATGATGGAGAGAAAGTTGGAAGATTCGGACTCTAGCTGGCTCCCAGGATGACATGGCTCCTTGATCACTCACTGAGAACTTTGTTTCTCTTATAACCAATGGACAGTGAATGTGTATGTTGAGTGAATGTAAGTATCTTGAAAAAGTATAAAAGCAACATGTTGTTATAATCAATCTCTCTTGCACCCTTCTGATGGAGTCGTGGTACTTTGTGCTGTGTCGCGCTCTTTAACAACACTTCAGTATATTATTTTCCCTCTCGACTGATACGGATAGTTCCAATTACCCTCTGATCTAATACCCATCCCTCAGATCTCTGTACTGTTCTGGAGACCTGAGTTTCATCCCATTTCAAAAGCTGCTCTGGAGTTGAGCACTCACCTTTCCAAGGCCACTTTTTGGCAGATTTTAGTCCTCCACAAATCCAGCAGTTAGTTAGTTCTAGCTCAGTGGCAATTTCCTGAATTAGATCAATTAATAGATTTCGGTTTGGGGCAGGCAATCCCCAGTCAGCATATTGCCTTTCAAGTTGGTCGTATCTTTCTTGCTTTACCCTCTTTCTCCTCATTTCTGACTCCCGTCTCTTCAACTCCTGAGCTACTTGTTTTATTTTACTTTCAAGGGCTCCATCCCTTCCTTGTTCTTTGAGAAACAGAAAGTCTTATCATACTGCAAACAGACCCTGTCATCACTCACCTCAAGGAGGTCCAGGATGACAGGCTCGTTACTGAGGGAGAGCTTATTTTCATATTTCAAACTCTTCCCGACCCAATACATCTTTCCATCCATTACACACATTTCCAGTCGAGCATTGTCGTAACACAGTTGGTTAATCTGGTAATAAGCCACAAAAATTGATTCCATTTTTCCCCCAACCCACACTGTCCGGTTACATTGGTTGCAGATAGGAACCAATATTCATCCCACATCCCTCTTATGCATTTTATGTTTGGACATCTTTGACTGCCTGTCCTTAAGTCTCGCTTTTAGATCAAAACATACTGTTTTTCTGCCCAATTAGCATAATTTAAATTGAGTGCTGTTTAGAGTACAGTACCTGCTTTGCTCATTATCGTGGCAGTCTTCCAGGGCTGGGTATACTGAGACTCCTGCCTTTCCTTGTCCCTCTGGGACAATCTGAGTGCATCGCCCGCACTCGTCCACAGAGCTCTGCCCTTTCATGCTAAACAGGATCTCAGTGTGCAGCCTGGTTGTTCTGCACATGACTAGGCTCAGGCCCATCAGGATTCTCCATAGGTGCACTCCTCTGCCTTTGCCTATGCCCCCTGGGTTGCCACCAGCGGCGAGGAAGACCATCTTCTCAGCAGCAAGAGTATTCTTCTGGGGTCCCATTCCCACACCGAGCGGGATACCTTCTCTTAAAGGCACCCCACCTCGATAGTTTGACTGCATCCACGCTGCAGGGTACTTTGTTCAACTTCCGGCACTCGATTTCTAAGATTTCAGCCTTAGAGTCTAATTTCCCCCTCATTCCGTTTTTATACACATAATACCAATCCTGGGAGTCCAATTCTAGTGTACCCAAATTAGTAGCGAGAATTAAAATATGGTTAGTCAGATTTTGTTCATCCTCAAGACACTTGGTACACAAACCCTTAGGCCAATGTCCCCTTCTACAATGTATAACATAAACCTCAAGACAGTATTTGCATTTAAAGTACACAAATGGATAGCATTCACAATCAGGCAGTATACAACTTATCTGATCTCTGTCGGTCATTTACTTGGTCAATGTAATTTTATCTTTAAGTCCCCAGGGGAAGAGGTGATCTTCCACTCAGGAATCTCTTCCCGATGTTCGACCTTTTTCACCCAAGATTCGTGCGTCCAGCCTTTTTCTGCTTTTTGAATGGCTGTGTCTGTTGTCAGAAGGACAAGAAAAGGACTTTCCCAGTGAGGGGAGAGAGGGATTTCTTTCCAGACTTTTATAAATACTTTGTCTCCCAGTTGTATTTTGTGTATAGCAAGCCCTAGAGGGGCACTCTGCATTACTATCCCTTGCTTTCTCAGTTCTTGTAGATTCTTATTTATAGCTATTAAGTTGGGTTGTATTTGACTGTCCTCTAACTTGGGGTGTCGCACTGGCATACCGTGTTCATAAGGCATTCCATATAACATTTCAGAGGGTGAGAGCCCTGTCTCAGTGCGGCATAATCCTGATGTTGAGTAAGGCTAGAGGGAGGAATTTTAGCTAGGACATCTGAGTTTCTGACATTAATTTTGATAACTGGGCTTTTAATGTCTGATTCATCCTTTCAACCTGTCCCAAACTCTGGGGATGCCACGGGGTGTGGTATTCCCATCGGACGCTTAAGGCCTCTGCTAATTGCTTAATGATTTTTGAGGTAAAATGCATTTCCTGATCCAAATCTATGTAATTCATTACCCTATATCAGGGTACAATTCCTTCTAGAAGGACTTTGGACACCATTTGAGCTGTTGCCCTTGAGTTCGGGAAAGCCTCTACCAAATGGGTCAGTTTATCAACTATTACCAATAGGAATTTATACCTCCCACCATTCCGTGAAATCTACCTGAATTATTTTTAAAAGGTCAGTATGCTATGGGGGAGCTTCCCAATATTGCCTGTTGTGCCTTGGCTTGGTTAACTTTCTGGCAGATCAGGCACCTTTGTATTTCTGTTTAGCCAATTCATAAATTCCTTTACACCCGAAAAACTTCAAAAATTGCTCCACAAGGACCTGGGCCCCCCAGTGTGTTTGTTGATGTAATCTTAGAATTTTCCTGGTATAATCTTTAGACAATAGTTCCCTCCCATCCCGTAATTTCCCCTTACCTTCTTCCAATTTTCCCGAAATTGTCTCGTATCCTTCGATTTCTTTCTGGGAAGGGTGTGGAGGGTATTCCGGGACCTCATTTTCCTCATTTCCTCTGGGGTACCTAGCTTTAGTAGAGCTGCATTCTTTGGCCTCTTTATCTGCCAAATTTTTCCCTTGGATTCGGAACTGTATCCCTGCTTGATGCCCTTTCACGCGTACCATTGAAATTTCTACTGGCTCCCTGATATCTTCCAAACTCTGTTTTATTTCCCCATGCACCAGTCCCCATCCTCGAGTATTGATTAGCCCTCTTTCTTCCCAAATTTTTCCAAATGTGTGAACCACCCCAAAAGCATACTTTGAATCCATAATGATTGTTGCTTTTTTCCCTTTCAGCCTCTTCAAGGCTCTTAAGACTGCGTACAGTTTGCACGCTTGATCTGACCATCCAGGACCCGATTCTATTACCTCTCCTGACCTACTATCTACAATCGCATATCCCGATTTTCTTTTCCCTTCTATTACCCTTGCTGACCTGTCCACAAACCATTTATCTCCGTCTTCCAATTCCTCCTCCTCTAAATCCAATCTTATTTTGGTCTGTAGTTCCACCACTTCTTCACAGTCATGAATGGAGTTTCTCTGAGACCTCCCGGAACAAAAATTGAGCTGGATTTTGTGCGGTAGTTGTCCATAGCTCTAAATCAGGTGAATGAATTAATATGGCTTCATATTTAAATAGCCCAGTGTCACTAAGCCATTTGTCTGCCTTTTGTTGCAGTATACTTCGTACGTTATGAGATGCGTAAAGTATCAATGGACCCCCAAAGGTTACTTTCTTGGCTTCTTCTACTAATAATGCCACTGCCACAATCTCTTGTAAACAAGTGGGCCACTCCCTGCTTACAGGATCCAGAAGCTTAGATACGTACCCGGCTGGTTTCTTGGACCTGGCCAATTCCTGCATTAATACTCTGTGAGCAGTATGACTGCTAACATCCACGAACAACTGGAATGGCCATTTCATGTCCGGGAGTCTCAATACTGGTGCTGCCAGAAGTGTTTCTTTTAAATCCTTTCTCATCTTGTTCCATCCATTTTAGCGTGTTGGTGGTAAGCTTTTCATACAGAAATTTTACCTTTTCACTATACCCTTCAATCCACTGCCTGCAATAGCCTAGAAGTCCCAGTAGCTGTCTTACCTCTCTTTTTGTCCATGGGGGAGGTAGGGCAATGATCCCTGCCACCCTTTCAGCATGTAACTTTTTTTTACCCTTGGTTAGGCAATATCCTAAATATTTGACCTCAGGCTCCGTAAACTGAAGTTTTGACTTTGACACTTTTAGCCCTTTGTCCTCCAAGAAATTGAATAATGCTATAGTGCTCATCCTTATGTCCTCTTCTCTTGGGCCAGCAATCAATAAGTCATCTACATACTGTAACAATTTTGTCCCTTCCACCTCAGCACCTTATGCAAAGATGTCCATCTAAACTGCTGCTGTCAGTTGGTCTGTGTGTCTTCCCATTGAAGTGCAAAATAATCGCTGCTATCTTTGGCTAGGGGGCAAGTCCCAAAAGGCATCTTTCAAGTCAATCACACTATACCAAGTGCCTTCAGAAGAGACATTATTTAACAAAGTCTAAGGATTTGAGACCACGGGGCATAATGTTTTGGTCCTTCTGTTTACAGTCCTTAAATCTTGCACTAGCCTGTAGCTACCTTCTGTTTTCTGCACTGCAAAGATTGGGGTATTATATCTGGACATGCAAGGCTCTAACATTCCTTTTCTTACCAGTTCTTCTATTACCAGTTTCAATCCCCTCCTCCCTTCCTTGGGAATGGGATATTGCTTAATCCTGAGCGGGTCTTCTGGCCTCTCAATCTCAATGTGGATCAGTTCTATGTCTAGCCTCCCAGCCTCCCCTTGGGTATACCAGACCTTTGGGTCTATTTTCCCTTCGTCCTCGGTGGTTAGTTGGTATAAACTCACCCTGAGCTGGGATTCCTGTACAACCAGGCTGATTTCAGTGCTACCATTAAATCTCTTCCCAGTAAGTTATAATCTGCTTCCTCAACTAGTAGCATGTTTCCTAGCAGAACTTATTCTCAGATTCTATTTTCATGTTTTTAATGACTGGAACCTTAAAAGGTTCCCCTTTTGCCCCAGTTACCACCATAGTGTCTTTGCTTATAGTGCATCCAGGTGGTAATCGCTGCACAGTGCTTCACTCAGCTCCAGAATCTACTAGGAATATTAACTCTTGTTTGTGGGGGTCCTATTTTCAACTTTATCAAGGGCTCCTTGGATGTTCTGGACCCCAAATTAAAAAGCCCCTGACACCTCTAATCCTCCTGAAAGACCTTTTCATCCTTCATTCTCTTCTTACAATCTCTCTTAATGTGACCTTTTTGTTTGCAGTAAAAGCACTCTGGGATATGGTTGAGTACTTACCTTGGGAGGGGTTCTTTTTCCTCGGTGGTGGACGGCTCTGTGCTGGCTTTACAGGTTCCCAGACCTGTTCCTGTTTTTGTGCCTCCCTTACTGCAGCCACTAATCTTTGCTTGTATTTTCTGTTTTTCTTCATCCCTCCTCATGTAAACCTTTTGCACTTCTCTAAGGAAATCCTGTAATTCTTTATCTTGCTAGCCTTCTATTTTCTCCAATTTCTTCCTTATGTCTTCCCAGGATTTTGCTACAAACTGTTTTCAGCAGAATCACCTCGACTGGGGATTCAGGGTCCATTCCAGAATACATTTGAAGGCTTTTTCTCAGCCTTTCCGACCATTCAGTGGATGTCTCATCCTTCCCCTGGCGCTCCCTGAGTACTTTACTCATATTTTGCCCTTTTGGTATCGCCTCTCGTATACCTTGTATCACCATATTCCTAAGGTTTACCATCTTCTGCTTGCCTTCCTCCATCTGGGCATTCCACAACAGTTTCTGGTCAGGCCATCTCTGGTAACCTCACTCTCCCTGGGGCTTCCTATGTTCCCAGTCTCGGATCAAAGCTTGTCTTATTGTTTCCCACTCCTCATTATTGAACAATGACCTTAATAGAGCATTCATGTCATCGTAGGTATAGATGCTGGTTCCTAGGAATTCATCTAATCTTTCAGCTACCCCCAACGGGTCATCCATCAGCTTCTCCATTTCTTTCTTGAAAGCCCTCACGTCTCCAGTATTAATCAGCACATTTACGAAGCCGATAACTCCTGGAGCAGTTGGCACTTCCCTTAAAGGGAAGAGGTTGGGCTTTTCTCCCTCATCCTCCCTATCATCATTATTTACCTTCCTTCTTCTTCATCGTGTCCGGGGGGCTGGAGGAGAACTGGCTCCCCCAATGGGGAGGGTTTGTTTCTCTTCCGTCTTTGGTGGAGGTGGGGGCTGGGAATGCTCCTGTGGGAGCTGAGGCGCTGAAGCCTGCTCCTGTGAGAGCTAGGCTTCTGGAGGTGGTACAGGCACCAGAGGTGCCTGGGGTTGCAAAGGACCTGTGGCTGTGGGCACAGGGATCTGGGCTTGCATGGGCTGGGGTGGAGGAATTAGGGAGGTGGGAGGTTTTCCAACATTTCCCTTTCCTTGCCCTGAGTCGCAGCACCCCTGCGGGTTCTTATCGGGAATAACCCTAGCATTCCCCCACAGTCTGGCATATTTCATTTCCTCTAAATCTTGCAGGTGTTTACCAGCCACATGATCATATAAAGTTTGGCAAGTCCATCTTTCGAATGTGCCAAAAATGGGCCAAACCAAGTATATCCCGATTTCTTTACCACCCCATTTTTTAATGCAAAAATGAACCATTTTTTCCTTAGATTTTTCCCCCTCTCGGGGTTGTCCTCCCAATGTTCCAACATCCATCCCAATGGACTATCCCTTGGAATTTCAGGCAGAACCTTTCCTTGTGTCTTTGACGGCTTTTCCTGGGTTTTTTTCCTGAGTCTTACTCTTTTTCTTTCCCATTTCCCTGGAAAACAAGTTTTGCGGCCTTTTCTTACGTTAAGTTTCTGCTGGGATCCTTGGAAAGAATCCCGGGTCTTTATCCGGTACTGGTTTTATGCTTAGTGTCTATTCAAACCTACCAGCTTACTTAGCCTCACAGAGAACCATCCCGTGAGCTTTACGGCTGATAGCGAGCTCTCTTACCTGAATCCCAGATCAAAAGGTTTACCATCTCCCAAACACCTGGGAACGTCCCTTCCCTTTTGATCCTATCTCGTGATCGAACCCCTGAACTCCCTGAGTTTCAGGCTTTACGTGTGAAATGAGTCTGCTTCCCCTGCGACTGACCACTTCCCTCGCAGGAGAGTGGAACTGCAATCTTGGAGTCTACACTTGCCTCGTGATATTATCATGTCTCACACATGCCCTTGACCATGCCTCACTCAACCACGTGATACTTACAGATCCTTTTCCCGCATGGGCTCTTTGTGCATGTAGAATTTTCTGAGTGAAAAAAGCACTGCAGCTTCAGAGATCCTTCCTTGGATTGCTCTGAATTTTCTGAGAGCTCTGGGGCCGTTTTTATCCCCTCTTTGATTGTGGCTTTGGCTTTGGTTTGAGATCTGATTGCTTCCGTGAGGTTCCCAATCCTGTCAGGCCGCTAAAATCAACGGGGTGCCTCATGACCGGAGAGGGGGTCCCTGGACCCCTAAACCAGATCACATCAGGATCACCAGAATTGTTATAAATAATCAATGAGAAAGCCATATTAATAATAATAACGAAAGATTTTATTTTCGTGACTGAAAATACGGTCCTCGATAGCCACAGTCAAAGAGACAGCGTTGAGCCCGGAATAGGTGCTGGGTGAACCTAGATCCGACCTCTATCGCACCGGATCCCCCTCTGTTCACCAAATGCCGTCTCCAACAGGGCTGTTTTGTACAGTTTTTTCTGCCTGAGGCAGAGGTGCCCCCATTCCTTTTGTCACCCCACATATGCATGAGGTTTCTTTTCTCTGTACAGAGAACAATGCTGTTTCTTGGGAGGTGGTGGGTGTTGATCATGTTAACGACTTTGGTTATCTTGATTGAAGACATTTATCGAGTGTTGATCTCTCCTACTGGCCATGTCCTTTTGCTTGCTAACGAGGCATTCTTTCCTTGCTGCCACAGGGAGTTTCTCAACTTCTATGTGGTAATCTGTCTCTGAACTGTCTGTTTTCTTAGGCTCTTTGGATTTTTGTTTCATGTTTAACTTATTTTACAACTTTTATTTTATACATTTTCACATAAGCATGAATTACCCTACATCCCATATTACAACCACCAGCAGTTATTTTTCTTACAGAATGATTTAAACTCAAAAACAAGAAATAAAATGGAAGAAACAAACTAGTGACAGAGATTTGCATATGGAGAATAGATTAAAAAATTTCAAATGTTTAATTTATGTTTAAATATTAAAAAATAAGAAAAATATTCTGTGAAATGCTCTATTGTATAAAAGCTTACATAATTTGCTCAATTAGGTCTTCATAATGACAGCAGATTTGATTGGACATACTTGTCAGGAAAATCCAAAAATGCCAGATATTTATGTCCACAAAGGAGGCAGAGGAGTCCTGCAACTTGATTCGAATAAAGGAAGAGCGTCACCCGGGGTACAGAGAGAAAGCCGGTGGGGTTTTCTCTCTTGAGGTTTCAGAGGGTGTAGCCTCCTTTTATCCTAAACTCCTGGCCACATGTTGCCCCCTTCCTTTCCCCATTGGCTGAGGTACTAGGGAGAGACAGCCTTCCCTAAATGTCTACCACATATTCCCCCCTTGAACCTCCTATTTTACCCCAAAGCTCAGAAGTTCAGGCTTGTCTGGACTCTGCAAGGAACCTGCTGCCCCAAGTTAGTAGAGACATTAAGCCCCATTTCAAAGACATTAACACTTTCACCCATCAATTTGTTTGTAAGGACGTGAGCTTTCCTCTCATACTGTACCCTCAATCAAAGAAGAGTGTCTCTGTGGAAGAGGTGCTCGCTAGTGCAGACAGTCATCTTATGGACTGGGCATTCAAAACTTCTCTGTTCCTCAGGATCTGTTTTCAGAGCCGGTGAGGGAAGAAGCTACGCAACAGAGAACACTGTGCATGGTAATTTACCAGATCAATAAGGCAAAATACAGCTGTTGGAAGGAGTGCAGCACAGGGCAAATAGTTACATGCAGGTTCACAGCCAATTCTGATGCTATTATGTGTGCTGTAGAAGTATCTGACCTTTCAACCTGAGCTGAGACCCCTTTGAATGATCTGCGTAAAGGAGAAGTAAAGATTTGGTTTCAAAGAGCAGAAAGAACTATTTTTTGTTTCAAAACACATTCATATTTTATCTTTCTCCTACAGAAGAAAAGGGTTTCAATACTGGGAATAGTTTATCATGTTAAGTTAGATTGTTTGGTCTCAAGATAAAGATGAGATTTAGGATGTGTCTTTCTGACCTGGGGCCCATCACAGGAATGAACAAGGCATTGGTGGATGATAGGAGAGCAAGACCTTGCCTTTTCAGACCTGTGTGTCCACCTGCACATTTGCTTTTTGGACCTCCCTGAGAGCTGCCTGCTGTGTGGATGTGCTGATGGGCTGTACGTGCCTGCTGTGCTCTGGGATTTCTGCCTGCTTTTGCTGCTCTGAAGGCGCTCATTATCTGTTTGCTAGGAGCACACCATGAAACATTCCAGTCCCTGGTGAATGCAGCTCTGAGAGTAATGGGATCTCTCAGAAGGATAACTGTGACCTTTAGATGGAGTTTGACTGGATTTGCAAGTGCAGAGGTGGCCCCGTGTAGCACTGAGATGTGCTGCAGATCAGGGCTGTTCCCTGTCCTTTTTCAGCCTAGCACTATGTCAGAGCATTGGGGCTTTGGCTGCAATTATTGACCCAATTTATTAAAATTTTAATAAGAGCTGCTGACTGTGGAAGAGCCAGGCAGTGTCTGGAAAACATCTCACCAAGAGACATTACAGCTCCCACTGCGTGCACAGGGTATGAGCAAGCACTTAACTGCTCTCAGCCAGGCACATGGCTGAGCCTCCAGAGCTGTTTTGCCCTCACTGGAGGAGGGGAGTGTTTTGTAACTCACTCCCCGTGCCTGGCCTTGCCCTGAATTTCACAGATCTGCCCTAACTGTCCCTCTGATGATGACCCTGAGCTTTTGCATAATTCTTACAGACCATCTTGCTCTCTACTCCAAGAGGCATTTCCTTAACTCATCCATATCCATGGCAGCAAACAAGACCACGAGCCCTACCAACACATTTCTGCCTCCTATATCATGGTTCTTTCTGTAATAGGGATGGAAGGACGCACCACAGGAGGGAGAAGTGACCAGTATTTTTCGAGTGCTTAGGAAAATGTACTCTCCTTTTATTGCAGTGTTCTCAGAAGGCAGAACATTTCATGTGGTCAGTGTAGCAACAACCTGGAAACTCTCTCTACCTATTTTAACAAAGTTTTCTTCCCCCTAGTTCCACCTAGCTGGAGTGGGAAATGACATTGTTGGTAACAGCAGTGAAAGGCTGAAATGGCCAACGTACAACATCATTGTGGAAAAGAACCATGTGATTCATTAGAAATGCAAACGTAATGTTTAGAAGGGGAATGAACAACTCCTCCTAGAAGTGTTGCTGGAAACATTGTGATAAATCAAACTCTCTGACACTACTTTTTGGCATTAGAAAGTAAACATTTCTTCATTCACAGCACCATGGTGATAGCTCCACCTGGATGCACACCCACTTACAAAACTTTTTCATTATTTGTATATCTTTAACAAACAAAGAAATCATTGTTCATTGGTTCCAAAGTACATAATTCTCTTAGTATTCTGTCTTCTCTTGGTTATTGATTTGGCACTTCTTATGTTAATTAATACACATTTTCAGCCTTTTTACTATCTTTCTCCATGATAGAGTTTTCAGTACAAATGCTGAACTGTCTTCTTTGGTCTCTCCTTTATCTCTGGTTTTTACACCATGTCCTTGTGGTCTATAACTTCTGCATTCCTGGTGTCCAGTTTTCAGCCATACATCTCTTCCTCAGGCTCTGTTCATGAAAGCATATCATGGTTGATTTAACAAAACTTAATGTTTCAGTGCTTTTCCCAAACTGTTCTAACCACAGCAGTCTGTGAAAAAAAACTTTGCTACGTGCTGGCTATAGTGGAAGATTACACAGCTTATTATTATAATTAATTAAAACAATTAATTAGAAGAGTTAATCAAAAGAAATAATTAATAAGGTTAATGAGGAAAGTCATATCATTTCCAAAAGAAGCATGTTCTGAGAATGGTTTTTAGGAGTAATGAAATGAGACAAAGGAAACACAAATTTCAGCTGAGCAACTAGAAAATGTGCATGGCTGTGAGATTCATTATACCAATAGATACTCTCCCAGGATGGGAGGTAGAAGAATACATCTCTTGAGTAATTGGAAACTGATGGGTTGAAAAGCCCAGGGAAATGATCCTTCTTGTTAGGCTGGGAGATGTCTTGGACCTTCCCATTTCTCATGTCTGTACGTTTGAGTGAAGTGAGTCCCAGGATTCCCTTTCTTGGTGCCAAAAGGTCTTGGCTGCCTGCTGTGGTTCTCACACCCACAGAATATCAGGCCCTTGCTTGTGGTGAAGGTACCTTGGTGGCTGCTGTAACTTTTCTCTAAGTATTTAAAAAACTTTTAGGATGGTTATAAATAATCTGTGTATGGGTGCTTACATGGAATATTTAAAGTAAGTTTAGAAGTTGCTCCAAGCACCCAAGATACTGAAGATGATAAGATTTTCCATGCCTACTGAGAAGTCTTATCTCACATGGCTGTTTGGGGGATAATTTAGGCTTTTCAGCAATTTTTCTTGTGTGAATTATGACATATCTTACAGGGCAGAGAGATGGAACATTTTTATTTGCAAATCTGTTGAATATGAGATGGGTAACAAGGGAGTCTGGTCTCAGTTGCTATCTCAGATAGTGCCTTAAGGCTGTAACCAGGCAGAACATGGTGGATTCTGATGATTTTCAGTGCAGGGTGTGTGTGTGTGTGTGTGTGTGTATGTGCAGAGAAAAAGATTTTTGGCATGAGTCAGTCTGGGACTGGTGATTTCAGATCAGAAGGTTTGAGGTGTCCCAAGCATCATACAGTGTCTTTAGTGTAGGTGTTCAGCAAACATAGGAAAAAACTTCAGAAGGAAAATGAAAATAGTTTAGGGAGATGGTGACCAAAGTGTCTAGTAATGTGTACTTGCCTCTGTGAAATGTTTGTTATTTCTTACTTCTCCTTTTTCATGCTGAAGATTAGAATTGCAAATTTGGGGTCTAGAGCAAATCTGGTTTTTCCTATGATTTCTGACCCAGGATAACAGTTCAGACAATTTGAGAAGCAAGAAGGAATAGAGGTCTTTCCAGCAAGCTTGACTTTTATATTTAGTGCCCAAAGAGAAAATGACTAGTTCCTAAAGTACTGTATAATGGGTGCAAGGGCTATGGCCTGGGTTCCAGGAGTGAAGTGTTTTTCCAGTCCATGGATGCTGGACAGTGTTATTCCAGTCCATGGACATTCCCATCTGATGGGCAGGAATGACACTGAAGACAAATTGACAAAACAAACACAAATCCCACAAGTTCATCTTTGTTTTTTGAAATAAAGTGTTCAGGAACACACTTTGTCTGATGTACTTTGTGCACTTTTTCTGACCTAAATTTGTCATGCATGACTGTAACTTCTCCTGACAAGAGGCAAGATTTCATGCTTGTATTTAGGTACCATTAGCTTGAGCTGTCTGGGCAGCTATGTACAAGTGGAGCTGTTTTAATGGCATAGCTGCAGAATGGGGAGAGCTGCTATAAACTTGAGCTGTCTGGCTTTGCTGCAGATCCAGCCTGGAGCCGGAACTGCTCAGACATGGCAGTTATATTTCAGTGGAGATATATTATTTATTAATTCCTGGCTGTCACCATATTTAAAAACATGTGAAATCTGTTGGTTTGCAGAAAATACGTCTGGAAAAGGTCAGCCAAGATAGCAAAGTGTGCGAAAATCATGGCAGACATCCACTTAAGGCTGTAAATCAAGCACTTTCCCTGGGTTTCAGACAGATACTTGATTTTGCTGGATTTGTCATATGATGATCTCTTAATCAAATAGGAATTTGAGGCTCAGTCTTATCAGAACCACATGTGCTGTATTGTTGTTGTCGTTGTTGTTGTTTTTGTGACATCATTATTAGGGGAAACAAATACTTCTTATGGGGTGGTGAGGCACTGTAGCAGGTTGACCAGAGAAGTTGTGGATGCCCCATCCCTGGAAGTGTTCAAGGCCAGGTTGGATGGGGCTTTGAGCAACCTGGCCAAGTGGAAGGTGTCCCTGCCCATGGCAGTGGATTGTAACTAGATAGTCCTTAAGGTCCCTTGTAACCCAAACCATTTTATAATTCTGTGAATTGCTGAGGCAATTTGGGTTGCTGTGTGCAGTGCAGGAATCTTGGATCTCTGTAAATGAGTGGAGGTCGAGAGTTCATTCTGTTGAACAAACAGGCAAATTTGTCTCAGGCTATTAAATTTAAATCACAGTTTATTACATTTCTTAATGTAATAAACTGATCATGCTGTGGACTTTTTGCATGTGGTCATGTACTCACTGGAGGGTAAACAATTACTTGGCCAAATACAGGCTCAGATAAAAACAGTCCCAGAGTTCAGAGGTGTTTAGATGAAGGGGATTGATTTGGCTCACTGTATCAGCAGAGAAACAGTTGAGTAGTTGTCTGTAGTTTTGGTGAAGGAATCTGGCTCCCAGCTAAATGTAATATTTTGCATGTGCTTATTTTTAACACACTCTGAGGAGCTCTGATGCAACTTTGAAAGTATTTCAGTAAATATTAGTTTTTAATATGGAACATCTGTGCATGATTATGACAAGGCATGTGACAGACTTTAGCTCACTCAGTTCTCTTTCATCCCATGCAAAAATGTTGTCCAAGCTGAACTGTGCAGTTCCCCATCAGTTTGTGTATGCACACGAGAGAGGAAATGAGGGAGACCTGGATTCATCCTGAATTTAGGCAGTACATGGACATTAGGTCTGTCAGCACAATGGAAGGGACTGAGGATGGTCAAGTGGGCACAGGGCTGTAAATATTCCAGCTTAAAGCTGGAGGATTACTTTTGAGCTCTCCCTGTAAGTCAACAGACTTATTCCTACTATCTTCCATATTACTTTTTAATTAGGATTGGTCCTCACAAACTGAGAAACCAGTGGGGCTAACTAGGTACTAGCTAAGCTGAATCCCATTTCATGTGGATAAGACCATAGGGAAAAGTTCAAGATAAATATGCTCAAAACTAGCACTATTGATCCAGCACCTTTCAACTGTACTGCACTTCACTGAAATTAAATGCAAACACAAACCACCCTTAAACCAGTAATGCCTTCAGCTAGTATATTATCCTCCAAAGTGTTAGCAGCCTGAACTTCAAATTGCCAAGAAGTTTAAAGTGGACCCAATGTGAGCCCACCCCTAAAATAGGTCTCAGTGTGAAGGCCATATATTACTTTAACAGATCAGGCATTTATTTATGCTTCTTTTTGTTACATTAGGGTTTGTGAGACAAAATTGATTAATAAACTGTCACATTAAGGTTTCCACTTAGCCCATTGCTGGCAACACCTGCCTTTCAACAGCATTATAAATGTTAACTCTGTAATGACATTGAACAGACAGACAAAAAGTGCTGTGTGTAAATCCGGCTTTTTATAACTTTCTGTTTATGTAGGATGGACTGGAGGTGAGTGTATTATAACAAGGCAGATTTTTAAAACCTTTTTCTTTCTCTGAACCAAGTCACATAAAATTAAAGCTATTTAAAAGATGGAATATTGAATGTCCCGAAGGAAAATTTATATCAGTATGACACATGCTAGGAATAAAGAACAAATGGTCTCTTAGATGAAGAATATACTAAAGTGAGGGAATAAATAAAAGGAACTGGAAGTTTTGATATGTGATAAACAGTAAGACTTACCTGCCTATCTGAAACCTCTTTGGAGAGCTATATGTGAATTGGGATAAAAGGGAACATCACTTGCTCAGAGAAGTGAGAGATAAATAAAGAAGTGGGGTTTCTCCTTTTATCAACACATGCTTGCTTGCTTTGGAATCCAAAATATGAGTTAGACTCATGTTCTTACCCATGTATGGAAAGGGAGAAGAACATGGTCAACTTTGTGATGAGGACCTTCTCCAGCTTAGCATACAACCAAGATGAGATAGCTGAATATTTGTGGAGCTTGTTGAAAAATGAGGAGAATTGGTTGAAGCACAAGGTTGGTGATAATTGTTGAGAAAGGGATGAAGGGAGAGTATGAGCCATACATGTAATGAGGAAATAATGGCACTCTTAAAAGAAGAAGGGAATAATCTCTTCTCTAGATATGTGGGTTTAATTGGCAACAAGAAAGATTTAGGACAGATACTGAATAATCAGGGAAATGGAGCAAACTGAGATGTTGCATGAGAAGGCAGTGGGGCCATTGGAATACAATAAAGACCTACTAGACTTTGTCAAAAAGAATAAAGGTAGAGCTGATGCCTCCAAGGGGCAGAATATGGATTATATAATCTTTTGAAGATGTTTTCCACTGCATTTTTTTTGTCATTCTGTTACTTTTGTAGGAATATGCTATAAAATAAATGCATATTAGCCTGCATCAGCTGTTTTGCAAACAATGCTTTTTCCTTCCTACACTTTGAGGACTCTGCATGGTCCTTTCCTCTAGGAATGGAAGGAAAAAACCTCAGCATGTGATAATAACCATCATGCCTGAATATAATTCAAGCAGTGAATTCACACTTGCATCTGCATACAGGTATTTTCAGCCCATCTGCCATGAAGAAATAAAATGCTGATGCATAAATGTAGACAGCTTCAAGGCTCTCATGCCTCCATGAGATCCTTTCGTGAGATATATCTTGAAATCTCTTTACTATGGCCATACTCAGAAGAAAGCAGAACGCTTGTTTCCCCTGCCGGATATTAGAGAAGAAGATAAAAACAGATGTGTAGAATTCCCTGCTTGAGTGGTGAGTAGAGTTAGATGAGAAAATTATTTTGAGTATCATCCTGTCTACTTTGATCTAGTTCTTGTATATAACCCTGAGAGCAGTCAGTCTACCCATTTAGAATAAATTTTGTTCATAGGCAGGTTGCCTGGGCAGTGTAGGCTTTTAATATGTTTTTTTAATATGTTTATCTTTGAAATGTTGGGAGCATTCAGTGGTTCAGAATTCCAAACCCAATAAGAAACTCCAAATTCAGAAATACTGAGTAAGAAATGGAGTAAGCAATTAATTCTTACTGAGCTGAAAATCATGAAAACATTTATTTAAACTTCACTATTAAAATGTTATGAGTGTATGTGGCCAAGGACCATGTCGGAGTGAAAAGTTTATAGCTATCACTTAGTCCAGCGCAAGGTGAGGGAATGTAAAGCCTTGGAGGAACAGCTTTCTAAGTACTTGGTGCAGCAAAATATTGAAAATATGTATGTGATGAAACTCTTAGTTGACTTGAGCTGGTGATTACCGTATGCCTTTTTGGATAACTGAGTGCTGCTCTTTCTCATAACTGTCTCATTTTATTTTTTTTCTAACTCTTTGTTATTTTAATAATATCATCTTTGTAGGTGTGCTTTTAGTAGTCATGAGCTGATAGGCTATTTTTTGTAAAACAAAGGGAGTGGGGAAAACCTCCTAAATCTTCCCAGAAGATTTCTATCTCTGTGTTGTGGGGAATAACCTTTTAGAGTGCAGTATAATACCCTGCAATCAGTCAGTCATGTGTAATGATAGAAACCATTTATAAAACCATGATCAAATAGAACAGTCCACATCAATACCAAAGATCAACAAAAAATCCCCTCAAAAGCATCACATTCATCATAGGATCATCTCAAACTTCATTTTTAATTTCTTGTCTTCACTTAGTGATTTTCACTTTCTCTGATGATGTGGTTGTGTGTGTTTCTGGATGCTCAGGCATTTTGAAGTTGTTCAGGATGAGACTGGGGTGCAGAGACTGGTCTGGACTCTCAGTGGCCTTTGTGGAGGCAGCTGTGTGACCAGGGAAAAGGTAACTGGGTTCAGATCCCTAATCTACTGAGGTTTTATTCTCAGGAATGATGCTGTGGTCAAAGATAAGGTTAAATCTGGTAAGATTTAAGAGTACTTTCAGACTGTTACACATAATGTCAATACATGGTCTGGAGTGCATGGGTGAGTGAGTCATAAAAGAAGGAAAAATGTTGCAAACCTTGTTTGTTTCTGGGTTTCTGGGTTAGTGCTTTTTTGGTTGTGCAGAACCGCTGTTTCTTGGACACATCTCCATCTTCTCCACAGATTTATGTTGAGCTGTACTCACAGGATGATGTGAATGGGTTTTTCTGCCACTCTGCCTTTCTGAGCAAATCCCATAGTTGTCTGCTCTCTCCCCCTCTTTTTCTTTTATACCCACATATAGGCAAAAAGTAACATATTTCATAAATAGTGAGATTTCTGCTCTCACAGACCTTCCTCTGCACTCATCTTCTGTCTAAACTGCAGTTTGGTCGCCCAGGGAAATAAGGCGTTAAGCCAAGCCTCATTTATGTGGAGCTTCTAATTTTCCTCTGCAAGCCCTTCAGTTGGGGTTTGATCCCTCTGCAGGGCACTGCCTTTTTGTCTATCAGTGGGATTTGTGAGCAGAATTACTTCTGCTCAGACTGGGTGTGACCGAACACTTTGGGAAGTAGCAATGTTTAAAGAATTGTTTTGGTTGTTACCCTGCAAATTCTGTGACTTTTCAGGAGCAAGTCCTTTTATGCCTTTGTTCAGTCTTTCAGTGATGAAAATCCAATGGAAACCAGTAAGACTGGGTAAGGACTGCATAACAACTCCAGTCTCTTCCTTTGTGTCTATTTGTTTTACTGTCATTTTTCTGCACTCTCCAGAGTGCTAAGCAACCTCAGTTCCTGTAGATTTAGCATTTTACAAGATTCTTTTCCCTCCTTCCAGCCTGACCTCAAGATCATTTAGAACAAGGGAAAATGGCACCAGAATGAAATATGAAATGCAAAGTCTTTGTATTATAATAGGACAACAAATCATACTGTTTATTTTAGCAAGGCTAAGAATCACTTGAGTTTTTCTTATAATTATTTAGGTAACTTCTCCTATTAGATGTTTAGAGAGCTGAAACACTGTATTAGTGCTAGGCACAAATGATAACTCTGCTTTAGTTCCTTGGACCTGGGAAATCATTTGGAGGCTAATTGGTAAGGGTATGGTGATGCTACAATCTCCTAATCTGAAAAGTCACTGCAGGCTCTGCATTTGCAGAAGCAAGATGGGAATGTGCATTTTCTTTTTTTTCCAGAGAGGATGACTAGCAATGCAGTTTTCTCTTTTAATACTCATTACTAATCTAGAATTATTGTCCCATAGGAAAGAGGGTTTCTTGCCACTTCTCTGCTTCCCTTTCCCTCCTTTACACCAGCAAATGTTTGTCTTTCAAGCAACTGGACTTCATGGACTCATGAACTTGAGTGGCTCACAAATGCCTTTAAGGTCATGGAACTGTTGGCTTGTCAGGAGCAAAATGTTGGACAGCAACAGCGAGATGTGTAAAAGCCTTAATGGCAGGCATGTGTTTTGATACCATTCCCTGGCATCTCAGACTGTAGTAAAGCCTGTTTACTATGACTGAAGGAGGAGACTTCCTGCCTTGGACAATCTTTGGGTCTGGCAGTCTGCATTGTGCTACCGTTCTCAGGGCCTAATCCCACAAACTGTGTTCCTCATCTCTTTCACTGGCTATTCCCAGGCAAATGAAGTTTGCAGAGATGTTCAGCACCTTGCAGCCTAGGATTCTTAATGTAGGTATGCAGTTTGTGGTCATTGAGAGTGGGGCTGTGGCCGAGCCTTGTTCCTAATTGGCTACAGCTGTGAGAAGCAAAAGCATTGAAGGCAATGAGACAGGGAGTGCCCAGGTGCACTGACCAACCACCAAAGGGATCAGAGGGCACACAGGTGCGATGCCTGAACATGAGGGGTATGAAAGGCTGGGCTAACAAACAAGAAGGGCAGATGCTTGCAGTCTTCTGAAGTGATGTTACTCTGTATGCGCAGATAGTATGGTGTTGCTCTGTTTGGGGATGCTTAAAGCTTTCTGAAATTGTGTGGTCATACTCTGTGCATTGTGGCCATCTCAGCTGTGACATATGCTGAGAAAAAAGAAAAACCCTGTAAAACCCAAGGGAATTTGAGTTTTGGCAATTAACATGACTTAATTTTTTCTGTAATTTCCATGCTAAACATCAATGCTTGATTTGTTACAGCAGGTGTCCCAAATGCTCGTCTATATCTTTTTGTTGTTCAGATCAATCTTGTCAGAACTGAAGTAAAAGTCTGTGGCATCTTTAAAGTAAGCAAGGAAAAAGGCATGTGTGCTTACTTGTATTTCAGTTTTCCTTCGTCAGCAAGTGGATTATGAAAGCCTTATCTATAGTAAAGAGGGCGTTGTTTGTATGGATAAGAGAGAGGCTGTAGAGGGGAGGGCAGGGTGAAATACTTGTCAGGAAAAGACACAGATGTGTTGAGAGAGGAAGGCTTGCAAGATTCATTCAGTTTTTCTAGAACTGTGCCCACTTATTGCTGGAGAGTCTGTCAAGAGGCACTTGCATGTTGTAGCACAGGATTTTCGAGGCTCTGCGTTTGGGAAGGTGTGAATGTGGGGACATTTTCACAGCAGTAACCAGCAGATGTGTTGTGTGACATCAGCTCTGGAAGTAAAGGCTGATAAAGTGCCTGTAGAACCTAGAAATGGACATGACAGCTGGAGCTGCTAGGGACTTTGGTTTGATTATTAAAGAAATTGAATTCACATGCTGCTTGTATATAATTGAAGCTCTGTGTGGATTTTGTTTCCTTGGGAGGTAGTTTGAGAGCCAGGCCTTGTAACTGAGGTGTCTGTAAGCAGTACATAAATCAGTAGGATTTATCTGGAGAACTGCAGGCTGACTGCAGTTCCCTGTGTATATATATATATATATTTCCCTGTAGCCTGTATCTTGATCTCTGCTTTTCTTTTATATTGTTTGAATAATTTTAACCTGTGATTCATTTCATGGAAGAATTCCTCACCTCCTACTGACTTGGGGTATTTTGTTCCAGCTCCAGACAAGATGTCAGCAAATGCTGATATTTTTGCTTTCAACCCAAAATGATGATGAAACTGAGAACAGGGCTGTCAGCTGAGGACATTTGTATTCCTAGCAGCTGTGGTCAACAAGCCAAGCTTGTACAAACCCAGTGGTTAATCAGTTGGGGGGAATCTGCGTATCTTATTTACTTGAGTCAGCTACCTAAATGATTTGCTAATGGCTAAAAGTTTGTCTGAATCATTGGGCTGCTGGGTGCAGTAAGCATCTGTTCAAATCCTGCCTGCTGTAATTAAAGAGACAGGGATGTGCTACTTAAAAAACAGAGGAAATGGCACTGCATGGCTGGACTGAGGGCAATTTTTTTCCCCAATGTTGTTAGTGTTGTCTCATTAGTCCTAGTGTCAAGGCCATTAGCTGTGACTGTCCAATGATGTATAGAGCCATATTTAGGGATTTTTAGATCTCAACACTTCTTCCTCCGTTCTTAGTGAGCAGAGGACTAATAAACTGATGGATAATGGTTCTGTCAGCAGTGCTGGAACAGGGCCATGTGAATTGAACTGAAGGGTAACAATCATCCCCCAGGAGGGGCTGCTCTGAACTGTGAACCATCAGCTTGGGGCACAGGTGAATGAAGTTCAAATTACAGCAATTTATAGACCTCAGGTGTCTTTAGGTTGATCAGTCACGTCATGCTGCCCAAGTGTCTTACTTGTGAACTAAGAATGATGGAATATCCCCAGTCTCAAGCAGAGGAGTTCTAATGTGAGATTTCTGAGCTGCTGGGATATTGCAGTCCAGGAACTACAGCTTGACAGATGGAAGCTGCAGGATAAAGTGGCCTCTTCTCTGAGTGTAGGTATAATATGCAGTTATTTGGGTCTTAATGGAAGTTTCTGCTGCTCCTAAACTCAGCACATGGACTATTTATCTGTTGGGGGAAAAACAGTTGAACGGGATGTCATGAGTAAAAAAAAAAAAGTTACCCATTTTTTTAAAGGTTGCAGAATTCTCAAGTTGAGCCAGTTGCTGCCAGGGGGCAGTTCTACCTGTTCGTTGTTAGTTTCATGTTATAATCACCTGTTAATAGTTGGTCGTTAACTCCCTATTGTTGAGAATTCCCCTTCTTTGTCTAGTACCACCCGGCCTGCTGCCAGGAGGATGCCCCTGCCCCCAGCAGTGAAAGGAGGGGACATCTGAGGTGGCATGCAAATGACCTCAGAGCCAGCATGCCACGGTAAAAGCCCCTCACCAGACCTAGCAAATAAACCCATAAAAACAACAAGCCAGCACAAAATTGATGGATCAAAGTGATGTCTAGACGTGAGGAACAGAGTCCAGGGTCCGCTAAGACTCTTTATGTTCCTCACCATAACCTAAAAGACGTCGGCTGAACCGAGGACCTCAAATGTCAAACCAAACAAGCGGGTTTCCCTTGGTGCTCTTGGGAGAATGGAACCGCCAGCTCTGCCCACGGACCATTGGCCAAAGCTGCACTTACCTCCTCCTCCCTGCTGCTCCTGGGAGCAGCGGCAGCATGAGTGCCGACCCATCGGTTCTTCCCACCTCAGCTGATCACCTTAATAAAGGCATTAAAAAGGAGAAGGAGCTCCTGCCCCGTTTATTTCCCCATTTATTTCACTGGACTCTGTATATTGTCTTATTTGAAAGCTCTGAAAAGGCACTTGATTCATAAACTTAAAACCAATGGATAGCTCTGAGTTCCCAAGGAAAGCAAATATTTTTTCTGAAGTATAAATAGCATGGTGAGTCTTCTAGAGTGTGGTTCCTTCTGTTGTCTCCTTTCTAACAGGAAACATGCTCGTGAAGTCAGGTTCTCAGTGTTGGTAAAACACTAAGTTAATAAGAAGATAGTGTTTTTGTAGCTTTGATTGCCTAAGGATATGAGGCAGATGAAGTTTTATTAGGTCCACTGATCCTGCTAGAACAAAATAGATCCTGTAGAAGGTCTAAAGCTTTTCTGGGTTTTCCTGACTGCCATTTGGCCTTATGTAAGCCTTTAAATCTCCCTACTCTGAGCTATTCAGAATAACCATTGTTAGTGCTGAATAAAAGCTTTAATCAGCATCAAAACTTTTTAAAATCCACTTGAGAATATTCTTATGATAATTCTGATAGCTTCTTTCATACTGAGATATGAAAAATCACGATGAATTGGGGCCTGTGGTTGTGTGCTGCCTTGCCAATGCTTTGCTGTTGCTGCACATGGAGCAGCCCTGACAAACACCCAGATGCTGTGACAGCCCCAGACTGGGGCCTGATCCAGTTGTTCTCAGTAGAGAAACCCATCCACAGGCTGCGGTGCCTTTTGGATGAAGGCAATTTGCTTTCTTTTGAACTGGCTCCAGAGCATGTGTGGGGAGTTAACTCAGGGATGACACATGACCTAATCCAGTTACCATGTGGGTGTCCTGAGAGAGGTGGCTCTTACGTGGAAATGATCTGCATATTCCACTTTGTCTCAGCATGGCTATAACCTATCTATCTGGGTCTTAGGCGAAGAAGTAGCCTGAACTGTGAGCACACACAGCTGGCAGATAGCTGGGCCTGTATGTGAGTGTCTGAAACTGAACTTTTGAACTCTCAAGCAGCAGCTTGCTGTCTGCAGTTGGTATTACTCAGTTGTAAATTCTGATAGTATGCAGGGTAAAATGCAGCGGCACATACCAAATCCTACAATTAATAAGCAGGCCTGAGAAAGAACCAAGGAGGCTGATCAGATGTTGTGCTTCTGCCTTAGCCTGTGTTCTGGTTTAGTCTGGGAGGAACACAGGCTTTGGTGCTGGAAGGAAGAGGAAGCCAGGAAGGTGGCTTCCCAAAAAGAAGTGATCTTGAAAAGAAGATGAAAAGGCAGCGGGGGAGATTCTGGCTGGAGCACAGATCCTGGACATGTGTGTAGATCCTGGAAATCAGTGAGCTTCATGAAGACAAATGCTTGGGGATGTGCAGAGACCCTGGCCTCCCGTGCCTGAGGCTAGTGGCTGCAAACAGCTGCATAGCAAGAACTGAAAGAACTTTCTGCCTACAATGCTCAGGCTAGCAATGATTTTCCTTTGGGAAGGGGGCAGTCAGGTCTTAGTGAACCTATAAAGCTTGGAGGAGAGCAAGTGAATGCATGAGAGATAGGCTAGGTAAAAGCTCTTCAATAAACCCCAGTGTCCACTGCTTGTTCTTGTTTACTGTTGTGCCAAGGACAATCTGCTATGTTCCATGTGTAGTGGGAAAGAAGTGGTCCCCTCATGGAATGAGGACAGGCACCATTCAGTTTTGGCATTTGTTCTTGTCACTGTAATGTTTTTAAGAAATAAATGTATGCAGTTAATTTTAATGTCTGGGCAATGTACTTGACAGTTCAAAGAGAACAGCCTCTGTTTTTCAAACAGTTACCATTGTAATTGTGAAAACCCAGCAAAATCCATGGAATTAACTTTAGGATGGTTAACAAGGTGTTAATAGGTATAAATGGTGTTCTTTGCAATGAAAAACTCTTTTCTCAAAATAAGCAGGACAAAACTCTCAAAGTTTTTGGAGAGACATTCAGTATGACTCATCTGGTAAGAATTTGAAGTGAGAAGCTGGATAAGAGAGACGGCAAGAGAAGGTGTTGAGGTAGTTTCTTCAAATCCTTTCCGTTTTTAGGGTAGGATTATAATTTGCAAAATGCTGAGGATCTTTAGAAATGCTAAGATGTACCCCTGTATGTGGGGAAAAAAACCCAACTCTTCCTGTACATAGTCAGTCTTCTTAGCAACCTGGAATTCTTTTACATCACTCCACAACTCTTAAATACCATTTCTCTGTATCTAAGCATGGCATTAAGGCTGAAACCAGAGCCCAGCTCAGCTGTATTGGATCTGATCAGAAGACCAGGATTCATTAAGCCACTTAGGTCAGTGGGAGCACTGGGAACCAGGGAATAACATTGGCAGTTCACTGCTCCCTTGGCTCAGCTTCAGCCTGGTTTGATCTGTCCTTGCCTCTGTCACAATGGAATATTTCTTGCAGGTGGCAGCTTTTGCTGGACTCACGTTTTTCAAGCAATTCTTCATCCATAGCTGTGTATTTTGGACAGTAATATGGGCATGTATTCAGGGCTGATATTGACTGTTGGAATAAAGTTATCAAACACAGCTTTAAGAGCTGCTAATTAGAGTTTAGATGCAGATGAAAATCCCTTTTGGAACCTATGCAAGTTTGGATATTGAAGCGTAACTTGCTGCTGGCAAACATCCCTCAGGCTTTGGCCTTTGTTGAAGGTCACTGTGAAATAGGTTTGCTGGTGCAGAAGATGAATATTGCTTAAAAATGGCTTGCAGCACATTCATTGGAAAATTTCAAAATCTTTACAGATGTGAGCTTGCCATATGTTTTTCACTCTCCCCTCACCACTGAAAAAGGGGGCAGAGATGAAGTTCACTGGATTGCCCACATTTCTGCAGCCAACCAGCACAAAAACCAGCAAGGTAATCAAATAATCTTATATTTTAATGGGGTGTTTGCTTCACATATAATTTAAGAAATGCAAACCATTATATAGACTATTTTTCAACATCACTGTTTTGATGGGACCTTCTTCAAATGTCTCCCTCAGACCTCAGTGGTAAAAAGTGCACGAGAAGACCTGGTAGATGTCCTTTTTGTTTCTTTCCTGTTATCCTTGTCTTTGACTTTCTAGACAAAATAATTAAAGAAGCATTAATCCATCTGGTTTTCAAAGTAATATTTCATTTCCTGCCTCTCTACAAACTGATGGCAAACAGTGAAAATGAAAAGAAAAATCTCCAAAGTGGGCAAGCAGTTGGATGAAGAGCATGCACAAAATGTGGCACTTGAAAGAAAAACATCTAGCTGGGGGAGTACATCAATCATTAGTTTATTTCTGATCTTGTTTATCACTTTCATTAGCAACCTTGGCATAAAAATAGATTGTGCTAATGAAGTTTCCTGATAATGCTCCACTGGGACACAAGTCACAACTCCAGCCCACTTAGTGGTGTAATTTAAAACTCACCAGCCCTTTCTGAATATGTATTTGTATCTGCTTTTAAAAATTTCAATGGGAAAAAGCACTCCTTGTGTATCTCTAGTTTTTCTCTCCCTAGACTTATTAAAGGTTTAGTTTGGCTCAACTATTGAAAAATTTATGATTTTTTAAGGTGTCTGTCAAGCTGGAATTCATTAATTTCCCCTGCCAAAACCTAAATGAATAATGTAACTTTATGCAAGAGCTCTGAGTGAGGGTTACAGATAATTATTCATTCTTAAAACTTTGGCTATGAATCATTTCTACTCTGCAGTCTATCTGCTTATGTAGCACCATCAGCTTCATATTTCTTTGTTTCTGATGTAAATAATTTTCAATGATATAAAATCTAAGACGGAATATATTTGTGTTGGACACAAGTAACTGTGACCGAAAGACATGAAAGTCTTTAAAATGAGAGTTAGAGGGTCATCTAAGTGGCAATTAGAATCCTTTAAAAATTCATTCAGATTTAGTGAAACATTGCTGACAGTCATTCATAAAAGTAATTGCCCTGTGCACATGAAAAATTTAAATGTGGTAATTTAGTAATGAATCTGAGCTGTCAGAAGGCATTTTATGGGTAATCAGACATTCCTGAAGGCACAACAGTGACTGAAGAAAATTGAAAAATAACTTTGTGGAGGCAAGGTTGTTATATATATTAGAGATTATTCATGCTATATATGTGTATAAAATATTGTAAGATCCAACTCACGTCTTTGACCACCCTGGCTGGGAGCAGAGTCTTATTTCTATTCAATTGGTTCCTGGACAAAGTTAAGATAATATCAAGTCCGTTAACGTAAGAATGAAACCTTCTTGGGCCATGAGTGTCGACTTCCCAGGAATGTCTGAGCCGTTCATGAGAACTTGCACCTGGAGGAGATTGCATCTGCCATCTCAAGCATCGGCACCACTCTGTTACATGTGAAAGAAGGCTATCCCGAAGAAGTTCAGACAGCCATCTGGACACCTGGACTGACTTTTGTATCTATATGGTCCCAGTTCTACATGCGAAGGGACACAAAAGAACCTTCTGCCATTTCTGCCTCAGGCAGAATAAATGGGATATAAGCTGGCTGCATGAAGCAGTCGGGGTGAACCACTGAGGAGACGCTGGCACTCTGTCAGTTGGATCCAGGTTCACCCAGTGCCAAATTCCGGAATTGACGCTGCCTTAGCTGTAGTGGTTTTTCAAAATTCTATTTTGTTGTTGATCTAATAAATCTTTGTTAAATTTTTTTATAAATTTGGCTGCCGATTTGATAATTTATAACAATTTGGTGAAAACCTGACATGATCTGATACTGGGGTTTGGGAACCCCTTTTCCCACCTGGGGGGTGCCCCACTGAGTTCAGCGGCCCGAGCGGGGATTGGATTCCGAAACCAATCAGATCCACAAAAAGAGCCGCAACTGGAGCCGCGGATTATAATTGGAGCCGCGTGCTGCAAACGGAGCCACAGCCAAGGGACACAGGGGGCCCGATTCTCAGCTCAGAAAGATCTAGAGAGATTTCCGAGACCCGAGGTTTTTCATCCGTAAAATTCAACGTGCATGAGGAGATCCACGCAAGAAAAAGAACAGTAAGTATTGTGTGGTTGGGTGGAGTGTGATCGGACGCATGTGTGAGATGTGACATTGTCACAAGGCGAGTGCGGACCCCGAGACTGCAGTTCCACCATCCCGTGACGTGGTCAGGCAAGGGGGAAGTGCAGGGTTTTTATTCGAAACACATGAGACCCGGGGCTCGGGGAAGAGTCTAGGGGGAAAACTGGTCATGTTTGGGATCAGGAGGGGAGAGACGAGCTTGGAAAATTCCAGGAGCCCATTCACCTTCTGAAACTGGAGAAAACAGGTAAGGAAAACAGCTCAAAAGTCGTCAGAGCAGTTCGCTGTCCGACTTGGTCAGGCTGGCGGCTTTTCACAAGCCGGAAAATCCGACATTGGAAAGAAAAACGGGACTCAAGATGACCATCCCGGCGAGAGAAGGTAAGAAAAATTGTAACTTTCCTTGAGAAAATGGGGTTGGGAAAGAGCAGACACCAGAAGAAAACTCAGGAGAAACCCTCTGGAGTCCCCGAAAGAAGCTTACCAGAAATCCCCAGAGATAGTTCCCTGGGGTGGATGCTGGAACACTGCGATGAGAACCCACAGAAGGTGGGAAAGTCCAAAGAGAAAATGATCCATTTTTGTATGGAAAAATGGGGAGGAAGGGAGATTGGAAGGTATGGGGTCTGGCCAATATTCGGCACGTTCGAAACCTGGACTTGTGAGTCTTTGTTTGACCACGTGGCCGGCCGCAGCCCGCTGGATCCTGAGGAACTCGAATACACAGACATGTGGAAGCATGTTTGCTCTGGTCTATACCCAGTGCGAGCTCGCCGGTGTGTGGCAAAAGCGAGGAGGGAATGGGAACCGTTGGAAAATCTTCCACCTCCTTACCTTGTGGCCCCGCAACAACCCAACCCCGTGCAGGCACAAGCGGTGCCAGGGATGCCTCCCAATGTGGGGGCTCTGTAAGCCCAGGCAAATGCACCACCACCGCCACGGGAGCAAGCGGTGGCACCCGCTCTCCCACAGGGTCACGTGGCCACGGGACAGCCACAGCCACAGGTAACTCTGAAAATTGAGGACGAAAAAGTAGACGTAGACGTCCCCAGGGATGCATCTCCCCCAGCACATCAAACAAGGCGGAGAACAAGAAGGTCCACTGAGGGAGAGAGTGGGGACGAGGGGGGAAAACCCGGTATCTGTCCCTTACGGACAGTACTGACAGCTCCAGGGGCATTGGATATGTCCACATCCCCATTGATACCAGCAATGTAAGGGTGTTCAAAAAGGAAATGGGAAAATTAATGGGTAATCCTTTGGGGGTGGCGGAGAGGTTGGATGAATTTTTGGGAACCAGCAAATACACCTATGAGGATCTCCAAGCGATCTTGAGATGGCTGTATAACAACGAGGAGAGGGACGTGATTCGGTCAGCTGCGATCAAGGATTGGGAAAGGCAGAACCCGAAATGGGGAGCCGGGGAGGAGTGATGGCCAAACCAAAAGCTGTCTTGGGAAGCCCAGACGGAGGAAGGGAGGCAAAAGATGATAAATTTAAGAAATATGGTTATTCAAGGTATCAGGGAGGCAGTACCAAAAGGGCAAAACATGAGTAAAGTGCTCAGGAATGTCAGGGAAAAGATGAAACCCCTATGGAGTGGTTAGAAAGGCTCCAAAAAGGTCTGAGAATATACTCAGGAACCGACCCTGATTCCCCAGTGGGGATGGTGTTGTTAAAAACACAGTTTGTGGCGAAATCTTGAGAAGATATTCAGAGAAAGCTGGAAAAAATAGACAGATGGCAGGAGCAGGGATTGCAGGAACTTTTGCGGGAAGCCCAGAAAGTATGCATGTGCCAGGATGAGGAAAAGCAGAAAATTGAAACCAAGGACCTTGTGGCGGCAGCAAGAGAGGCTCAGAAGCAGGAACAGGGGAAGGACACGGCGAAAAAGGTGCCGGCAAAGAAACTGGGTCCGTCTCAAGAGAAGGGCTTGGGCGAACAAAAGCGGGATTTTTAGTGTTTTTACTGCAAACAGAAGGGGCACATTAAACAGAACTGTCCCAAGAGAGCCAAAGACCAGGCAATGTTTCAGGAAAATTAGGGGTGTCAGGGGCTTTTCAGTCTGGGGTCAGGAACATCTAGGGAGCCCTTGATAAAACTAAAAGTGGAACCCTACAAAGAAGAAATATGGTTTATGGTAGATTCAGGGGCGGAATGGACTACGGTGCTACGGCTACCGAAGGGGTGCTCTCTGAGCGATGACTCCATGGTGGTAACTGAGGCAAAAGGGGGATCCTTTTGAGGTTCCAGTCATAAAAAATATAGAAATAAATATGGGAAACAGAAATCACAGTGGAAATATTTTATTGGCAAAGGACGCGGACTTCAACTTACTGGGGCGGGATATGATGGTTGCTCTGGGAGTGGGGTTAACGGTGGAAAAATCTCGACTTAAAATCAGACTTTAAAGCCTCACTGTTCCAGATGAAGAAAAGATAGACCCAGGGGTGTGGTATGTTCCGGGGGAAGCTGGGAGGCTGGACATAGAACCAGTGGAAATCGAGAGACCAGAAGACCCCATAAGGGTCAAACAGTATCCCCTCTCCATGGAAGGGAGGAGGGGTTTGAAACCAGTGATCGATGAATTAAATAAAGAAGGGCACACTGGAACCGTGCATGTCAAAACACAGCACCCCAATTTTGGCAGTCAGGAAGCCAGACGGCAGCTTTAGGCTGGTACAGGATTTATGGGCTGTAAATCAGAGGACTAAGACTTTGTTCCCTACGGTCTCAAACCCTTACACATTGCTGAACAATCTGCCTCCAGAGGACACTTGGTGCAGTGTAATTGACTTAAAGGACATTTTCTGGACTTGTCCTCTTGCCGAGGACAGCCGCAATTGTTTCGTGTTCCAGTGGGAGGACCCAGAGACAAACAGGAAGCAGCAGCTCAGGTGGACTTCTCTGCCTCAGGGCTTCATCGACTCTCCAAACTTATTTGGACAAGCCCTTGAACAGGTTTTAAGTCATTCTGCACCAACCGGAGGTACAAAGCTTCTACAATATGTAGATGACTTGTTGGTCACCGGGCAAGGGGAGGGGGAGGTAAGGGTGAGCACAATTGAGCTTTTGAATTTCTTAGGAGAAAAGGGGTTGAAAGTTTCAAAGTCAAAGTTGCAGTTCACAGAGCCGGAGGTCAGGTACTTAGGGCATTGGTTAACTAAGGGCAAGAAGAAACTGGACCCAGAAAGGGTGGCAGGGATTATTGCCCTGCCATCCCCACAGACAAAAAGGGAGGTCCGGCAGCTTTCGGGGTTGTTGGGGTACTGCCGGCAGTGGATTGAAAGTTACAGGGAAAAGGTGAAATTTCTCTATGAGAAACTCACCACAGATTGGATCAAATGCACACAAAAAGATGAAGAATTCAGGGAAGTCAAGGAGGCTCTCACGGCAGCTCCAGTGCTGAGCCTCCCTGACATGAGGAAACCTTTTCAGTTGTTTGTGGACACCAGCAATCACACGGCACATGGGGTATTGACGCAAGACTGGGCAGAGATCAGGAAACCTGTGGGGTACTTGTCCCGGCTTTTGGACCCGGTCAGCAGGGGTTGGCCCACGTGCTTGCAGGCAATTGTGGCTGTGGCTTTGCTAGTGGAAGAAGCGAAAAAGGTAACCTTCGGGGCACCTCTGGTAGCATTCACACCACACAACGTGAGGGGCATACTACAGCAAAAAGCGGACAAATGGCTCACAGACATGAGGTTGTTAAAATATGAGGCCATTTTGATTCACTCATAGGACTTGAAATTGAGGACCACACCTGCACAGAATCCTGCACAGTTTCTGTTCGGAGAAGCTGCAGAGAAGTTAGTTCACAACTGTGTGGAGATAGTTGAGTTACAAACCAAAATCAGGGAGGATTTGGAAAAAGAATAATTGGACAAGGGGGAGAAGAGGTTTGTAGATGGGTCAAGCAGAGTAATTGAAGGGAAAAGAAAATCGGGATACACAATCGTGGATGGGAAAACAGGAAAGGTGATTGATGCAGGTCCCCTGAATGTGAGCTGGTCCGCACAAGCATGTGAATTGTTCGCAGTTTTGACGGCATAATAAATCTTGGTTAAATTCTTTTATAAATTTGGCTGCCGATTTGATAATTCCTAACAAGTTTTTCTAAAAGTGTGTTTTCTGGAAGCGAAGAAACCTATGATTTTTAGAAATGTACACTGTAAGTTGATAAGGGCAACCACTGGAAGAAAAGAAAGAATCAATTGTGGAGTTACATTGGTTCAGATTAGTCATTTCAAGTAGCAGTTATTGAGAAGTGAATACTACTAGATTCCTAGGTACTCCCCTGATAATGCAGATGCATTATCCAGCCCCCAGGAAGGGGAAACAAGAACCCTCGATTACAGTTTGCAAATCACTTTGTCAGTTTTGGAAGAGAAAGCTCAGTTCTCCTTTCATTTTACTTGGATGAAACTGCTGACTGTACTGCATTTAAATTCTGTTTCCTCTGTAATAAGGGAGGGTGTAGCTGGCTGTGTGTTTTTGCACAGCACATTGGGGACATTTCGGAAATTTAGTGGGAGCTGCTGATGCATAAGGCATGCAAACCTGTGCCTTTGAATGAGGTAACAGCTCACTCCCACCCTGCAGGTGTTAATGGCCTGAAAATGGAGTAGAGCACCCTTAAATCTCTTACACAACGGTTTTTAAATCACTCTGGGTCAAAGATCTTGTGGTGTTCATCTCAATTGTGTTACTGCTGTTGTTTTTGATCTTATCTAGGTACTTCTGGCGGATTTTGAGGTTGGGAAGAAAACTTTTCCAAGGATCAGATCCCATTGGGATTGCTGCACTGTTCAAATATCCATTTGTCAGAATTGATTTGCCAGCTTATCAAAAAGAAATATTCTTGTATTCTAGTTCATACAGTGATTGTTTAAAAATGCTGATCTCAGATGCTATTCCAAGTATTGAAATAAATAACATTAGATGTCAATTTTACTTTATGTTGTTTATGCATCTGGTGTTCCTTTTCCTAATTTCTGCTGTTTAATGAGTTTATTGAATGCTAAATGGGGCTAGCTCAATTCATATTTCTGGTCTGCTTTAATTTATGATTTAATGAAAGGAAGTTTTCAGACAAAACAAGAATTTGGGTTTTTTCCAGAACAGAAAATAACACATATTTCTGTTAAAGTATGGATTTTTTTATCACAACCTGGTTCTGTCCTTATTATTTGCTACAAAGGTTAAATATGGGCTTAGATCAACATGACAGTTTCTTTTTAGTGCTGTGAGATTGAATGTAAAATCTTTTGGAAAATTTCTACCTTAAAAAATCATTAGACATAATTAGCAAAATAATATCTCTCACGAGAAATGATATGGTGAAGTATATCATTTGGCAAGAAGTAGCTCACTCGAGTGTTAAAGCTTTTCAATACTGTCTCCTTTTCCCATAGATCATTTAGAAGACTGATCACCACTTGGAAGGAGCTGTGATATCGAGTCTGTTATTCTGCGCCCTGGAATGGGGCCCTGCTCTTTCATCCTGGCTCTCTGGTAAGTCTCCTCACCCCAGGCAAGAAAATGAGGATACTGCTGAGAAAAAGCACCTTGAAGATAATTTCCTTTCATCTACAACTGCAGTGTTTGGCTGTTCCAAGGTTTGCAGAACTATAAAACATTTGATAATCCCAAGGGTGGGGGAGAAACTGAAGGATGTCACTTGAATTTGATGAAGCACTGAGGAAAAACAATGGTGAAACAAAGATTATTTGTCGAGGATGCTTGCCAAATTGAAGCTCAAGTTTTAATTACATCAGTATGCACTCCAGCCATGTTTAATAAGGACTTAAATGGAGTATTATTTAGCTATTTGACTTGTTAGCATTTTGCCTTTTTTGTGCAAAACCTGGCTCCTGTTGATATGATCAGCTATGAGTAAGAGGATGATTTGAGGCTGAAAATCACTCAAGGACATTTTCTCATCTAACAGAGCCCTTTTAAATTTGTTGTGGTTCTGTGTGCTTGTGAGGTATGATGGTCACAGATGTTTTGTGTCCTCTGACTGCCATGGTCAGAGAGGAAGACCTGGTATTTAAAAGGAGAAAGGAGTGGGCAGAAGCTCTTTGATGTGTATGGGAATTGAGGGGGTGCTCTTGGTGTATTTTGTTGTGCTTGGGGTTTGATTTCTGTCCATTTAGGCGGGATGATCAACACTAGCACTTCACCAATCCAATTGAACCTCGTCAGTAATCTTGTCATTTCAACAGAGATTCTGTGGCAATATTTACAGGGGTCCCAGGATGAGGGAAGAGACGAGAATCTTGACTCCATGTTTCAGAAGGCTGATTTATTATTTTATGATATATATTATATTAAAAGAAAATTATATATTAAAACTATACTAAAATAATAGAAGAACGTATTTCGTTAGAAGGCTAAAAAGGAATGATAATAAAACCTTGTGACTGAGCAGAGAGTCTGAGACAGCTGGACTGTGATTGGCTATTAATTAAAAAGAACCACATGAGCCCAATCAAAGACGCACCTGTTGCATTCCACAGCAGCAGATAATTATTGTTTGCATTTCATTTCTGAGGCCTCTCAGCTTCTCAGGAGAAAAAATCCTAAGGAAAGGATTTTTCATAAAATATGCTTGTGACAAGACTCCAAGGAAGTCCTGCTGGGCTTGAATTCCTGTCTCTTTTAGATGCTCCTTATCTAGGTCAGGGTTGAAGTTCTTGCTCGGAGCACTGTACTTCCCTCTCACTGCTGTTGGATTGACAGAGACAGTTTTCAGTTTCTAACCTTCAAATGCTGCAAAACAGTGGTGCCCTTTAGGATTTCTCTAAGGTCTGGCAGGTGCCTCTGGTCCTGCTTTCAGTCCCTGTACAGGAAATTTAATTGGCAAGTTCTTGCTACAGACTTAGGCCTTTCATTTTTACACTCCTTTCTGTCAACATTGTAGTGCTTCAATAGGTTTCTTTTTTACCTCATGTCTCCTCTCCACCCCTACAATTCATTTTGGTAATTTGAAATCCTGTGCAAGGTGGTGCATTGCTGTGTTGAGAATGGCTTGTGGCTCCCTGGATGGCAGTCCTCATGTCTGTGCTTATGGAACAAACAGCTGGTGCAGGTGTTCAGGTAAGGAGGATGGGATGAGAGACATCCATTTTTGTTCTCCCTTGGACACTGGTGGCTAAATAGGGACCAAAGGGAGTTAGAGCCCTGAAAATATACAACCTTTCCCACCAGCAAGTGCAGTCAATGGCTGAATTTGAATGGTCTGCAAATTTCCCTTTCTTTTCTATGTTGGCTGATTGCAGCATGTTTTAGAGCAGAAGAATGCACATTCTGTCCCATGGCTGTTTGCTCTTCTGTCACTGTCGTCTGGAAAATGGCCAGGGCATTGACAGGGGTGCTGCTTTCCTAAAGTTCACCAAGGTCTGTACCCTGGTTTCTGGGAGCAAATAGTCAATGCGGTTTTCAAACTCATTTAGGAATTACAGCCTTTATTCTACAATGAGGGCCAAATGAATGCTGTTTAAAATTGGAGCTGCATTGTGTTGCTTTCCTCAGAGAAACACATCTGCTCTGGGTTGGGTTTTTTCTGCAATTGGCACATTTGTTTGTGTTACACAGGGAAGTGGGTATGTTTTGAAGCTAAATCTTCCCTACCAAGCGCAGCTCTGGCTCAGCTTTGATGGTTATTTAGAATCTCAGAAGAGAATCATCAGCTGCTCCAATTGTACATTCAAACACACAAGGTGATATGCTAATTGGGCTTTCATTAGTGCCTGGCTGACGTCACCAACAGAGTAGAAAGGGGCTAAGCAGATGAAGTACTTTTCCACTCTTGAGCCGGTACTGATGAGCTATGTACTATAGCTTCTTTTTTTTTAATTTTTTTTTTTTTTTTTTTTTTTTTTTTTTTTTTTATTTGGAGAGTTCTAATTTTCTGTGTGACTGCATCTGTGCACTGTAGCATTCAAATATTGCCCTGGTGTATTACAGTCAGAGCTGAGCTTTTTATGAAAATGGGAACAGAGGCTGTGAAATTCCTTTTTTGTCTTTAGTGTTATTGCTGTCTGGGGTACATTCAATTAAGTTAGACAAGTAAAATTTCATAATTTGACTTATCACTGCTGTTCACATGTGAGTTCATATCTGCATAGTTAGGCAGTTTGTGTCCTCTGAGAAACACAGATACTGTGGATAATAAATAGCTGGGTGTCATTTAATGAGCAAGTGAGAGGCACAGCCCTGTTTTTCCAGGAGGGTGTCCACCATGTGAGCTCAAGCAGAAATTGTAGCTGAATTTAAAAAGAATCTTTTCTTGTTTTCAGAGCTGCCAGTAGAAACCTTTGCAAACAGAGAAGCTTTTACATAGCAAGCAGCTTTAGCAATAGAATACATGATGGATCTATATTCACCATGTGATCTGTGTGGGGTATGGTACAGCATCAGTCCATCAGAAGGGCTGTGTTCCTATTTTCACCTTCAGAGGTGAAATACGGCATCTCTTTGTGCCTCTGCTGCCCCATCACCTGTACAATAAGGACAGTATGTGTATCTCCCTTTGTAAAATGATTTTCTATGACAAGTCTAAGATAAGCTAAGTCTACATCTTCAGGAATTGAAAAATTGCATTTTGGTCATGATAAATACTGCAGGTGGCTTAATGAGGAGTAGATTTGCTTCAGAGAAAGCCATTTTTACTCAGCCCTAAATGAAATAAGTCGATATTATTAAATGTAATCAAATACAGTTGCTAGTGAAAGTGGATGCTTGTGAGTTGGATAAATATTTTTGTCTTGTAATTAACTCAAATGTAATAAAAAGGATAAGGACAGAAGGGAACTCCGGTGTAGGAAAGGCCATAGAAATACTGTTAGGATTGTTGTTTTTATTTTAAACCAGAAATTGAGAGTGCAGAACTATTTATTGCTTTAACTTCAGCAAAAAAATAGTGACAGCGGGGATCTTGTTAAACTGGGACACGTATTTCAGTGACTAGAAACCTATTGTAATCACAATTACAGAGATGTGATCTTAGGCTTTGGTCCATATGTCTGTCTTAAAGAGGGATATTAATGCTGTTGGTTTGCATCCAGCTTGCAGACAAAGATACTTAAATAAATATTTTCTTTTTGCTTCTGTCATTAGCTGGGGTGCTTTGATGAAATGGTTTGGGCTGTCTTGCTTAGTTCAATTATTAGGCCTCTATTGTTTCTCAAGTGTAAAAAAATCTGACAACAGAGGATGAAGAATTATTCCAAAGCCTGTCACTGGGATGAACATATGAAATCCATCATGAATTTAAATGCAGCCATGTATTATAACCTCCTGCATTTTCCTGGGCCTTTTTCCTATGTAAATGCTGTATTTTTTTGAAAGGTGTGGGTAAGGGCAAATTCAAGGAGTTGCTGAATTCTTTGTCACGAGCTCCTATTGTAGTTCATTTACTTCTCATCCATGTTGCTGGGGAAGAGCTAGGTAAGGTCTTTATTCAGGAAGTATGCACAGTGGGGCAATTCATAACTTCTTCCACTCTTCCAAACAGAACCATATCCCATGAATGCAGGGAGTGAACCCAGTGACTGCTGTGGTTGTGCTCAGCAGTAACAGTGGAGAGTTCTCTTGCAGGTGTTGTGTTTGCTCCGTTTCTGCCTAGGAGCTGTTCAGGAATTGCTTCGTGATTGCTGTCACTGGGGTACTCAGCGTCTCAGGAGAAGTGACTGTTCTTTGGGATTGTAGTTTTCAATTGTCATGGACCTGTGAAAGTAAACACAGGTCTGTAGATGAAACATGAATAGAAAGAGTTCCATAGGAAATTACTCCAGCCAGCAGTCATGTGTTTTAATCTTTATAAATGGAATTCTTCCCAGGAGAAGCAAGAATTGCTGTTAATGAAGACGGTCTTCCTTAATAATCTCTTCTCATAAAAATCGCTGGCAATTAAAAGGGGAATGGCTGTTTGTGAGTCAGAAGCATCTTGCTTGCCCAGCAGATGGAGCTAAGAAATTCTCTCCAGGCTGTCTGGGAGCTAGTGAGTGCTCCAAGATTTCCGACTTGCAGTGTGCTTCATGCCAGGGTTTGTTGCCCCATTTGTGACCGCCTCCCCCTGCAGTGCCCTGCTCGGGGTGAGGGCAGCCACGCCGGGCTCTGCTGCAGGACACACAGGCTCTGCCTGCTCCCGTCCATCCGTGCTTCCATGTCAGTCTATGCTGGCTTTTCCTTCTTAATGTTGGTATGAGCTGCACAATTTGCTGAGGGGATGGGCATGAGAGGCTCACTTAATACAGCAGAGGACAGGTGCTGTGTGGAGGTTTATGAGACCTTGGAGGTGTGCCATGTCTCCTCTAAGGTGACAGCAAACCCCACTGGTTGTCTTTGATGGGAGTTAAAGGCCTTCTCCCCACCCCAAGATGAGCACATTTTCTTTCTCACATGAATGCGCTACTAATGGTTATACCCAAGGATTAGTAACTGTGGCAGTCCTTGTGTCCTCTTCTGGCTGAGTGCTCCTGAAAGCTGACAGCCAGGTGTGAAGTCACATAAAGAGGAGTTAATTTAAAATAAGACTAAATAATTGTGGGGAAGGAGGGCAAAGGTAATTACACCAAGTGGCCAGGTATTTAACTTCTTTATCTCTTTTCTGCTTTAAAATCTACTGGCCATTTGCATAGTTTGTCTCAAGAATTTTATTTTTATTTTTAGTCAGTGGTGTTGTGATTGTTGGTTACATGAGCTTTTTATCACAATGATGCTTTTAAAGCTTTTGGTTCTCACATTTGAAGTGTTAAAATGGAGTGAAGAGAAAGGTTTAATATTAAAAAATTGCTTGTCTAATTAAAATTACTTGTCAACATATTTTTTACAAATCTGCTTATTAGTGAAAAATAATATAAATTACTTAAACTACAGATAAGGAAACATAACAAGGAAGAAAGCTTATGTACTGTTTTATAGGGAATTTCATTGAGCATACCTTCAGTGGAATAATAGGAGAACTTAATTCACTTGAGGTAAATTAAAGCGGTTGTATTAGTTCTGTCTCCTAAAAATCCTCCTTTGGATTCCTGGAGTAGATGGCTTCTTCAGAGATTATGTTCTAGATTTTTTTTCTAGAATTATTTCTTCTCTCAATAAAGATATTTGCCTCTAGCAGGATAACCTGAGCATTTTTATGTGCAGTCAGAAAGATGGCTTAATTATCCATAGCCGAGGCTGAGTGGGATAAATCACATGGCTGAATGACGCTGTGCAGGTGGAGGAGGTGGAGGCTTCGGGAGCCTGTGGGGTTGTTCACACAGCCACAGTGTGGTGGGAGCTGGGCCAGCAGGAAGTTTCAGGGTAAACAAGAAAGGTCATGTTGTGTTCTCCAGAGCTGGCTGGCAAATCAGCACAAGGCTTCTGTCTGAAAAACAAGCTGATATCAAGGACAACCAATTAATGTTTTTGAAGGTTTTTTTTTTTTCTCTTGATTTCATTAAAAAAAAATTTAGCAATGATCATTCAGGTGCTACAGCCATCCTTGGCGAGAATGGGTAACAGCTCAGGTTAAAATAGGGGAATAAGATGGGGAAGTTTGATCTGAAAGGAGAACGGCTGACTCAGTTGAAATCCATCAAAGGTTGCTTTTTAGTGCTGGTGAAGGATGGATGAGGTTCCAGAGAGAGTCAGCATATGAAACAACTTTGAAAATGGAAGCAGTGTGGTGGGGGGACAAGCAGACATCGGCAGTTTTTAGAACAGTGGGATGGCAAGTTTAAAACAAATCACCCTGAATACAATGAGGTGTGAATACAGCCAAATGTGTTAAACCATGACAACAATCTCAATTTCCTTCAACATTAGAATAGCAAACAATGTCAATAAGGAAGTGGCAACTTGTATTTTCTCTGCAGGAGAGCTTCTTGATACTATTTAGAGTAGTTTTTGCTTTCCTAAGCAAAATAAAGTTACATAATGAGAGAAGTCTTGTGAGAAGAGGCTCCAAGTGTAGTTATCTGTGAGTTTCTGCAAAATGGGGAGGGTGCAGTGTGTGGGATTCCCTGGAAGGGTGTGGTGGGTCTGATGCCTGTCAGTTCGTAGACCAATAATTTTTGTGAGGAACTAGACAATGTGTACTGCATTTCTAGGCCATGAACAGCTGGAAAGGCTGCAAGCACTTGGATGAAAGGATTAACAGTTAAAACAATCCTAACAATTAGAAGAATTCATTTAAATCAAGTGGGATTCAGTTCAAGGACAGGCACAGAGTCCTGTGATGGGGTATAAATTATGTGTGTGATGAGCAGGTGAATGAAGAGCCAGGAGAGTCTCTCAAGGAAGGACATGGGGTTATGGCGAATGACAAACTGAGCAGCAGCTGAGGACATCGTAGTGGTGCAAGGTAACATGAACAAGAACAAAACACCAAAAACAACTTTGCTGCTGTGATTGGCACTGGTACAGCCACAGCATTCCAGACCCCACATGGAGGTGTGAAGTGAGTGGAGGTCAGAGACCTGGAGAGCACAGGCAGTGAGGAAAGGCTGGAAGAATTAATACATTTAATCTAGAGATAAGACAGCTGCGGAGCTGTGAGAGTTCATAAAATAAAATAAAATAAAATAAAATAAAAATTAAATAAAATAAAATAGCTGCCTCAGAGAAGTGTGTGGCACACATAGCACAAGAAGTGGTAGGCTTAAACTCCCCTGGAGGAATATTGTGTTAGTAGGAAAAGCTTCCTATCAGCAGGGCTGCATAAACTACTGATATAGGGTTTTTTTATGAACAGGGAAAATTTCTGAGAAAAAAATTATGTGTACCATTGCTATTGGAAATGGATAGAGAATGAGTAAAACTGCCCTTGATGCTTTTAATGAACTTGTTTTCTTTAGGTATTCCAAAAAAGAGCCACAAGCACCAGTCTGGGCACCATAGCCATGTGAAAATACCCAATTCTTGTGTTTTGTTTTGGTCAAAAAAGCAGTTGTAACAAGAAAAGGGGAAGCTCCTGTTGTCCCTAAGCTGGTGAGAGACATTCAGCCACCCTGTGAAACTTATTTTTGTAAAAGGGTGAAAAACAAGAGAATGAGATTTTTCTCCTGCTGATAGTTGGCCTATGCAAGTACCAAGTGATTCTGCCAGTCTTTTGCTGCTCCAGTCACGGTGGTTACTTGTTTTTTCAAAAGAGGATCTTAAATCCAGGTGCTGCTTTGCAGGGTCAGCTCCAAAGTTCTGCAGGGCACTGTGCATGGCATGTGACAAAGCAAGCCAAAAACAAATGTCCAACATGCAAGTTGTGATACTTCAAGTCAAAACATGCCCCTGTGCTGGATTTTAGATATTGAAAAGGTAGGATCTTCTGCTTGAAAACACAGAAAATCCCAAACAGACCAAAATTCACTATTGTTTTTGAAAGTACAAAGTATTCAGTAGTTATGTGATAGAGATCACCTTGATTGTAATTATACGAATCAAAATTAGACTAAATAAATAGTTTAGTATGATCCTTGTAGGTAAGATACTAACAATCACAAAGCTCTAACAAATGTAAATAATAATTTAACTGATTATAATGACATATTCTAGTGTGACTATACCTTTTTAGAGATGATACACTATACTTTGCTTCTGTGTTGAAAGAGTTCAATCAGCTCAGAGAGAGCAGTTGAGAGTGCCAGCCCTGTGTGTTGCTGGACTCTACCTGTAGCTTTGTAGCTTGTTATCCTGCGTGCCTTGGAAAGCAATCTTTTTTTTTTTTTTTTCCTTTTGGAAAATGAGGTACAAAGAGTAGAAATGGAAGTTGAGTGTATTTAATAATTGGAGTAGTCTGAAAATCTTGGATTAAAAACGCTGTGGAAGCTATGGAAGCCAGTTTTCTTCCTACTGGTTTGTGGGCAGTATCATTCTGCATCCCTTTTTCTATATCCTCTGTCTGAAGGGGGAAAAAATGGCGTGTGGGTATCTCAGGTAGATGGTCTGGTAAAATGGAGAATGATTTCCACGTAGAAGAACTGACTAAAGATGTTTCTTAAGGTGGGGCCATCATGTTGGATTAGTCTTTTGTACTTTATAGTGGCTTGCTAGAGAAAACAACCCTTGTGCAGTGTAAGGTAAAGAAAATAATGGTGGACATATTGTTTTCATCTCTAAGTTTATGAAAACTCATTACTCCAGTGTTAAAAATATTGCCAAGTAGCCCTTTTAAATGTAATCAAATCCCTCTTCTTCTGGAACCAGTCCATCAGTCTAAAGAATTATATAGTTTTTGATAATGATGAGAAAAAGAGTATGGAAGCAGAGGACTGTTTTGCTTTGAAGGATGACTCTGTAATTACAGAGTGAAATTGTAAGTTAAAAAATCAAGGAGACAAGGGGAGATTTCATGTTTGGTTCCCACTAGAACAGTTTGTAGATTGTTAGTATTTCTCTGGCTATGGAGGATGTACTGTAAGAGAGGATTTTCTTACAGTATTTCAGGAAGTTGACTTCTGGCATGGTAAGTCAATGGGATTTGTACCATGGACTTTATTGGAATGCTGCTTGTGATCAGGATATGAAAGGTATACAAGTGATGGGGAAAAGGGCAGCATGAAAATATGATAAACTCTACCAAGTTTTACGAACCCCCAAACGGTCATGTTTAGTTTGCTCTGTTATGCCTGCATGCAGCCACAGTTTTCTGTGCTATTTTTCTGTGCTATTTTGAATGTCCATATGACACAAATGGAACAGTGTCAGGAAACACAAAGCTGTCTTTATAATATACTATTTGCAGGTACTACTATGTCTCCCTCACAATGAGGGAATGAGAAGCAGAACTTTCTATACCTTTCTATGGGTTCTTCTTTTTCTTTAAACTGTGCTAGAGTGAGACAACAGAGTTGCTAATTGTATGTATGTTCAAGTGTGGCTTGGAAATCAAGTCCAGGTAAGTAAATGGGACTATTTAAAATTAAATGCAGTAAAGGATTTGAAATTTAAATTACAACATGGCAAGAATGTGATGGGGTTTATTCCAAAAGGAATTGTTTAAATGAGGAATTGGTTAGAAGCTGGGACTGGAGCTCTGGAGAGTGGGGTTTGGGTCTTGGCTCTGCTGCACATTGGCTGTGTGGCAAATCACTTCCGAACTCACCATGGATTTCACCCTTCATTGTGATTTTATGCTCCTTGGTGTAGACACCAAGTGCCACTGCAAGGGTTTTGGTGTGTGGCCTCTTCTCATCTGAGGTCTCTGACTGCGCACATAATTCGGAGAATAAGCGATGGCAATAATCAACGTGCCTGAAATTCATTCAAGAACTCATCCAACTGAGTGTTTTGGACTGGAAGTCCAACATCTGGAAGGATGGCATGCAAAATAATTTTCCAATGAATGAGACTTTTGGTTACCCTGTACCATCCAACTAAGCAGCCAGAAGTTGGTGCTGTCTGAAGGAAAAGGGGCAAAATCGGGCTGATTGGTAGTAATGGCTAAAGTAAATGCCACTCCCATTCCAGAATACTGAGAAACTTTGGAGGACAGTGATGAATAAGTCCAATTTCAATGCTTTGATATTTCTGTTTCCCATCCCTATTCAAGATCTTGAATGTGAATGTCCATCAGATGCAGTCATTTTAATGTAAATATTCTGGCTTTACTGCATGGATAACCTCAATCTGCCTTCACATTGTCACTGCTCATAGTAGATTAAATAATCAGGCCAAGGCCAAGCTGTTTCAGCACCAGCAATTAAAGATGATTAGGAAGAGTTTGCTGTAGTTTTAACTACAGGAGGTAGGAACATGATTGTGTTCTCTGGCCAACAAGACACTTTCTTGATTACAAATATCAAGTAGTCTAAGAAAGAGGAGCATTTCTCATTACAAGGCTTGTAGTAGCCTAATCTCTGTCCATGAATCAGCTGTACTCTCACTCAAATAATTATTGTCTTTTTCAAATATTAGTTGCTATTAGTCTTGAAACAGTATTTCTTTCTTTATGGATTATTAAATTATTTATGTTACTTTGCAACTCTACCTTGGTTGGCTTGAAGTTGTCATGCCAGATTTATCAAGAAGAGGCATTGGATAAATCAGTGATATTATCTAGATACATGCCTGACCCAATCCAACATGGCTGGGTAATAATTGATAACTTTTTTCAGTTTTTCAGTGTCTTGTGTTTGGTTGGATTCAGTTTTATGACTTGGTATTAACTAGTCAAATTTATGGATAAAGTAATGAAATTATTTAAATGAGACTCTGGAGGATTAGCTACTGTAGGGGTTCTCTTTGCTCATTCTTCTTTTGTTTAAAGAAAAAAACCCTTGACAAAGTGAGTAGTTTTGACAGGCTCAGCCTCTGATGCTTTGAAATGTTGATGACCCTGTTGATCCTACATTATTGAGGAATTATAGTAGCCTACTCTTGGATGGATAATTGAAATTTAAAATTGATGCTTTCGCATACTTGGGCCATAATGGGTTGCTATTTCACAGAGAGATTAGTGAAGGCACTAATCCAAGCTGCCCACAACAAACTGAGGCTTTGTAGCAAATCTGTGTCTTGTGAGGTTTCCTGCCTCCCCAGTTTCTGTTTTTGTGGGACCAAACAATAAATGATGTTGTGATCACAGTCTGTTTTGCTGCCACTTGGGCCAAAATGTTGTAGTCTCCTAAATGTGGATGAATTTACAGCATGTCCACATTTTCATCTTTCAGGGTGAGGTTTGTATGGATTTATAGATTTATCACAAGCTTAGTGGTATGTTATGAGCTCCTGTGTGAAAACTATCCACAGTTTAACATTTAAAAAGTTGTGCTGGCAGCAGTTGGGTTCTTCTATGTATTGTATTGCTGAATGGTTTGCTCCTTAAAAATCTGTCCTTGTTTAGGCATCTAGGTAGGAATTTGAGTCTGCAGTTGGGCACACAATTATGAAAATAAACAGTCAAAATTTAAGAAAATTAAGAAAAGTTAATTATAAAGGAAAAAGAATCAAGCTTGAGGTTAAAGAAGGCTCAAGAAAATAGGTAAAAAAAGGACAGAAGTTGCTAAGCAATCCAGGACTGACTAGTGCTTTTAAAAAAGACTAGATTTTAAATCAAGATCTCTGAAATAGAAATGAGGAGCAATGCTTGCAAGTTTTAACTGCGTTTTCTGATATTTTTTTCTTTTGTGATAAAAATTGTATACTATTGTTTAAATTGTTTTAATCCCATCTGGGGTTAAAGTGACAAGTCCAGTGAAACCCTATTTTATTTTTATCATCTGTGTGGTTGGTTGAGTTGGTTCAGAGCTTATTTCTCCTCCTTGTCCCTGGAGGGCTGTCTATTTTAATATGCTTGTTTTTCCTCCCAAATATGCTCTGAAATGTGGTTTTTTTCAGCATGGGCACCTTTTTCACAGTTTTGCTTTGATCTCTTGATAAGATCAGTTTCATTAGTTAATCAAGTTGGGGAAAGTCATGATGTAGAGAAATGAAGCAATAGAAAACAGATCTGCCGTAAGATTAAGGGCTTGGCAAGCACTGCTGTTTACTGTACTGATAACCAAAAAGCTTTTTGTTCCCAGATTTAAACAAGATCCGCGTTACAGCCACACCTGCCTCATAAGATTATTTTTGCTACCATGTGAACCAGAAAAACAGTTTTGTAGGAGTGAAAAGTATTCTTATTATCAACATTTTATGTTTCATTATTGCATATTTATACTTTGACCCAGTTTGCTATCTTATCAGAACAGCTGAAGGGCTAGTGCAAGGCAAGAGCATGATTTAATCTGAAACTATGGTTCAAGATATTTTTAACTTTATGACTTGATTGCCAGAAAACCAGTCTGGTCACTGATGTACTCTGGAGTATCAGAAAAGCTCTGTTTGGACATGGCTGGGGCAGAGGGAAGTGGTGCTACTGATGGTGCTTTCAGTTGTTCACACAATTTGTACACCCCAGGTGTGTCCTTGACTACTGCTGAGTGAACAGGTAGTTAAATGGGAATTGCAAATACCTGGCACATTTGAGATTTTCTTCATGGTAAAATCTGGGAAAACATTTATTCACTGTCTTCTCTTTTCATCATCAGCTTGAGGGACCTCAGTTCTGTGGACCTCTGAGAGTATGGATCAACATTTAATGCATGCCCTTCTCTTGTGCTTCTCCAAACTGTGTTCTTATGTTTTAATTAAATACTTAATCTATAAAATTGAAAAATAACTATATCAAAAGAAAATAGCTTCCCTGGGGGTTCTTGCAGCTGCCACCCAATGTTATATAAGCTATCACTAGGAGACCTGTGCCAGGATGAGGTATGGATGTAAGAGATTAGCATGATGAGGTAGAGCTGGAAGAGAGAGGATTGGGTTTTTAACGTTGTCTGTCTTCCTACATTCTGGTTTCTAGGTGAATTTCTTTGTGAAATCCACCTGGCCAGTATGGTCAGATTTATACAGGGCAATTAGAAGAAAAAAAATATTTCAGTTGCTTGAGTTTATTAGCATGGTAGGTTCCTGTGTAATTTTTCCATAGCTATTGAGATGCCTTAAGATCCTTTAGATATATTCTCAGCAGAGGTAAAGGAACTTATTTTTATGGACTTACATCAATGCACATCATTTATTTGAAGCTCGTAATAGTTTGACTTCTGAAAGTGCAGTTCTAAGTGCTTAAGAAAATATGATGACAATTTTCACTGAAAGTCAACAGGATTTAAAATTTCAAAAGGCAAAGTACCTTCTGAAATTGACCCAGTACTACTTCCTGTATTCAGGAAGCTGTGGCTTACTTGTCAACCTGGTTTTGCTCTAAGAAGATCAGAAGTCACACCGGCCCTCATCTGTTACCAGGTTTCACACATGAGGATGAAATGTGAACATCCAGTTAAAATTTGGCTTTCATTTTCAGTGAAGTCTTATTTTAGTCAAAGTGAGAGAGGCCAGTTTGACCGTGCATTTTCTCAGATCATATTTTTTTTCAGATCAGTGGGCCTTTGTCCACTGATCCATCAGAAATCCCCAAGAACCACAGCAACCCTTTTATCATGACTGTTGTAATCAAATTGTAAGTCATGTAAGTCATAACTACTGATTGCTTGCATGAGGGGATCGAGGGTACCCTCAGTAAGTTCATGGTCACACCGATTTGGGTGGGAGTGTTAATATGCTTGGAGGGCAGGAAGGCTCTGCAGAGGAAGCTGGATCAATGGGCTGAGGGCAGGGGGATGAGGTTGAACAAGGCCAAGTGCCAGGTCCTACCCTTTGGCCACAACCCTGTGCAGAGCTATGGGCTGCATGCAGAGTGGCCGGGGCGAGCTGGGCAACAGTGGTTGAGCATGAGCTAACATGTGGCCGGCCAGTGGCATCCCGGTCTGGGCCAGCAACAGTCTGGCCAGCAGGACCAGGGCAGTGATTGTTCTGCTGTGCTTGGCACTGCTGTGTCCATTTCTGGGTCCCTCACTTCAGAAGGGACATTGAGGTAGTGAAGAGAGTCCAGAAAAGGGCAACAGAACTGGTGAAGGGTCCGAAGCACAGGTCCTGTGAGGAGCAGCTGAGGGGGCTGGGGTTTTGCAGCCCAGAAAAAAGGAGGCTTAGGGGTGACCTTATCACTCTCTGCAACTTCCTGAAAGGAGCTTGTAGCCAGGTGGGGGCTGGTCTCTTTTCCCAGGCAGCCAGCTACAGGACAAGAGGACATAGCCTCAAGCTGCACCATGGGGAATCAGGAAGAATTTTTTCACAGAAATGGTTGTTGAGCTCTGGAACAGACTGCACAGGGAGGTGGTGGAATCACCATCCCTGGAGGAGTTAAAGAAATTACTGGATATGGCACTCAGTGCTATGGTCTAGTTGCCATGGTGGTGCTCAGTCAAATGCTGGACCCTGTGATCTCAGAGAGCTTTTCCAATGCTAAATTATTCTGTGATTATGGCTTTAGGGATGAGCTGCAGACAAGTTCTCATTACTTCCTGCAACCCAGTCTCAATTGCTTTGGTTGAGATATGGTGGCAGTTTGTTAAAGACAAACTTGCTTTGTGTCTTCATACATCAAAGACTGCCAAATGGAAGACACAGGTACAGGAGGAGAGTCTGTAGGTGCGCACACATGGAGAAGATCTTCTGAGCAATTGCTCCTTATGCTGACACTATGGTATGATGTCATGGGCAGAGGACCTCCAATAAGCAAATAATGTAAAATGCTTGTCATTTATAGTGGGATTAATCAGATAAGAGGCTTTTCTAATTGAGGATGCCCTTTTCATGAGCTTTGAACCCAAATCCTGGAGCCTTAACAAATCTCCTGCAAGCAGGAACAGCTTTGGAGCACAAACACATCTCCACAGTACATAAGATTATCTGATTTATTTAAGCTCATAAAACAAAGATCCTGTAAAAACTTATCAACTCATGGTTGATTTTTTGAAGGTCACTTTCTATTATGGCAACAGAGAAACTGTGCTTGTGAAAGGAAGAATCATGTTTGAATGAGGAGGCTACGCAGAGGTGTAAAAAGAGCCATGAAAAGCTGCTCTGGCATTTGCTGAAGGTACCAGGAGTCCCTTTAGAGAACATTAATGATGGACCCTTCTTCCCCATCTGATCTGACTTGTTTCTCTCTCTTGTTATGTTCAGACTTGTGGTTTGTTTTTTTTTCTGTTGAAATTGTGCTGTTGCTCAAGTTAAGGACAAAATAACTGGTTAATCTGAAGGAGTTGAAGTATTTCCAAAACATTTACTATTCCTGGTGAAATACATAGCAGAAACCACAGTGCTTTGTCGCATCACATTAAGCTGGATTGCATGGAAGGGAGACAGCTGCCCACTGATGCACCAGGACTGCTGCTGGTAGTATGTGTGGATGGGACTTTCAAACAGGGGTTTTGTTCAGATATTCTTCACAGATTTTTGCATGAGAGAAAAGCAATCCTATCTTGAAAGATATGGAAAAAAGGAGAAGATGCTAGATGATCTGATGGTCTCATTGGGTCAGATGCCAGACATAACCCATGAAGAGCTGGGACACAGATGCAGATGAAACAATAATGGGGTTCTCTGTTGTTGAATAATTTCTCTTTACAGTGATCATATTCATGTCCAGAACAGGTTAAAAACTGTTATAGCAATATGGTTATAGCAAAATGATTGCTATATATAATTTTAAAACAGAGTAAATAACACATTTTCCTTTATATTTGCCATCTGATCTGACTGCTCAGTTAAGGCCAAGTCACACTCTTGCATTTGTTAGGTGGAATTTCATATGTCAAAGCCCAGAGCTGATCCATAACCTAAACCCTGTGTCAAAGTTCCCTGCTAAAAGCATTATTCCTCTGATGATTTACATCACCTGATGGCTTCACAGTGTAGTGGCTCTATTTACAGTGTGTTACTCTGTATTAGGTACTGCCAGCCATCTGTAAAGTGCACTGCAGCTTGTTACCACCTGCTTATGGGCATTATAAAGACTGATGGACCAGATTCTTCTTTACACAAAAGCCCCTTTTTGTCACTCTGTCTGGTTTAAAGGGACTCTGAGCTGCAATTACTATGATCTGTTTCTGCTTTATGGTCCATCTGTACTTCTGCATTGTGTAAGGGACCCCAGCATAAATGAAAATGAGGTCACTGGGAATCTGCTCATGTTCTGCTGCAAGGTGGACAAAAGATCTCCGTAGAATATTAATTGTAATGCACTGGTCTATTGTGAACACCAGCCCTTAAATTTGTAATCTATCTTGCTTGCCTTGCAGATGAGGAACTCAGCACCCACAGGGAATAGGTGATGTGCCTGCAGTATGGAGCAGAATCTGAGTCCTGTCACTAGAAACAAGCAGAAATATTTATATAATTGAGGATAAATACATACAAACAGAATTAAGGATTTTTTTGAGCAGAAAGCACATTTTTTTTCCTACTGAATTCCCTTAAGAGGGAAGTAAATCTGATCAGAGGACCGTCAGAGGACACAGTTTTGGAATGCTATAGGACAACCCTCTTGCTAATTCCCTGGTACTGCAGCCCTTGATGTCTTGGGAATGAGGGGCATTCTGCATGGCTGTTTGCTCTGGAAATGTGGGGTCCTGAGGCCTGAACTCCCAGACAGCAGGGAGTGTAGGTGCTGCCAGAAATTTACTAACAAACCAAGTTTTTGAATGTTTGAATGGAAATTGCCTGTTAGCTATAGTTGCATTGGCAAAACATGTCAATTTCTTCAAAAGATTTATTAATTTGCTCAAATCTGATAAAATGAGAAGTTTCTCAAACTATCCTATTGGTGCTGCTCTCAGCACTCACTTCCTGGACTTAATCACCCAAGAGTCCTTTTCTTTCTGTCTTTCTTGCTTTTGGCTCTTACATGCACTGAGGGGAAATGCTTCAGCAGATAACCGATTTTTTTCCTCCTGTCAGATGGTTCTTTATCTCCTTTATTAGGTTGTTGGAGGAAAATTGCCAAATTTTAGCACTCACTTATCATTACTCCAGCATATCCCTCAGCTGCAGGGAACCAAATCCCCGCTGTACTGAGTCAGGAAGGTTGTAAATGAAATGCTTTGACATAGCATTGGTGTGTCTGGAAATTGTCACACACCTCGGTGACTGTGATTCTTGGGAGATGACAGCAGTGCTGTGGAAACACTTACAGTTACCTGTGCACCCATATGGAGAATTCTCTGAGATGCTGCTGATGGGCCACAGTGAGTCATGTCTGCAGTGCTTCACACAGCAGGGAACAGTCAGGGGACTTGAGAACAGCAGTGTGAGCATTTTTGTTGTTTGTTTTCAAGAAGCTGGATGCCAGATCTGAAACATCTCGGGTCAGAGCCAGCTCACCCTGGCTGGGGAGTGCCTCCATGCCCACGCTGCCTGTGTGTCACAGTGCTGCTCTGCCCAGCCTGGGGTGCAAAGGTCCTGAAAGGTTCTGGGGGTGTGGGCACAGAGAAGGGGAAAGGACAGGGCAAACAAGTGGAATGCACGCAATAAAGCCCCCTTGTGCCTCATATTTTTGCTTTCACTTTTGCTAGTGGGGCAAGTTAAAGCTGCCTGTTCACACCACCCCTCTGTCCTCACAATTTTTAACTTAGGGCAGGGCTGAAGAGCAGACTGTGATCTGGTATTTTTCCTTGTTGCTCTTGGAATGCTCTAATTATTATGTTTATTGTCACTTAATGCACAAAACCAAAGAGAGGTGGGGGATTTGCTGTCTGGAAATGCCTGTTTTGAAATAATAACATTCTTCTTTTGCAGTTGCCTGTGGTGCACTCTGTTAAGGGCAGCATAGAATAAAACTTTTCAGGGCACTCATTTGGGGATACTTGTGTCTCAGCAGCACTTCAAGAGGCAAATCAAATGTTCGCAGTGATTGAGAAAGGTACAGAGAGCAAAATTGAAAATGTCATGATGCCACTGTATATATCCATAATTCACATACACTTTGATTACCGTGTGCTGTTCCCCTCATTTCTAAAGGGTATATTAAAGGCAGAAAAAGTTCAGACAAGGGCAGCAGGTATAAAAGTGTTACTATAGATATGGAGTAGCTGCTATGCAAGGAGTGACTCAGAACATTGTGTCTTTTCAGTGTGGAGGAGAGAAGAGATAGGTACATAATGTCTGGGTAACTGGCTGGGTTGCCTGGGTCCTGCTGGTGGTACATGAAACCAGAATCTGCCAGCCCTGGCTGAAGTAGGGAGTTGGTTGATTTCTTTTTTCTCCTCTCCTCTCCTCTCCTCTCCTCTCCTCTCCTCTCCTCTCCTCTCCTCTCCTCTCCTCTCCTCTCCTCTCCTCTCCTCTCCTCTCCTCTCCTCTCCTCTCCTCTCCTCTCCTCTCCTCTCCTCTCCTCTCCTCTCCTCTCCTCTCCTCTCCTCTCCTCTCCTCTCCTCTCCTCTCCTCTCCTCTCCTCTCCTCTCCTCTCCTCTCCTCTCCTCTCCTCTCCTCTCCTCTCCTCTCCTCTCCTCTCCTCTCCTCTCCTCTCCTCTCCTCTCCTCTCCTCTCCTCTCCTCTCCTCTCCTCTCCTCTCCTCTCCTCTCCTCTCCTCTCCTCTCCTCTCCTCTCCTCTCCTCTCCTCTCCTCTCCTCTCCTCTCCTCTCCTCTCCTCTCCTCTCCTCTCCTCTCCTCTCCTCTCCTCTCCTCTCCTCTCCTCTCCCTCTCCTCATGCCACAGGGAACCCTTAGGTGCTGTAGCAGCTGGAGTTCCTGTGTTTGCAGAACTCCTGTAAAAGTGCAAGAGCTCCTGCAGTTACAGCTTGTTCTCTGGCTGCTTGAACAGCGAGGTTATGGATATGAGCTGTAGACACATCTGGAGGCAACATGGCCATTTGCTTTTTCCCCTGACAGTTCTTTTTCTTTTTTGGTATTAAATTGTGCTGATAAGTCCCTGCAGGCAGTTACACCTGTATATGGCCAGTGTAACCCAAGTGGAAGGTCGCTGAGGTGGAACATAAGGTCAGCTGAGACAGAGGTATTTTTTCTGCATTTTACAGAAATGATTGCTTCTGGTTCACAAGGGAGATTGGTTCATGCTGTAATCAGCAATGAGCTCCTCCTTGCATTCTATTACCAGTCCTTCACAGCAATTATTTTCTTGCTTATTTCTCTTTTTGTTATTACTATCTGCATTTTTCAGCTTATGACTTGAAATTTTTGAATCTTCAAAGGTGATTGCTTTTGCTTCATGGCCTGCCTCTCAGAAGTGCTGAGACTTAGAAGCTGCTCTTGAGCCCAGTGGGATGTTTTGTTGCCCATCATTTCTGAAATGATGTTACTTCCCATAAGTTGTGATGCCTTCTGCCACTACAGCATGCTCTGTTTTTTAAGGAGCATTTTTCCCACAGGAAATGTAGGTAGTAGTTACCCACAGTAGTTCCATCTCATGGTGTAGCAGATGACATTTATTGCTTCAGTGGTCTGGTTGAAGGGTGCTGCTCTCACATCTACTCACATCTACTCTCTTTTCCAATGTTGCAAACCTGGAAAATGTCTTGATTTTCCCTCAGTTTGAATAGTACATCTGTATTTTGGAGAAATTATGGGAAAATGTCTCGGTAAAAATAAATGTCACAGGAAAGGACGCATAATATACAGGTAGGGTAAATCCAGCTCTCTTATCCCACAGCACTTGGGACAGTTCTAATTGTCACTATCAGGATCCATTGCAGGGTCAATGCTATGCTTAGATCCTGCTCCATCCTGCCATGGCCAAATAACAAGGGAAGCATCTTGGAGAACAGTGTCCAACAATACTGAAGGCAGCTGGTCCCAGTGCTGCCCATTTGATCCCTGAGCACAGCTTAGGGGTGCCACAAGCCTGCCATCGGGCACAAACAGCAGTGTCCTGATTGTCCCTTATTTTGTTTTTGACAGAGCAGCTGTCTCTTTTCCTGTCTGAAAAAAATAGCTCTTGCCCTGATTAATAAACATGCAGTGAAGCCACCTGAACATTTAGGGGGAATATCTTTTTTGCACTTCCCCACCTGTGTTTGCTGCTGCTTAGCAGCATCACTGAGCTGCATTCTGTCCTTCCCCTTCCCTGTGCATCTGAAACAGCTCACCCTGGGTAGCTGCATACTCCTCTCTTTTCAGCAGATGAATAAAACATCATGGCCTTACCTCACTGTAAAACCTGCCTGGCTGTGCTTTTTTAATCCTCTGCTTATTTATTTACTTATCTGTGGCATGCATTACTAATAGAATTTAAATGTTATGTTAAAGACTGATGTTAGGAAGGTTTGGTTTTTCCCCTTAATTCCTGGATACCACAGGGAAATATTACAGCATATATTTTATTATTCAAGATGATGCTGACGTAGACCACTGGCTTCTGGATACCAGAGGGAAATATTACAGCATATATTTTATTACTCAAGATGATGCTGACGTAGAAGTTCCCTGATTCATCTTCCACCATTCCTCTCACACTCAAGAAATGTCTTGCCTGCAGCCAGTGTGATAAACCTTTAAAGAGTTACTGTTACAATGTATGAGATTATAGAAATACATTATTTTAAACCAGTGATCTTTTTTGGTTAGATTATGTAACTCATGGTCAGATTATGTAACACTCTGTCAGAGTGAGTGAGTCTGTGCTCCTAGGCTTTGAAATGCTGAACACTGTAATTCAGGAGAGAGTATTTATCACCATTTTATTACCATTGTATCTCAGATGAGATGAATGAATCACAAGGATTTTCTTAGGATGTTCTTGTTCTTGTCAACAAAGCAAAACATCGTTCATCATGGCAAAGGCTGACTGACCCAAAGGCCTTAATCCCCATTTGAGAGCAGGATGATGAATCTGGTAAATAGTTGATGTATGTTTTAATGAGGGGGCTATGGCTAATGTAAGATGGAATCTCCTCTGGTTCCTGAATGCAGGAAGTATATATGTTGTTAATGGTTTGGGCTAGAGTATTTTAGTTTTTGGCTGAAGGTTTGTAAATTTTTGGTGGAAATTTTTGCTCTTGTGCTGTCCAAATTTTATCACCAGGTTCACTTGACTTCTCTTTGCTTGTGCCTGTCATGACAAAATTCAGAGAATGAGCTTCGTATCTTATGGAAATCAATGAAAACGTCCTGTTGCCTGCAAAGATACAGATGTTTCACTTGTATGTATCTCTATATCTTACACCAAGTAATCACAGGTTTTGTTCAGCTATTTCCTTTAGTTTTCTTGTCCCTGGATTTTTGCTGTTTCTTTGTCATTCTGCTCATTTGGTGTGTCCTAAAAATAGGTTAATATATTTTATAGCACATACTGTGTCTTTTCAGGGATGTTCTAGTCCAGCTTTGTCCAAGACAGCAAAAAATTTAGGAGATCCAGTTTCAAAACCAACCTCAATTAGTAAAAGTACAGACTATACATGTTCCAATATGCAGGGAGGAAAAATCTTACTGAAACATATAAAGCTGAAAAAAAGTAATGACCTTGTCCAGGTTTGGGTCTGACCCCTCAAGGCCTTCAAAAGCATAGTTTGTGTTGTTTTTGACACTGTAAAAAGTGCCATATATATTCGCATACACACACACACATAGATAGAGCTATAGATGGTAGAGCTATAGATGATAGGTAGAGCTATGGATATCGCAAAAGTCAGGTTTTGGCCCTAAATATGTAAAAGTAATTTACCAAAAGGATGGTGTTAACTTCTATTGGAAATATAGGCATGAGCCAACACAGGAGGGAAAAAGCAGAGCAGCTGGTGGCTAGGCTGAGGGATCTTGCCTTGCTCCCAAAGTCATTTGGACATGGAAGAAGATTCCCAAATCCCTGTACCAACATTATGGCAGAGGCAATTGAAGCACAGCCCTTTTTGCTGGGTGCAGGCACTGTTCTTTGTGTATGTATCAAGTTGTGGGGTTTATTAATGTTAGACTTTGAAAACACTTGGCCTGGCAATGTGCTTTTGTAGTTCTGGAGATGTTTAAACTGAGACCAAGCAAGAAAGTGAAGTGCAATGAGAGTTTTGTTGGACCAGGTCCAATTTGATAAGAAGAATGAGATGACTAAGCATGTGCTGAGCTTTAATACTACTCAGTGCATCATCATTTCAGTTGTGTCAATGTTTCCATTATAAATATCCCTTCTCAGGGGAACTCAGCTGCACATCTTGTTTGGGGCTGGAAAATTCCATTTAGAAAATGCTATTAATTATTTAAAAATACACATTTGCTTTTTAGGTCAAGATTTTTGAAGTAGTGATGTGTGGTACTTAGCAGGAGGCAGTTCAGAGGCCTGGTTTTCATGTGGTCACTAATGAGAAAAATAATCCTCCCTCTCTGCCCATCCCATTTGCAGATGCAGGTGCTCTGGTTAAATTTCTCAAGTACTCATAACTGTGTTCTGCTTTTTCTTCCTCTCTTTCTTCTTGATGATGACCAGAAGCTCGAGATGGGTTGATAGATTGATTTACTTCTCATTAAGAAATAAAAAGATTAAGATCAGAATGTGAGTACTCCTTGGAATAATATTTGAACTTTTGTAGAAAATAAATGGCGATCACACTTATGTCCCTTCTGCTGCCATTTGCCACGTCTGTCTGGCTGTCCTGAGGCAGTGCTATGTGTTTTGTTAGCTGTGTCCACGTGGCATGAGTTGTGCCGAAGTCCAGGTTCTCCCACACCTCATGCAGGTTGATCAAGGCTTGTGTTGTTCTTCCAGAACTGTGTGTATGTCCATGTGCTCCCTCACAAATGGGTGACAGCCTGCAGACAGTGCTGCCAGCCCTGAGATTTTGTACCTTCTCACCTCATTGTCCTCCAGACCGAAAGGACAAGCCCAAGAAGAGAGGGAAATTGTGTAAGCACTTGGTTCTGGCAGCACAGCAGGTAGCTGGGCATGTGGCAGCATTGCTAAATACCAGTGTCTGGTCAAACCATTACAGCTGGTTAGGTCACCACGCTGTATGTAACTGGAGAACCATTTCAGTGGCTGTGGGTGAGCAGGAAACCCCCTGGCAGACAGCGGCACTGTGGGATAAGCTACAAAAAACTCGGTGGAACTGATTTTATGACATGCATCACATATTTTTCCCAAGCAGCACTGAAAGGCTCTAACCCCAAACCATCAGAAACAGCCCAGGCAGTGGTTCTTTGTGTGTAGCAGAAGCAGATTAGCAGATGGCATTTTCTGGCCATAATCTACAAAGCACATTGAAAATTCAGAAACATATGTGCCTTTAAAAAGACAATATTGTGCCTGGTAAAGCACCTGTCTCTTTGCTCAAGGGCATTTACTTAAAAGAGGGTGCTAGAAGAAGTTATTGGCCAATATTTTTAGGAGCAGCCCCATCGAAAAGTTCAATACACTAGAAAAAGTTCAGGGGTAGCTGTTAAAGAAATATTTGTAGCTTGGCAGATAAGTCTGTAGGATGCTATTTTGCAGTGAGCTTTTGACCAGAGTAGCATTGTGCTTGCTTGCGTATCCCATACTGTGAACTGTGCCTAAGCACTGACACACAGCTGTCTCCCTGGCTTTTTTTATGGCTTTAACAGTCTACTATAAAACTAGCCGTGAGATTTTATCAATTCTTATAATAAAAATAACACATGGGTTTTTGCAGTCTGCTACTTTTGTCCCCAGTGTGCATTCTGGAAATCTGTCTGTAGCAACATCCTTTGAGAACTGTGGTCAGGGAGAATTTTGAGAATTACTGAAAGTAAAAGATGGGTACTGTATGATTTTTTTCTTGGGCAGTAGCTGAGTTAGACTGATATACTTTCCAAATCTAGAGATTTCCTGTATTTCAAGGTAATACCTAACAGAAAATGCAATCTTTTGGTCATCATGGGCAGTGTGTTATGTTAAAAGCACTGTGCCAGGGAAGTGCAGGATGTTACTCCTGGGAATGGCAAGGGGCTGATAGGCAAGACCTGTCTCAGCTTAGGAGCCAAGAGGAAGCTTGAGTCAAGATAGCTGAGGGCAATCCCATGCACGAGGAAAGAGGTGTAAAGACAGCTCCAGGGAGGTGGGAAACATTGCTATCCTTTGTCAGTGGGAACAGGTACACGTGCTGAGAAGTCCCGAGATCAAAACCCCTTTCTTCCTTCTGGTCTTGGTACCTTTGACTCTCAGTCACACAGAATGGTGAAGAACACAATGTAAAATGCTGCTGCAGTTTATTATGTTGTTAATATGTAGACTAGAATAATTTGTCTCAACCAGCAAAAAAACATTTGAAGCAGAATAATGAAGCTAATGCTATCTACACGCTTATGAGCTTGTCTCTCCTAAATTTGAAATAGCATTTCTTATTTTAACTTCCAGGCCACTTCTTTAGTTATTCCTGAGAATAATTATCTATATTTAGGAGGCAAGTCTCTGATTTTATGAAATAGGAACTGGTTTTGGGATTGGAATGGCAAGTCTGAGATTTTACTTCAAGGACATTTCAGTCTCAGTTTTTCCAGATGTAACTCAATGCACTCAGAGTTGGAGAAAAATTATTTTTATCTTTAGTACCAGAGATTTAGCTAGTCAATGCAGGTTTCAAATTGGTTTATTCTTACAAATGTTCAGCAGGACTTGATGGCTTGAACCTCTTCTCATTTTGATTTTGGTGGGTTGTTCTTTAACTCAGCAACATAATAAAAATGGTCAGCTGCTTCATGATTTTTCTTCAGATTTGGGATTAGTCCTGTAAAATGTTGCTAAGGGAGAGTATTCTTATGCTATAAATCATATAAAGAAAAGATGTCTTTGTGGTGCTAGGGCCATGTTTGCATTGAAAATTGTCAACATACCTTATATGCTTTATTGCTTAGATAAATGCATTATTTAAGATTGTAACATAGTTCTTGTGGTTTGAGAGTGCATTTATTTAAGTGATGCATGTAGAGCTGTAACTCCTGACAGAGACTTTTGCCTAAGAAATGTATCAGGGGAAGTAATTGCTGGACTGAGCAGTGAGCCAACCATACAAATCAAAATTAAGAACTAGACATGAAGTCTCTTTTATTCTCTTTATCAGAAAATTGATGAGAGGTAATACTGTGTGAGATTGCTGTCTGAAGCAGTGGAGCAGGTGCTGAAATCCAACAGAGGCTAATTCAGGGTCCTGCACCTGTGGAGGAACAACCCCAGGCACCAGCACAAGCTGGGGGCTGACCTGCTTGGGAGCAGCTCTGTGGAGAAGGACCTGGCAGTCCTGGTGGACAGCAAGAGCCAGCAGTGCCCAGGTGGCCAAGAACGACAGAGGTGTCCTGGGGTGCATTAGGAAGAGCATTGTCAGGAGGTTGAGGGAGGTGATTCTGCCTCTGCTCAGCCCGGGTGAGGTACATTTGGAGTGCTGTGTCCAGTTCTGGGCTCCTCAGTACAAGAGAGATGTGGAGCTGCTGAAGCAGGTCCAGTGGAGGGCTATGAAGATGGTCAAGGAACTGGAGCTTCTCCCTTCTGAGGAAAGGCTGAGGGAGCTGGGCCTGTTCTGCCTCGAAAAGAGATGATGGAGAAGGGACCTCCTAAATGTCTGTCAGTATCTGAAGGGAGGGTGTCAAGAGGAAGGATCCAGGCTGTTCTCTTACCAAGCAACAGAACAGGAGGCAAAAGGCAGAAATTGATGCACAGGAAGTTCCACTTGAATATGAGGAAGAGCTTCTTTACTGTGCAGGTGACCATGTTCTGGAACGGGTTGTCCAGAGAGGCTGTGGAGTCTCCCTGACTGAAGATATTCAAAATCCTGGACACAATCCTGTGCTATGTGCTCTGGGATGACCCTGCTTGAGCAGGGAAGTTTGGCTAGATGACCCCACTGTGGTCCCTTCCAACCTGACCCCTTCTGTGATTCTGTGTGATTTTTGTGACCCTGACCAAAACAAGATTGTGTACGTATAAGGCAGTGTTTCTGTGGTTTTGACTTGGCTGCTGAAGTAAATAACCAGAGAGCTGGGAGCTTTGGGATTGCTTCTGATGGGCTTGCAACACTGGAGAGGATTTAGGAAAAGAAAAAGGTGACCCTAAGGAATTGTCTCCAGAGAACAAGATGGTCACAGTACCCCAAGAAAGGCTAAAACAACCACATATGCAATTATCAAATGATCAAGTCTAAGTAAACTTAATCTAAGAGACAAGTGGGAATGGTGGAGTCCTGATCATTCAAGAGTAAAGACATCACAATGGGTATGCAGAAAAATACCCAAACTGTGGGCAGCAGAGTGAGAGGTGTGGGAAATGATTTGTTTTATTTCAGATGCAAGGAGAATGCCCCAGGGAGGGTAGCAGAGAGCACCAGGGTCTCTTCCAGTGCTGTGTGGCCCCAGCAGCCCTAAAAACCAGTGACCATGGGTTGGTAAGGTGTGATCAAGGACAGAACCACCCTACAGGATGGAGAAGCAGCAGTGCTTCATAGACCACCTCTTGCAGAGACCCTCGTAGAGAACATCCATAGGATTCTGAGGAGGACAGGCTTTTGGGAAGAACTTAGAAAATCTCCAATTTGCAAAGTTTCACAAATTACTGGATCTATTCAGTGTCTTATTTCCCTGCTGTTTAACAAGGGGAAAGATGCACATTTTTTTGGTATATTCTTGTCACATGTTTTGATATATGAATCTTGAAAGATGACATGACCCCATATGAATAATTTGGTATCTAATTTCCATAAAAATAAGTAGAAGTCAGACCCTTATTGCTCAGAGTTAATGTGAGAATAATGTAGTCCTTCCACACTATTTTCCTAAGTCATGCCTCAGGGCAGGCAGGGACCATCTCAAAGAACATGTTTGTCAAGGCTACTCATATGTTTTTACTGTCCTGGATGTGGTGTGGAGGCTGGAGAACTGCTGCAATAAAAATAAACCTTTATTAATAGTAGAAAGGAATTCTGCTAAAACCAAAGAATTCATTAAAGATTAAGCTGTTATTAGTGGAGAGGGTGTGTCTGTGCTTTATGTGCATTATCCATGGAGACTCTCACCCCAGAAGTATACGTTAATTATTCCTAACTTTTCTCAGAGGTTTGTTTTGCTGTCTTATGATAAAACCTTAAGGTCAGGAAGGAGGCATTTTAGTGATGCTCACACAATTGGCATTGTAAAATTTTATTTCTAATTGAGGTGGTGCTACTGGAAAGGGTGATAAATTTTAATTTCTATTAAATACTGGTGCACTGGCTGTAACTATCTAGTAGCACCTGCACAGCACTGTTGACAGGCTTGCTAATGGATAAAAGGGAGCTGATGTCATGCTAGTGTAATATATGTTATAAAGTAGTTCACGCTTAAGGGGAGAATGTATACTATAAAAATTGTAAAATCCAACGAGTCTCTGACCAGGAGCAGACAGATAACTACTCTGGAATTTTGAAACTCCTGAAGGCAGCAGGAGAATAATGCCTCATTTACCAATGAAAGGACGTGGCCAGTGCAGAGATGGGCTGATGGGCTTCCTCCTAGGTCCTCCATCAGGGAACACCCAAGGGTGATCATCCTTGGTAGATACCGTCTATCAAGATAACCCAAGTCTCCAAGGAACATACATCTGAATACGACTTCCCCTGACATGATCAGTGCTTGCCACTACTCAGGAAACAGCGATTGTCCAGCCCTGCACAGTGAAAGAAATCTTTATACATATGCAGGGTTACAAAAGAAATGGGGGCACCTCTGCCTCAGGCATAAAAACCTGTATAAAACAGCCCCACTGGAAATGGTACTGGTGAACAGAGGAGGATCCGGTGCGATAGAGGTCAGATCTAGGTTCACCCAGCACCCATTCCGGGCTCAACGCTGTCTCTTTGGCTATGGCTTTTTCAGGAACGTACTTTGGTTGTGGAAATAAAATCTTTTGCATTTATTAATTTGGATTTCTGGTTGATCATTCATAACACTAGCTACAGAGTGAAGATGTAAGCAGAACATGTAGTTTTCTTGTCCGGTACATTGGGGAGTGCAGACCCATTGCCAAAAATTCTGGAGAAATCTGAACAGTTCATCAGTCTGATCATGTTTCACTCACACATTTTTCAGCTTCAGGGCTATAGGGCCTGATCCAGCAGAGAACAAAAGGAGTGTGAGAGCTGATGGCTGCATCAGAGGTGCCCAGGCAGGTGCATAACGTTAAACCCAGAGGAAACAGCCATGGATGACAAAAGCAAATAAGATTTCAAGGAAAGGAGTACAGCTGGAGGTGTGTTAGGAGGTGGGCAGCTTGAGGAAGGTAAAAATGAACTGCAAGTTGTGAGCTTTGAGACAGGGAGTGAGCAACTTCCATGAGCTGTTTCAGCCCAAGTGATGGGAGCTGCCAGGGGACACATCCAGAACAGAAACTCCAGGGAGTTGCAAATGTATGTGCTGTGTCTTTCTTAACAAAAAAAAAAAGTTCAGTTTTGTTTGGTGGATTTGCTTTGGTTTATGTTGTGTGTCCCCCTCACCTTTTAAATGTTTTTTTCCTCCTGAACTCAGTAATTCATAGAAAGTAATTAAACTCCCTTGCAAAGAAGCACAGAGTAAGAGCCGAAATGAGGGATGCGGGACTCCAGGCACCTCTCCAAAATGCAGTTTATTCCATCCACGAGATTACAGCAGTTCAGGGTTGTGGGCGACAGAGCCTGTGCCTACAGCTCTCAGCTCCAGCTGCAGGCAGGCCTGGAGATCCTTTGGTTTTTGTTACAATGCATTATATACTTTTCTTTGTTGAGCCTCTTAATACAGTAGAACCAATCTATACCTTAACTATTATCTATAGCCTATCATAACTACTATAGTTACCATTTTCATGTTACTATTCTCCAATCACTGAAAGTTAGTACATTACAGTTTAAGCCAGAAGTTGTTATTCAGTTTTCTTGCAGTGGAAAATTCTGAGACCTTTTTTCTACTTGCCACATTTGCTGACTTGTTTGCCTGTGTTATCTTTCTGCTTGGTAAAAACATCTTCTTGTTTGGGGTGGGTTTATCCTTTGCTCTAGGTTATAAAATCCCCTTCTAACTAACATACCCTTTGCCTCCTTGGTTACCCAGTAAGACTGGCTCAGCAATTCCTTTCTTCTATATCAAAACTTGCTTTAATTTCTATTCCTTCTTCAGATTCTACATTCAAAAATCTTTCTACCAAGCATACATATCTGTGAGACTATCTTGTCAAACTTTCATCTTTTCCAACAGCACAGGACTTGGAGATGCAGGATGTTGGTTTGTGGCTCTTATAAACTCTTTTCAGGGTGAACTGGGCCAAGTGATTTTTTGGGGTGCGTGGCCTATTTTGCATATGGGGATAGCAACATGATTTAGATTTCTGAAGGAGGTTAAACACTGGTATTTGGGACATACTGTATTAGTGATGAGTGAGTTCTTTCCCAACAAACTTTAATTCTCTTAGATTTCAACTATCCATTTTTAATGGCCAAGAGGCTGTCTGAGAAGCATTATGATGCTGATTCGGACTACTTGATAAATCACAGTGTTTGGGTTTTCTGTAAATGAGAGAGAAAAAAATGTAGGTGTGTCAGATGATTGTGGCGCTTAGATAATCTCTTCCTTTGCTGTTCATCAGCGCAGTGTTATAATTAGTCTTTTGCATTTTTCTTGTTTAATTCATCCCTCACTGCATGCATCTTATCATGCACTAGAAATAAGTTGAAACATTAATTAATCTGAGCCATTTCAAAGAGATGAAGGACTCGTTTAAATATCTTTTCCCTTTGAATTCAGAGGCCAAGCAGATAATACCTACTAGATGCCTTCGTGTGAGAGCAACCTCTGGCAAAATTCTTCACCTCAAGTGAACTTACAGATGTGTAGTTTCTTGACTGGGACCTGCCATTTAGTACCTAAATTCTCCATCTTGAAATGCAGAAGTATTTACTATGTATCCTAAACAGTGTATGGATTAGCATCTGTATCTCTGGATTCTACTTACACTCCCTTAACATGTTTCATACTTCAGATATGAATACAGTGTTTTTAAAAACTACCATCAACCCCTTATATAGTGTATTTTATTGTAATTTCTTTATTTGGTGCTGAGTATCTTCTTAAAAGTATTTCAATGGACATGCAAAGAGTACCTACTGTTCCTTGCAAGATCAGTTTTTAATCCCGACTGCATTATGGATAAAATCCTTGTTTCAGTCAGGAAAGCATCCTGCTGCAGATATTGGCCTCTGTGCCAAATACTGGGTTACAAGCAATCAATGCAGTATGGGAAAGAGAGGTGTACTATGATTTTTCAAACCAAGGCAAAATTGACACTCTGTAATCCGACACATTAAGATAGAAAGCAGGCTAAGTCATCAGGATTTAATGAAAATCTAAAAATGAGGAGGGGAAACTTTGAAAAACATTCAAATACATTGCAGAAAATCCAGATACCAATTCTTCTGTCTTCCTGTTCAGATCTGAAAGCACACTCCAGCTCACTTGGCCTTGATCCTGGTCTAAAACAAGCGTACACACAGCTGGCTATCAAAGCCATGCCAGTCCTAGTGTAACCTTTTCTCCTCATTTTTCACCATCATTAAGAGCTTCAAGGTAAAAGGCACTGGACACTTTCCCCATTTAATATTAATTTGGTTGTCCACTTCTGTTTTTATCTGTGGCCAATTTCTCATGGCTGTTATATCCAACTCAACAAGTGTTGACATTGTTCTCCCATTCTTCAGACAATGCTGTGAATAGATTTATGTAACTGTCTCTCCTGCTTTGTGTCTTATTTTGTAGCTTGATGGATGGGTCAGTTTTTGGAATTCAGTTATGGGATTCACAGTGATGCTGGTTTTAGTTGCCATTTTTTTCAGGTCTCCCTGACAAAATGCAGGTGAGTGTTTTGTAGTCAAAAGGGTTTGGAAATTCTGCTGACTGATTGCTTTTAAACAGTTTGATTATTGCTAAATTCTGTGGGACTCCTGTGAAGTTAAAGGCAATCAAGAGTGTATTGTTATTGGAGTAGCTTTGTGCTTAGCATGACTTGCTTCACACTTGACTGCTTTTCAAATATGGTTGATATATTCCAAATATGGCTGATACTCTGGGAAATTTCTGATTCCTCCTTCTGTGCTGTGGGAAGCAAATAAAGGTGAATCTCATTGGCCTTGTGCCAGTGCCAATGCCACCCATGTGCTCATTGTCTGGAAGAGTTTTGGACCCAAGTGTCAAAACCATGATCTCTGCAGAAATTTACAGGGTCACTGGGAATTTTTCCTTGTTCCGATAATTCTCATGGCTTACAGCAGAACTGTTAACTGAGCCCTGCACTGCAAGGGTAAGATGTCCTGTGTGTTTGGGAGTACATAAAATGTTCAGCCAGGGAGCTCCCAGTATGGCAAGCAACGTATAATCCACAATGAAACCATCTTCCCAGCATGTTTTGTTCCTCTTCAGTTATTTCTTACTGTCAAAATGAAATGTGGTGTCCTAATGAGGCTGGAACACCACGGAATGATCTCTCTTGATTCATACATTACACTCTCATTAATGCAATCTGATGCACCACTTCCATGTGCTGGACAGCTTTGCTAAAGATGGATATTTACAGACTCTACTTGCATTACTCCTCCTTTGCTGCTGCAATAAAATAAAATGCAATTACTTTAGCAGTGCCTGTAGCCTGAAGAAGTCATTAAATGTTAACCAAAATAGTTTCTTTGCTGTGTTTAATACAGATCTGGAATAGTTTTGCCAAGAGAAGGATGCTGTTGTTTTTCTTCAGAGCAGTGGTTTTGCCTAAATAAAAGCAGTAGATACAAGACCCTTACATTTGTGTACTAGAGTCAGTTTGAAATTTAAAGGGTGGACCAGATGCCTCTTTTGATGGGAAGAAAGAGCAAGTTGCCTGGTCCTGAAACTGGGTGTTGCTGAACTCTAGGAAAGGCTTGTACATGGACATAGAGTTGAATTTGCAGCTCAACCCTTCTTTATTCTGTACAGAGCTTCCTAACTAATCTGATGGCCAGCTTCTCAAAAATGTTCATCATTTGCATTTGTACAGGCCTTTGTTTGGAACTGTGAATGTGCAATAAAGAGCTTGACTGAGTCACTTGGGAAGCCAAATTTAAGTCCTTTAATCTCATATTCCAAAGTTTGCCTCACCTTTCTCTGAGCTCTTTGTCAGCTGATCAAATGAAGTTTAAAGTCAGGGATTGGATGCGAGTGAAAGGTCTGGATTCTGAAACACCTATGCAAGCTGCAGAGTTGAATCTGTTCATCAAGAATTCAGAATTTGACTTGCCTTATTTTGCTGGACTTTTTATTATAAAAAGTTGGTGTAATTTTTCCCTTCACAGTACCCCATATGAGGAGAAACTCAACTCATAAATAAGAAGGGTGAAATGCCAATGTAACAGTGCAAAAAAACCCCCTGTTTGTGCTTTGTGAAAGTAGTAGATGCCTTGCAAGTGTGGATCCCAGTCTTGCACTTCTTTGGCATTCAGCACCTTTCACTGTACTCTGGGAAAGATTATACTGCACTTTCAGAGGCAGGAAACCATTTCGGCTGCCTCTGATAGCACCAATCGAGTGATATATATTCCATGCTGAAAATACTGTAGGTGCTTCTCACTCATCTTGCTTGCAGGAAGCAGATGGGATAGTTAGTGCAGGTTTGGCTTCTCTCCTTCTCATCAGCACTTTGTAGTTTTTAACAGCTGCCAAAATAGTGAAAAGCTTGGTCAGAACAAATGAAATAGATAGGGTTGAGAGACTGACAAAGAAGTTCTCTATACAACCATTAAATTAATCAATCAAAGTGGCCGTAAAACAACAGTAGGAACAAGCCCTGCTTCTAACTTACTCATGACCTGACCCATTGGGGTAAATTCTCTGCTTGCAGCTGCAGCACATGGCTGGGCAGTTGTGTTGTTTCCATGGGTGCAGTCAGGATGTTCTGTTACTACTCCAAACTGCCTGACAGGGCCTCCAGCTTAACCATGGCAAGGCAGGCTGCAGTACCTGGAGTCTGCTATTCTGTTATCAGGCAGCCAGAGAAAGGTTTATAAGCTAAAAGCTTGCAGTCAGTGAAGGAAATAGCAATTCTGAGCAAAGATCATTTGCCTAATTCCTATTGACTTGGTCACCTTCAGTCCTGATTTTTTTTTTAAATCTGCATCGCTTTTTCTCCTATCACTTCTTCTGGTATCTTCCTTTACTTAATGAGAGAGGACAAACAAACTTCCCAGTTGTTGCCTGCTTTCATTTATTGCACTGTACTTGCCAGGACTTGCAGGTGTGCTGCCCTTACCCTGGGCTGAGAGGGAAACTCCCTGTGCAGAAGGGGACTGTGGACTCAGTGGTACCACCACTGCAGAAGGACAGAGCTGGAAACATGTTCAACATGTATATGTTATAAATGAATTGACTCCGCAGCCAAATTAAAAAATTTTGACAAAGATTTATTAACTACAAATTGAAAAAAAAATCCGCCACAGCCAAGACAGCGTCAACTCGGGAAATTGGCACTGGGTGACCTCGGATCCGACTGACAGAGTGTCAGTGTTTCCCTGGAGGTTCACCCCGATCACTTCATGCAGCTTAATATACTCTATATTCTCCCCGAGGCCTGCATAACACAGGATGTCTCTTGTGTTTGTTCATATGTAGAGTTTGAACATAGGGATGCAAAGATTCACTCCCGGTGCTCCTACAGTCCTTTCGGTCCTTCCTGGATGTTCTTTTCACATGGATGACCGAGTTCCTTTGAATGTAAAAGGCGTGCCTCGATGTCTGTACAGCTGTCTTTCACATGTATTCGGGTGTTTCGGGAAGCCCGATGCAATCAGCTCCTGGCGTCCCCTCGTGAATGGCCGGGAGAATCGGTGTTCATGGCCCGGGAGGCTCCTTTCATAAGCCAAAGACTTGATGTTTATCTTTAGCATGTTCCGGGAACTGCTTGAATAGAAATGAGATTCTGCTCCCAGCTGGAGTGTGCAAGGACATGTGGTGGATCAATGTAATATTTTATACATACAAATATTTACTAACAGCATGAATTAATCACTCATATATAACATGTAGAACCTAATTTAAGGAAGTGTACTGACATAGTTTTCTAAATATGGTCTGGTTTCTTTTCCTAGCGTGTTGCTGAGGAGGAATTACCTGAGACACTTCCCTCCTAGAGTCACAGTGTAGTTTCAGGACTGGCATTAAGTGATGTCCTTCCCCTCCTTCCCCTCCTTCCCCTCCTTCCCCTCCTTCCCCTCCCTGTACAAGTAATCATCAATTTATTACTATGATGCATAATAACTACGGCCTGAAAAATGGCAAAAATATGCGGAAATACAAAATTACTGGGAAGTGCTCAAAAGAAGTTAACAATTGAAACTACAAGTCTAACATTACATTTCTAAGGTTTATTCTTAAAATAAAAATTGTCCTTATAAACTATTTCCAAATGATGAATTCTTCATCTATCACATTAAGCAGTGAAATCATTTGAGAGGCTCAGAATGTGCAAGGTAGGAAACAGCTCCTCTGGAGCAAAGTAATCCTGTAGTACTACTGCAGTCACCCATCATGGATAGAGGAGAAGTCATCCCATCATACACTTTTTCAAATGGTCTAGAATAGATGTGTGAGTAGGTTCAAATTCTTCACAACCACCTGCAGAATTTGAGAAATAATTTGTGTTAATAAGCTGATGAGTTTCATCTTTCATCCACCTGACCGACAGCTGGTCACAGAAAAAATACAGCAACTTTTCACAGTCCAAGACATGGGTAGCCATGACTGTGAAAAGATCCATGAAGGAGTTTTGCAATACATAATTCACCTCTTGGATTTATTTTGCAGCCTCATGAGAGGTTTTGCCTGAAGCACTGAGTTCAGTGGGTGATAAACTCCCAGCATTTTAATTTGAGCTGGATAAAACACACTTGGTGCATGACGCAGGATGCTGCTCGTCCTGAGGTGTAGTTCCTGCACAAAACTAAAATTTGCACGTATTCTCCCTAGTATATAACTGGAGATAATTCTATAGAGGTTTTTCCCTTCCTCACACCCTTTTTGTATCTAAGTTTCTGTGTGTTAGCTAGTGTGGCAGGGATGTGCTGAGAAAAGATCTCAGCATGGTAAACTTTGCATGTTGAGGTTTATTTAACAGCTGTGATTGCCTTATACTGTGAGTCATGGACATAATGAGTGAAAGGAGGCTCCTTCCAGGAGTATATGGAGTATAAGACTTGGAATATAGTATCCTTTCTCTTGTAGTGTCGAAGTGATCCACCTTTCAAAGGAGGGATTTGCTTGGGTACAGTCAGACCCTAGAGTACACAGGCCAGTTCAGAGAATGGATTTTCTCTCTGTTTCACTCCTGTATTTGTGTGGACAGCACTGGGTGTCGAGCACAAGGCACCCTTGCTGCCTGCTCAGAGGATTTCTAATAGAGATACTTCTTTTGAACTTCAGTATTTTCACTCTGGAAGCCTCCTGGGGCCAGGATATTGAAATCCTTGACTGAACTAAAAAGTGTATATTTTTATAGTATTACATGCCTGAAAAAAACTCTGTGAAACCCACTTGGTAGATCACACATCCAAGACTGAAACCTGCAGCTTCTTGTTTCTTGTCAGCATTTCCCAAAGTGTGGTGGCACAAGAAGTACTTGGAGCATGAACCTAAAACCATGCAACCTAAACCAACTTGAATGATGGTGGCCATGAACAGCAGAGCTCATCTGATGCACGGCGGGTAGAGGAGTAGGTAAAACACACAGGCAGCACTCCTGAGAATCCTGAATTTCCCTGGATTTGATTTTGAAGTCAGGCTATGGGCACATCTGTGAAAAGACCGATAAAAATGCAAGCTATAAAGTAGATACTGAAACTTTCTACAGTGCATCTTGTTAATGAGCTTAAAAGAGACATCCAAGTTGTCTCAAGCAAGAATTCCCAGTGGCCCTGCTCAGTGTGACTCTTACATGGCCGCATTAACTTGATGGAGTGTCTGGATCCCTGTGGCATTCTCACACCTGTGAGACATGTTATTGTCTTCTATAAAAAGAGAGAAAAGAGGAGTGTTTCAAAGATGGCTTTTAAATGTCTCAGAGGATTTAGTGATAAAGATGATGAAACTTCAAAAAGGTGTTATTTCATCACTGGTCTAAGCTGATCTGAGACCACAGTGTTCCTGACAAGGGTGGCTTTGGTCTTTGTGAAACATCGTTGGGGGTCCCTAGATCTTCCTTGGGTTGGAAGGGAAGACTCTGCTGGAAGGGAAGACTCCTGTTGTGGGTAGATGTGGTGCTGTATTTTGACAGTTATGCCTTTCCTCTGACCCTTTATTTGGAGATACATTTCAGTTGTTCCCCCGACAATCAGGATTTTAGTGATGCCTAACCATACAAATGAAAAGAGTGGTGTTGTGGAAACAGAAACAGAGACCTGAAAAGAACGCCATCCTAATCTTTGCTCAAAATCTAAGTACTCCAGTCCCTCTTTTCTGCAGCAGCCTTTGCCAGTGAAGATTATCCAGCATCTAGAGGATCTCTGCTAGGGCAGAAGAGATCAAAAACCCCCAAAATATTGGAGAACAAATCTATCAATACTCTTCTTAGAGGAGGAGAACAAAATTAGAGTGTCCTTTTGAATCCAACTACACTTTTCACCTAAACAGAAAAACTTTTCCCACATAAAGAACCTTCAGGGAGTTAGTTAAAATCTGCTAAGATAAAATATATACCACATCTCACTCTCCTCAAAAAGCCTTGTTATATTCATTCCCATTAACTCTCTCCTCAGGGTATTTTGTATGTCTGCAGAACATATTATGGCCATTTGGTTCTGAATGGTTTGGCAGGACTGTCCCTGAATTTAAGTCAGAAAATGTCTAAAACTGTGAACAACATTTCAAAAATTATAACACGACTGTTTAAGTAAGATATAAGTCAGCAGATAGAAATGTCTCACTAATTCCCTGTCAGGCCAAGCACAGCCAGAGCTTGAGGGAGAAAGGTAAGACATATTTTATTTGATGTATTCTGATAAAGCCATATCCAAGTGAAGCTCTGCCAACATTTTCCCTTTAATTTTGCCTTGCAGAACCCTTCTGAAAGTTGCCTCACTGCTGTTCAGTCATTAATTTCTTTCCAATAGTAGCCCTTTCACACTCAAGGAGGGAGTTGGAAAACTGGCACTGACTCTGCTTTATGCAGCTTCCTCACAGGTAAAGGCTTTATTCATATCCCTGAGGAAGCAGAATGGGTGATTCTTCTACCAAGGAAGTTCTGGAGGGTGAGGTAAAACTTCTTCATTGACACTTGCAGTGGAAGAGTTAAAAGGCTTTGTGCTTATTGACTCAGATGGCTTTAATATCTAAGTAGAAATCCTTTCATTTTGAAGTCTGATTCTCTTGCAAAGCTGAACATTTTATCCATTAATTTCCTACTGGACAAAGGAATGGTGAGCTCCTGTTTCTCAGGAAAATGAGCTGCTGGATTCATTATTGTCAGCTCTGTACAAAATGGTTTGCCAGACATTTCAGGCATGAGGTAAAGTCCCTCCAGGGCCTGTGCTGCAGCCCTCACAGTGGGGGAAGATGAGCTTTTGAAAAGAATTCAATTTTTATTCATTAGCATGTATAAAAATAGGACATTTGATCCATCCCAAAGCCAACAGCCTGCATGTACTGAGTCCCCCAGCAGGAGTACTGGACAAAAGGGCAGAGATGCGAGACAGCAGGGCCACCCAACTTCAGAGCAAGGGTCACCTGCCCCAGGATCCTCTGCCAACAGCACCTGCTGTCAGATGGTTGAAGGACAGGCAAATGTAAGATTTTCTGCCCACTTTTCTATTTTTTCACATCCTTTTTCTCTTCAGTACATCTCTCAAAGTGTCTGGTGTTTTCTTGGACCCCTTAAAATTATTTGGAACAATAGCATTCCTTGGCAAGGCTTTCCACACGCTCACCACCTGTTGCATTAAGAACTATCTCCTTTACCTCACCTTGAGCCTGACCTTCTTCTCCTTTCATTTCACGGCCTTATATTTTGTATTAGAAGAGATGGTGGGTAATTGATGCCTGTCTATTTGATCCTGGCCACTTTTGATTAGTAGATCAATGTCCTACTTCCACTAAAATAACCCCTTGCCAAATCATAGTGAGCACAGGAAAATCCTTCCACATGTGGAAGCTGTTCTGTAGCTGAGGTCATTGTAGTTGCCTTTTTCTGAATGTTTTTGGTCATAATCCAGCCTTCCTCAGATGAGGGAACAAGAACTACAAGCTATATTGAAGTTGTGGAAGAGACATAGATTCATACAATCACATAATTAGATTTTCTGTGTTCCTTTGTTGTTGATAATATGTATTTTATTTTCTTCTGTTTTCTTTTTGCTATTTTGACTCCTGTTGAGTTGATGTTCGAATGGAGCTAAAATTAGAATATGCTAATGATTATTGTCAGGTTTCAGTCCATAGTTTCCTATGTGAAGTTAAGACTTTTTTTACCATGTGCATGGTTACCTAAATTGTCATTCTTTCTCATATTGCCCTATCACTAAATCTTGCATGACTCCTTAGCAATTCTACCTAGTCTGACTTCATTCTTACTGTCTTGAATAATTTTTATCAGCAGAAAAATTTCTCACCTTTTGCCATTTATTTATGAGTGAATTGAATCTCAGCACAGTTCCCTGAGGAAATCAGCTGATGATCTTGCTCCACTGTGAATGCCTACCCTTTGTCTTTTGTATTTTAACCAGTCATTTTTCTTTAAAGGACTTTTCTTTTGCTCTGTTTGCATAGCTATGATTAAAAAGAGAAAAATCAGAATAAATCATCACCAGAAGCAAAATTTCTACAGATCAAAAAAACTCCAAGCTGAGCCCAAACAATAAATGCAGTCATACAGCAGTTGTAATCAATGTCCTCCCAAGAGAATAATTTAAATTCACACAGCCTGATCTCAAGATGTGATTTGTCATCCAGTACTCCACACAGGGCATCCACAGGGCCATGGAATAAACTGCCAGGTACCTGTAAAGGGGCACAGCTACCCAGCTGCAGAGAAGAAAAATATGTGGATGTTGTTGAGCAGTTTTGGGAGGGTGGAAGTTTGTATAGTTTGTGTTTTTTGATTTCTCTTTTGTTTTTTCAGTGTTTTTTTAGGGGTTTTTGTTGGGAGGGGATTGTTGTTTATTTTTAATTTCCCCAAACCATCTCTCTGCTTCAGATCTCTTAGTACCAACCTAAATGAAAATGCCAAAGTCTGATTCTGATTCTGAAACACAGAAATTCTGCTGCCTTCTCTTTCTATAGCTCAGGGGGTATTTCTTAATTGCCTTCTGTCTCTTCCAGCAGCCTGTCCCCTTGCTGTCCTCTTGGTACATCCAGTTTTCTCTATCTGTTCTAGCAACAATTTTTTCCATACTGATCGGGGCAACTTATTAATCCAGATGTTTCAGTCATCTATACAGTGTCACCCATAGAGTTTTAATTAATTTAATAAGAAGTTTAGTAATTTAATTTGGCATTTGGTCTGGCTATAAGCCTTAGAATCTAATAGGCAGCTAAGATCTAGTGGGGTTTCTATAACGAGGGAGATAAAAGCTGGATAGACTTCCAGTTTTGTCAACCATAAAAGCCTGTGTTCTAATATTCAGGAAAAAATGGTTTGTGTTGAGTTCCTGCAAAGTGTTTGAATAGCTGCAAATCCTACAGAAATCATCAAGCAGAAGGATGCTGAAGACAATGTAAAATAAGGAGCTGTGCTAAATATGCTGGTGTTGTAACAAAAGCCAGAAGCAGAGTGGTGGGGGGTGGTGAACTGGAGTAGTGGCCACAGTCTGTAGTGGAGGGCTGGGGAGGGTCTGGGGGAGCTTTTTACACTCATGATGTGGGAGAAGAGTGTGATTCCTGTGTGTGGACCTTTAGAGTAACTGTGGCTAGACCATACATTGCTTGCAGTTTGTTGGTTGCCCAAGTAAATGTGGAGATTTGAGCCTGATATGGTGTGTTTTCCAAGCTTTAACCGATGGTAGACCAAGGCTGTTCCCTCCCTGTTTAACTGCTTCCTAGTAAAACTCAATCTGGCTCATATTTAGCAGAGCTGTGCTGTGTTCTTGCAGGTCTCCTGCTCAGGAGTTGAGGTGGGTGGAGAAGAAGATGGATGTGTGTCCCGATTTTAGTTGGATTAGTAAGACAAGGATGTGGCAGAGCTGGAAGTTGCAGCCAGGCTGCCTCACCTATGGTCAGGCTGGTTGTGGGCACCAAGCTCTCTCCAGTCAGGCAAAGCCCTGTGAATCTGCAACCAGCTGGATTTTGCTGGTAGGACAGACTTCTGCCCTGCTCAGTCCCTGTCCTGATCTCCACCCTCAGGCTAAAAACATGAGCACCAGGCAGAATTTCTTATCCAGATGGAGCTACAAATAATAGCTGTGTCAGTCCACAGGCTCTTTCAGCTGTTTATTTTTCGGGGGGAAGCACTGGAGTCTCAAAAGTGTTGACTCTTACAAGAGGAAGTACTGGGCATGCCCGTATGAATAAGTGATCTGTAATTGTTTGCCAGCACTTCTACTGGCTTCAAGCGTATTTTTGCAGATGCCCCATCTGGGGGAAAAAATGGCCATGAATGAGACCCTAAATCATGCTAACTATTGCAGACAGCATATCTGTATGAGGTATTTAAAGATTAAAAAAAAAAACGGATTCTGAATTTACAAAACACCATTTCCTCCATCTGCACTTGGTGCTCATAATTTTGTTACGCAACCACTTCATTCCTTCTCTGCTAATAGCTCCCTTTGAATGCTGAATTGCCTCATTAGGGTCTTTTATCCCATGGATGAAATTCTTCCTCTGAGTCAGATAGGCAGTCCTTTATTTTTCCCATTGATTTTTTCGTTAAATATATCAGTCTGGTTCTAAGCAATCAATAAAGCAGTGTGGGAAGACTTCTGATATTTGAAATTGTGTAGAGTAGATAGACCCTTTTGTTATAATGCCTATATTTCATGAAACCTGGTGTTTAGTGGAAGCTCTTTGCCCTGGTTTAAGTGTATGGCTATGCTGTTTGCTTTCATGCAAAGACTCCTTCCTTTCTCTGCAAGAGGCAATGGCAATTCCAAACCCCTGATTCTAACTGCAATATTATCTTAGCAGAGTCACCTTTAATGAAGGGGGGTGTTATAAATGATGGAATCTGCAGCCAAATTAAAAAAAAAATTAACAAAGATTTATTAGATCAATAACAAAATATAATTTAAAAAATCCACCACAGCCAGGACAGCGTCAACTCCGGAATTTGGCGCTGGGTGAACCTGGATCCAACTGACAGAGTGCCAGCGTTTCCCCGGTGGTTCACCCTGACTGTCTCATACAGCCAGCTTATATCCCGTATATTCCGCCTGGGGCCGGAATGACAGAATATCCTTTGTGTCCCTTCACATGTAGAGCTGGATCATGTGGATACAAAGCAAGTCCAGGTGTCCCAATGACTGACTGAGCTTCTCCAGAATGGCCTTCTTTCACATGTATCACTGGGTCTATATGGATGCAAAAGCCAGTCCCAGTGTCCGTATGGCTGTCTGGATTTCCTTCCTTCACATGTAATCGAGTGGTGCCAGTATTCGAGATGACAGATGTAATCTGCTCCCAGTGCTGGTCCTCATGAGAGGCTTAAGCATTTCTGGGAAGTCGAGGTTCATGGTGCGGGAAGACTTCATTCTGATGCTAATGGACTTGATATTATCTTTAGCGTTGTCCGGGAACTAATTGAATAGAAATAGGACTCTGCTCCCAGCCAGGGTGGTCAAGGACATGAGTTGGATTTTTACAATATTTTATACACACATATAAATACAAATAGCATTAATTAACTCTCTCTATATAACAGGGTCACACTTGCGTCAAAAAGCTGGATGAGTTGGCAAAGAGTTGGATTGATTTGCTGAATGTAAGTCAGTGGAGAAGTTAGGAAGAAAGCTCTGCCTCATACTTTGATGTGCTAGAGCTTCTGAGCTGTTAATGGGAGCTGAATAACCCCTGTTATGATGATATTGTCAGCTATAAATTCATCTCCCTAATTGATCTGTTGAGCAGACTTCATGTTTCTAAATATGGATTTAAGTTGCTTCCTTCTGCCTCACTGTTCAACAGTTTAAGTAATTGAATACAGCTGTTTTATTGCTCCCTTAATGAGCACGTAGAAACCATGGATGACTTTCTTAGTGTATCATGTTCCTGTTAAGTGCAATATATTTCGGGACCTGAAAGTCTATATTTGATGATGAAATAGTTGTACTGTGTTGGACAAGCTCCTAAGAAAGGTGGGCCAGAAGACTCTTTGATTTACTGCTTGTGGCTTTAAGGAGGGGTGAAGGAACTCAGATAATAGGTACATCAGAAAACTTGCAAGGATAGTTCAGGCCATCTTCAGTCCAACATCTTATAGAAGAGCAGTTTGTTCCAGTATTAATTTCTGAATGTGTTTCTGATGTGGTTTTTGATGCTACATAAGTTACTTAACCATCTATGCTAAAGCTGACAGAAAAGTTGTAAGATGCCCAGTCATTACCTAGCGTTTCAAGCAGATCTTGTCTGTACTCTCACTAAAGAAATATACGTCAGTCTTTGCTGTGATGTTACTCAGGGACTACATCTGCTTGACCAAAGTATCTGTTACCATGCAGCTTGGAGGAACAATTAGCAGCCTTAGATCTGATGATGGGCAACCCAACGGGGCCATAAGGCTGCAGTCAGGGGACTGGTGCAGCTCCTTGGAGTGGCATTCCCTGTCCTTAGTAAAAAGCCCTTCCACAAGAGCTTTTTGCTTTTCCAGACCTAGAATTGATGCTTCACATATGAGTCAACAGCTGTTGAACTGAACTTGAAGCACTCCAGCCTGTGCCAGCAAGCTGGCATTAACAACATCATATCCCACAGGCAATGGAAGTAAAACAGCAGTGGGTTGGAGGACTGGAAAAAGGGAGGAGTTGCTGCTGTGCAGCCCAGAATCAGAGGCCCAAAGTTAATATGTGCAGAAGTGCTTTTTGCTTAGAACGCTGTAAGCACTTACAAATACATATGGCCTCAGCATGCTGGACGTGTGAAACACCCTATAATTAAAGTCAAGTGGATTCTTATGGCTGTTATCCAGTGCAAAAGAAAACCTTGGAGCTGGCTTCCCAGCTGACATAAAACAAATCTGGATGGGATTATTGAAAAAAATGTGCATTGGACTCGGGGAATCAAATGCTGTCACTCAAATTCTGTCTTGTGGGTGGTTGTGTGGAAGCCAAACTGCTTCCTGCTTGTAGGCTTTGAGTAATGACCTCACCTTGCTGGGAATGGGGCAGCAACACTGGAGTCAGTCGAGCTACACCAGTTAACACCTGATGGGGATCAGGAAGGTGGTGATTGGTGTATTTACTGCTGCCTGGCAGGCATGAGAAGGGACATATGCGCTATTTACAAAATGTAAATCATATTTGCAGAGTATGATTTCCATGACTGTTTGACATGATAACTTTCTCCTGTGTGCCAAAGCATAGTGGGCAGTGCCAAGGGAGTGCTGCAGAGGCAGAGCTGGGAGGTTGATGTAATGTTGCGTGGGGAATGGAGGGCACAGAGGAAAGAGGGAAGGAATAGGAGCTGCTTTTCAAGCCAAGCAGTGAAGACTAACCTAAAGGAGAGTAAATACAGAGCAACAGGTGAAAAAATGAGGGTAAAGAAAGAGATGAGTCTGAGGTCAGGTCAGGTTGGTTGGAGCTTTGAGCAACCTGTGTTGCTTGTAGTGGAAGGTGCTCCTGCCCATGGCAGAGGGTTTTTAATTAGATGATTTTTAAGGTCCCTTACAACCCAAATGATTCTATGATTCTGTGAGATGAGACTGGTTTGATGCTCAGGACTTTGCCATAATCACTAATTCGGTTATTGCACCTTCCTGCCATTGACAAGACATTGAAACATGTCTTGTCTCAATGTGTACTGTGGTGGAGACAGAAGGAGATGGATTGGCTTCCTGAACTTGTACATGGATTCTTCTATGTTAACTTATTTTTACAGTGAAGAAAAGGCCTTCATAACCTGCTGACCTCAGCATGGTTGTTTGTACGTCTGAGGAGACAGAACTTCAGCACTGGCATCAACACATCTCATGCAGAAAGGTTATTTCTAAGCTTGTCAATCAGTCCTATACATGAGAGGTCTTTTTCTTGCAGCTATGTCTAGGGTGCTTCAGAGAGGCCAGAAATATAAGATGATCCAGTGAAGAAAGTACTTAAAGGCTTAAGACTCACTAGTTTTAGAAGTTAGTGAGCTGCTTGGCATGGATAGGTAGTGAGCAAACATCTATTTTGCCTTTTTATAACCTTTGACGTCCCTAAGCTGTGTTTATGTGACTGTCTTCTTGCACGATGGCTGTGTTACTGTGCAGTGCCTCTGGTATTCCCCAAGATTCAGGATCTTTGGGAAACCTCCCCTGTAACCCTGGCTCCAGCTTGATGTGGCCAAGCAAAAACAGGGAAGCTTGTAAAAGGAACCTGACTTCAGCAGAGAATCCATCTGGACAAAAAGAACTGCCTGTGAGCAAGTTTAAGTGTGAAGGTATTTCATTGTGGTTACAGACATGCAGAATGAACCTGGCCCATTTTAGTTATACTGTAAAAAACAGTTGAGGCTTAAAATGCTCTGACACTGAGGTTTAATTTGTAGAAATAGGGTTTGCTAAAGACATCCCCTCTCATGGTGGCCTGCTGAGTTGTGAGGCAATTGCAGTTGCCGACACAATGTGTAAATAAACTTGTTTCCCTGACTGTAAACCATGACTCTTGGAGACTGAGCATTTCTGCAAGCTGTGAAAATAGCTTGGTCAGTTAGGGAGGGATCTTTTTGCAGTTTGTTTTCATGAGCAGTAGTTGGTATAAGGAAATAGTACTTGCTTGCAGTTTAGAAAATCTAGATTTGGTAGGAAAGTTTGGAAAGATTATTCTGTCTGCTGTGCTTAAGTCTGGGATCACTACACAAAAGACTTCCCTCCTTCCAGATATCATAATGCTGCCCCTTGTAAACAGTGTTGTAGCAGGATGACCCAGCTCTTTCTGGAGGACTGCAGATCAGGATTTATTGTACCCTCTCTTTTTGCTGCTGCAGCATTTAAAGTCTTTAGGGCTTATGTCAGCTTTGTGTTCCTGCTGTGCCACTTGAATCCCAAGTGAACATTTAGATGGTTCATACTAACAAAAAGGTTGCTTCAATGAAAAAACAACGACGTTGCCATTGCATAAATACATAGATCACTTCTCTTATGTTTCATGTTGGCCTTTGGCTTGCACTCATCACTGTGCCTGGCAGCAGGACGTTAAATTGTGTGGGAGTAACATATCAGGTGATCAGTGGCTTGGCTTCCTCTTCTTCCTCATGCATATGAAAAGGAGCACTTAGAATTTGTTATGTAAACACAGAGTTGCATGTTTATCTTCGAGAAGCAGTTTTGGTTTTGCATTTGGCAGAGAAAGTGGTGACATTTGCAGTTGTGTGGGTCATTTCTTATGAACTCTGGTGTGAAACTTGTCCCTGGTAAATGAAGCTGGCAAAAACCCCTAAGCTACTGGCCTAGCTGGCTTTAGCCTTCTGTATATCTCATTGGCTCCCCTAGTTTGGAGGACTTGAACAGGGAGGCAAAGCCTCCCTCACGTCTCCCCATTATTATTGTCCCCTGTGTATATATTGAAGGGAAATGCTATCAAAAATAATCTCTAGAAAACTTTCCGCACCTTTGCTTCTTCCTGCAAGCTTGGCCATGGAGGGGGATGGAGCCAATTCAGCTTTCACCGTGCCCTCGCTCAGAGCTGCGCCTGCCAAGGGAGGACCCCACAGGATTTGACTATTGTGGAGTAGATGCATTACTAGGAAAAAAGAGACAGGTTTTACGGGAGTGAGACTGTATCTTAACTACTGCTTGGTCACTTGGGAAGTCTGTAAAAGCTTTCCAAAAGTACCAGGCTCCTCCCAAAGCACCACTTGGTCTAGTGTATTTTCAGATTCAAAGCTGAGTCTATAAAACTTATCCCTGTACAAAGACCACCCAACACTAATGGTGTGCAGAGAAATTTCTGTTTATAGTTTAGTGCAAGGATCAGATAGCTTTGCTAGGGTTCAGGTTATACACCCAAAGCAAGCATGCTTTTTTTCTAAGTGTGGGACACATGAGTTATTTCTATGACCCTCTAGACAGAACATAAAATAGATGGCATGAAATAGCATTAAAGATATTAAAGATGGGAGGAAATTAAGTGTTTTCTGTCTTGCATTCTTGAGCTATAGAGTAATGGATTTCTAGTGCAAGTTCAGCTGCTAATGCACACATAAGAAGTGAGGGCAAGCAGTAGAAACCTCAGACTTTGTCCTGTAAGATACAGAAAACCTAGTCGAGCAAAAAGCAACGCAGAAGTGCTTTTGCAATATAAATTTGCTGAATAATTTCCTAACAGAGAATTAGCTTTTACCTACTTCTAGAAAATGTTAGTAAATTGGATTTAACTTAATCTACTTAGAATTTGTGACCCTGCCAGTATCTGGCATATTGCAAGATTTTCTCTCTTTGTTTGAGAATGACCCATAAGACCATAAATCTGTATTCCTCCTTTTTCATATTTAAAAAAAATAAATTCTTGTTCAACTTCTTCATTCTGTGCTATCATTTGTCTCCATTCTGACTCTGTGGAGTGGCTAGGGGATTAAGAACAACAGACAGAAACTACCTAAATCAGAAAGAAATTAAGTTTCTCTCCCTTTTATGAAAGGCGTAAATTCTTAACATTGACTTCCCTCAGAGTTGGGATTAGATTATTTGAAGGAGTGCCTCTTCTCATTAGAGACTGTCTCCCTTGAATGCTTAGGAGCACTTGCATTTGGATTCCTTTTTTAGAACTTTTTCCACTTAGTAATTAATACTTATCCTTATATAACACTTGTGACTGAAAGCACAATGCAAGGGTATAAAACTGGGCAGCCTGCCCTGATTAAAGGAGGTCTGATGGACCTGCTCCCTGAAATTCTTTAGTGCAGAGAAGGTTAAAAGTTATGTGTCAAATATAATACTCTTAATCTGTTGCACTCAGTGACTATAGCCAGTCTTTTAAATATTACAGAATTTAAGGCCAAGTATTTTTAGTAGTTTTTATTGATGGCTTTCTTAAACTTCTCATTCAGATGTTTTGTGATCATAAATAAAGATGGAATGAGTTGCTGTCTGACTAGTGAATAAAAATTCTCATACGATCAGGCATATGTATGCATTTAGGGCCAGTGCATTATTTCCAGTAACTAAAGATTGCCTGACTTTCATGATTACTCTGGAAGTCAAAACAGCTTCCCATTTGTTAGCTGAGGAAAATGAATATATTTCATTTGAGCTGGATTCAGCCTTGACATATGATTTATCATTATCATTGCCCAAATATTTTTTTTACAGTTGTTCAATTTGTGAAGTCATATCAGTAACATAAATTAAAAGCTTCACGTAATGTCTCAAATGCATGTTTATTATTTTACATCTACAGGAAATGCAAAAGAAAGAAACACAAAATAATAGAGATGGAAAATCCCATTACTTGACTTACCCTCAGCAACGAAGTAAGTTTCCTTTCTTTTACTAGATGGATGTAAACCCAGTCCATAGTCCAGCTTCTTGAAATATTCAGTAATTTTGTTTCCTTTATTGTGTTCTCTGAAAGTGCACACCATTTATGTAGTTCATGATGTGTGTAAAGGTACTGGGAAAGATTTGAGACTGAGTAATCCATACCAGCTCTGATTTCTTCATCAGGAAATTAGTTGGGGCAGAGCTGGCATTGAAACTTGTGGGATGTCTGTATTATCTGAAGTGGAGCATTCTTGGTTGTTCCTATCTTGAAAAAAAACAACCCAGGCTTCTGAAAGGGCAACTGTTTTTTCAGTATTTTCTTCTGGACATCCCAATACCTCTATGTGTGTCGGCAGCAGAAGACTCTGAATGTCTCTTTTGGAGACCTCTGGCAGAATTCTGTTTTCATTGGAGGTAACTGAGCCCTGGACCAGCATGAGGTCTGGGTCTCCTTGGCTGTCTGTGATTGAAGCATTGTGAGCTATAAGCCTCTAGAAGGTTAAGGAGGCAACTCTGCTTTTCCCTACACACTCCTCTAGTCAAGGAGTGCTGATGCCAGCACTGCTGCAGCTGGGTGTGATTCCTGAGGGAGGTGCAGCTAGCAGGGGAGCACAATATCAGGACAGCACAAAAGGGAGGACAGGTAGAAAGATGACTGTGACAGATGCCTTTTCCTGATGGAATAGGGGAAGTTGTTCTGAGTGAAGAAGAAATGAACTTAGCCTGCACTCTCTGATGGCAGGTGACCAGTCTGTAGCAGCTGCTTTCTGGCCTGATAGTGCCACAAACCAGCTCTCAGGAGATCCATACCATGATGTGGAATCAAAACTTTCCCTGATGTATCTAAAGCTGTCGAGGCAACGTGGGTTCAGGACTGAACATGGGACAGAGATCAGCAAATTGCAGGTGAGTTCATCTTGTGCCTCTACTTGCCTGTGCTAAGGGTCCCTCCTGTTCTCATTTATCCTCAGGTGACCAGAAGGTTCTGGCAATCTACGCTTTTTCTGACAAACCCATTTACTTCTAGGAACAAGAAAAAAAACTTTTATTGCACAGTAAAGAGAAACTTGGCCCTCTATACACAAAATTATTTTACTATGCCTCAAAAGAGAATCAGACTTGTGTTTTAAAGGAGGAGACTGGTGGAAGGGGTTTCTCTCCACAGCAGTCTCTACCAGGCAAGTACCATCTGCAGTCTTTTCCACTTCCAGCCCCTTCCACTGCTTTACATAATGGATGGCATTGTCAGGAACAGTTTCCTGATGTTGTATAGTACTAATGAAGAGACTGTCTTCTCCTATACTTAACCTTGGTGATTTTAACCCAGCCATTAGTCCTCACAAATGATACTATTTTCCTTTTTGGCATGAAGCAGGAAGGTCTTTTGAAAACCACAGCAACTGTTGTAAGGATGGACATATTCATCACTTGAGCCTGGGGCTCAGCTGTGAACACAAGAAGAACTTCAGAAGCCAAAAAAAATTTTGGGCAAACCTTTTTGTGTAATGGTTTTTTCAGAACTCCAAGCTGTAGTCAAATATTTCATTAAAATGCTCTGGGAATGCACAAGAAAACTCTGGACTGTAATGTTTGCCTAGGGAGCTTGGTTTGAATCTTCAGCCTAGATTGTCCTTAAAGCCTACTGCAGGGCATGAAAGGTAGCAGAGTACCTCAAGGGAGAGTCACAGGCAATTCACATTCATGCTAGTGAGTTCCTGTACCTCCTGTCTGGAGCATTCCAGCAGCCACAAACTGAGCTGGATAATACCCTCGTTACTCCATCTCCTCTTCAGCATGCATGCTGCAGCTAGCAGGCACTACTTGCCCTTGTGTTGGTTATAGTGGCATTTCTGATACATGTCCTCAAAGGCAGAGAATGTGTTTTGATGAATTTGTTAAGAAAAAGAATGCACTGATGTAATTTTTACTGTTATTTCAGTTTAGCTAGAGCCCTCTCTTACCAGCCCTTCCAGCTGCCAGTTATACCAGTAACAGTCTGTCCAGCAGTCATTCCTCCTCTGTGGCACCCATCTTCTCTGACACTCCAGAAAGATACAGGGACTTGTTTTAGCTCATGCTTTCATCAGGGCAGCAACATTTTATCCTCAGCTTCCCTTGGACTTCGTTCTTTGCAGATACCTGGTGCAGCACTGACAGGAGGAAACAAAGCCAGAGCTCAGATGCAAGCATAGGTCTTGCAGCACAAAGAAATGTGGTGGTTCAGTTTTCTGTGACTATATTAACTTGTTTATTAGTAGCCAGCTCTGGGCAAAGCATTTAGTGTAAATTGATTAAATAATGGTATGCTGTTCCCTGGTTATCTTGGTCACATGATAGGGTGGCTATTTTCAAGTGACTCGTTCTTTCCCCTTAACAAGCAGAATAATTCAAATTAATTGCTTCCAGAAACAAGAGGAACTGTAGTGTCCCCAATTATTCATGCTGCTCTTCCATCTCAGCATTGCTGCAGTGGGCATGCAGTTGTTCTAAACATAGGATATGTTTTCTTTCAGGACCATTTTATCCTTGGCAACTCGTCAATCACCTGGAACTAAATCTCTGTTCCACTTTCCATTATTTCACTAATCATAATGTCTTTTCTAGATCCATAATTGTTCTTCATGGGTTATAAAGCCAGCATAATTTGCTACATTGAAAAACACTGATGCTGATTTATGTGCTTTCAGTTGTGCAGTGTGCATTTGATCTTAGGTCCAGTGTTGGGGTAGAAACCTGTCCAACCTGAGCATGTGCCATACACAGGACCTCTGCTGCTTTTCTCTTACTCCTGCTGTGGAGATTAGTATGTTTGCTTTAAGAAATGTTTCTGAAGCTTTGCTTTTTCCATATTTTTGTGAAAAACCTGCTCTGACTTGGTGCTGCAAATCCTGCTTATGTGGCCACTCTTCTTTGCTGTTTCATATAACTGTAGTATATAGTAGAGATAATTCATGCTATATATGTGTATAAAATATTATAAGATCCAACTCATGTCTTTGACCACCCTGGCTGGGAGCAGAGTCTTATTTCTATTCAATTAGTTCCAGGACAAAGTTAAGATAATATCAAGTCCATTAGCTTAAGAATGAAGTCCTCCCAGACCATGAACCTCGACTTCCCAGGAATGTCTGAGCCTTTCACCAGAACCTGTACGTGGAGAAGATTGCATCTGCCATCTGGAGTACTGGCACCACTCTGTTACATGTGAAAGAAGGCTATTCCGAGGAAGTTCAGACAGCCATCCGGACACCTGGACTGACTTTTGTATCTATATAGTCCCAGTTCTACATGTGAAGGGACACAAAAGAACATTCTGTCATTTCTGCCTCAGGCAGAATAAATGGGATATAAGCCGGCTGCATGAAGCAGTCGGGGTGAACCACTGAGGAGACCCTGGCACTCTGTCAGTTGGATCCAGGTTCCCCCAGCGCCAACTTCCGGAACTGATGCTGTCTTGGCTGTGGTGGTCTTTTGAAATTCTATTTTGTTGTTGATCTAATAAATCTTTGTTAATTTTTTAAATAAATAAATTGTTGATTTGATAATTTATAACATAACCCAGTTCCTACCTGCCACCTGATCATTCCAATTTAGAGGTGGCAGTGGCACCATGGGGTTAAATGAATCTTGTAATGCATGTCAAGATTTAAAATCCCTGTAAAACAACAGAGAAATATTGTTTCTTATCCTGACGTGTTACTTACTGCCTAATTGTCATGGTTTGGAATGGGAGGAAATTCAGGGAAGTGATGCAAAGCTTTTTGTGTAACTGGCAGTCTGTTGAACCACTGAGAAGCTGGATGCACTTCTGTGAAACACACGTTACAGACGAAAAACCCTGGGAACTCTTCTCTTTCCAGTCGGTGAGGAGGTGGTAGGCCCCATTCCCGGCCCCCGGTCTCGGCCAGGCCAGGCAGTTCTGCCGTGGGCCGGGCCCCTTCCCCCCTCCCCGGGCCGTCTGCTGTCCCGCCCTGCTCCCGCATCGGCTCCGGTCTGGCCGGGACCAGCCCCAGCAGCTACGGGGCAGGAAGGCGGGGGAGGCTGCAGAGCCCGGGCTGGAGCAGGGCTGGCCGCAGCTGTGAAGATCTTGTCGTCAAATCCCCTCCCCCCAGCACGGCTGAGACCAGAGACCCCTGCAGCCCGTGCAGAAAACCAAGGACCAGCCATGAGGCCGATCTGACACAGCCCAGCTGCAGCTCCCGCCAGCCGGCCAGGTAGGCACTAGGCGGGATACTAACCCTTTCAGTGCTTCCATCCTCCCTCGAGTGAGGGAAAGGAAGAAGATGCCAGCATGTACAAGAATAGCATGAAGACGTCAAGGTCAGTGAGGAAGAAGTTAAAGTCCCAGATGGGAGGGAAGAGGAGATGCCTTTTTTAGAGCTGGAATCCTCTTTGGAATATATGTTATAAAGTAGTTCATGCTTAAGGAGAGAATGCATAAAATAAAAATTGTAAAATCCAACGAGCCTCTGACCATGAGCAGCCTGGAGACAGATGACTACATTGGAATTATGAAACTCCTGGTGGCAGCAGGAGAATAATGCCTCATTTAACTAATAAAAGACGTGGCCAGTGCAGAGATGGGCTTCCTCCGGAGCCATCAGGGAGTGCCCAAGGGTGATCATCCTTGGTAGACACCATCAATCAAGATAACCGAAGTCACGCATACATCTGGATACACGACTTCCCCTGACATGATCAGCGCTTGCCACTACTCAAGAAACAGCGATTGTCCAGCCCTGCACAGTGAAAGAAATCTTTATACATATGCAGGGTTACAAAAGAAATGGGGGCACCTCTGCCTCAGGCATAAAAACCTGTATAAAACAGCCCCACTGGAAATGGTACTGGTGAACAGAGGAGGATCCGGTGCGATAGAGGTCGGATCTAGGTTCACCCAGCACCCATTCCGGGCTCAACGCTGTCTCTTTGGCTATGGCTTTGAATGCCATAGCCAAAGGCATGAATTACTTTGGTCTTCGAAGTAAATCCTTCTCATTTATTAATTTGGATTTCTCATTGATCATTTATAACAAGTCGACATAGCCCTTCGACAGTCTGTAGGAAGGCTTGTGGCAATGGGAAAGATTTGACAATAGCAAAGTTCCCTGGGCGGCTGTTGTTTGTGACAAAATTGAGAACTATGAGAAAACTGGTTTTTTTCCTCTTGTAGAGAAGTCTCCATAACCTTAACAAGAAGGACTTCTCTCCCTCAGTGAACTGAAGAAAGACTATTTTAGAGGTGGTACACTGGCTAGAAATCTGAAGTTTAGTTTCTTTTCATTGTCAGTGGGAAAGAAAAAGTGTGGAGGGAGGGGAAGTATTCTAAAGAGTTTGTTTTGATTCTTACTACTTTCTTTCCTTCTAGTTACTTTTAATAAAATTTTCTTTATACCCTCTTTAAAGTTTTGAGCCTGCTTTGCCTTTCTCCTAATCCTGTCTCACAGCAAGAAGCGAGTGTGTTAGTGATTAGCCAACACTGAACCCACCACATTCTTTAGTGCATTCGCCCAGAAAATTTCAAAATTGAAGAAATCCTAAATTAGCAAATCAAAACCACTACACTAATACAAATTTTTATGGGCCACGAGCGTTTGCTAAGTTTTAGTCTCTGTGAATTATAACAGGTCTGTTCAGTGTGGCTTTGGAAAATATGCTCATATCCTGCTTCTTTCCTGGCAACTTTCCTCCTTCTCCACGATGTAGTGGTTATCTCCCAGGGGAAGGGAATAGCAGAAAACCCTTTTTTTTTTTGAAAGTGCCATTTCCTTCTCCTTTCAGGTTCTTGAAAAATGGCATTCCATAGACCTTAAGAGCACTTTACTGGTTTTGGGCCAAAATCTGTTGTGTTAGACACAGTAAAGCTCTCTAAGGCAGGCTTTTCCCAGTAGTTGTGCTCCTTTAGAACACGGAGGCTGGATCCAGCCCATTGAGGAAGCTGGTGACTCCTGCCATAGTGGTCTCTGCCTGGTAGATCTGAGTGCATCCTGAACAGCACAGAAGTGAATTGGAAACTGGACATGTGACCCCAGTGAAATAAATAGGGCAGGAGATCTTTCTCCTTTCTAATGCCTTTATTAAAAGTGATAAGCTTGGGGGGGAAGAGCCGACGGGTCCGCGCTCACGCCACCACTGCTGTTCCCAGGAGTGGCATGGAGAAGGAGGAAAGTGCACCTTGTCCACTGGTAGGCAGAGTTGGGGGTTCTACCCCTTGTTCATTATCTTGGTTTGACTTTCAGGGTCCTAGCTCCAGCCAAGGTCATCCTTGGCTAGGGCGAGGGGCAAAAAAGGGTCTCAGCGTCTCTGCAGGCTGCGGACTTTGTTCCTCACATCCAGACATCACTTTTATCTCTTAATTCTGTGTTGGCTCATTGTTTTTGGGGTCTTTTTGGTAAATTTGGTGGGGTAGCTTTCCCATGGCATGCTGGCTCTGAAGGCATTTTCGTGCCAACTCAGATGTCCACTCCTTTCACTGTCTGAGAAGGGCTATCCACCTGGCAGGCAGGGTGGTACTGACAAAAAGGGGAATTCTCAACAATGGGGAGTTAACAACAGACTCTTAACAGGTGATTACAACATGAAACTAACAAAGAACTCTCCTCTGCCAGCAGCCAGCTCAACTTGTGACTCTGCAACATTTAAAAAAAAATGGGTAACCCTTTTTTTTTACTCATAACACCTGGAAACCCTCTTTCTGCTTTTTTTCCCTTTTAAAGTTTGTCTGGGCTAGGAGATAAAAATGTTTCTCAGCTGTCAGGGGCTGCTGCCTCATATTTCTGTCTATGAAGACTGTGCTGCTCTCTCACTGAATCTTTGCTAATGAATGAGGTGCTGTTCATGTGTCCATCCGGGCCTTGGTTTAAGCCACGTGCGAAGCTCTGTGTTTTACCTGTGTACTCAGGCAGGGGGAAGGTTCATGTGCACACTTTTAAGTTGATGTCTCTGTTATTACCAGCTGTCTCCCATTTCTTGCATCAGAATAGGAAGAGGCATTAATTATTTAATAGAAAATGTTTCTGGATCCCTTACTTGCCTGAGATTATTGATGTTATGACCCCTTGAGGAGGGAAAGCTGAATAGTAGTGGCTGATAAATGGAAACTGTTTCTCTTTCATTCTCCCCTGTCACTTTCTCCCTTTTCCATTTTCCACTAATGCATACAGACAGTTTTCTGAAGCATCCATTTTCATTGTTGCTCTCTGAAGCAATAATTTTCATTATTACCTGTGTTGACATCTAGAGGCCCTACTTCTTGTGCCCAGGTACACATGGGGAGCCTAAGGACATGGACAGAGACGGGATGGTCCCAGAAAAGAGGGATGACTATTATGGTTTTATAAATAAAACACTGCAAGAGTGGGGACATTTTATGATGGATTATCCTAGTTAATTCCTGCTGTGGTCAATCATTTATCTACTTGTCTGATGGCAATTAGGAAAATATGGTATGTACAGTAATCTAAGAATTATGCTTCAGAAGCCATGGAGGTATCAGAGAAAAAACAGAGGTTATATATGAGCTTTTCTCATACAGTTTTCCAAAGTCTGTAATACAATTCCCAGTTCTAGCTCCAAACTCCAGAAACATGATGCTCCTGGCAAAAGGTCAGTTTTCTGTTTACAATGAAGTGTTCATCTCTAGTAATGGGGCTGATCTGAGGTTGCAAACTGTGGGATCTCTCGTCTCAAATTCCAAGGAGGGAGGGATCAGGCATTCTGCTTGTGATGCTCTCTTAGCCAGACAAAAGAATCAAAATAATACCAGCTTTTGAACTACTTTTGTTTCCATTCTCCTTGGTTTTAGTTATATTTCCTTCTAGACTTGAAAGGTTTTTAATTTGGAATGCTGGTAGATATCCTTAGGAAATTTCAGAGGTATCTGACATATGCTTAAATCTCTTTCTTATTTCTTTTATTTGTGAGTGCTAGGGATGCTATCCAGGCTGGAAGTATTTTGAAATATTCCAAGTCTGAGATGAAACAGTTCTGGTGCTTTTATTGAGATTTTTCTGGGCCAAACCACTATAAGATGAAAAAAGGATCCTATAGGAAGATTTTTGTATTTTTCCTAGCATTTCAGTGCTCCTTCTCCAGTACCACACAGCATCTAGAAATTAAAATTTTCCTTAAAAATGGAAAATGGAAGAAAGGTAATGACCTCGTGTAGGAATTTCACTACAGTGTGGATGAAATATAAAGCAAGGATGAGCAGTATAGTGTGGTGCTGATTCCAAAGGGCTCCTGATTTTTCAAAGGTTTTCTCCTGCGTGTTTGTCCTGATTACACAGCTCATAATTTCAGCTGGATGTCCAAATTCTGTGTCTCTAACCACCAAACTGCATGTGTGCAAGGGCTGGAGAGTGAGTTACAGACGAACAAAGGAATATCTGTGTGGACGTCTTCATTCTGTTACCTATGCTTATGAGAAACTGGTGCTCCTCACACATCCTGTTGGCTGCAAATGCCAGTGGGAGCCCAGACATCAGCAGCTCTTCATGCTATGCAATGCATTCCCTAACAGCCTTCAAAAAATCCCACAAGAGCAGTGCTGATGGTTTGCTTCACCCCCCCAAAAGCCCAGGATTCACCTCCAGAGGGTGCTGCAAACTTGCTGTGGTCACCAGCCCCTGGTGTGCAGGAGGGAGCTGCTCAATAGGCATTTCACTGCAGTTAGGGGCCATCAAAATACGTAAGCAATATTTTGACTGTCACTCTGATTGCACAACACGGTGTTTTGGGTATGGCTTGTATGCATTTTGAAGTAAAAAAAATCCAGGTGGCAGCTGTCTTTTGTTAACATGAGATTATTGTGCTTATAGCGTGAACGTGATCTGCATCTATAAACAGCAAAGGAACAGATACAAGTCAGTCATGAATAGGAAAAAACCCTTTAATACAATTCTTGGGGCATCTTGCTTCTCTGCCAATTTGCAGCTGAATAGATGCTGTGCAAGCAAATATTCATACAGTGAAAATATACAGAATCAGAATGCTAAGGAGTGCTTACAACACTGTGGTAACACTTTTCCTGACCTTACTGAGAGACACTCCTTCCCTAACCTAAGTAGTGTCCAGAGCAGGCAGAAGCATACAGATGGGGAATCAAGGCATGGAGAAGAAGAGAATTTTGAGTGCTGGAGAAGGTGCATAAGCTTATAGTATTAGAAAAGTGCTGCTTCTTAGTGTTGCTTGTAAGGTCATGTTGGAAGCATGTGGCAGAGCTACTAATCTTACAGAAGGACAAGTTTTAGAATGACACTAACGTCATGAGTGTTGCTGTGTTCTTTTGGCCTGCCCAGATTAAAATGGCTGCAGGAGAGCACAGCAGCTGTGAGGCATGATGTCAACTGCTGCCCTGCTGCTGGCCATGTTCCTCAGCACTTTCATGGCAGAAATCCTTCTGCCTTCATGACCCCTTGGTGTTGCTCTCATCCTGCTCAGGATGAACTGAGAGGCTTTGCCAGCACAGTGCTGAATCCCTGTCTCTGCACTGGAATTGCCCCACTCTGCATACTGGATTTTGCCTTCCTGGCTGCCAGCTGCCCATGGCTGTTGGTGACAGAATTGACAGGAAGGGCTGGCCCTGTCCCAGGGTGTGCCTTCCCCTCCAAGTGAGCAGCTCGCTGGGGTCCCAGAGCTGGCCTGGCACACTGCATCCTGGCTGTGCTGTGCTGAGGCTGTGTTAGCTGTAGATGGATCACTGCATTCCTGTGGGTACATCCCTTCCAGTGTGCTGGCGCTGTGCTGTGCAGCCCCTGCACCCTCTGGGCAGACGTGGTGAGGCTGAGCTTGTGAGATAGCTCTGAAGAAGTCCAGTGCCAGGACCTAAAAGTTGTTTTAGCCACAAACAGCTCAGGTGTACTGGAGTGGGAATGGGCAATTTGCTCCAGGCTGCCTTGGTGTGGGAAGAACAAGCAGTGCTCAGAGAAGCTTCCTGCTTGGGCAGAGCACTGCTTTTCCTCAGTCCCAAATCCAAGGCAGGCTTGAGCAGAGCAGCTAAAGCAGCAGGAGAGTGCATTGCAGCCAGCCAGGGTAAGTTGTGGAGAAGCAGCCAGGAGGTCTTGGACAGCAGGTCACTGGGATGGTCATGCGCAGCTTTTTCATTAGCTGGAATTAAAGTCCTGTGGAAAACGGATGCTTCAATAGTTGCTTTTGGTCTAATGGCTTGACCAAAAGTGGATACAGAAATTTATCATTAATTTATGACATGTTCCAAATGGTTCATTCTGAAAGTCAAAGCATTTCATTTCAGCTTGATTTGACCACATCTGTTGGATCAATGGTAGTGCCTCAGGCTTCCCTTCTAATTTGTGGCTGGATTCATCTCCATGGTACACAGCAATGGTTCAGTGGGGATGATATTCTACAGTATCTTCTCAGGTTAAATCCAAGCAGAGAATGTAGGGAAAGAAAGAGGTAAAGGAAAAAAGAATGGAAAAACACAAGACATCACTTTTCTGAGACAGTGTTATGTCTGAGGCAGACAGAGATTAATAAAAAATTGACCTGAAAAGAAGTGTTCTCAAATAGGTCAGCTGAAGTGTTTCAATTCGGTCAACAAGACCTGGAACAAAAGCTTTCATTTTAGTTTCCTAGTTAAAACAATAACAATAATAATAATAATAAAAAGACAACAGCATTTTTGTTCAGAAGGCATTGGAAGAAAATACCCAACCAGCCTTTCTGGTAGCACAGAAGGAAAGTTTCTTTCTCTGAGCTGGTGGCAAATTTTCCTACACAATTCCGGTCTCGCAGGTAAGATTTCTTTTTTGCCTTCCTAGTTAATTTGGGCTTCCTCAGTGAAACCAGTGGCATGGGTTTTGAGGGAGACAGATACAATGAGATCTTGAGATGTTTTTAGCAATCCAGAGTACCCTCCCCTGCCATCTGCACTCCATCCTTTTTTTTTTTCCCCGGCTGAAAATACACATTTTCCCCCACATCTGCAGCAACCCTACTTTTTACATTCTGGTCCAGTTTTTTTGTTTCTAGCCTCGAGATTGTCCTTTGAATTAGGGGTCCCATCTGTTGTTATCCTGAGCAGCACAGAAATAGAAAATCCTGCAGGCAAATGGAGTGTTGCTTTGCAGGACCAGACTGAGCTCTACATCCAATTTAATGCTTAGTTTAAATTCTGTTGAATATGCACCTTAGATCTTTTTTTTTTTCAGGGACAATGTGCCTAGTAAATGGAAATTTATATTTGACAATTTCCTATTTTCCTTAAAAATAAAACATCTTAGTAATAAGTAAGCTGAGGAATGGGTGGGGGAGCAGGTTTACTGAGAGGCAGGGATGGTTCTCTCAGTGCATCTTTTTCTTCTGGTGTGTGACATTTTGTGCTCTTAGATGCAGAACTGGAATCCTAAGGAGGCTGCATTTGTGAGCAGAATTGTGTCCAGCCAAGCACTGAGCTACCCTGTCTTATAAAACCCATCTGCAAATGTTTGGCCTCCAGCCAATTTCAAAGCTCCTTTGAATAAATGTTTGTGTATGAAGTATTGTGCAAACAGTTCCTGGGCACAGCAAATAGGAATGGCATAGCTTGGTGCCTATTTGACAGCACATTTAATGAGAAAAACTCACTTGTAAGGCAGTAATATACCCATTAGATGAGACATGTGACTTGGGAGTTAGGCAGGAGTTGTTTAGTATTCCAATTCAAATCCAGATCTGAAATTTATTTATTTCCCATCCTTGGTAACAGCAGAAGAGTGGTTTTCTGTGGCTACTGACACATCTTTGGGTTTTTTACTACGCTCTAATGGGATGTTTCCACTATCACTGTGCAGTGGAGTCCCTTGCTAAATGGATGTGGGCTGGAAAACACAGCTGGCCAGACTGGGATTCTGAAAGACAGTGCTTTAGAAGAAATGCTTTTGCCTTCCATTTTGTCTGCCCAAGCTTGTCTCCAGTTAAGAAGGCCTACTTCTTCCATATATCCAGGTAACAAAACTTTCAGGAAGATCCCTTATCTTACAGTGCAGCAGTACCACCACTGAGTAGGACAATAAGCTGATTTTCAAACTGAATAGCACTTACAAAACGTAGGTCTGGACAGTAAAGTCTAATTCTTGAGCCATATTCTCCATAGCAAGAGGGGTTCAAACCCTGGGCTTAGGTATATGCTGTTGTAGTAGACAAGAGCTGCAAAGTTCAGGTCAGGAGTTTCAGTAAGTTACAGGGATTGTCCATGAAGTAGTGGTCACTGCATCTACTGCTGAATTCAAATTGAGTCATTCTTGAGGAAAGCAACAGACAGCTTATCACTCACTCTGTTTCTTTTGAATTGGAATAAAACTTATCAAACTTCAAAAATGAAGCTGTGAAAACCACCTACATTTTATGTAGGCTTCACACCCTTTAAAAATTCACAAGAAAGCAAACGGCAGAGATTTTATCACTGGAATCAGAATCAGATTGATTTTCTGGATTTGGCCTTGGCTCAGATCTGAATGTGATTTTAGATGCCAAATCCTCAAAGTCTGCAAATCTGAATCTCTGTCACCTTTGGATGCTACCAGTGTGGGGTAGATTGTATTATCTCAATAGTATGAAAAAGGCGAAACAAACTTACTTCACTATTTTCTTTACTGTTCACTCTGAACTCAGGTTTCATAAAATGCTGGTAACTCTGTGAGGAATGTGGTGTACAAATAGTAACAGTGACTATTTGTTGTGCTTTCCTCCTGTGTTCCCACTCTCCCTTATTGGGCTGTAAACAATGGAGAATGTGAGGAGAACCTGGTCACATAGATCCTGTTCCATTTTGTGGCAAGGAATGCTGGCTCAGTATTTCCAAGCTTGTGTGCAAGTTACGGCAGGAGGAAGGATGATAGAGAAGAATGTGCATTTTTGGCATACTTGATATACAGGTGCATCCATGCAAGCCTGATCCCCTCTGGTTGCTAACTTTTGATTCTTTCTCACTACAGCTCAGACATAAACACTGTAGCTGAAATACTGTCATGATTTTATGACTGAGAAAATAGATTTGTTGGCATGTGGACCAAGGAGGAAAGAACCAGTTCTCATTTTTTTTGGGATGTAAAAAGTCCCTCTGCAATGGAGAAAGAGAACTTTCTTTCCTTTTTGGGTACAGCATGATCTAGTGAGCCTCTTGTCCTCCTCCACTGCACAAGGCGTGAGTAGAGCCTGCAGGAAGGATGACAGTGCTGTTGGGTAGCACTGTCACTTCTTGGCAATTCTGTGTTCCCAAAGCATGGGCATGGCCCAGCTCTCCTGGCATGGCAGTGCTGTGAAGGTCAGAGCATGATGCACTGGGGAGAGGCATCCTCCCTCTGCACTGGCTGATAGAAATCCCAGGGAGGATGCTAAGAGTTTATTTGAAAATAAATGAAAGCAAGCAAATTAATCAGACACCAAAAAGAAAATTATGTTCTTAACGTCTTCAGTGGTTTGGGGTGTGAGGCAGACCTGCAGCCAGAGGCAATGACAGGCTTGCCAGCATGAATACCCAAGAAGAATGTGGAGCAGGACACTCATGTCACTGAAAAAGTCACTGCAGCAGTGACTTCTGGTGAGTTGTTGTGTTTGCAGTCAGTACTAGGAGGGAGGCAACAGGGATGTGCTGCACTTGATGTACTGCAAATTCTTCCTCAGCAGTTACCATTCATCTGAAAAAGAAGAAGAAACACTGAAAAGAAAGCCCTTTTTGTCTTCTTGTTATTATTGTTTTATATTTCTTCTTCTTCTTCTTCTTCTTCTTCTTCTTCTTCTTCTTCTTCTTCTTCTTCTTCTTCTTCTTCTTCTTCTTCTTCTTCTTCTTCTTCTTGTCCTCTGCCTCAGGTTTTAGTGCCGTGCTTTAGAGTGAGTGGTCACCCTAAAAGAGCTCCTCTGCTCTGTGTTAGGGCCGCCAGCATATCCCTGGCAGTGTCAGTGCTGTCTAGCTGGGAAGACCTTTACCTCTGAATTGTAAGGTTTAGGCTGCCTTTCCCCTCTGCTTAATTTTTCTACTGGTAAATTATGAGGGACAGTAGGTGCAGCCAAGAGTGGGTAAATTGATCTGTTCACATGGGAGGGAATACCATAATAATCTGCCTTTTCTGAGAAAAACAAACAAATCTCTCATCTTGCAGTGCTGCTCCTGAGAGGAGACTCTGTGCTGGAGTCTTCATGGCATCGATTGGGTAAATGTAGGAGGCTTGGAAGTGGGTAAATGTAGGAGTTATGTGAAAGAAGGCTTAGAAATATGAGTAGGTATTAATGTCTCTGTTTTGACTAACTCAAACATGTTTGACAGCTCCTCCCATCAGCCTGGGAGAAACAAAAAAAGTAAGAATGTGTAGTCATATTTTGTAATGAATTTGCTTGGATTCCATTTATTCCAAGTTTACTTTCTGTTAGCAGCCTCCTTGACAGAAAGTCTCCTGGAAAGATGCATTTGAACTTAATGTAGCAATTAACCCAGGAAAAATGAATTTTAAACTTCCAGTCCTGTCATCTTGCTGTGGAAGCATAATGCCAAGAGTCACACACAACTCCTTAAACACCACAAAAAACCCCCCACATCCCATATGACCTGGTGTTATCATTCCTAATTGCAGTAAAGAATTCTTTCTGAAGGGTCTGGGTTTTTTTCTAACACAAACATTTTTCAATAACAAATGCCTTTGATAACTTTTCTGTTTGTTACCAGGAAACATGCAAGCAGAGAGGGGGAGATTTACTGATTGAATGAGATGTTTCACATTTTTTACCCGCTGCAACTTGCATCCAGCCGCAGGCTTCAGTCCAGAGGCTGAGATCACTTGGCAGTGGGGGTTTCAAGGGGAGCTTCTTGCTGATCCCTTACACGGTGTCACTGATGGCTGTGGGATCTGTGGCGGGAGCCATGGCTCTCTAGGGCCACAGTCTAGCTTGTCCCTGAAGTACCTTGTTATTTTCCTTTGCAAAGACTAATTACTTTGTCTTTACACAGGACTCTGTCTGCTACCAGTTGTCCTCAGCACTGTTTTTCCCAGTGAGGGGTTGGCCATGCCTTGAAGGACAAGCAAGTTGTGGTTCAAGGGTTCAGAAGCAGCCACTGGGCAGACAGCTGCTTCCCTTAAAAGGTCACCAGCTTGTGTTGCTCCTGAACACACCATCCTTCTGAGCACAGCCTGAGAGAACATCCTCACCCAAGCATTTATAGGATATCATTCTTCTCTACCCATCTATTAAGAAGCAGGTGATGTCAGCCTGTCACTGCTTTCTTCCTCCAGGCAAAATCTAACCACAATGAGCAAATAATAGATGAGATTTGGGGAGGGGATGCTGATGGTGTTGGAATGCTGGGTGACCCCAGGAACAGGCACAGTTACCCAGTCAGAAGATGACATCAACACTCCTGCTCCGCTGACAGGTTTGCTATCTGCAAAAAAAATGGGCTTAGGCCTGTGCTCCTATTGTGTTCCAGTTAATGCTGGCATTCAGTGATGAGCAGGGCTGCTGCTTTTTAATCTGATCAAATGGTGTTCAACGGGAGGGATCACAGCAGTGGAAATTCTAAAGGGGTGATGCCATGTGCTTGTCCGCAAATGGAAGTGGGCTCAGGCCACAGCAGGAAATCTCTGCCTGCATGTCCCACTTGGGGTAGGGCAGGACTGCCCATGCTGTAGGTGTCCTCTCTGGAGTAGAAGCAGCTTCTTGGCTGGCTAGAACTGAAAGGTCACACTGGGGTTTGCCTTCCCTGTCTTCCTGCTGCTGTTTCTCTCCAGCTTTCCCTTTCCCTCAGATGTCAAGAGAAGTGTTCCAAGCATCAGGAGCAGGTGGAACAAAGTGGTCCAAGGAGAAGAAAGGGATACTTGTGTGTCTTCCATGCAGTGGCTCATCTGAGAATTTGCAGAGTAGAGAGTACAGTCCTGTTGGGAATAGTTTTCAGTGTGTGAGATTTGAAGGATGGCTGCCAGATGAGGAGTCCTCTTCCACAGGACTTCCACATCCCTGTCTGACAGACTGCAACCTGCAGCATAGTCGTCTCCTCCAGTCCCCCCAAGGCAAGTTTTAATGCTGGGCTTGTCTCTGCTGGGAGTGTGGAATTCAGTGGTGGCACTGTCCATGCTGCTGTGTAACTTGGGGCAGAGCTTAACCTCATCAGGGACAGGCTGACAAGCTGCAAAGTACTCTGACTGCAAAAGTTTGCTACAAAAAGGTTTCTAGTGAGTGTTCTGGTGAAAACAGGCTCTGGGTTAGATTTCCTATCTGTTCAAGCCTCCTGTTCTCACGTGAGTATGAAGCAGAGCTAAGCATGAGGCTAATTGCTTTTGCTATGCAAGGTAGAAAGGGTAGAAAGTGGAGAAACTGGAGATCACTGAACTATTAAGATTTCCCTGGGTTATTCATTCTTCCACTACTAATCAATATGTTGCTTTGTAATTGCATGAGCCAAAGATGAACTTTTACTCTGCCTCATAAAACAATCTCCCATAAGTCCTAGGTTGGGATAGCTGGAATCTGCTATATTAAGCTTAATAGCCAGCATAAGTCAGAATGCCTCTGAGGAGTATGCCAATTTTTTTAGAAGGCTAAGCAGGTATTACAATGTCCTTCTCCTTTGCCCCCTCTCTCTCTGGCTTTGGCTGTTGCAGAAGTTGTTTCAGTGTCACTTTTTCTGCCACATCATACATTGCAATAGGGCAACACAGCCCTGTTTAGATTCACAGCAGGTCCATGGGGGACTACATGAATCCTAAAGAAGTCTGAAGGCCATCCCTTGAAAACACATGCACCAATACTGAGTTTTATATAACCCTCTTTTACACATAGGCTAAAGCTAGTGCTCCCACTCTTTTAAAAGAAGTGCACTCTCCTTAGGAAAAAAAAATTAATCCAGCCTCTTCCAGACAATTATTTCCAGGCCACATAGCAGGAGTGAATGATGTGAAATATTTCAGCAGCAGCCCTGAGTAGAAGGGTTGCATAACCAGGCACTGTTCTGGGTCAAATCTCAATGGATATTACTAAGAAGACAGGACAATTTTACTCCCAGCTAATGTAGGTAGTGTGGATTTGGGGTTGGTTACTCATGTAATCCATTTCATTTTGCTATCCTGCTTATTGTAGGTGGCTGCACATGCACCTGTACCCCAGTAATTACCCTGTTTGTAATGATAAGGTGATGACTAGAACAGCTTACATCAAGTGATGATGTATGAATTTAGCTGACTCTGCCACTGAATGTGAACACAGAGAAATCATTGTGTGATATATCTTGTTCTCCTGCATTTAATTTAGAATTTGTGACCCCAATCTTTATAAACCTCTTGGTCAGTGTTTCTAACTTTTGTGGTGGGAGGTCAATCCAAACATTGTTACAATCAGGAGGGTTTGTGTTACAGGGTCTTGGGAGTTTAAGGGAAAAAAATTAGTTTCAGTTACATGATTGAGTCTGATAATTATGATCAAACTGTGGCAGCCTCCAGTTTAGGAGCATAATCTGCAGAAAGATTCTCCTTGCCAGGTTTCTAACAGGCTTTGTTTGGTATTGTGGTTGTGAACACCAAAATAAGCAAACCAGCAATTTTATGTTCTGATCTCTCTGTTTCCAGGAGGTTTTAGAAGACTCTGGGGGAAGGTCAAAATTCACATCTGCACCCACATTTTAGTTACTTCTTGCTTTGCTGCTCAGTGGTAGATGAAGTGGTGCTTTGCAGCCAACTGCAATGAGTTGATCCAGATCCGTATCCAAAATCCGTATTTGGAGCTCTAAAAGCCAATGGTGTGTAACTGGTACTTAGCTTTAGTGGACCCATCAGTAATTAACCTAAGATACTAAATGACTGAGCCAAGTGGGACAGAGACATTGAGCACAAACAGCATTGCCTCATTCTTCATCTTTTATTGAAATGCTCAGAATGTCTTGCCAGGTGCCTGGTTTATTATAAACAAAATGGCCCTGTTCTGAGAATACCTGGGAAAGGATAGGAAGAAATATATGTGTATTTTTAAATACAGCTCAACTAGGTTCCCTGAGGAAGTCTGGCAAAGGGAGGTTTCCAGGGATGTTTGAAACTGGGAAACTCAACCTGCGCTGAGGTTGAGTTCAGACATGAGATTAGGAACAAGGCATGGACTCATGAAACTATTCAGAGGGTCTCTTAGTGAAAAGGCCAGCAAATAACAGCTGTGAGAACTTTTGGGGTTTGAGAACAACAATTTAGAAAGAATCCTGTATTATTTTGAATGGTAGCCTCAAAATCAGTGTCTGCGATGCTAAGGGGTTCTAACCATCCCTTTTTCTAGGCAATCCATTCCTGCTTGCTTGTGTGATGCCTTTTCTGTTGTACAGGTTAATGTATGTCTTATTGATGAAGATACTTGAATAGGTGGGATGAAATATTTTCAATTTGTACAGTTGGTGAAATGAACAAATATGTGGAAAGTGAGTTCTGCTTTTTATCTTGTACACATGGAGTTGGACAAAAGTGGCTTCTTCAATCAGCAGTACATTAGCTTTCACCCCCTCCTCTAGCAGATATCCTCCATCACTGAGCTGCTCTCCTCTTTGATCAGCTTTTTTTGTTTCTAAACAGCTTTCTCTTTCATCAAGAAAGGTTGGCTTCTCCTGTGGGCAGAGCATCAGTAAACACACTAGAGAAAAATGGAAGAGATAATAGTATGAATTTATCTTCTGAATAAGTTCCTGTTCCAGAAAACTGAGCAACATCTCTTTCTCTCATTTCTCTAATAACCATTTCATAGAAACAAGGCTATGAACAAAGGAATTTTAATGGCTTTAGGGTGTTGCACTATTCAGTCACTCTTCAAGGTGGAAGGATTTAGATGATAAGTATCCCAGCTAGTCCTGGCATTTCTAGCAGGAGCAGTAATAGTTAAATAACATATTTTAATATACTTTACCCTGCATGTTGCTATGGTTTGATTGGGTTTTCTGTTAGGAACTGGTACAAAGCAGAATGAAGTCTATGGCACTCTTTCAAATAAATGTAAAAAGCTGTCTTCCAGGCCTTTAAGTCAAGGTCAGTATTGGAGTTATTCCCTTCATCTATTCGAGAGAGAGAGAGAGTATTAAGAGGATATTACATCCCTTTCCCAGACAGGAGAGCTGAGAAAGCTGAAGCCCTGTTTGACAGTGGTCAGTTAGATCAGCTCTGCTCTGGGAATACAACTCCTTTCATGATTCTGCACTGTCTCTCCTGACCAATAGGGTGTTGGCTGAATCCTGGGAAGTCTTTATAAAGCTGCAGACTCCTCCAAGTCATAAATAAGATCCCATTTTAATTAAAACATTGACATTATAAAATATACATGGCACAATAACTCATAATATTTAGAAACTCTAGTAGGAATTACATAACAATTTGTTATGCAATATTTAAAAGCTACGCTATTTTGGCTGGTTTGCTGCCATTATTGTTGGAGAGTTCCTTCTCCAGAGCCTTCCTGGACCACATCCTACTTGTGGCTACTTTCATAGCAAAGCTGTGCAGATATCTCATTGTGGATCTTATCTTTGTTGTCATCAAGGGGTGTATTGTGAACACCTCCCTTATATTGTGGGCTCCCTTGCTTCATCACATAGATGCTTGTGAAGTTGGTTATCCTGTGGATATGAGCCAAGATTTAATACCTGGCTCAAAATTCATGACTCTGGCTTACAGACGGTATCCTTCCTTGCTTTTTGCTTTTACTTATTACATTTTTAATACATGTATTATAGTGGAAGGGATTATCATGACAGCTGGGGATAAAAGTGTCCTTGGCATACAATCCTATCACTTCTCCTTATCATGTGGCAAAAAATATGGCTGGTTAATATGTGTTTCATGCTTTGTAAGGACCATGCCAATATTCCATAGAAATGTTCTGACTGGGGATGGCTGAGGCTGATTGCCTCTTTTTCCCCTGCTGTATTCCTTCCTTTATCATCATGTGATGGGAGCTGTGAAAACCTGGGAAACAGCCCACTTTTGTTGTCTCTTGTCTCATTTGGTAAATACAGAGACTGGGATAGGGAGTTTTACTTGTTATATGTCCTGGCAGGGGGTAAGGCTTAACAGGCTTTTTTAGCCTCCAAAAATCATGATTGTCTGATTATTTCCATGTTTCCTCTATCTATTAGAGGATGACACTTGAGAGTACCACTCCAGCAAATCCAAGTCTTTGCAGGGAACACTCTGTCTTTCTGCCTGAGCCCCAAATACTGTGTTTTCATTATTTGGGCTCCTACTGACTGGAGGGAATCAGTAGCCAGTCCCTGGTGGCTGTCCGTGTTATCACTTTGTGCCAGGAGATACAATAGTAGCTCATATAGTAGGCTCGGATGCATGAAAGCAACAGTTCCTCCATGTTCAATTTTTCATCATTGTCCCTGAAATTAGAAGCTGATTTTTGAATACACTGCAGTGTGCAATACTTCACTGCAGCAAAAGCTGATGAGTAAGTGTGGAGTTGGAAAAGGAGAAAGCAGTGGCTTCCAGTAAGAATGAACCGCTGGAGTCAAAAGCAGTGGTACATGGCCAGGAAAGAGTGCCAGGTACAGGAATTATGTGTGTTATCACTGAGTTTTCCTCTTTGCCACTGTTGATTAAATCCCCAGCGGGACATCAAGATGGTGAGAAGCTGGGCTCCTTTCATTTCATTCTAAGGTTTTCAGACTGTAGTGTTCTTCCTAGGAAATCTATGCTTTATTTCACTTGCTGAGCAGCTGTAGAGGTCTAATGTCAGAGGCAGTCATTGACCAGCCAGGTTTCAAAAATCCCACTGTCGTTTCTTGCAGTATGTTGAATAATTTCCTTTGGGAAATAAGACTTACTTAGGGTGTCTAACATTTGTCCTTCAAAAATGCTGGTTCCTTTGGAAATTTTGCCTTTAGTGATGTGACCAGGGCCCTGCTCTGCTCTCCTTTCTCTGGGAAAATGGGACTGTGTGCTCTCACTCTGAGCAGCTTATCTGCATCTAGCACTGCAGCCATCTACACCCAAATAATGCAAGCACATAAAGGAAAAAGCAGAGAAAGCTGTTTTTCTGAAATTGTAACAATCTTCTGTCGTCAGTCTGTGATCAGTGCTGTGGTAATTGGTGACAGCAGCTGAGGAAATGCAGGTTATTACAGGAGGTGAATGTCCCTATCAGTCATCTTGAGTCCAACTTTCTTGTCTTCAAATCAGAGCATGGGGTCATTTAAAGCAACACAGTATTATTACATTGATGGAACAGGGAGTCTGCTAAGTTCTTGTGTACCAGATGGTAAATGGAGCTTGAGTTGGCAAATTGTTGCTCTTCTTCCTGCCATGAGAAAGCTTCTTATCTAAAAGCTTAATAAAAACAGAAGAGAAAACTGAGGAGAAATTCCTTTAATCAAGCGTGAGAGATTTCAAAGAAAATAACAAGAAAAAAAGCAGACAATAGTACAAGAAGAGATTCTGCTTCACTGCTTTCTGATTTATTCCTCATGCGTGAGAGCTCTGAGGGACAAAGCCTGCCGATTTTACTCTACAGAGATCCCTAATGACCTCAATAGGAATTTATTTAGAAAATAAGGTACTGCTGAGCATAAGTCTGTCCAGCTTTACCATAGTGGCTTCCTCTACAAATATTTCAGAAGTTCAGCAATTTTACTAGAATAATGGAGAAAGATGAGAGTTTAAAAAAAAGTAGGAATAATAAGCAAAAGCTGATGACAGGCCCATCATGTTGATGATTGGTCTATAATGTGCGACGCTTAAAATTTTAGAGTTGCCTCCAGATACAAATTTTGTCATTCTGGACTAGGCAAGTCCTTGGCAGTACACTTTAGAAGTGAGTCCTGTTCTGGTGGGGGATTCATCAGAGGGAAAGATAAATCTTTCCATCTCTAATTTCAAAAATCTAGGAATACTCCTGGGGCCTTTAAAAAAAAAAATTAGAAAAAAATATTATAGTGCCTCTCCAGAGCATATAATGTGCCTGGAAATGCAATCATAAAACCCTCTGCAAATCTAAATCCCAAAGGCAATCAACATACTTTGGTGGAAATCTTAGGAGACTCACATTGCCTGGTGTCTTTGGAAAGATAGGTGCCTGCTAAGGAAGACAGGAACCTCCCCTGAAATGGAAAATGCAAACCCTCCCCACCCCTCTGAATTGCTATGAATTTTAAATTAAAGGGCTCTCAGGCAAAAAAAATATGGGAGCAGGAAATAACTGTTCTTTAATAGGGAAGGATAAAATAAAACAATGCAATACACTACAACAACACTGACAGAGTCAGAACACAGCCTGTTGGTCAGGGTGTTGGTAGCAGTCCAGTTGGAAAAGTGGCTGCAGTCTTCCTGAAGTGTCAGGCGGGGTTCTGTTGGAGCAGAGGGGTCCTGTAGAAAAAGGGTGTATTCTTCCTTTGCAGATCTGTGAAAGAAGAGGCAGCTGCTGTTCCTCTGGGGAATCCAGTGCAGAAGCTGTGTTTATGTTTCAGGACCTCCAGATTGTATCTGGGTAGCAATGCTTGGCTCCTCCCTCTGGGTGGATCATCTCACAGGGGGATGTTACAGTTCTTATCAATCATGCAGTGACATTCAATAGCCCCTTATCAGCAGATGTCCCCTGCCGAGGGAGGAGTGATTATGATGACTCAGTGAGAGAGATAAGGAGAATTGCCCACTTGACACAAGACAACAGCCATACAGATGGTAATAGAATACATCTTGCCTTGCAATCTGGAACACCTGGTCTTCACTATGCAAACAAATAAATGCACTTGTCCTGTAATTTTCATATAGTATATAGATGTGTGTGAGTTTATATGGTCTCAAAGATGAAGGCTCCAATTTCTGTGAGTCTAGCATTTCTTTCAATGGTATCACTCATGGCTGACTTCTGTAATGCATTTAGATATTGTGGACATTGTGGGGAGTGCTTTATTCTGTGAACAATACCAGGGCAGCCTCTGACTTGGTCATGTTGAGATTTAAATGTGGAATCTAAAGTTCTTTGATTTGCCTTTTATTTTTTTTTTTCAGGAGCAAGTCTTCCCAACATATTTCTTCCTGCATGAGTAGGAATGTAAGTAAATGAAGTAATTCATAGTAATTTGGATGCAAAGGATTCTGTGAGAGAAGGTGAGGACATCTATTGAACTGCCCTCTGCCTCTTACTTTCCATGGCACATCCATATCCTGCTCCCAGCCCCATGGATTTGTCCCCGAGACCACAGCAATCCTCATATACAGCAGGTCAGGTCAGAAGCCCTCCTACCTCCTACCCTCTCTGGCAATGATGCTAAGGCAGATGCCTCAGGAAGAATAAAGAAAAGGGCATGCATCTAATGATGCTTCTTCTCTCACTAATGATTTGCAGGTCAGGAATTTCCTGAGCCAGAAAATGTATCCATGACTTTGGAAAATGGGCTGTGTGCCCCAGAGAAGTGGTTTGTGATGTGATTGTCCCATTCATTGAGCTGGCACCAATTTGAGCATTTTGATCAATGTAGATTCTTGCCTCAAACTAGAGTGCTTATTTGAGTCCTGATTATTTATCGTTGTTGTGAGTTTTCCTGTTTGTGGCCATCTCATTTAATGATGAGTGCTGCAGATGGCATGTAAATTTTAAACTAAGTATGAACTGGTTGTGTAACCTCAGCTGCCTTGGGATTTGTATTGGAGAGAAAAAAAAGATAAAGACTTTCCTTGCAAGTACTCAGCAGACAATCAATGCTCAGTGAATGAAGGCATGGATGTCATTTTACATCAGCTATACTTGCTTACATTCCTTGTGGCTGGAGGCAGAATTTAAAAAGCCATTGAATATAGCTGATAGAAGGAGGTAATAAAACAGCACAGAAGGAACAAAGAAATGCAAACTTAAACAGCCTCATGCTAAAATGAGCTCTTCTTAAGTCTGTGTTTTTAGGGAAAAGAAATTACCCTCCTGTATTGTATTTTCTGCTGCAAAGACAGGGAAAAAAAGGCTGCGTAGTCATAGTTTAATACATGAAAATCAAAGGGAAGTTTATGCTGTGAGATTCACATCTCAGGATTTTCCCTGCTGTCTAGCTTCTTTGACAGCAGAGGGAACTTTGATGGATAGAGAAAACATTTTTTTTAAGAGCAGCTATGCAGCTCCTGACTTCCTTTGTAAAGACTGCCTGTTTGCTGCTCTTAGTGCAGGTTTCTTGCTGGTGCTCAGTGGCAGCACTTGTATTGAAGTCTTTTCACCATCTGCAAATTAATGGAGGATTTCCATCATTCTGAAAAATGACAACTTGATTTTATGCCATGCCCTCATCACATTGTGGCTTCATTGCTTGGTGTGGGGACAAAACCAGCAAGGTCTGGTGGAGAGCAGTGCAGACCTCAGTGACCCAGCAGCTCCTGCAATTACATTTGAGTTGCCTGACTTTCCATCAGCTCTTGAACAGGATCATGTTGTAACCCTGGAACTGGCTTGGGCCTAAGCTACACACCAGAGGGCTGGGAGGAAAAGAGTCCTTGGAGCTGCTTCACTGGTGATACACTTGAGATGTGTTCTCAGCTGGGAATGCTCTTCTGAATTTTGTCAAGAAGGTGGGCTGTGGTTCTGGGCAAACTCCCTATGAACCATCGTGCATTTTCTCCTGTCTGGGCGTGATGAATTCTTTTGACCTTTGATTTCTTTCTATAACATAACCCCAGAACAACATGTGCTTTCAAAAATCCTCACAGGCTTCCAATAGAAATATTTGCCACTTGCAGCAAGAGAGTGAGGGTTACTTTAGCACTGTGTGTTTAGTGTCATCTGGGGATCTGTAGGGTAGTACCAGGCCTCTAGCTGTCCCTGCAGAGGGATGGACCCCTCTCATGGATCTTGTCCTGTGTTTGCTAGATCTGTGGGGAAGTCTCAGATGCTCCAGGATGGCCCAATGCTGCTGAGTTGAGGTGGGCAAGTGAAAACGGCCCTGGGCTATTTTATATCCACCTATGCTAAGATGGGACATGAATGTGGTCGAAGATGGGCAGATCCAGCAGTAGTGATTGTGGCATGGGCACCAACATGCTGCAGGGAGGCACAAAACACCCCCTGCCCAATTCACTCTAAGCCTGCAGACCCTTGACAGAGGGCAGACAGCAGGCCACACCCAAAAATGACACTAGGGAAAGTTCTATTCCTTTAAATAAGAACTGAACTGAAGAAGAAGAAGTGTAAAGTCATTATGGCTTAGATCACAGTCATTCTTGAATATCCTCTGGCAAGCTTTTGCTGTTTTGGCAGCACAAAGCTGCTGCAGCTAAGCACAAGCAGCTGTAGTGGGTTACAAACGCTTTTATGTTTGGGGAAGAAGCAGAGTGCTGGTGAAGCAGCTTCAGTCAGTGATGTCTATTGATTTTCACCAGTGCAAAGTGGGTGTAAAACACCTCCCAATTGATCCTGTTCTTTCTTGCTGTGCAGAGGGGTAACACCCCAGGGAGGCTGGGGGTTTAATGGAGTTGCTTTAATGAAGCTCCTAACAAATGCAGTAAGTTGGCTCTTGCCTTTAGGCTGACCCCAGTTTCTCTCTCACAAGACACATGCTGTAGAGGATGGTGGACCCATACCTGAGGTGGCCTCTGACTGAGAGTACACTTTATGAAAGCATTTCTGACTGCATGACAAACCCAGCCCCCTAAAACCCAACCACCAAATGCTGCCTGAGCAGACAGAGGCATTATAGCATGGGCTGGTTTGTTTCTATGTAGAGAGCACAATGTTGGTGGCAGCTGATTTCTCATACCAGGAACTGATTTAGCATCCCCATGTCATTGAAGAAAATAAATGACACTTTAGTCAAAAACTTGTACATTATTTCTACTACAGTAGCCAGAATATTTCATCATTTCTGTTTTTCAGCATCTCCCTTGGATCCTCTTTATCAGCTATATTGTTTCATATTAAGTGAGTTATTTGGTTTACCAGGTAAGGTATTTATGCTCAGCGTGAAAATGAGCAATACACAGGTACCCTCCTGAATATTATTTCCCAGTCAACAGAGCAGATAGCCTAAGCTGCAGATTTCACTAAAGGAAAGAAACAAAGATGATGTGAGGAAGTATCCTTTCTGGAAGGTGTAATTTCCTGAATATTCTGGCCATTCTTCACTCATCAACTTTCAGTCAGCCAAACATGCATTTGGAGTCCTTGTGGAAAGATATGCCAGACAGAGGGAATGGGGAAAGGGGCAGAGAATTTTGAGCAGGGACCACAGCCTAACTGTGACACAAGTCTCTGCTGCAATAAGATTATTTATGGACAGGAGTGTATCTTCATCCGGAGATCTTACAATACCTTGAATATCCTGTAGCAGGCTGACGAAAGGATGCTACAGATCATGAGGACTCACTGAGGACTCACCTGGAAGCCACTAGAGGAAGTTAGACAAAGCAAGCACTTGAATTCCATATTTCTGCTGCTCAAGTGAATTGTCTAGACATTGTGCTGTTCTTTGCTCAAAACAGTAAGGAGAAAATTATGAGTATGGAGAAAATTAAAGTGATGTCCTGGATTGCCAAGCAAATAGTATTCTATTTGCCATCTGTATGACAGTTGTCTTCTGTTAAGTCGGCAGTTTTCCTTATCTCTTCCCCAGCCACTCCTTCCTCTGAGGAGACATCTGCTGATAAGGGGCTATTGAATGTCACTGCATGACTGATAAGAACTGTAACATCCCATTGTGAGATGATCCACCCAGAGGGAGGAGCCAAGCATTCCTACCCAGATATAATCTGGAGGTTCTGAAACATAAACACAGCTTCTGCACTGGATTCCCCAGAGGAACAGCAGCTGTCTCTTCTTCCATGGATATGCGAAGGAAGAATACACCCTTTTTCTACAGGACCCCTCTGCTCCAACAGAACCACACCTGACACTCCAGGAGCACTGCAGCCACAATTCCAATTGGACTGCTACCAACACCCTGACCAACAGGGTGTCAGGCTGTGTTCTGACTCTGTCAGTGCTGTTATAGTTTGCTGCATTGTTTTTTTTATCTTTTTATTTTCTGCCCTACTAAAGAACTGTTATTCCTGCTCCCATATTTTTTGCCTGAGAGCCCCTTAATTTAAAATTCATAGCAATTCAGTGGGAGGGGGTTTACATTTTCCACTTCAGGGGAGGCTCCTGTCTTCCTTAGCAGACACCTGTCTTTTGAAACCAAGACAAGTGAATATGGAGAAAATTAAAGTTTGGACCATAGGCCATTGTCATCAAAGCTGGTCTGTGTTATGAACAAAAAAAGGGTTATCGATTTTTTAAGTTGCAGAGTTCACAACTCAAGTTGCAGTTCTAACTATTTATTGTTAATGATTTCATGTTGTAATGTCCTGTTAACAGTTTCCTTTTAATTACCTCTTCTCAGTAGTGCGCTGAGCCATCCCGCCGCTGCCTGGTGACCTGGGAGTGGTGGGGCACCCCCGCCTCAGGCACGGGTCCTGGTGGGGCTGGGGGAGCCCCACGGGAGGTGCCCCTGGAGTGCAGACCCTGGAGTGCAGAACCGGCAGGGGCCCCTTGTCTATTCTCATGAGGAGAAGATTCCCCCCACCCCCTCCCCCAGAGCTTTGCTCCTTAATGGACAAAGGTGTATTTATTTTTTTTTTTTTTCTTTCTCTGAGGTATTCCTGGGAGTGATGATGGTGAAACTGCAGACCCATTAGGCCCCTCAACCTTGAGCTGATCACTTTTAATAAGGGCATTAAAAGGAGAGAGATCTCTTGCCCCATTTATTTCAGTCTGTACACTATTGTAAATCGTTTATATAACAATAAACATTGCAGTGAAAATAGTCAAGGCAGAAGGTTCTCAGCAGTCTCTTGTGGAAGAGATGGCTTCTGCAAAGTTCTGGCAATCTGAGGAAAAACAGATGTTTTGAATCTCCACCAGGAGGCTGTGAAATTTTGGTTTGGCTGTGTGTTATCTGTGTCCACCTTCGCTGTTGTTGTATGTCTTATGATAGTGACGCTCTTGGGGCTTCATATGGCCACAGCCCATTTCATACGAGGCTCTGAAATGATTCAATTACAGTTGATGGAAAACTTAAACTATTAGGAATGTTGAACTGTTTAGTTTGGATCTGAAACTGTAGAAATCTTTGTCCAGCATGTTGGATTCATGCACATTCTACGTCCTGGTGTTATTTTCTGTATTTCCTGTTATTGGCATTCACATTAAATATAATCATACAGTTTCAAAGCTTTAATAAATTGAGATGAAAACAAATAAACAGAAATAAGAACTGTTCACTGTCTGTCTTGGATTGCTGGCTGGTAGAAGGTGCAACAGGACATGATAAATCACCTGTGTTATGACTGGTAGCAAGTGGTCACCAAGGCAAAACATGGCCCTGCTGTTCGCAGCTGGACAATGTAATCTTGTCAACGTGAACAATTCAGGTTATTCCTGGATAGTGTATTGGCTTTACAGCCCAAGCTAGGCAAAAATGCAGATTTTTTTTCACATTGCTTTTCTTGCTGCCGGTCTGATTTTTGCTTTCAACTTGAGACACCCATGTTTATTTAAATGAGCACTTTATCACTGAGATTTTTTTTCATAGCAGAGTCCAGGCAACTTTGGGATTTTTGTTCTAAGAGAAAGAGTTTTTAGACCTGTAACACAAAATCATAGGGCTTTGCGTTTTTTCCTTTCCTTTGATATGAAATCCTATATATTTATGATATTGTATAGGTTTCTGCAGAGATAGTCTTAGTAAGCAATGTGTCCCAGGAGGTGTGTTGTGGTATTTTTTGGGGTCCCCTGTGGCAGGAAGGAATGATGAATCTGACTCCGTGTTCTTAGAAGGCTAATTTATTATTTTATGATATGACATGATATGATATGATATGATATGATATGATATGATATGATATAATATGATATGATATGATATTAAGAATGCTATACTAAAACTATACTAAAGAATTGAGAAAGAATGCAGACAGAATGCTAAAAGATAATAATGAAAACTCATGACTCTCTCTTCCAGAGTCCTGACACAGCCTGACCGTGATTGGTCATTAAGTCAAAACAATTCACATGTTGGATAAACAATCTCCAACCACATTCCGAAGCAGCAAAACACAGGAGAAGCAAATGAGATAATATTGTTTTCCTTTTTCACTGAGGTTTCTCAGCTTCCCTGGAGAAGAATCCTAGGCAAGGGAATTTTTCAGAAAATATGATGGTGACAGTGTGTGCACTGCCCTGAGCTGTGCTGTGAGCCCTAGGAGGGGGGGAAAGGAAGGAAGGAAGTGGCGGAAGGAAGTGGCAGAAGGAAGTGGCGGAAGTGGTGGAAGTGGCAGAAGTGGCGGAAGTGGCGGAAGGCAGGAAGGAAGGAAGGAAGCGGCGGAAGGAAGGAAGTGGCAGAAGGAAGTGGCGGAAGTGGCAGAAGTGGCGGAGGGAGGGAGGGAGGGAGGGAGGGAGGGAGGGAGGGAGGGAGGGAGGAAGGGGAGGGAGGGAGGGAGGAAGGGGAGGGAGGGAGGGAGGGAGGGAGGGAGGGAGGGAGGGAGGGAGGGAGGGAGGGAGGGAGGGAGGGAGGGAGGGAGGGAGGGAGGGAGGGAGGGAGGGAGGGAGGGAGGGAGGGAGGGAGGAAGGAAGGAAGGAAGGAAGGAAGGAAGGAAGGAAGGAAGGAAGGAAGGAAGGAAGGAAGGAAGGAAGGAAGGAAGGAAGGAAGGAAGGAAGGAAGGAAGGAAGGAAGGAAGGAAGGAAGGAAGGAAGGAAGGAAGGAAGGAAGGAAGGAAGGAAGGAAGGAAGGAAGGAAGGAAGGAAGGAAGGAAGGAAGGAAGGAAGGAAGGAAGGAAGGAAGGAAGGAAGGAAGGAAGGAAGGAAGGAAGGAAGGAAGGAAGGAAGGAAGGAAGGAAGGAAGGAAGGAAGGAAGGAAGGAAGGAAGGAAGGAAGGAAGGAAGGAAGGAAGGAAGGAAGGAAGGAAGGAAGGAAGGAAGGAAGGAAGGAAGGAAGGAAGGAAGGAAGGAAGGAAGGAAGGAAGGAAGGAAGGAAGGAAGGAAGGAAGGAAGGAAGGAAGGAAGGAAGGAAGGAAGGAAGGAAGGAAGGAAGGAAGGAAGGAAGGAAGGAAGGAAGGAAGGAAGGAAGGAAGGAAGGAAGGAAGGAAGGAAGGAAGAGCCCACTGTAGCAGCGCTTTGCACTCACAGCCTGTTAGTGCCCATTGGGCAATGTGTGAGTCAGAGGGACTTTGGAGATGCATTGGCTTATGTCCTGTGTTTTTAAAATCAGTTTGAATCCACTTGGAGATGCTGTGCCACAACTACCCTCTTCTTCCTGGCCGCTTATATGGCACACCTTCTTTTTATATTAAATTGCAGATTCTTGAGGGAGCCAAGTCCTTTTTTTGGCTTGGTGTATGCTGCCTAGTACCGCTGGGGTTGTTTCATGGGGATTTTGTCTGCTACTGCAATCTAATGATTAAATAACAGCAAAAGGAATCTCTGGGGCCAATGCTCTGCTGAAGAAATCTGGATTTTCACTTGGAATTATACTGCTTCACGTGTAAACCTGAGTTTGGCCCAGCTTGGGTAATACTGTTTCATGATGAGAAAACTACACTGCAGCAAGTTCTAAGGAGTATTGATCACTCCCAGAAATTTGAAGAGAAAGATCAAAATTAGAAAAAAACATAAAGAAGTTTTCCCCCTCAGTGATAAGTGCAAAATGCTGAGTAAACAGGATAGAAGAGCTCTGGAAACATAATTCCAAAAGTGTTGTGTCCAGGTCTGTCCGTATTATCTGATGCAAGCAGCTCTGGGTCTGGAAACTGCATCTACAGAAGATACTTGGGGTTTTTTTGGTTTTTTTTTTCTGCCTGACATGGTAAGCAGACAATGGTTGGATTGTCTGTCTTCCACAGCCATGAGGCAGAAAGGTGGATGTCACCCAGTTCCACAGCTACAGTGCTGAACACTGCTCCCTAATGTGGGCACATGACTTGCTCCTCCAGAGCTGGAAAGCTTAGGTACATCTTGTGGAGTGCAGGGCTTTTTGCCTTTGCCTGTGAGACTATGTTTTGCAGCCTTTATTGCTACAACTTTTGTCTCCTTGGTTAGAAGCAAGTTATACTATATTTCAGTTAGCTCCATGTGTAAATCCATTGTTTTGTTATTTTTAAATGGGAGATAATACCCACTATTTGGCTAAATGTAGTCTTTTCCCCCTGCTGCTTTTCTTTCTCCCTCTCTTGTGGGTTAAGAAAACTGGAAAGACCTGAAAACATCTCAATTCCAATTCCCTGTTCTAAATAGGCAAGGTCCTAAGCATGTTCGTGTGCTGCTCCCCCAATTGTCTCAGTAAGAACTCACCATCTACCAGACTTATGCAGGACTGCGCTGCACTGGCAAAGTCTCCAGTGTTAGCCATGGAGAAAGGTAGCAGCTGCCTACTGGTTTGATATCTGTTTTTAATGATAGCTGAACAGCAGCCCAATAAGAGGAGAGGGATAGTGAGGAAACCTTCCTAAAGATGTTATTCAGGAAATACCAGACCTGCACCACTCAAATTCTACACAAATACACTATTTCCAAAGCAGGTACCACATAACCTGCAGAACAGTAGGGCCACTTTGTTATAAAGACTGCATTTTTAAATACATGCCGCAGGAAAACTGACCTGAAATGGGGACAAAAGTCCATTCATATTGTAACCACCCTCAGGAAGAGTGGCTTTGATTTTCTCTGAGAAGATGATATGTTCCCACTGAGCAAGAGTCAAGGCTCAGTTACATGTAAACTCCTCAAAGCCCATGGCAGTCTTTGGACTGTATCTAATTTATTGGTCACTCCCTCTTTAGCAGCTGAGTGGAGGAAGACGTCAGACATTGCCCAGTTTCACAGTTAATGGGTTGAACTTGTTTCCAAAGTAAATATTGGACAGCTTCTAGCTCCTGGTATTTTTCCATCTCTCTCCTTATCTCTCCCTTGATCTCTACAATAGTAAATCAGCTGTGGGGGAAGCTGTGAACTCCTTCACTTCAGCATGCTGTGCTCTGGACCCTCACGTGGAGTCCTGGGGCTTGCATGAGATCAGGTGCTTTGTGTGGATGAAGTCACCTCTAGTCCTAGATGCTTGCAGCACCGATCCACATTGACCGTGTTGTATAAACACTCGTTGAGTTGCTTGGGATACATGATGTTAGGAAGTGACTTAATGGAAGCTGGGGATTGTTTTCCAAGCTCTGCTGCATTGTGAATTTGAACAGTCACTTCCTTCCACCTTTTTCTTCTCTGAGTTTTTCAGTGGCATCACTAACACATTCGTGCTAGCTGCAATAGTTGTAATAATTCTAGTTCTGGTGTTACAGAGTGGTTCTATTCATTTCATAGTTCATAGCACACTTCCTTATCTCAACACTTTTCACAGAGTATTGATGAAACATTTTTCCAGAATTTGGACATATAATGTGCAGCTGAAATGAGGTCTGCAGATAGCCATGACTTTGGTCCTGAAGTAGTGGTCCACGCTTTCTGTGTTGGTCTCTGAAGGCTTGGCTCTCTTTTAAAACATTATCAGCTTCAGTGGAGGCACAGAACAACATAACAGAGGATTTCACACCTGCTATTTTACGTCTTTTTTCATGACACAAATTGCTAGAGGTTAAGTGTGAACCAGACACCTCAGATGATGTACAGCGTTGGGGTTAAGAAAAAAATTTATGTGAGCAGCAGCACACAGCCCTTGCCTTCACTTGTCCTGTTTGGACAAGGAAAACAAGGCACTCCATTAAATGAAATAAGATGATGATATTTGCCAGCTTCTTACTTCTCAAAGAAGTCAAGAAAAAGCACACCAGCAACCGTTGCTCTGAATGAATAATGTGATCTGAATTCTGTGATTTTATTAAATGGTTAAGTGACTTTGTGCTTTGTTCTGCTTCACTGAAATGAAACAATACAAGTTCATTCCAGTCTTTTGTATTCTGATGGTATATTTTTTAATACTCTGAGTTGAGTAAATTTCCTTTGATTCCACAGAACAGATGATAAGAGAGAGAACAAAAAAATTCTAAGCCTTGTAGTAAAATACTCAGGTGAATTAAACAAGAAATCAGGCTTAAATCAGCCTAAATCAAATTACCTTTTGATTCTGAAATTACCTCTTAGTAATTAATCAGAGGACCTGGCTCTGCAACAGCTCCTGTTTCTCATGAACACTTATTTGTGTTTTCCAGCCCTAATAAGTTACTTTTTACTTGCTGGTGCTGCAATTTTGTCGGAGTTTTGCAGGTGAGCTCATCTCCTTGTGAGGCAGGTACATCCTGTCTCCAGTTCAGTGATGATTAAGCCAACTCACAACGTTGCTGAAGGACACACAGAGGGTGAGCCAGGGCAAAGCCACTAAGCAAACTCAGGACTCTGTGCCTTGCCTGAATTGTGACAGCCCGACAAGCAAGTGAGGTAATTCCCACGGGATCCTGAGTATGACTTGTACAGCAAGTCGGTAGGTTTGTGTAATTTAAAAAAGATTTAGCAATAGATTTGGGTATAGTATGAGCACATTGTTGGATTTTAACCCGTTTCTTGATACCAGCTAAGTTTGAGCTTCAAAAGCAGCATCCAGAGGGACAGGATGTATTTTTATTTGCCTTAAAAAGAGCAGCCAGCATGACATCATCCCCTTCAATTAGGCAGGCAATGATCTCTGCAGTGGAGGGGGAGGGAACACAGTGCCCCCAAATCTGTTGCTGTAGAGCTGGCTGAGTGGATGTGAATAACAGAAGTGATCAAAAGGGAAAGATCTTCAGTCGGGAAGAGATAGTGATGTGGCAGAGGGGAAGAGTGGTTTCACAGGGAAGAGAGAAGGGAAAGCTGCAGGAGTCATGAGAAACCAAAGCATGAAATACTCACAGGGAACAAATGGTGGGTAGCTTTAGCAACCATTTTAGCAGGGTCAGAGAAGAATAAAAGAACGTATTGAATACACTTGCAGAGACAGAATTTACACAGTGTTCATTTGGCTGGCAGAATGGAAAATGGCAACAATCCTGGGACTTAAAGAACAACCCTTGGGCTGCAGACACATGATTGCTTGCCAATGAAGAATACATTGAATTAGGGGCAACAGAACAGAAGTAGCTCAACTTTGGTGTCATGTTTTGCCTTGGCCTTTTTTCTGTCTGTTCTGGTTGCTTTTGGAAATAGCTAAAACTTGCTGTAAGTGTGTGTTAGTTCCCTCCTCATTTTCGAGGCACACTTTTGAGGCACCTGCCGTTCCTCTGCTGCATGAAATCATCTTGAAGGATAGTGACAAGATACAGGGAGAGGTTGAGACCCATTCACTAGTTATTTCTGAAGCTACTGAAATCCCTCCCAAGCAAGAAGCTGTTTCAGTTCAAAGCAAATTATCCAACATTTGCTCATTCTTGCTGCTGAGCATTCATGAAGCAGCTGCCATCATGGTTTCTGTTTAGGGTAGGAAATACCCTGGTATCACAGAGCCTGTGCAAGAATAGAGCCCTGTCATAATGTCTGCTGTGTGTTTTCACTCTTTGCTGTTTATGTTGCAGGAAACATAGATTTGAGACCCTTTCTGTGAAGTGAGCACCAGATCATCATAGCCTTCATCTGGGGGCTCAGAGAACATCATCAGAAATCTGTATAACTTAGCTTCTCATTGTAGATGATTGTAGCACAACCATGAACTGACCCTGGTTCCATCCTAGTGGAAAGTACTTGAACAGGGGCAGATATTTGAATCTTGCTGAACTTCAGCTTCTGTGTCTTTAAGGAGGGAAACCACCCCAGATTTAAATTACCTGAAGCTGCTGTTTTGGGTCTATTGGGACTCCATTCAGAATGAACTGGTGGGATACTGTGGAGACTGCCCAAAGACTTCCAAAGGTAGGAGGAGAAGAGGGGTGAAGAATAATGGGGTAATATGCATTCAAAGGGCCTTTTGGATCCAGTTACAGATGTTACTGTACAGGCTAAAGATCCTCAGTTCTTTAGCCAGGTAGCTGAAATATTTCAGATTATCAAGGCTGTGTTTTGCTGTCATACCTGAGACAGAGAATAGAGGCGATGAGAAAGTTGCTGTAGACAAATAATCATCATTCAGAGTCCAGAGAAGATGCAGACATGTAGCTTGACAATCATTAGTCTCACTTGCTGGCACATCTGTGTGACATTGAATTATTGCATGTGGGGAGTGTGAGCTGTCTTCAGTCCAATTCTCACCAACCTCCCAAATGCAGGTGCAACAAATGAGCCAGGCCTAGGGCTTTGTTGCCAGTCACCTCTCACTTCACTTGCCCTCTAGAAGAGGACTTGTTTCACTGAGTCAGGTGGCGTGGCTTTTTTTTTGGTAATAGGCAACCATAACAAAAGGGCTACATTATTCTCAACTCAGATTACAGACTCCTTGTAGTGTAGTGGGGCGTTATAGCAAAGTCAGTGAAGGCTTTTGTTGCTAATAAAGATAAGAACTAAAGTTTATATCTGGCTTTAATTAAAGAGCATGCTAAGGTCAGTAGTGGGGGCACAATCAAAGGCTGTGTGGGATCTGGCATATCGTACTGAAATCTTTTAGCTTCTGCTAACCTTAATTGATTTGCACACAGGACAACAGATTGTCTGGGATGTTCTGAGGTGTTGTCAAGCCCTGGACATTGCGCTAGGAATGTTTCTTCTTGTTTACACATCTTTCATCATGAAAGACCAAGCTGTGTAGAAAAAAGCAGCCAAGTTCAAGCTGTGATCTCTTCTGCCAGGCTAGTGCCCAGCAGTCCTGTTAATTATGTCAGTTCTGGCTAGGGATAAAAGGGCTTAACAAATGAACTTTAAAAAAAGGCATAAGGAGGGTGTAATTGTACAGGAGGGAGTTATTGTACAACCATGTCTTTAGTTCAGAGCCATTCAGCTCCCTGACATTAGTTCTGTGTTAGTAGGTATGGTTTTGTTTCCATGTAAAACTATTTCTGGTAACTGAACTGAGGCAAGATATTTTAAAAAGTGTTTTAACAGCTTTTCTTCAGAAGAAGCAGGGTTCCATGGCAAGCACAATTTACCAGGCCTAGCAAATTTCATTTTCCATATTGCCTTGGAACAATTGCCTCAATTACCTTCCCTTTCTTTGCAGTGATCTTGACCTCTAAGTGTCCTTTTCTGTTACATGAGAGCATGTAACACCCAAATGTGATGATGAGGAACTCAGTGGTGTTTTATGACCACCATATTTCCCATAAGCAATTCTGCTGGTGACAGGAGAGGCTTTGACAGCACTTTTGCTGAATGGATTTTTTCAAAGTGATGAAGGGGTCCTTCAAAGATTACAAACTTCTCTTACAATGTTGGGAACTGTCAAAGAAAGCCAAAGAGCTCTGTTTGGTCTGGGAATATAATCAGAAGTCTTGCAGGTCTTTGGTTAGATGCATACATTCTGTAACATTTCAGCACTATCAGCCCATGCCAAGTTCAAATAAAAATTCCCAGCCAAACCCCTTGGTGGATGTAGCATCAGGTATGAATCAGATGTTTCAGGTTAGATTGTTTGTTAGGCCTACAGCAAAGATCTTCAAAGCTCAGGATGAGGTATAGCATCATGTTCTCCATGACTTTATCCATCCATCAAATTGAATGGATTTTATAAAAGCTAATTACTGCCATCCCAATTAAAAATGAAGAAGTAGAGGCATTAGGAAACTTGCCAAGGGTAACAAAACTGGGAAGAGCTGGAAACAGGGTCTGCAACCCAAGAGCTGGGTGTTATTCAATATCCTGGGGCCACATCACCTCCAAGCAGCTCAGGGGTGAAATTGTAGCTTCTCTGAAGTTGTGAGAGTTTGACAGTTGACTTCAGTGAAGCAAAAATACAACCCCATAGGATTATTCTGCCTTTATTCACATTATCCAAACAGTTCGAGACAGTCAGTCTCTGTGGACTCTTTAAATGTCCCAGAGGCTTTGGTCTTTCCTCTGTCCTCGGGCATATTTTCTTCAGAAGAAAGCCCAGGCTAGGCAGAGTGGTGCAGTCAGGCTCTGCTCTGGTGTGGCCTGCAGGCTGTACCTGCTCCAAAAACTAGACAGGAACTCATTAGCTCCACTACATACATTGCATAAAAGCCCTTTACTAAATAATCCTACATAAATGGGTATATTTTTAAATACATTAATTGCTTTAATTGTCTTCTTGTAATTTTTCTAAAGATGAAACAAGAAGTGGGAGTGATATTAAGGAAAGTTTTCATTGCTTTATTGTGTTGATCAATGAGTATTACAGCAGTTATGAATGCCAAGAAAACAAATACACAACCATCACTGGGAATGCATATAAGCTTCTATTAACCAGAGCTCTAAAGATCAGAGCAGCCTGTATTTCTTGGACCACATTCTGCACACTTTATTCCTTTAGGATTATAAAGAATTGAAGATCTGAAAGCAACTATCTACTCATTTGTTTATTCAGTGCAGGAATATGTTTGTATTAGGCACCCATCCAAAAATAACTTGTTCTATTAAAAGGGAATGGGTCACAGCAGGACACTTAGAAATGGATTTCTTCAGTAGCAGACAGCAAACACCCATTATTTCCAGTTTTTTTCTAAATTAATGAGTTTTTACTCTCTGTATGTATTACTTAAAAGAAATAAAACACAAGCAAAAGAAGTCTTAAATATGTGAAAAGATCACACATATGAACAAATAAATTTTCATAAATTTAAGTGTTAGGTTCCCTAAGTATCTAAGTAGGAAGAACTGTTAGATAAAGTGATAATTCCAAGTGAGCACAGAAACTAAATGTCTTGGTTTGAAAAGATGGTGTCTGCTAAGGAAGGCAGGAGCCTCCCCTGAAATGGAAAATGTAAACCCCCTCTCTCCGAATTGTTATAATTTTGAAATTAAGGGGGGCTTTCAGGCAAAGATATGGGAACAGGAACAACAGTTCTTTATTAGGAAACAAAAATAAAATAAACAATGCAGTAATACAAAACAACACTAACAGAGTCAGAATATGACCTTGACACCCTGTGGGTCAGGTGTTGGTAGCAGTCCAGTTGAAATGGTGGCTGCAGTCCTCCTCCAGAGACAGATGTGGTTCTGTTGAAGCAGTGATCCAGTAGAAGGGTGTAGTCTTCCTCTGAAGATCCAGTGGTGGTGTAGATGGGCCTAGTCTTCCTCTGGGAATCCAGTGGAAAAGACCATCCTGGTATCCCAAAATATCAGATTATATCCAGTTAGGAGTGCTTGGCTCCTCCTCCTGGGTGGAGCACCTCACAATGGGATGATGTAATTTTTATCAGTCATGCAGTGACACTCAATGGCCCATTAACAGCAGATGTCTCCCTGGAGGGAGAATTGGTTTGTGGAAGAGATAAGAAAACTGCCCAATTAACAAAAGAAAACTGCCCCAACCTCTAACAGATGGTAAATAGAATACAGACATTACCTTGCAATCTAGCACACTAAACAAGCTGTCTCCCACACTTTAAGAGCATTGAGAAAGCAAGTTGGTCAAATAAGACAAAAGTAATGCTTTGGACTACCATGGGACAAACGGAGGAATGATCTTCCCAAGATTGTATGGAGCTGGAAGCTACCACCCTCATTCATCTTGGATTGCAACTTGGTCTTAAATCAGTGCTTTTGAGCTCAGTAGAACTGTTTGTGGAGTTACATGTCCAGAACTTCATGGGGGAGTGGAAGAAAGTTCTCAGCAGGCCCATCCCTGAAGGACATTAGAAATCTGTGTTTTGTCACTGGTTCAGTTGAGCACAGCCATGAGCCTGTGGAAAGGAAACAGGAACTAGGATTAAGTTTAAATTCTTCAATCTGCAAACTTGCCAGGCTTTTACTCATGTTGCTTTTTATTTCTTCCAAGTTAAAGCTAGAACATGGATGGTTTGCCTGAGCTGAGTGGTGGCCAGTACTGTGTAAAGTCATGATAAATTGATTGCAGACTTTGAGTGTTTGGGGATTGGAAATGGCAATGGCACAGGATCTGGATTTTGCTGTCTCTCCTTGAGAGAGTTTTCCCTTTAAAGGTCAATTTGGCAAATGTATAGAATGTGCTGTTAGAGGTTTTTGATCCTGCAGAATTGGAAATAGGTGTGCTAACGTGGAAGGCAATTGACAGACTTTCAACAAGATGTTTAAATCAAGCAGGCTTTTTTTTTTTTTTTTAGCAGGGGTCTACTTTGTGGTATTGCCCGTATTGGTCAAAAAAATTCTCAGAGGTGTCAGTCTCTATTAAATTCTCTGCATAAAGGGAGTGATAGAAGCAGAAACAATAAGAGAAGCCTATTAGGAAAGTTTCACATTGAAATCCTGTTATAACTGCTGCTAGAAGGTTGTGTCAGATCTGATTTCCATATTCAGCACTGGCTTGCTTAAACAGAGTGAAGTCTTCAGTTCCTCAAGTATAATACATGTTCCTTTGCTCTCATTTTCTTATTTGTTTTTTGCAAAAGATGTGGAATTCTTACATGAATAAGAGATAAGTGAGACCATATGTGGTATAATAGGTTGTATTCCTATTATGTTGCTCTTGGCACCTCTCATATCCTCTGAGTAAGTATAAAACTGTGTCTCTTTCTTCCCCTCCTCATAAGAACAGTTCTGCATTTGCCATTGGGCCAACTAAAAAATCCAGTTATGATCCTATCCTCAGGAGTGTGGATGTACCTCTTAAAAGTCATTAATTTTAACATAGCTCACTAGGGTATTCAGGGAGAGAGAGGTGACACAGCCTTTTGCTTGTTGGAGTCTAAAATACATTTGCGAAAGAAATTAATGCATAAAGCCAAATCCGTCTATATTTTTAACAACTGGCAATTTGAAGGAGTGTTAAGCTAGTGGGGTGGTTTTGGGGATCTTAATTTGAAATGATGTTGAGGGTTCCAGTGTAACTGATGAAAAATCAGTACATCTAGGAACAAAATAACAGTAATACAAATAATAAAGACAAATTCAAATGGGATCAGAGACATGAAACTGATGCACTGCATTGCAAACAAAACTTTAAAGAAACTTGTGTGTAACCAGAACTGGGAATGGATTTGGATGGCAATGATTGCAGATGTTTTTTGTCTTTCTCAATGAATCAAACATGGTATCTTCTAATGGAACTGGAAACAACTGAAACAACCAAGCTCTAGGATGTAGAGGGCTATTTTAAGGATTAATCCACAACCACTGAAAAATTTGGTGGTCCTCAGAAGACCTTACTAAATTATGTTTGTTCTCCACCGATATTTTTTTACTTGGAAGGGGGAGGTGATGCAGGATAGGAAGGAGTGCGTAGGGAGGGAAATCTGGTTTCCATTGGAAAGCTTTTTAAATGGAAATTTCCAACCACTTCTATAGTTAACAAGGAAATAGAACATTTTGTTGAAAAGATTTCACTGGGAAACAATTTCCATTTTTCAACAAAAAGCTTTCCAGCCCAATTTTTCCAAGCAGCTCTAGTTGTCTCATATAGAGGCTGCTTGGAAGCCAATGGCACACATGGAAAAGAGCACAACTCTGCTGGCCTTAAGAGCATCCTGGGATGGGGGAGTTTGGCTGAATGTGGGGCAGGAGTGGATTAGGTGATTCTGGGAGCAGTTTGGATTGCACTCATCAGAGGGCAGTGGTGCTTGCACACAGTGACCCTCTCTGTTCTCTGTCAAAGGGTTTCACAATTTATTATACATGGCAGAGGGATCGTTTCATGCACCGCTGAAATGCAGTCTGTTGTGGGTTGGAAAATAGCAATGGCTGGACCTCAAAAAAGGCTTAGATTCAGTTTGGGATACCATAGAAAAGTCAGCATTTGCTAGCAGTTACCAGCCTGTTGGTATCTGAGACACCACATTTTCCATTTATACTCAGAGCAGGAAGTAACTGTGGTCTTTTCATATATCATAGCATAGTACTTTTTCTGGCAAATGTGCACTTTTTAATTATGACTGCTATATTTTCCATTGTTTGTGCTAAAGCTCTGTTTACAGCTTAATGCACTTGCAATGTTCTGTGTTAATCATTTATCCATATGGAAAAATGTGTTAAATACACTTTTTCAAACACTTAGGAAAAAACTCATATTGATCATATACAGAGGGACTAAAGAAAAATCCCCCTTCATAGTTTTCCTGCATCCTACATATATTCCATCTTCTAGGCCTGCTGATACATATTTCTTTCTAAATTATCCTCATGGTTCTGATGAGATCAGGTCAAGATAAAACCAGCTGATTGCTGTTCCCTTCCTCACAGGTCAGCTCACTCCTTGTAGAGCCCGTCTGTGCTGTGAAGTGTTTTTGCGGTCTGCTGCTTCTACAGCTGAAGCCCTGACTGCAGCCAGCAGAGCTGAGATTCAGGCATCGCAGCAGAGCAGCACTGCAGGCCACTGCTGCCAGCTGAGTCACTGCACCAGCACTGCAGAAGTGCCCTCACAGGGCACAGCTCTGCCCATTTGGTCTCTTACATGGGCTTTATGTCAAAGCCTTGTGTACAGCAACAAGCCAGGGCCACTTATTTGACCTCGGGCATCTGTCTTTTGGCCTAATTTGTAAGCACTTTTAGAAGCACAATGAATAGGATCAGGGAGGATTTAGTTATAGCTCTTTTCATTTTTGCTTGCTACAAATGCTGTGATGCATCAGCTCAGCTGGGGCAAAGGAACCCACTGACAACTCACAGGTGTCTCTGTGGTTCTGTTATTCCAGTATTTAAAGGGTGGCTACAAACGATATGGAGACTCACTTTTTATAGGGGGCCACATAGAAAAGATGAGGCGTAATGGGTACAAGTTACTCCTGGAGAGATTCCACTTAGACACAAGAGGAAAATTTTTCACAGTGGGAACAATCAGCCTTTAGAAAAACGTCCCCAGGGAAGTGGTGGATTCCCCTAAGTCAGATACTTGTAAGATTCAGCTGGACAGGGTGCTGGACCATCTTGGCTAGTTCATCTTGCTTTTGCCAGGAGAGGTTGCACCAGATGATCATTGAGGTCCCCCTCCAGCCTGGTACTCTGATTCGATGGAATATAACTGTGCTGCCTTTCCTGTAAATGAATTAAGGGAGGATTTTAGCAGTCCTCTGGCAAGGACGGAGACCTTATTCCCCACCTAGGGATGGAGGGGTCTCAAAGCTGGGGCCATGTTCTGTCCATGGGACTGCTACACTGATATGGTTTCTAAGGGAGAGTTGTTCATAGAGAAGCTCGAACTCTCCCTGCCTGGAGGGGCAGCCTTACTCTTGTGGGAGCAAACACAACCAGTGATTGTTCCTTTGCACAGATGCAACGAGGCTTTAAACCAGTGGAGGAGCAATCCCAAGAAAACCACCAGTAGGGCAGTCTATTTTGGGCTGTCCTGGGATGCATGGTTGTTCGCTTTATGTGCAAGAAGATGAGTTGGTGTGACAGGTCACCTTGGCTGAACAGGGAACCCCCAACTCAATTTGGGGAACAAAACAGCACTAGGAAGAGTTGGAAAAGCAGACAGGACATTGAGCAGAAATGTAGAAGCATATAAAAATATCTCCTGGGATTGCTGGGATGAAAACAGGCAGGCCCAGCCTTGTCTGGAGTTAGAACTGGTGAATGGTATGAGGGGCAATGAGTGCATTTCTACAGCTGCACTGGCAGCAGGAGAGCTATTGCTGACTGGTGATACTGTGGTGAGGGACACTGAAAAGACCAAGCGATTCAGCAGTTCCCCTGTCCCAGCCTTTCTGGCAAAGTCTGCTCTCAGGCCTCCCAGGTCTCATCGCATCTCCAGCATGGTGCCCAGTGCTCCTGAGATGAAGAGAAGCCCCATTTGAGCTGCTCATGGGCTCAGGGTACCTCAGCACCCAATGGTGGCCAGTTCTGACAAGGGCATGAACAGCACACAGATTGTGTTGGGTGACAGCCTTGTCTGGTGAAAGGGAAACTCCTTTTATCCTCCCAAAAAGCAGGGCAAGTTTGTCCCATGCTTCAGAGAGTGACAGATTTGTCTCTGGCTGGTGGTTGGATGATCACAATTCAGCAGCTGTTGCTCACTAGGCAGGTTTACAAGAACTACTCTCCCTTCTAGGCAAATACAGAAGGCCCAGATTCCACCTGGCTTGGTATTTTGCAGTCACAGGGAAATCAGCAGGAAGCTTGTATGGATCACATGAGAGGCAGGCAGGACTCTGCCCTGGGGCTCTTGCAAATGCAGGGTTGGTCTTCTGAAATTACAGAAGTTGCATCTATTTAATGGTATTTGAAGGATCTGGCCTGTTATATTTATTTTGCAGATGGCTTTGACCTGCTGCTGTTTCTATTTTCTTAATGAGGCTCTCAAGCAACGTTTATCTATTAAATCAGGTCATTAAAAAAATTACATTTCCTTTCTGAAGTCCATAGTGGTTTTTCTGTCTAAGAAAAGTGGGACATACAACTATCATTTCCCATGTGCATGATCACAGAACAGTATCAGCAGAGACCAGGGTCATTTTTATAAAATGAGCATTGCTCCCTGCCATCCTCAACTTGATAAATAAACAATGGGCTTCCATAACCAGAACACAAACTAAAGTCTCCTCCTCAAACTGTTTCAAAATATTTTAAACAGAAAGAAAAATCTGACTGAGTTTTCAGGTTTGTTTCTTTTTTCTTCTTCAGTTTTCAGGAGGTTTTTTTTGAGTTTTTCCAAATTATCCGTTATTTGTTTGACTCTAATGGTATTTCAGGCCCAAATTTAGGTTATGTGGAGTGCTTGTCTGCATGAGCTCAGAAGTAAGGCATCAGCTTTTCCAGTGGATGACTCTGGGAGATCCTGGGAGGACTTTAAGGCCTTGCAGCACTTTTGTGAGCTGACTGCATTCAGAAGCAGCACTGGTTGCTGAAGGAACTACAAGGCAAAGGCTCATGCCCATGTTGTAAGTGTTTTTAATGCTGAGGATATATGTCCTAGCTTGCTTCACAGCAGCAAGGCTGTGGACAAATTGCTTTTTGGGGGTGTTCTAAGAGATCGTGTTTGTGAGAAATAATTACAGAAGCCAAAAGTGTAACAGGGAATACTTTAGCAGCCTAACTAGTTATGTTCCACTTCTCCAGACTGATTCTAGGCTCTGAGCCATTTTCTCATGTAGAGTTTATAATTTTTCTTGCCTGCAACACCAATTCACCAAGAGTTGATCCTACCAAGCACTGAATACATCCAAATTCTATCACACTGCCTTTGCTATGAGCAATGAGTCTTCAGCACCGTCCTGGCTCCAGCTCTAACATGTTCTGAAATGAGAATGCTGGATCTAAATGGGTTTTAAATGAACTTGGGGCATCATTGTGGCTTGAAGACCCACCCTGTGGGACTGCTGAGGATAAGGGTGGCATGGGGTTGGGCTGTAGTGGTGGGAGTCCTATTACTCTGCTAGTCTGAGAGCTGTGCTTTGCAAAAAATCTGGGGATTAAATTCTGAGTCTTTTCTATGATAAACCCAGGAGTCAGTGGATTTATCACATGTTGTTAGCACTAAAACTGAAGGCAGCTTTCAGAGCAATATGACAAATTTAAGCTCAAAATTTCCTGAAGCTCTCATGTTTGAAAGTGAGCAAACAAATTCTTGCTGAGGCAAAGCATTGCTGGAGTGATTTGCTTTTGCACACCTCGTGGAGGTGTTGCACACCTTACCTGATGTGTAGGGCACACTTGATATGCCACTGCAGTCCCCTCCTTCCCACCAAGAGGTCGTTGTTATGTGAATGCTGATGATGCTCAGCAGGCTGAATTGCCAATACCCTGTGGTGACTCTTCTGTTCGTACTGCTGCAAGCACAGAAACAGGTGTCCTGGACCTTCCTGGCTCTGGTGCTCCAATGCCTGCAGCAAACTACACAAGTGACAGCATCTTAGCATCACCCATCAAGTGGATGAGCTTCCCGCTGGGGACTGTTACCTCTGTTGAGCCAAGACCAGCAAGTGCAGACATTGAACCAGGACAAAACATCCTGAAAAAGGAGGCACATCCCACAATCCTACTTAGCTTAAGGTTGCTCTTCCATGTGGCTCTATCTTGTGAGGGGAGAGGCAGTGCCTCTGTGATTTAGCACTTTCAGATTTCCCCTGTGTTTTCAAGAGACAAATCAATAGAGGATTTGCAAAATTCTACAGCCATGAGCATAATAAATAGGAGTGGCAGAAGCACAGGTGAATTGTGCAGGTTATGCCAGACAAGCAGTGATAAAACTTTTATAGTCCCATCCCATGTATTGTGCATGTCCCATCTTTGCCTGGCTTTATTGGGTTTGGGGCTTTAAGTTTTTATGGAAAATAATTCGTTGCTGTGGAAACAACTGTATCCATTAAACCAGGTGGAGCTTAATGACCCTCTGAGGCTAAGATCGGTTCAACATTTAATTTTAATGATGTGCTGTAACATTTGCTGCAGCTTTGTAATTTTATTGTGGTTTCGTCCATCCCTCCCATGCCCCTTCTGTTTTTCCCACCTCCCCATTGTCTCCAGAGGCATGGATGTAGAGAGCTCTTTTGCGCAGGGGCTCTCTGCATTTATACTGTCTTTTAAACAGTCTCAGATATGCTGCTGAATTAATCCCATACAAGATCAATTTGGTTGTTAGCAAGATTTGTTTGGTCAGAGAGAGGCACAAAAAGTGAAATGATGTCTGTGTAGTCATGCAGTTGAGCAGTAGTGGAGAGGGATTTATACTAAGACTGATACAAATAGCTAGATTCTACAGCTAGATCTCTATTCAGTCTTCCTCACACCCCCTCAGCTTTTAGAACACTGCAGTTTCCAGATTTTCTAGTTGTGGAGAAGAACAATTTACCTTATGGTTACTTCTGTTTCTTTTTGGTGTAAAAACACCTCTGGTACTAATTCTAGAGGATCTTTTAAAAGATAAATTGAGAGTGAACTCAAGGTTAAATTGCAGTTTTATGATATCTGCCATGTGATTTGGACCTAATTTCTTAGTACAACAGCAGCCAGGGTGAATGTGGATTTTGGAAGGTCAGATCTATTCCTTTTGGGTATTATACTGGACTCAATTTCTTGTTTGCCAAAGATAAGTCTGAAATGATTGCAAACATTGAGGCTCACTCTTTAAACATTCTATACTTAGAAACAGAGGGCTGGGGAATAGGGATTACTTTAGAAGGGGGTGAGCTGTCATTGACCACAGAAAGACAATATGTATTTATCAAATGCCTATACTCTAGGGGGATAAAATTATAGAGAAATATTTTTTTCTCATTTTTAGAGGTAGTCATTTGGGGGGTGGAACATAATGATGGTTAAATAACATTCAGCAAAAAAAATCTCTGGCCTCTCAAATGATTTTATGAAAGGTGGATAGTTGCATTGAAGTCAAGAGTAATTTTAATTGTGTGTGAAGAAATGCATGTAAGTATTTTTAGTGAGTTTGTCAACTTTGATTTCAAGTGGAAACTCATCATGCCCAAGACACGGCATCTTCCTTGGGGTTTTCTAACTAAGTGTTGCAACTTAAAGGGATGATTTAGAGGCATGTAAAGTGACTGACTGATTTGGGCCCAGTTTATAATCTTGCTGTTTCTATCACGTCTCGCCATGCATCCATGCACCCCTTCTCCATCCTCAGACAGAGCACAAGCTCAGTGACCATCAGGCCAAGTGCCTGGCATTTGGGAAGCATTTTGTGTCCCAGCATGTGCTTTTCCCTGGGTAGCATTCATTACTGGTGGTGTGGCTGGGATGGCAGGGGCAGCCAGGTGGGCCAGCACAGCCTGCCCTCATGAGTGCGAGGTGGCAAGTAGAAAAAATATTGGTTAAGGCACCAACATCAATCTCAAGATGAAGAGCTGTGGAATATTTTCCTGCCCACACAGTGCTGTGTGTCATCCAGACCCTGTTCTCCTGCCAAGTTCATCACTCTATGTACAGCTTGTATATAGTCTGAAATTGTGAATGATATTTTTCTGAATACTGTGAATGTTTTCATGGGTATATCTTTAAAATTTTCCACAGATGGTTCAGTGGTCAGTCTGTGATTTATCAAATATTTGAATCATTTCCTATGGAGCAAATCAGAATATTGTCGTGAAAAATATGTCCTAACTTTCTAGTGTTTCTTCATTGTTCCTTTCAATGGATGGGGTCAATTTTGTTATCACATGGAACAAAGAAATTCTGAGACTGATGACACAAATGTTTATGCTTGTAATTTGTTGCCTTTGGGTAACTGGGATTTATTTCCTTGGACAGTTGCTGGGTCTAATGTTAAGCATTCATCAAAATACCTGGAGATGGATAAACAATGCTGAGAGCGGTTGCTTGAGGCAGAGCAGCTCATGGGGGAGCTCAGTGGCAGGCCTGGGGGGTATCCCACACTCTCTGGGCAGCAAGCATGGACACCCTCAGTCGTCCCTAGCCAGGGAGCATTTGGGAGCTCTGGATAATGCACCAGTGCCCCAGTGCCAAACACAGCTCCTCTCACCAGCCCCTTTGCAGACATTTCATCAGCGCTGTAGCCTTGACATGCTGATGTACCAGACAAGATGAATGCCTGCATTTCAGCACTCTTTTATCTGTCACCTCTCCCAGGGAGAGCTTTTCCTGTCAATTCCAGCTCTGCCCTCCTGGTGGGACTAGGCTGCCAAGTAGAGGTGTGGTAGGGAAGACCTGGGATGTTAAATTTGCCTCTCCCTTGTTTTCTGGGGTGGTAGCCAAAGTTGTCCTTCTGTGCCTAAAGGCCCAAGCAGAGCTATACCAATGCTGCTCCTCTTCAGCCCGTCCCACTCCTGCTCCCCCAGACACTTGGAGTGCAGCAGAACTGTGCATTGATGGGGGAAATGGTGGCACTGGGAATCCCTCTGTCACCCTCCACACTCTGTTTCTCAGTCAGGCTGGGAAGGTGGGGACCAAGCTCTGGAAAAGAGATGTCCCCTGCCATGCAGGGGCTTGTGAGGTGAGGACCAGGCACGGGGCTGTGGCTCACCTCCAGGTGCCCAGTGGGACCTGTGGTCTCCCTGGGGAATGTTTGCCATCTGGAAAACGGTACCACTGCTTTTATTGTTTTAGAGGCTATTTTCACTGACTTGCCATTTTGAACATCTCTACTTGCAGTCCCTTGTTTAAAGGTGTGGGTCAGGCACTGTCACTGCTCCTGGTGCGAGCAGAGAGCAATCCCTAGCCATCAGCTGGCTTTGCTGGGGAGTCACAGTCGATGGATAACCTGTGAGCTGCAGGCTGAGGGATGAGAGGAACCAACAGAATCTCTTCTTTATTTATTTAAAAATAAAAAAAGGAGAGACAAAACTGAATAACCATGTTTCTCAAGTCTCATTTAAACATAAGCTGTTTATCCAAAGCATTGTTGCCTGTAAACAGATCCTGGGTCTCCTCTTTTAATGATATCTTACTTGTCAGGGTGAGAAAAGACCTCAACTTCTCAAAACCACTTAAGTTTTTCCTTTATGAAATACATCGATAAATATAGCTAGTTCAGCTAGCACCCTGCTGGTGTTATGTCTGAGAGCTGTGGCAAGCTTTCAAACAAAGCCAGCAAAATCTATACTTAGAAGCAACCCTCAGATTTTTATGCAAAGCACAGAAATTAAATGGGAGTGATAACAAAAGGGGGAGGCTGGTGGCTTGCCTACATGTGTCTGCTAACCCAGCTGCCACGTCAGACTTTGCTGTGAAAACCCTGTGAATTGTGATTTCTGGGAATGCAGCTGTGTCTGTGCTTCCCTGTGCACCAGCACGGGTGTGTGCCTTCATATGTCTGACCTTTTCAAAAGTGTGTTGACATGTTCAGAAATAAACTTTGCGATGTAAAGATAACGTATTGGGTTGGGAATAAACAAATCAGCTCTAAGAGAGCAGGTCCTTTAAAAGCCATGGGGAGCTCTTGCTGGGGTCTGGATGAGTGCTCAGGTCGGGCAGCTGAAGCTGGCATCCTGCTTCTCTTGTGTCTGCAGGACTTTTCTGGTGCTTATCCCTGCAGGACTGAAGCACCCTGTGTGTGTTCATCAGCTTATCCTCACCTCAACTCTGGTGGGTGCGTGGGGGGAGGGCGAGAGAGGGGAAATGAGTTCCCCTTCCACTCATCTTACCTCAGAGAGATTGAGTGAGTACCCAGCTGTGAGGCTGCTGCTGCAGCTGGGAGACAACCCTCTCCTGAGCCTTGGCATGGGGCTTTGCCCCAGAACCACCTTCCTCACTAAGTCTTGTCATCCTGTGTGGTTTTTAAAGCCTCAGATGTTCCTGATTTCTTCTTCACTGTCCCTGTCCAAAGTACATGCAGCACAATGCCTTTTCTGAAAAGGTGGCACCTTTTTGCAGGCACTCTGTTTCTTTTCATCAGGCTGGTGTTGGGAGGAGAGATAAGCTTCTCTATCAGTTCACCATAGCGCCAGGGCAAATAAAACTCTTTCACTGTAAAATGGAGTTTGTTATTTCCTTAGACTGCCTGGGTAAAGGCCTTGTTGGGTACCTCATGCTCTCTGCGGGTGCCTGTGGGGGAGGACTCCAGGTGTGAGCACACTGTCCTCCACATCACCATGGGCCACATGTCAGCAGTGGCTGGTGGCACATCTGGGCTAACCTGGAAAACACTGCTCCCTCTTGTATCTTCTGTACTTCCAGCCTGGTTTCATCAGGGAGGGGAGGAGGTTGCCAGGGGATTAGAGTGCTGGACAGGTGCTTAGAGGTTAAATTCCTGCTTTGCCACTGACTTCTGGTGCTACTTTGGCCAAATGTACAAAACATGGCATTGCAGCCCTTTTAATCACACAAGTTGGTTTTAGTCCTTGCAGCATCTTAAGATGTAAATGGGACTGGCTCTATTCAGTGTTTCTGAAGATCAGCAGTTTTTATTTTGCTCAAGAGAGGAATACCTAAATCCCTCAGGAGGGTTGTTTAAACTTTTGCTGGGTTTGGTTGGTAAGGGATGGATGCTTATGTTGGGCTTTTTATAATTAAGATCCTTGCTAACTTGCTTGCCGGTGGGGAAAGAATTTAACTAAGAAGTTAACATTTAACTTCTGTAAAATGAAAAAACTGTATGGTCATGCATTGATCATTTTGTGCAACTACAGAAATGTGTAATTCCTGTCATGGACATATATATCTGTTTAGTCATTTACTGAAAACCTTTCATTTTTTCTATCAGGCAAATGGGAAGCCACTGCTCTCAGCCAACAGTTCCGTGGATTTCTCCATGGGACAGCAAATTTTTTAAATTTCTCTTTTAATTCATTGAAGAAAGAGTTTGTCAAGCAAAGCCCTAAATGAAACACTTAAGCAATATTTGACTAAGTTTTTTTCTCCTAATTGTCTTAATATTTTTCCTGCTTTTGGAGTAGATGTAATCTGATCCTGACAGCTATTTTGAGAGAGATTTTTCAGCGCTCTTTGATCAAGAGCCAGAAAATAGAAAAGTGTCAGAGAAACACATGAAGATTAGGAGAAACTTGCTATACCACTTCAAGAATTGCCATTGACTGCAAAGCAGCTGATGAACATTTTCTCATGTAAGCTCCACTATTATAGCTTTTTAGGGGATTTATTCCAAACAGTGACTTTTTCAGTAATTTTCTGACTTAGCTCTTTAAAGGCTGAGCTGGGAATGCCACACTTGGCTCACTGCTTTACCATTTTCTGCTGTCTTAGCTAACCGTTGTTCTTTCTGTCGCTCATTGACCACTGAGTCAGAGAATGATTCAAGTGTTGTTTGAACAACAATGTTTGAGGCTTGTTTATCAGTGATTCCATGTCTGCAAGAGGCACATGTTGCAATATGTACTTCACATTTTTTCCCTCTGACGATCTGGAGGCCTGGTGGTGTTACAGGTTTGCTGGCTCACCTCACCTCTATGTGACTCATTCCCTGTGGATCCCACTCTTACCTGAACTCTCCTCTGCATTAGCAGAGGGTTAATGTTGCTGGGCCTGGGAGCAATGTGCCTGCCTTTGTTTAAATGTAGATCAGACATGATTCCTGCCTTCAGAAGCTGTAACTGGGAGGAGTCCCACCTCCTTGCAGAGAGGAGGAGTACAGGATGGGGTGGAACATCAGTGGAGAAGGCAGGCAATGGCAAAGGATGAGGCAGAGTCGTTTTGGTTGTCCTCATTCTGTCATTAAATGTCTCTGTGAGACATCAGCCTTGGAGTAGCAGCTCACAGTCACTTTTCTCCTCTGCTGGGGCTTTTGCCAGCTGCTGGTTTAGCTGAGCCAGGGGCCCAAGGTATTGATTTCTCTCTCAGGAGGGCGAAGGGCTGTGTTCACCTTTTCAGGAAAGGTCATGGCCAGAGGTATTTTCTGTGCAGTCACTAGAAAGCTTCACCATCAATCAGGCTTTACTTTGTGGGGTCTACAAAAGAGGAGTGTGGTGTGTGTGTCCAGCTCTCCTCACTCTCCTATGCAGGGGTTGGGTTATGCCAGTCCATGTAACCCAATAGTCACCCCGTGGGGAAGCAGTATCAGTGTCAAATGCCATAGGAGAATGATCTGACCTTTCTTGTTTATATGGTAAGTGTGGCCAGGAGGCTTCTTTGTCAGCCTGATAGTCCCAGCTGCCAGCTCTTAGTTTGTCTTGTGAGCTCCAAAGTTCTTGCCAGGGCTTTGAAGTTAACAAAGAGCTATTTGGAGTTGCAGGGTTTTATTTCATAGAGAGTCCCTGTGCATGGCTCAAATGAAAATGTTCTCCTGAGTCAGAACTCATACATTCAGCAGTGCTGGAACAGCACACAGTAAATTCAACTCAGTTTGTCTCTTTCCAAGACCCAAACATCATGAAGATAAGGTTGTCTTGATAGTTAAGGACAGACTTTAAGATTTTGCTGTTGTTAAAATCAGCAGCTCAGCAGCTCAGAAGTTTGCATTTTAGTAGAACATGCTGGTACAGAGCCTTTGTGGGGGACCACCGCTCCGATTCAGCTGAGACTGTAGGGCCTCTTTGGGTTTAACACTGGCAAAACATTTGAGGGATATCTACTGTTCTCTGAAGAGAGGCTCAGTTGTCACAGGTTTTCCCACACTGCCCCAACATCTGATCTCCATGGCTCGCTACAGGAGGTGAGTGACTAAAAGAGAGGTCTTTAAGAAGGATGTGCTCAGTCTTGCTCTATTTGGTTCACCAATGTGGGTGCCTACCCAGTAGATCTTTCTAGTTCCCAGGATGCTAACATGATACTTCTTGTATAAAACATCTAAGGAAAAACCTCATCTTGATCAATGTTATGCAAGCAAATTGTTTATGAGACAGAACAATAGAATTAATCTATCAAAGCAGATTTTCTTCTTACGATTACAGAGACATCTCAAAGCCCTTAACTGCTTTAAAGTGCCCTAACTTTAAGGCGCCTGTGTGCTGGCTGTTAGATGCCTGCACACTGTCGGAGACTCTTCCCTAAACTGATAGGTGTAACAAAGAGGAGGGAGAATGCCTACTGTATAAAAGGATAAAAATGAAGTGATTCACTCCAAGTCACAGATGAGGTCTGGCAACACTGGGAACAAAACTCTAATTCTGTTCAAGTCTCAGGCTCTTCCTTGCAAGTATTCCCTTGCTTTAGTATGCTTTATCTCATCCATACAATAAAATCATGCTGACTGTGTGCTAAGGGAGCCCTTTCATGCTCTTGGTGCTGCTGGCCAAATGAGATGTGAATGTATCTGAACAATAATTGCAGCTGATTAATTATGGCAGCAGTGTGCCTGACATCACATCTGTTACTCTGATGCTGTGCTTAGCCTCAGTCAGGGGCAGACCATGCTTGTACAAAAGTGCTCACTGGGATTGCCTGAATGTGCATCTGTGCTTCTTGGCACACGGCAGAGCAAAAGGCAGGCATCTCTGCAATAACCAAACCCGCAATCTTATGAGCTGTTCTAGGTCAGGCTGGCTCTAAACCTGAGCAAATCCCTTTCTTTTGCTAGTGTCCTGCCAGGGGAGCTTAGGTAGGACTGGGCTGCTGAAAAGGTGTGAGGAAGAGGCATTTTTTGTGTGAGCACAGGCCATTGAAGCCACTTGGCTGGAGAGCATGAAACGAACAACCTTTCAATGGCACAGTCCTTGTGTCCTTTCTGTCTCCTCAACCCTTGGCTGCTCAAAATAGTCCTGTGTCTTACCCAGGACCTTACAGAAAATGGTTCTCCATCTCATACCAATATTTTGCATTATAATTCTTGGGGCTTAACCTGAGACTTTTTGTGTTCTATTCCCCATACAGCAAGCATGAGGCCATCCGTAACAAACCCATCAAACAGTGGCACTGGCAGCTGCTGGAGGTGGAGAAGACAAAGGCTGCAGTCTATGCCCTCAGGACTCCAAACCGAACATCTGACCTGAGTTCCTCAGGACCAGGTATGTGTTAATTTGCTAGGCTGTGGGCTGATCTGGGAAGAAACCATTTTTGGTTTTGGCCATTCTTTATGTGTCAGAATGTAACTCAGTCCAGTCCTGGATGGTATTCTTTATTCTCAGGAAGTTTTCTTACAAAGGCCTTCACTTAAAAAGGCCTTACATAACTTTGTAAGGGAAGAATATTAACACTGGATTACTGCTGAATAAAAGTTTAATTAACAAGTGTGAGAAGTGAGTCAGGCTCTCTTTATGGAACCTTTCTTGATACAATTAGATGAAGAGAAGGTAGGAAGCACTCAGTGTTCAAGATTTCTTTATCTTTGGAAGCTTTCAGGGTCTTCCTCCCAGTCTTGGACTGCTGGCACAAAACTCAGCAATTTTAATTGATGCGTGCAAATAGTACTGCAAGAAACAGGTGTGGGTTGATGTATAGCAACTATCAACATTCATGGGGAGTGACTGGGACACTTCTGCCTTTGCAAGCCTTCCCTGAGGAGTGCCAGCAGACTGTGTGTTCTCTCTGGCTAGCACCGGCTGAAAATCTAAGTTACACCCAGCAGCAGAAGTCAGCAAAGAGGGCAGGTGAGGGGGATGGAGAGTGTCAAACCCACTGTAAAGGCTAAGGGGAAGTTTGAGAAGATGCTCACATTTAAGGTTAAGCTTTCAAAGTTTGGCCCTCAGCTAAAGGACTCTTGAAACAGTCCCTTTTTAAAAAGAGCTGCATGTCCATTGAAAGCAGTGACTGATGATTTTGAAGAGCATCTGGAGCCCTAATCTTTCATTCAGACCACATTTTCTGTCTAGCTAAGGAAAATAAATTGCGTGTTCTTATTTATCTTTCTTCCTCAAACACTCAGATATTTGAAACTGCAAATGTAGAAGCAGCAAAAGGAAATGTTTTCTTCCACAAAATCATGATTCCCTTGTGAAACACAGGAATTCAGCAGGGCTCAGGGAAGGGAGGGAATTTTATGATTGGGCCTTAGAGGAATTATGCAGCCCAGCTGTAAAGGAAAGCCATGAGTTTGATGTCTGTGTTTCTGAGTGTATTTGAACATCACATGCTGCTGGGGAACAAGATGGTTCATGTATATTTTAGATGTTTTATTTATTCTTTTGGTTGTAACAATTGGGTATGAATATAACATCACAAATGAAGAACAGAGCCCAGAGGGAAGCTTGTGCAGCAGGCATGTGCTCCTGTTTTTTTCCCTTTTGACAGGAGCAAACAGAGCCATGGGATTGCAAAAAAGGGGGCATTCTTCTACATGCTCTCATCTGTGTGAGTATGTGAGTAGGGCTAAATTTCTGTTCGTGTACCCCACAGATAGTGTTTAAATGCCGTGAAGTCCCTATGTCATATTAAATGCAATAACAGATGAAGACTTCTGGAAATGATCTCCACAGTGTCAGAACTGAACGTTTCATAATCTCTGTGTGAAATGCCACTTTTTCATACTCCAAAACTATGTTGGGGGGGGAAATGTCCACTGTATGCCTCAAACTGTACTATTTCTATTTTCCCTAGAGACAGTGAATGTCTTTTGTAAGGGCTAGTGGTTTTCTCTCTGTGGTACCTTTCATCTTTAGGAACCTCTGCTAGCTCACTGTCATGGCTCATTATTCCAATTAATCACTGATGACAATAATACACACCAAAAAAGTTAATAGGTATTTATTCCAACAAGGCTGAGCCAACACTCTCATTCTGTTTCTAAGTGACTCCAGGAGAGTTGTCGTGTCAGATTATTGCTTCACTACCCAGGTTAGTGGGGTGTAAGGGTAGTAGTACAGCTGTTAAAAGGAAGTTGCTCAGTGATTCCATGTAAAAAGGCTTGAGTCAATTCTCAGAAATGTTTAGTCTGTCAGCCAGACATGGGAATGATGTAAGCTTCCTCACCTGATCACCCACAGCATCTCAACATCAGCCAGGTGGGGCTGATTTAAGGAGAATCTGTACACTTTATTGCATCTTAATTTTAATGTCTCTGTTGGGCCTCATTGAGGACTGGCTTGGATCTTTGCATTGATTTCAACAAGCCCTTGTGTCTTGCCTTAAGTAATTCACAAACTTGTATGTGTGTGTATATATATGTGCATATATATATATATGTATAAAATCTGTATTTTTTATTCTCATGTTCCTGAGCACACTAATGAGCCTAACACTTGCAGACAAACCCATGTTTCTTATGTGAAAAGGCTGAAAATTATTTTATCTAATTCACCCATTTGTCTTTACATGAATTCAGTGTCTCTGGAGTACATGCACTATCTCTGGCAGCGTGTCTGCCTGGTAGAAAATCAGCCTACAAAACCCAGGACAAGAGAATATGCAAAAGATTTTCCACCCCAGAACCTGAGGAAATTTCCCTTTTCTTCTCAAAGGTTGTGTTCAATACAGATCTTGTCTCAGGTTCTCATCTGGTGTAGTAGACTGTCTAATATTCAATTTGTTAATTATTTTTTGGTGCCCAGTCAGAGTCCAGGACTTAATGAGCTCATTAGTTGCCTCACTGTGTTAGAGGTGAATGTAGAAGAAATGTCATATGGGTAACATAGATGTAACTGAGAGCAGGACAAGGCTCTGTATTTTTTAGAAAAGTCCCTGAGTTAATTTTGGAGGTGTCATTCCTACAAGTCTGAGGAGTTTCCTATCTCTCACTGCATTTGCTATGGTGGCTATGAAAGCAGAAAACATTTAGTTTAACAAAATGACCCATTTTGCACTGCTTGCAACAGGTTTTCCTGGATAAGAGGTGTTTCTGCATCTGAGCAAGTCACAGGGAAGCTCAAGCAGGAGAAAAATTGTGCCATTCCACTCTTGAGTTTCCAACGACCCCCACAGTAAAGCATTCCCCTGCAAAATGCCTGAGGGATCACCGAAAATTTTGCTTAGGTCTCCTCGTGGTAAGTCCTCTCTGTCTGCAGTTTGATGCTTACCTCTGCCACAGTTGTCCTTCTGTTGTCACTCCCCTTAGTTGGACAAGCTTAAGTAGGGTGGAGTATGGGACAACAAGTGGTTTGAATCTTGGTGCTGATAAGAGCTGTATTTGGTGCTGATAACAGCTGTTTGGTGCAGTAGGGTATGAGCTGCTAAATTTCTAAGCTCTCTGTATCAGGGATGCTTAGAGATCTCTTTGTAGCTGGATTGGAAATTAGGATGTAGGTTTCTTAAATCTAGAGGGACTCCCAAACAAAATGCAGAGGCCCCCATTTTTATAATTCCCCCTTTTTATAATTCCCTGCTTTTCTAGGTTAATGGCCACTGATAGCCCAGGGTGGTTTTCAATGGTTACTGCTGGGTTCAGATGTGGCATTGCTGCTTTTCTGACATAGTTCATTGTTTCCCCTTTCCTATTGCTCTCATAACCATTTGTAAGGACCATTTGTAAGTAACCATTTGTACTTCTGCCCTACTTCCTTGCAACCTCAAGGTGAACTTAGTGCATGTCTGGCAGCTGCAAATGTGGCAACAGAAATGAACGTTCAAAACTGGTGCATTGTGCATTTGTAGGCCCTCTGTGGCTCGCTCCCTGTACTGTCAAATTAATTGATATAGTTGCTACTTCAGTTTAATACAAACACAGGTTTTGACCTGTGTGACCTTAATGTCCTTGCAAACATTAACAAAGACAATTGCCTGCTCTCAGATGAAATAAAAAATCTTTATGGATGTAAGGTACGTATTTGTTCAGCTTTTAAGTACGGAGGTTCAAAAAATACAACCACCAGAGATTTTTCTATTCCCTCTGATTTAAACTGGAATGTTCTAGATACTCTAGTAATGAGTAACAGCCTAAGTTCTGAAGTCAGACGGATAACTGCTCTTTCAGACAAAGAAGCTTTGGGCTTTTATTTATGTCTATAAACTTACCTCTTCCATGCTGAGACTTTCAGGGTGTCTAAAAGGCATCCAGTCCACTGATATCTCCATAGGGTGGTATACAATAATTCCCAGGCAGTACCTGCACCATAGATATGTGCTGACAGAGCTGGTTTATGTAGGGATGGGGCTCAGTCCTGATGAGGTCTGTTCCACCAGGACCCTGTATGCCCTACAAGTCACTTCACCCATCTGAGGAATACATTGCTGATTGTTCAGATTATCCTGTCTCTGGATATGGTACCAAACAGCTGTAATATATAAATATTGAAGGATACTGTAGTGATGGAAATTTGGGCTCATACCAAGAGAGAGTGTGTTTCAAAGCTGAGTGCACTCAACAGTGCTCAAGTCCTTTCAGTGCTCCATGTGCTTTGTCCTTGGGACCATCAGCAGCACTTGCACCAGTGTGGTGTAACTGTTGGAGAGCCTCCTTATGCCTGAGCTCAGCTTCCTAGGAAGTTACTATTCAGGAAGGAAAGCTTTGTGGAGTTCCTGCAGTGACAAGCTCACCAGGGCTGAAAGTGACAAGATGAGAACTTTGATACACAGCAGAAAAGTGTTAAAATTGACACCTAATGCACAGTTTTGGTATCAAAATTGGAACCCAGTTCAACATTGTACACTTCCCCCCACCCTTCCTCTCTGGTCCTAATGCCTAAGCTTGCTTGGGTTTGTTTTAATTATTGGTTATTTGCATTTTTTATTTGAGGGGTAGGGAAGAACAAAGAAGCATAGTAATTTCCCCTCTGAAAATCCCCCTTTAAATTAAAATTATTTGAAGTTTATGCGGGGAAAATTGTAGTGATATAAACTACAAGTTGGAAAATAAGAAAATGGACAAAGGAGAAAATCTTTGTTAGGTATTATGCCTGAAAATGCACTGCACCGTGAAGCTTTCTTATGATTGTTCCAGACAGACAAAAGCCAGGGTAGCACATGCAGGTTCATTTAGTCAGCTGTTATAATTTGGAATTTCTTCAGAAGGAAACTGAACACTCTAGGAAAGCCTCAAAGCAACTTATATTAAAGAAGTTTTCAATAATTAGATCATTTGATGTCTGTAAGCAAGGCTTTGTGACATAGGGTCTGAAAGTTCATTAGAACTTTCAATGACTAAGTAGTCTTTTTTATGTCTGGAGAATGACATTCCCATCAATATGAATACAGGGAAGAAAATATTTTCTTGCTGAACTTCACACATGTGTTTTAGGGTTTCTTTCAAAGGGTTTCTTTCAAAGAGATTTTGAGGGACTCATAACTGGCTTTTGTCCTTACTGCCTTCACTCATGTGGGTGTAAACATGGTGTTACTGCATAAAAGGGAGTGTGAATGTTGCCATGTATCTGCTAATCTCATTACTGTCTGTGTATGATCTTGTATTTGATTTGTTGATGCCACTGTGAGACTGAGGTTTTCCATTTTTTTCTGAAGAGAAGAGTAAACATACTTATTTAATTTTCATGTGAAAGCTGAATATTCATAAAAATATTTTATTTTTGAAGCTTCTATATTTCTTCAAGAAATTACACAAAAAGCCCTCACAAAAAGGAAAAGGAAAATTTTACATTTGGCCTGTCCTGGAAATCTGTAGACTGATACTTTTTTCAAAATGAAATGGTAATTGGAGCTGACACATTTCACTTCCAATGAAATAGCATTTCCTGATACTGCACTGGAAGGCTCTAACCAGTGCTAATTGGGAGGCTCATTTTGCATGCATGGGCAGGACACAGGCTTCACTGGATGAAATCATTGACCTGTTTTTTATTAAGAGTCAGACATGATCAGTGATCCTTCCTGGTTTTAAAGTCTATGAAAGATGATGAAAAGATGTCTTTCTTTTGAATCAGTGAAAATTTTTTAAAAGAATTCAGACTTTTCAGATTGTTTTCAGTCTTTACACAGAAATTAACTTTTTATATTTGCTCTCTGCTCTCTGTCTGTGTTGGGAATCACTAGTTTCTGGGAGGCAGGTTGAGGACACTTCTTTGAATGAGATTTAAGCTACTCTGGATCCCTTGCAAAGAAGTGAAGATGTTAAAAAGCCTGATAGGTGTGGTAGTCATGTGTGCCTCTGGAAAGGGCAGGGGCAGGGAGTAAGAGCAAGCTGCCCTGCTGGGCACTGCATTGCTGTAATCTCTGCAGAATCTGGCCAAGCGTTACAGCTGCTAGGCAGGAGATTTGCTCTTGCATCCTACACTGCCCATCTGAAGGCTTCTGGGGATAATTGCAGTGGAAACGATTAGGTTTTACCTTTAAGATCCTGCACAAGGCTAGCTTATGTTTGTGAGATGGTGAGGGAAAGGATTTCAAGTGTTGTTGCTCTGCAGTGACTTGCCATTTAGCGAGCACAGTGCGGGCTCTGGTGGGGATTTTACCATGGGTGCTAAAATTGCTGCAGGCTGTGCAAAGGAAGACAGTTCACTGCTGTGGCCTTGAGTGGGAAGGACCTCTGTGCTCCTCAGCTTTTCTCACAGTAATTCCAATATGGAGGAGGAAAGCATTTTTCACAATTTCACTAAAAGGTAGCTAAACTGACTAAACTCCAGATCCATGAAGATTCAGAGCACCAAGCTCCCCCCAAAACTGGATAGGCTAGTCAGGCATCTATAATACTGTGAGGAGGTCAGCAATGAGCAATATGCCAAGAGGTAGTCTGTGATGGAGCAGGACACTGATCTAACATACCCTCATCCTTACTTCAGCCTTCTCACTGGCCACTATGGAAAATACCTCTCCCAAACAATCCCTGGACTGTAAAACTGCTTGAACATCTGAATTGGGTTGAACATATGTATTAATGACTCATCTTCTGATCTGTTCCTGAGGAAGCAGGAGCTTTCCAGCACTCTCCATTGGTCGATTGGTTGCCTGACAGGGTCACCACTCTATGCTGGGAATAGTGTGTGAGAGAAAAGTAGGGTAGGTAATTCCAACAACCCATGTTTCCATTTTATTGGGAAATTTGGCCTTCACACTTCTTTTGGCATCCAGTACCACTTTTTCTTTTCATGCGTTAACTTGAGGCTAGATTCTCAGCACAATCCAGCTGAAGGGAAACAGTTGTTGGCCGAAGTCCTCTGGAAAGCACTCCCTTGAGCTCAAATGTGACCATTCTTGGCATGAGCTCCTGCAGACAACAGGTGACTCATTTTGGTCTGGAAAGCGCAGCTGTATCCTCCACTGTCTCATCAAATACTATAGGTAGTTCAAAGAGCAATCCAGCTTTGCCTCCTCTCCTGCTAATTGAAGAGAAGCTCCATGCTTACCCTCTGAGAGAGAGCCAAACCAATCTGGAATGCACATTGGGTCCAGGTTATCCTTTTACTCTTTGGTTTAAAGTAACACACAAACAGCAAATGAGCAAGGCCTCCCTGCCAAGAGATTCATTGTGCGAGTGATGGCCACTTTAGGAGATATTTAAATTAATTAAGAGATTAAAATATCTCCACTGAGCAAGATTCCTCTTGGGTGACTGTTGTAATGCTCAACAGATTTGCAGTCTAGAAGCACCGAGGAATTTCAGAAACCCACCTGAAACACTAAGGAATTAGTGAAGGAGGCTTGAGGTGGGGTTTTTTGTATCCTCAACTGACCCCCCTGCTAGCAATGTCTAACAGTGGAGGCAAAAAGGACAAGCTTTTATGTATCCTGATTTATAACAGTGTTTTCCAAAGCGGCTTACTGAAATTGTAAACAATGTGTTCACACAGTAAGAGGGAGGAAATGCCAATATATTAAAATCAATGGACCAAATTGTATGCTATCCTGAGAGTACTTTTGGCCAGAGGATGGAAGTGACCTGTGTTTGGCTGAACAGGAATTGATTCTCCTCCCTTGCTATTTATGCCAGCACAAATGTGCAGCACATTTGACGTCAGTGCACAGAGAACGGGCATCAGCACAAGGGCAATTGGGCCCCTGAGGTTCTTGTTTGATCATCACTTGAGGCAAGGGGAAGCTGCACTTACAAGGTGCTTCACCTCCTAAAACAGGCCTTCTACAGAAACTCCACCTGTAGTCTCAGGCTCCCATGACATCACATTCCTGAAAGGACAGAGGAAAGAGTGAGGAAACCTGGCTCAGGCCCATTTTGAATAAAAGTCACCATTGCAGATGAGCTGAGTTTACCCCCCAAAAGTTCCTCTTTTCATTACATTTTTCAGTTGGAAGAGTCGGATTGAGTATTGGCTTTCTGCCTTGGCTGTATGAATTCTCAGGGGTGGGGAAAACGTTACTAAGTTAGTAAATATCCAAGAACTGGAAGAAAATAGGTTGAGTTGTCAAAATCTTTTTAATCTCTTCTGAAAAATACTTCCTCTAGGAACACTTTCCCATTTGGAACAGGTGCCTAAATTTTTTTAAAAAACCCTGCAGAGGTGACATCTGCAAAACTTTCTTAAATCTGGCTGATCACCTGCATCCCCAAATCCCCACAAGCAGCACATCTTGTTGCGACTCTGCTGCTATGGTCACTGAGCCCATGTTCCATGCCAGCTGTGCTCTGGCTGCTCCTGCTCCTTGATGGTGTCTGGTGTGCTATTACCCTTCAGAACACTGAAGGTGTATGTTTGGAGTCAAAGCTCAAACCCATCTGCCAGGCAGAAGGGAAATGTGTATGAAAACCAGCCCAGGAGCTGTATTTCTGTGCTGTTTCCTGCAGCTGTGTGGACATCACTGCTGTTGCTGCTGAGGGAAGCTGGAGGACAGCCTTTTCTGTGTCCCTGGCACTGGGCTGCTGTGCGAGGTCCCAGCTTGTGGAGCATGTGCTGGTTGCTCTCATGGCAGGCTTTGCAGACACTTTGCACTGAGGCTGGGAGCTGGAGTGCAAATAGCAGCTGGTTTGCAGCGTGGGTGTCCCACCTCTGTAGCAAAAGGAGACGAGGTCTATGCCTGCCCACCGAGCCCTTTCTGCATATATGACCTTCCACTCAAAGCAAGTCTCAGCACATATGAAACCTTCACATTGTTAGTTCAACTGTGTGTGTTTCTGAAGACTAAAATCAGGAGATCTTTTCCCATCTTGGGAAAGAGATGCTCCCAATCTGGATGTTGTGAAATGCTGCTTGAAAAATTCATGGGTTTGAGAGCTCCGTGGCAGGGATTCTCAGCTGTCTGTCTCAGTGGCACTTTCACAGGCAACAGAGTTACAGCGCTGACCCTGCTGATTCGCCAGACAAATCCTCAGTTCTGGTTCCTTTCCCTGAGCACTTCCTTTTTCCCTCCCTCTTTTTAGCTTGAAATAATTAAAAATAAAAAATGCTAGATTCAGCTTTGTCACGGTCCTGAGAAACTTGTAGCAGGGACATAGAAGTTTCATCAGTACCTTTAGAGAAGGGCCCTTGCAAGTGGCTGGCCTCTGGTGCATGGTGACAATGCAAATAAATAACAACACTCAGATGGAAAATTCCACAGATGAACTAAAATGTTTTCTGAAATTCCTTTCAAAGTGCAACAGCAACTGTACCTCAGTGGAGAGCCTGCAGTGAAGGGATCCACCATGCTTAAAGGAGAGCAAAGGGAACATCTGTGAGTGCTTAATTCAAATGCTGAGGGTCCAGAAAACTTGGTGAGTGAGATTGTATTTCATATGATCTGGAAGTGTACCAAAGAGTAATGAAACTATAGAGGAAGAAAAAGATATGCTCTATGTGGATACTTACCCTTTATGGCACCTGAATTTCCTGGGTAGCTCAACTCATCCTGAAATGTGAGCATCAGAAATGAGATACACTCACATATGAATTCTGGATTACACTGTTATTGCCAAATGTTATGTGGATGCTCCAGATGAGAAAAACCTTCTTCCCGTACACAGAAATACTCGTTATGATTGAAATGCAGTTGTTTTTTTCAAAATATGACTAGCAATCCACCAGAGGTTTTTTTTAATTTTTGTGTCCATCTGGGGATTGCCACCTACATCCTTGCATTTTCATTATGTGAGGAAATAATAGTTTTCATATGTTGAGAGAAGGAAAATTACCTCATAGGCCATTTCTGACACATGTGGCAGATCATACCTTCTCCCTTGGTGACAGAGTGAGTCATTCTGGAGTAAACTTCACGTTTTGTAATGGATGAGCAGGGAATAATCTTTTTGAAGCAGCCTGAAAATGAGCTCAAAAAAAAAAAAAAAAAAAGAGTTCAGCTGTTTGCATCATGGCTTGTTTCTGTTCTGTTCCATGGCTGTTCCAGCAAATTCAGCTGGCAGCACCCAGCCGTGCTCCCTGACCAGTGCTTTACATCAGCCCTGCTCCTGCTGGAGCCTTGTGATCAAGCCCTGCCCTTAAGTCTGTGCTCACCTCACGAAACTTTTAAAAATTGCAGCCAAACAATGGGGGAACTGAACCCATCCTGTATGAACTCTGCCCCAAACTTTCAGAAGTGCTTAAACATTTGTGGTTTCAGTTCACTTATTTTACTGCCTTTTTTTTTTTTAATACATTGGAAAAAAATCACAAAAATATTGGTGAGAGGAAGCCACTCATAAAAGTTATTGTCACTGATTTCAGCCCTTGTGTCCATAGTCCCAGATTTTACACAAATGGGACAGGTATTTGCAGGAAGATCCTTGTGGCCGTGTTTTCAAGCTCCTGCTTGAAGCACATCAGCATGGTTAAGTGTTCCAAAACACCTCAGATCCCTTACATCGTCACAGTGAAGTTTGTAAAGGATTTGGAGCCTGCTCTGCATGCTTTTTAGAAAGCTCTAGAAAATAATTTTTGGTGCCTTGGTCTCAACTGCTCTTTATTTCCTGCACTTGCTTGGGTTGCAGAATCCTCTGGAAATCCTTAGCCACAAAGGCGTCCAGTATACAGATTCCCAGCCTATCTGCCTGATCTCTACTGGCACATATGACATGAAGTTCATCAAATAAAAAAAGAAAATGCAGAGACTTTCACAAAGCTTTGCATATTGCAGGCAAAATGTTTTGATCAGTGGAATCTAATGCTGCTTAACATGGAGCAGACTAGGTGCTACTGTCTGTATTGCTTTTGCTGGTTGATCTTGAGCAAATTACTTCTGTGTAACTGGGTCTCCTCTTTCATTTCCTCCTCCTGTAAGAGAGGGATGCTGGGCATTCTTTGTAGTGAGGCATTTAGACACCATAGGATTCAAAGCCTTAAGAAAGTTTCTGGAGAAGAAAGGGTGAAGAACAGTTTCGGTAATGCTCAGTCAGATATGTGCATTTTCTAAGTGTTTTGGGTATTTTGTTTAGAAAGAAAAATTTGTAAGTATTCAAGGAAAGAAAATTCCTCTGGAGTTTTAAAATACAACACTTGGATTTTTTTTGTTGGAAGTGTCTTGGTTTGCAATATTCTTTAGTGTAATTCAGATATTAAAAATTCTTTTCAATGGCTGGAATGAAAACCTGTTTGCCCTTAAATATGATTCTCTTAAACTTCTTCAACATCTTTTAAAACACAGACTTCTTTTACTTGGAGGTGAAATCCCATTTTGTCAAATCTTTCATAAACTAAGACATCTGTTATTGCTGTGGCTGTGTCCATTAACTTACTAGAAATATACACTTGGTGTACAGAAACAGTTGTTCACTGTAGAAATTGGCCATTTAATTGGCATGTATAAAGCACGTATAAAACTGAAATCAGACACGCTGTCCTCTGGATTCCTCATAAGATTGATCTGTGCAATTTACATTTTAAGAATTGAGGTGAACCAGAGATAGTGCCTGCAATTGCTTCTCATTTCAAAGATGATGCTTTGTTGTCAAAAATTAATGGCTGGGAATCTCTCATCGCCTCTGTTTGCAGAGCTGGGTTGGACTTTTATCCCTCTCTCCAGGACTGAGCCCTGGACACAGTTGTTTTGGTGAACCCTGAAATTCCCAATCTGCTTTTATTTTCTGCAGAGTGACGCTGTCATGATTTATATTAAAAAAATCAGCTGTTGGAGTTTGTTTTGCTTGGCTTGCAGACAAAGGACTCTAACCCCATTTTTTAATAGAGAAAGGAGGCTTTAAGCTGTGCTTTCTGAGTGGAAAACTTTGCAGGTATATTGAGAATAACATTTTTCTGTCTGAACTGACTTTTATACTGATACAGCCTCTGTCACTTTGGTCTCTTTTAAACTGTGTTTAAATTCTGCAGATTTACAGTTCTCCTTTATCATTTGCAAGGGAGATAAAAGTCCTAAAACCCTGTTCAGAGAGAGATACTTTTGTTCCTCTTTAAAACAAAATGGGACTGTGCTTTGGCCTGGCTTTAGCACCACCTGTTCTGCTGCCATGTCTCCATGCTGCCCTTTCAGCAGGGTCTCATCTGGGCATGCTGCATCCACCTGTTCTGGGTTTCCTGAAGGCACTCAGCACATTTCTTCTCCTTGGCACCTCTGCCATATTTTGCTTGGCCCATTCCTTGCTTTTGGCAGAACTGGGACATTCAGCTGCTTGTCTGAGGGGAGGGAGTCGCAGGAATAAATGAATTTGTGATGCCTGAAAGGGAAGATAATTTCTGTAGTTTTGAGGAATGGATATTTTGAAAATAATGTAGTTCATAAAAATAATGGAATTAGCAGTAACATAGTGGAGGGAATTCAAAAGAAGACTAGTAATAAGTCCTGAAGCAGATTAAAAAAAAAAAAAAAGTCACTTTCTCCCTTGTTTGAGCACTTGGTAATGACAATGCAAGTAACAAGTATTTCTCACCATAGAGTGGCAGAGCGGCTCTAACTGCTCTGCATTATTAACTTCACACAGACCATGGGAGGCTATCCCTCACTCTGTAACAAGGTAACCTTACAAGTGGGCTGGGTTTTTTTCTTGTTTGTTTTTCAGTGGTAACACCGTTCAAAAACGACCTGATCATTTGGGGCTTGCAATGTCTTTCAGCACTGGAATAGTTCCAGAAGCTTGGCACAACTTTCGCTTTTCTTCCACATTAGTAAGGGCAATTAATTAAAATAAAAACTTTCTACAAAACACTCCATCACAGAAAATGGTTCTGGAAAAACGAAAGTGGGTGTCTACCATCTTCCATCCGGGCTGCAGGCTCCCGGCTCACCAGCTTCCCAGGCAGAGGCACCTAGCTCCAGAGCCCTTGGCTGTGGAGCAGCAGGTCACAGATGACTCCAGGACTAGGATTTATCCTTTGCTGGAAATTTCAAAATGCTGGGCTTTTCTGTTTAGTGGCTCTTTTAAACCAAAGTGAAGGAACACATGAAACAATAGAATTACCACAAAACTCTGGAAAATGCAGGGTAGAGGTCATGCTATCTCCAAGGTTAGTTTCTGCCTGCGTGACCCTGCGACATAATTATCATTCTCTCTCTGCTCTGGGTGTGTGTGAGTGTGTGTGTGTTTGTGTTCAGGTCAAATAGTCTGAAATAGTGCATGTCCTGTCACTCCACTCCAAGTGGTGTGCTTTCAGGTGGATGAGGTGGGAATGCCTGAGGGCTCCAGGCTTTCTGGGGGTGTTTTGGGGTTCACTGTAAGGAAAAAGAAGATTGCTGATGTCACATCATCCATCTTGCTGTTGGGGAAACAGCCTTTGGAGTGAATCATCTCCTGGAAAATGCCCAGGAATTGTCTTTGAGCAGTCCCTCCAAAGCCAGCTGTCATTTGAATGATGTGGGAGAGGAGGGTCTGCGTTTCCAGCTCTGATTCAGCAGTACTGCAATATCCTCCTTACTGACAGTGCTCAGCCCCAGGCAGTGTTTCACCACAGCCCTGAGCCAGAGCTGTTTCCCAGCTGAGCTGGGAGTATGGAGTCCCTTTGGAGCACTGGTGCAGTGGGGAAGCAAATCCCCCACTCTTTGCTGTGTTTGTTTGGTTAACAGAGAAGTTCTCCATGTCAAAGAAGAGTCTTACAGGAAGAAACCCCAGCAGAAGCTCTGCTCTGCATTTTCTGCCATGAATTTCCCCATCCTCTGAAATCCAAGCCTTTGAAAGCAAGCTGTGTTAGCTGAAGTTGTCTGTGTTTCATGGTAAATCACATCCTACTATTTTGAGTTTAGAATCCACTGCTCACACCAAAAGCTCTTCCAGTGATGCTTTAAGAATGAACAGAGGGAAGGGATGATGGCAATAATGAGGGCTTAGCTGTAGAAAGTGTTTCCTGTTTTATCTCATAGAAATGGTTGCGGAATCCCAAGAAGCAAAAGGCATTCCTGCCCCAGCCCAGATTAATGTCACAGGATTCAAGTGACCCCCTTCCTTTAGATTTGTTTGTAAATCCCTCGATCCATAATAGTAACTGTGCTTGTAGTTGTATAACAGATTTATAAACTCCATAAAGCACCACTGAAGTAATTAGCATGGATCACTACCAGGAAAAAACATTTAATCTATTTGTCTATATTTGGAAGCTTCCAAGCAGCCTTTTCCTTCTTATTTTCCCAGCACTTTTGTGAAATCTGCTTTAGACCCTCTGAATTTTAGGCCAGAATCAGAAAGGACTATACAAAGAACAACTTCTGTTTGGATTGCATCTCAGCAGGCCGTTTGCCTCTGTAAGGTTAATCTGACCTGGGCAGCTCCAGCAGGCTAAAATGTTTCGTAAAATGCTATTAATGAACCTATCTCCATTTTTGAGATTAGAAACCAATTTATCCCGTCCTTCTTCACTGTACAGCTTAATTCTTTATCTGTTATATCTGAACAGCTCTTATTTGCATCAGCATAAATCAAGAATGATTCACATTAAGCTAATGTAGTTTCAATCACATGACAGTGGTTCAAAGCAGGGAGAGTGAGGTGTACTAGGGTTCACATAATGTTTTGAAATCACCTTAAGTTTGATTTCTTAAGGTTAGCTATATGCATCTCCTTTTGTAAAAGATATATTCCACTTTTTGGAGTTAATTTATGTCTCCCTTTTCAATGTGATTCTCTTAGCTATTAATCAAAACATTTGAACTGTTCATGTAAACACTTCAACAAGGCTAAATCTTTCTCCAGTGTGTTTTTTTCCTAACTGGCTCCCTTGGAACAGTGCACATATTCTGTGGATCACCTGTCTGAGCACTAATGTGTAGATACATTTCCATACTTTCTGTTAATATATATGGGAAATTTTTTTTCTTGTTCTGGCCATATGAAAAAAAATGGACAGAACTCATGGTTTGCAGTGCCGTTCCCAAGTCCTCTCCCACTGCAAACTTCGGCTTCCCTGCCTATGCTTTGTCCATTTTTCTCCTCATAGCTTCTATGGAGTGCAGTATTTGGGGCATGCATGCTTGGGTCCTGAGGGAACTTGGGTGTGTACCTTTCCCAATCTTCCCTTTTTCTTTCCCATGACTTCTGGTGGACCTGTGATCAGCTGAAGTAAAAACAACCATCTGGATGGCTGCAAACTTCCCTGATTGCCAGCGATGACTCTCCTGTACCAGCCCCATTCCTGCTGAGGAGTATCTTTTCCCTCCACAGAAGGATGAGGAGGCCAGGAGGGATGGGCGGCCCTGCATCCCATTAGCCAAGATCACATGGAAAGCCTCTGGAGATGTTTACATGGCATGACTGGACAAAGTGGGTGGCCTGCTATCAGTTGTCGGGCTGGGCTAGAGACCACCAAAATTCGCCTCCAACTGACATTTCTATGAATTTATGGCATAATTTGTTGGAAAACCAAACAGACAGTTAACCAAAGTAGCAAATAAATAAATAAAAAGTATAGAAGAGGTACAGTGTAAAGTAAAACAGAACCACACAGGGGAAAAAATGAGATGAGGGTATGTCCAGATGTTTTGCAATAAATTCTAATGACAAATTTAAGCAAACAAGAAAATTACCAAAGACAGGCCTTTGAGCATCTTAAGGGAAATAAGTTATTTATTGCAGTTATTGTTGAAGTTAATGGGACTCTACAGCAAGAAGATTGCAGCAGCATGTGTTGAAAGCTGCAGTGACAGACGTGATAACAAAACAATAGCAGAGAGGTGAAGGAGAAACAGAAATGTGTTACAGCTGGGGCAGATGGAGCATGAAATGGGTAAAACATAATGGAAGGTTGCAAAGCTTATTTTTTTCTAGCCATTGTCCAAAGGTGACGTCTCATCTCCAAAGACCCATATCTTTGAAGACAAATCCTTTTGGCCAAGGAGTCCTTGACACACTTCCATACGAGTGACATTGCTGGGCCCCTGCACATACTCTGGAGATCAGTTCCAGGGAGGTGCCATTCTGCTCTGCATCGGAGATTGGTGACCAGAAGGGCAGGCTGGCCATGCTGCCAGTGTCTAACACCCTGTGGTCACTGGTTGTCTTCCAAGGGCAGAAAGCACTTTTCCTGAGAGTTATAGCCAGGGAGTGTAGAGCAAATGTTTTGGGTAGGGGAGTGAGAGCAACAGTTTCGGGTAGGGGAGGGAGAGAGCATGGCTCTTCCTCTTCCACTTGAGGGTAGAGGGTGGAGTAATTCAGATGCATTCTTGATTTTATTTTGGACTCTAAGAAAGCCAAGTTTCTCTTATCTTCCTCTTCTATTTATTTACTAATTTTTGGTTGCTACACAGGAACCCTGGGGAGGGCAGGCTTCTTTCAGCCCAACCCTGGTAGCTGTTGAGTGAAAATTATGTAAATCCTGAGAGCATTGTCTGTGTGACAGAAGCTGTTCAACAATGATCTTCTTCTGGTATGACAAGGATTCATTAAATGTAACTGCTTGTGGTCCAAGAAGGGCAAAACAACAGGTGGAGGCGCTTCAAAAAGCAGCTGGAATGTAGCAGCCGATGTTACCCAAGCCTCATTTGCTCCAATAATGAGAGGCACAGTGATACAAACCAACATGGCATTTACAGTCATGGCATGATAAATGTTCCCCTGTGCTTAACAGCGGATCACATAGTTTTTATTCCTGTACATGTAGATTAAAATAATTTTATATGAGCCCTCGCTTTGCCTCATCCTAGTAATGGCCAGGAAGTCTTTGTAATTTGGTCAAGTGCACAAGTGAAGCAGCTGTCAGACAAAGCCCCTGGGGTGGCTGTCCTTTGCTCAGCTGCCCACTGTGATTTGGTGTAGCTATGGACACAGCGTGGCAGAACAGGAGCCGTGTGCACCACAGGGAGCACGGAACTTCGTGGTTTCTTTCAGCAGTGAGATGATCTCCTCCTGGCCAGCTGGCAAGTGCAAGAAACCATGTGATATTCATGTCATGCACTGGCCATGGGCAGGTGCATTGCTTCCAGGAGATGGCCTTGATTATTTCATGGGAAGAACAGCAAAATGAACATTATCCAAAAGCCCGGTGTCCAGGAGAGGGGAGAAATACCTGAGTAGCTGTCCTGTAATGTGTTCTCCAAAGCAAATGCTTGGAGCTGGCAGTATGTGCCATCTGTGACCAAAAGGACTTACAAATTTCCTGAGATTATTTTGATGAAGAGCTTGTGCCTAGCGAATTGTTCTGTGAAGAAACACTCGGAAAAGTAAATGGTTTCAAAATTGACACAGACTTTGGAAGGAAAAGGCATTTGGCCTTCATGGAGGAGCAAGAAATAACCTAGGAATGCTGATTATACCATTGTGACTTAAAATAAGCCCCAGAATGTTGGCGTTTGCATTTGTTCTGCTTGAGCTCAAAGTGGCAAGTGCCTTTGCAGGGAAGAAGGACAGTACATGAAGAATAGAACCCCTACAGCAGGTATTGTGTGCAGCACTTCTTGGGGAGTGCTGTAACAGCTGGCTGAAGAAGTAAGGATTTCAGTCTCCGGCAGTTAAAAAAGCACTGTTTAAAAATAATTAATTCACATGTCCGGAACTAAAGTAGCTGATTTTTCAGACAAACATACAAAGTTTGAGTTTGATTTAACATACAAACTCTTCCAGTGCCAGTGGGCCCATTTACCCCAATATTTATTGCACCTAAACTTTCAGGACACTCTGATCATAACCACAAATGGAATGGAAGGGCAATAAGTCTGTGGTGTCCTCAGAGCTGGGGAAAAAGCAAGCGAGCACAAAATATTTGTGGTTTGACACACCAAAGGACAGTCTTTGCTTTGGGATATGATTTCTGAAACAATTAACACATAGTTCTTCATGATCCATTTGCTCTTCCTACCAATATACATTCAGGCAATGACAGTCCAAAATCAGAACTGCTTTGGCTTTTTCTGTAGTGAAGATTTTAGAAAGAATAAAAATTATCATGCTAATTTCAGACAGCATAGCTGAATTAATATTCACCATATAAAAAGTGAATTTATCACTTTTAGAATGAGAGCTGAAATGAAAGGAAACTGTGTTGAGCCAAAGTGTAAAGGTGAGATATGGCCAATGAGCACAACTGGTATATGAAGCTAATTGTTCCACTGATTTGAACAGACCTGAGTGAGAATATAAATTAGAAGAATTTTATCCTTGAAACATGAAATTTTCTTCAGCATGGCCCAGGCTTGGAATCCCAAGAAAACAGGCCAATGAAAGATATAAAATATAAGTTTGGGGTGACATATAATTGGAATTATGGAATCAGTCTTCTATAATAATATTTAAAAATGTATTTTATGTAAATTAACAGTACTATTGTGTTCTATTGACCAGGTCTTATTGAAAATTCACTAAAGTAAACTGCATTCTTTGTCTTAATGGGAGATCTTAAATGTTTTGTATAGAATTATTTGAAGTTTATATGCTGAGAAGAACAAAAAAAAGAAATATTAAGGTGTTTTCTGTTAAAGAGTGTCTCTGTTTTCAGGTTTCTCTTGCATACTATGGTGCAATTAAAACTGCAGGTGTAATTTAGACAGAAAAGGAGATCTGACATCTCTGAACAGCTCTGTACCCAGAAAACAACTTGTACAATCAATAGGTTGCACTCTTTGAAACTATATTTATAGGCACTTTTCCCCGTGGCATGGGAGAAAGCAGACTGTTGAAGGCACAAGGTCATCCTCCTCCTGTTTCTTGTGTACATTGGCAGTCATCTTCCAGTACAGGGATTTGAAGATTCAGCTGGGTCATGCCCTCCAAATAGACTGGGATTCAGGCTCCTTTCAGTCCTCAGCTTTGTTTTTCACTTAGGCAGTTGTTACTCCAATGGAGGAAAATAAACAGGAGCAAATCCCCTTATTTTTCATGGTTTTTTTCCTTTCACCATCTATAGACTGTGAGTAACCAAGTACATGAATAAAGAAAAGGAAGGGAGAGGGGTTAGGGAAGGAGGAGAAATAGCACAGTGAGTCACCCTGTCCACTATCTGTCTGAAGATTTATATGCTCCCTTCTTAAATATAGAAATTATTTCATTCAATTATTAACTCTTGCAATCTAAACTCTGGGTATGAAGGGGGCTCCTGGATGCTGATTCATAGTGATGGTTCTCTAAAGGAAAACTGGAGCAATCATGTATAATCTCTGCAATAAATCTTGACTAGAGCAGAAGATGTGTATTTAGAAATGCTTTTATTCAGTGCTTGTCACTTCTGTGTCCGTTAAGCTGTCAGAAACACTGATGGCAACTGATGGGTGTTCTTCCACAGAGATTGTCTTGTGGGCTCCAGATCCTACTCAAGTGTTGGGTTTTAAAGGATAACAAGACTTTCCTTTAACCTGTGGAAGCTTTTTACCACCCACATAATCCAATGGGGGTTTAATATTCCATGCTTGGAGGCTCATCCATGCCAACTGCTCTTGGTAGGTTGCTTTACTCAGATTGCTAATGATTTCAAATGGTGTCTCACCTACCTGGGCAGAGGGGCAACAACTCCATCTTGAAATCAGATAGAGACACAACCCAGAGGTATTGACCACCAGGTTTTTGTGTGGACCTGTGGGATTAGCTCATCTCAGTGAGCTGGTAAGCAGAAGCACGTACTTGTTGGATCCTTGTAAGGATGCACACTGGGAAATGTTTCATTAGAGGTGTTGAGAATGCCACCGTGTCAGCAAAGTGATGTAGGGAAGTCAGCGAGGCTTTGCTTTTAGTGGTTTCTGTTTCTCAGAGAAGCAGGATAAAAAAGAGAGACGCTTTGATAAAAACAGTTTGAGGGCTGGGTTGGAAGATTGAGGATGGGAAAAGGTGCTGGGAAAGGCACTGCCGTCTTCTGGGCTAATTAATGCAGAGACATGAATTTGGAACAATAGGTTAATTAAAGAAGAAATTCAAATGTCTGAGCTGCCCTAAATTTCCATGGGAAGAGTTTTGAAACTCCAGGAAATTTCCCTATTAATTTCAGGCTCTGAGAGCTAGGTGGGAGTCAATAGTGGAAAATATTTTATTTCATCTGCAGAAAACAGATGACTTGGCATCTATCTTGTAACTGTGATGGTGAAGGCAGATATTCAGTGTTCTCCTTCCAGACTGGTCAAGCTCTTGGTTGCAGGGGTCCTTAGATACTGAAATCAGAAATCAAACAATGCATCCTTCATTCAGAAGCATTGTGGAAAAATATTATTGCACTTTGAACAATGTCTGTTGCTCTGTTCCTTTTTACTTTGTGCAGGCCAGTGATCCATGTTTCATCTTGGTTTTGGGGAATTATAAGCATTTGTTTCTTCTTGTTTGCAAAGCTTCACTGACAAGTACAACTTTGTTTTGTAGCGAACCTGTTTCATATTTCCAGGATCAACTTTCCCATTGATTTTCAGGACATAAAATGCCATGAAGATGGAGGAGGGAGTAATAGCTCTGGTTCCCCTTAAACGAGAGCTTTGTGAGTTTCTTCCATGACAAGTTGATCCAGGCTCCTTTATCCATAATCTCCTTTAATTGTTTCACTCCTTTTCCTGGCTGCTTACCTGCCTCATGTTCACTGAGGTTTCTTTGGCATCAGGTTCTGTGACTGGAAATAGGAAAGCTGCTTGGCCATCAGAATCTCTCAATACAATTTGTTCCTGGGAGGAGATGAGAGCCCAAAACCTTCTGGAAGATGAAGTGGTGCAGCCTTGGTGGTCAGCCTGCTACTGACTCCTGGGCGATGGGGCAGTGAAGCAGGCACTTTGTTTTCTCTCTCTAATGCTGTTCTCCTTAAAGGGGGGAAATCCTCACTGGGAGACTAGGAAGAAGAAAGACAGTGAGTGGGAATAGGTACAGGCAGAAAGGCAGGGATTGCAGATGAATGCCCAGAACAAGCTGCAATACACAAGGATGCACTCAGCCTAAGAGTGGGGGGAGTGGAGGCAAGGACACCATGTCCAGAAGGAAGCCTTTAAATCTTTTGTTCCCCAAACACAGCCAAAATAAGCGAGAGAATGTTGGAGTGTATGTACCTTAGTTATTTTGGGAACAAGCCTATGTCCACTCTTGCCTGCAAAGGTATCAAAATGTCTTTCTCGAAAGCCATTCTGAGTGAGTGCATGAGAGAATGGGATGTGTTGGCATTCGTACTCTTACTTACTGAGATGCAGATTTGTGCAGTGAGGCAATTATGCATTGATTCGATTGTCCAGCAGTGAGAAGCACGTGAGCATTCCCTCACCTAACCACTGGCATTGACTTAGCAGGTGTGTCTTGGACAGCAGCTATAGAAAACCACTGTCATTTGCAATGCGACCTCCTGTTATAAAAGAGTATTCTTAGGTAGGGGGATGAAGCCAAAAGCAATCTGATCTTTGCAAGCATCTATTTTGGACAATTATTGCTGCTTAAATTTATTAGTAACTGCTTGGGAGCATACAGCTCACACTTCAGATTTACCTTCTGTGGGAAGGAGCTCTTTGGCAAATTTGTGTCTCAACTTGGAACAGGAAAATGAACAATATACAAATTTGGATACCGTTCGTCTCTTAGGATTCACAAAGAGTTTTCAACAAATCATGGAAACACTGGGGCTAATTTTTTTTTAGCAAGGGAGCCAGAGGAAACAGTTTCAACTTGGAAGTTTCACAGCCAGCACTTGATTTTTAGAACATGTTGTAGTTGTACTCAAGGAGGAGCTGAAGACAGAAGTACTGACCCTGAAAAGGGTAACCATGAACTGTGAATGATCAGTGCAGTCTGATTCATTTACAGCATTTATGTCTACCTATGGAAAGATCTAAGGACATCAAGCACTACATTCACCCAATAATGCCAATTATTTGTTGACTAGATTTGTCATCATCATTACTAGGGATGCATTAGAAAAGCAATGTCCCAGATTTGATCAGGGTTTCCTCATCAAGATGAAACACATAACATTGGCTTGCCCAAGGTAAAATGGAACAGATTAACATACGTTTTGCAAAGTGCAATCATATTTTTCTACAGCCTTGGTACAAATGCACTGTAAATTCTTGCCTGCTTGGACAGATTTGGATCAGTTCTAGTTATATGTACATCCTAGTCATGCTCAGATATGTGTGTGTGTGTGTCCTTTGCAGGGAAACAAGAAATTGGATAGCCCATCCTCCAGACTGGCTTATCTGAGTGCTTAGGCAAGGTGAATATGGGCACTTGCTTACCTCATCCTCTTTGGAAAAAAGCTGACCCACAGAGAAATCACAGGCCTGTGCTGTTTGGAGCCCAGCCTCAGGCAGTCCTGCTTCTGCCATCTGGAACTGGCACCAGGACGTCCAGCCCTGCCTCAGCCCCCAGAGCCTGGGTGGTATCCAGAGCTGCTCCCTGCGCTCCTCTTCACCAGGCTCTAAGGTGTGGGGCCAAAAAGGGGTTTCAACAGTATTTTGAGAGTGGAAAGGACCAGAGATATATGTTCCCATCTCTATTAGTTGTGCACTGTGATGTGGTGAGGTGCTGCCACAGAATGCCCAGAGAAGCTGTGGATGCCCCATCCCTGGAAGTGTTCAAGGCCAGGTTGGATGGGGCTCTGAGGCACCTGAGTTAGGTGTCCTTGCCCATGGCAGGGATTGGAACTGGATGAACTTTAAGGTCCCTTCCAAGTCAAGCCACTCTATGATTCCAGAATACAATCCTATGATTCTATATAGAGCGACATTTTAAAATGAATTGGTGGAAAATGTTTACAAAATAAACTGATTAATTAATTAACGGGCCCAAATTACCTTTCCCATGCACAGCTGCAATTTCCAGTGTGTGGAGGGGAGGATGTGAAGGACTTGAAGGCTGGTTTTATAAGAGGGGCAGGGCATTTCCAGCTTGCCCTGGTTGAGCTCAGACCTGGAGCTGTGCCCCTCCTGATCACTTTTTTTCTGTTTGGTGCCATCAGCCTGAGTGTTCTCTTTGAGGAAGGCAATAAATTGTTTTGGCACACTAAGGAAAGTGAAACTTTCTCCCTGCAGGAAATCCTGTGCTGTAAAGGCTGAGAGAACTTCTCTTAAATGTTTTTCCTGCCCTGTAGAAAATGGTACACAGTCAGTTTACACAGTGAAGGCCCTGCTCACCTGGCAGAGCCATCCCTGATGTTTCCAACCATGAAATTATTCCCTGTATGTATGTACCTGCTTAGCATGTCCCCTTACTTGTTACCTGCTAGGGTAAGCTAATCAAAGCACAAGGACACCCCTGTGGGAGCAGCAGCCATCCTGAAGCAGGTCTGTGCCCTTGGTCCTGAACCCGGCTCAAGTTAACAAGGACCTTGGGCTGAGCTGTTTGTTCTGTCTTCTTTGTGGGACTGGCTTGACTGCCTGATAGCGAAGCTGCTGCTTTCTGTGTGCTGCACATCTCCACAGGGATGTTGGGGCTGCAGAGAGGACAGACAGACGTTCCAGGCCTGTTCCCTTATTGAGTACCAGCCTAGGTGTCCCTATGGAGCCCTGTGCTTGTGCTTTCTTTTTATTCACCTTGCAGTCTGTGGGATCTTCTGAAGTAAAGACTGGGCCATTTGTTTGCTTGCTTGCTCTTTCTGTGGACAAGCAATGCTGTTCTCCTCCCTCAAGTGTGAGAAACAAGCTGCTTCTCCTGCTCCCTCAAAACCACCCCTCAACTCCCTCCTTTCAAACCAGAGGGAGAAAGAACTGCCTTAGCATTTAGAAATAGTTTGAATGGGAATTCCATTTTGCCTCTTTAAAGACATGGAAGAATCTCTGAATCAGGACTGGAATGAGGCCTGTCTCTCCAGTGTGACTGAAGATTAGGTCCAGAATTTTGTCCCAAGATCTGGTTTGTCCCTCTAGGGTGACATCAACCTGGTAATTGCAGGCGTAATTTTTTGTCCTGTGAAGGAAACAGGAGTAGCTGCTTTGTATTATAGGGAAAAGGACAGTGTTGTGTTGCTCAGATCCCACTGATTTGCAGAGAAATCATACATTTGATGCAGGGAAATCTGTGTAACTTGTCCCTCTCACACACATGAACCGAGGTGGCTGGGATGAAGCCTATGAAGATGTAGACAGTAAAAGATTTGTTAAAGTATCAAATGGCAAGGATGTATTATGTGTCTGGCTGTTGTGCTGGTGAGGGAGCCAGCCCATGAAGTCCTGAGGGATCAGTTACTGTGTGTATAACCCTTCTGCCAAGGCATGACTGGCAGCAACAGCAGCCACAGTAAAGTTTCACCCTGTTTGAAGGCACTGAGCTCAGTGATCTGTTTTTCCTGGCAGAAACAATTGCCTGAAGAAGCAGAATTTTGTCAAGGCAGGGGAAACAGGAGTGTGTCCAAATAAATAACACCTTGTTCCTTTTTCCTAAAGAATGCCTAAATGAAAAACTCGAAACAAAGATTCCTTAAAAATCTAAAGAAAGATTTTGCTGAAAATCTTTAAAATCTGGAACAATCCCCCCTTCTTTCTCCTCTCCTTGCCTCCTACTGGCTATCCATTACTGCTGTACCCTTTATCTGGAGGTATCTGGGAGACCTGTTCCCCCCTGTGTGGCACCTGGGGCCATGGTTTAGTGGTGGACTTGGCAGGGCTGGGTTACAAGTGATTCAAGGATCCTAAAGATGCTATCCAATCTAAATGATTCTATGGTGGGGCAGCCTTTGCCCTGTGGTGAAAGTAGCTGCAAACTTTCTGCAGCAGGAGGCAGAGGCCCCTAAACAGAAAGATTCACAAAAGGGTACCAGCAACAAACACAAAGACCTTGCTTTCCAGGAAGACGGCCTTGCTAGGTTTTGGTCTGGGGTGGGCTTGAAGGAGAGAGAAAAGAATGAGAACAGAATCATCAGGAAGAGTAGCAGAAACAGCTAAGAAACAAAAAAACCTGCCTCTGGGTTTTGGCAACAGATTCCCTCTGGTGCATGGAGAAGCAGGCCTCTGCATATTGTCTCCAAGTTCTTCAAAGGTTTTACTCCTTTCAGTTTCTCTTGGTACATGGAATGACTTGAGAGTTTGCATGCAGCTGGTTAATGTGTTCTCCTGATGTTAAGGGACTGCAGTGAGAAGGGAGTGAGATGTCGGGAATCAGAGGGAGGATGTTGGGGCTCAGCTGAGCTGAGATTAATCTGAAGGGAAAGGATAGTTGGATTTTGAGGGGAGAAAGGCACAGGGGCTGGGAAGAATAGGAAGATGAAAGAATGTGAGTAGAAGGTGTGGGGCTGGCTTCTGGAGGCTTGTCCCGTCCCAGAAACAAGCACAACTGGCTCTGCCAGCTCCGCTGTTGAGGTGAGGCAGGCTCAGCATCAGCAGCAGGCGTGGAGTCAAGCCCTTTCTGTTCTATTTGGGACACTGCTTGTTTGAGAGTTTTAGAGGAAAGCAGTTCTTTAATCCATACATCCTATTGCTGTCCTTGTTCATCCTTCAGAGATTAGGAGAAACGTAGTCTGGGCAGAGAGCACTCCTGGAGTCAGCCCTGGGCATGACTGTGCTGCACAAGCTGCCCGCACCAGGTACTCTCTCGGCCATCCCTCCTGCCTGCATGAGATAAAGTTTGGTGGAAGTGCTGTGGCGGGGTCAGGGATGCAACCCTGCGGGCATTTAACATCCTGGAAGCTTGATTAATACTGAAGGGAACACTGAGGTGCTTTAGCTCACTGCCGTTTTCACTTCTCATGCATCAAATGTTTGGAAGCCTGCCTTGAATGCACAAAGAGGAATATTTAATAGCGATGATGTAATACCGTGCCGCTGGCTCGGTGCTCTCTGGCGTTATTCAACACATCTTTCTCAGCAGAATGATGGCAGTGAAATGAGATTTTACTAAAAGCGAGCAGCTCAGTGTATCGTCAAGCATTCAGAACAACGTCTCCATTTCCTTTCTAATGCTGTGGTGCTGAAAACACATCCCATTTCAAAAGCAAATGTTTAACTACAAATGTAATTTGTGAGAAAATAATTCTTTTTTCTTCTTTTTTTTTTTTTGTCTTTGAAATCTGCTGAAAGCATGCATATTAGAAGAGCAGCATTTCTTTCAGGGTTTTCATTTTTTTTTTTCTTTCAAGGAAGTTGCATAAGAAAGTTGTTTGAGTGATTTCTCCCCAGCTATTCTGTTGAACGATTCTTAATTACCCTCAGCATTTGAAAGGTGAATGGTACTCTTATATAATCAACATTAATAATTCAGCTTAGTCCAAGAAATCTTATTGAAGCTAGTTCTTTGATGCCAGAAAAAAACATTCTTTCTCATTTACTAAAGCATTCTTTCTCAATTTAATTGATAAGCTCCTAATAAAGCCAGTCCAGCTAAAGTATTTTAACCTGACTCCTACAGTTAAAAATGTAGCTGAAATTATTTCAGGTGGGCTGTATTGTAAATTTTAGTAGAAATGTACTTTTTCGCTCTGTTTCTGAATCTCAAGATTGTCGTCCTTGGAAGAGCAGAAATCATATGTATGAAAACATACTTTTCCTTCCTCTTCTTCTGTGTGCCTTTCTTTTTTTCCTAGCTGTCCTCTCTGGTGGAAATGCTGCCGTTTGACATGATTGGCATAAACAGGGGTGAACAAGGAGGGTATTCTTTATACCAGGTGAGTAAAGGTCATGCAAGATTTCCAGAGTATCTTCCCACCACACTGAGACATCCCAAGCCACTATTACAGAGTCAGCATGATTGCTAGGAGATAATGATCTCCTGTTCTTTTATTAAGGTAAAAATGGAAAAACCACACTGACTGACTGGTCCTACCAAAATTGCAATGTAGAGAAGCTCCAGGGAAAGAGAAATAATTTTCTAGCCTCCACCACTCTATGATAGACAGGCCTCTCCATAGGCATGAATTTTACCAGGTCTGATGGTGCCATATGATCCGAAATGTCGATGTTTACCTCAGTATGGCCCATGACACCTGGTATGAACAGGGAACCTGTAAAGCCAGTTATTTCTTTGACACCACTGTCCTTTCTAAGAGCAGTTACTGGAGGAGAATGAATGGGTTGCTGTCAATAATATGCCCAAATTTTCATTTGTTAATTTACTTCCTTCCACACTTGCTAATTTCAGAGGCATCAAGGTGGGTATTTGTCTTCTGGTGATGTGGTGGGAAGAAGTTGGAGGTACAAAAGGAGATTGGCAAGTTGGAGTCCTTAGAAGTCCAACTGCCTGTTTCCTGCAGGGACCATATACCAAGGATACTTGTTGAGATTCTTACTGGCTAGAGAAAGAAAAAGAGCTTCCTTTTCCATTCAATCCTTTATAATTAGTACCAAGATTTTCAAATGCTGGGAGAGTCAAGGGAGATATTTGCTGTTTGAGCACCCGCAAAAATAGTCACTCCAAAATATACAACAACAACAACAAAGAGGAACATTTCTGAAAGGAAAACAAAAGGGTTGCCTCTGCCTGAAATGCCTAATCCTGCAAATGTGTTTTGTGTGACCACCATCATTCCTTAGAGGTATCATAAAATTCAGCTGTTGGAAACATTTTTACCTTATCTGTGGAAAATGATAGTTCTGGTGAACATTTCTTAATCCTTTCCATTTCAGGACTCTGAATAACATATTCACCTATGGTTGTTGAGAGAAGTAATTTCTATAGGCAGAAACACCCTCTTTGCATTTCTCAGCTTTTCCATCTCTCAGACTGAGAGTATTTGCAAACCCTGTAGATGCATTGGAAAGGTCACTGGGTTGTAAAGTGCTGTGATACATCAGGATGTGAGATGTTGCAAAAGAAGAAAATACTTTGATTTTTCTTTTTCACTCCTGTAATATGCCCATGGGTGTTCTTTCTTCAGTGTCATCTTGATTCTGAGAGTCTTGTCACTGCTTAAAAACAGGTAGTGGTTTTTTTTCAGACTTGATCATTTACCTGCCTTCAACAATTTGTGATTGCATGTTTTGGGTTTAAAAAACATTTGGCTGGCATTGAGGAAATGGTAGTTTTGTGCCAAGAGGGGAAATAATACATAAAAATGATCCTTGCAGGTAACACAGAGGCAGAAGTAGCACATGGCATCCTAGTGAAGACAGCAGAGAGTTGGCACTTGGGTTTCCAGCTGAAGTAAACCCACGTGGCTCTGACCAGGTGCTCCCAGAATCCGTGGTGTCCCAACTTCCACAGCCCAGTTCACACCACATGTTTGGAGCTCCCATCTCCTCCCTGCACTGTGTTCTGTACTGTTGTGTTTAACTCTTTGCCGGGTTTTAAAGCGGATCATTTGCCAGCTGAGCCATCTACTTCAGCCACTCAGAAATGGCTGTTTGTGTTCTCCCCCGTGAGGTGGAAACCGCCAGAGAGAAGGCTGGAGTGCACTGGTGGCTGGCACTGCTCTCCCTGCCCCAGGAGGGAGTTTCTGACTTAGCCAGGTTGGGATGCTCTTGTACAGCTTTTCATAGTGGATGACCAAAGTGCTTTTTTTCTGTTCCAAATCAGGTGGCAGGGACTTGAGCCGGGGTCTCACAGATGTCAGGGCAACATTCCATGCAGCAGTATTGGGACACACTGGTTATTATCCAGTTTTGCCATGCTTTTCTTTTTACTGCAACTTCCTAACTTTGTTAGGAAGTTTTTGAGAGTTCATTAGCTGTGTTGTAGTGGTCCAAGTATTAAACATTACTGTGATTTTTTAGCCTTTAAAAGAGTCTAGAAAAATGTTTATTATAGGCTGTTTAATGGTGTTCATTTCATGTTCATCTATTCAGCATTATGCTTCATTAGCTGCTGGCTTGTTGGATGACGACATGTAATCAGTCAATCAATCATGTACCATTTGTAGTTATTCTGCTCATAAAGCCAGATTTATTTGTTTTGGTATCCAGACTGGAATGCATTTTTCTTGTACTTTTCCAGTGCTGAACCATAGATAAGACCAGTTAGTCTCTGAGAGATCTGTCTGCTCAGGAAACTGTGCAAAGAAAACAAACTGCCTCCTTAATTAGAAGGCTGTGGCTGCTCCTGATTTGAATGACTACATTCGTCTTTCTCTCACATTAATACATTATTAGTCACATGAGAAGTCAGATTATTTTCAGTGGGAATTCCTAGTTAGTGCTGTGTGGGTGGACCCAGCAGAAAACCCTGTGGTTGTTACTGGTTATCTTTGCAAAGTAGTCTTGATGGAGGCCCCTCGGCCTTCAGGAAAGGATGAAGGGCCATTTGGAGCTCTGGCAATGGTACTGGGGAAGCCTTGGAAGCCCCACATCCAGTGTGAGGGATGGCACTGTAAGCCCTTTTTTGAAGATGAAACATTAGTCATTCCTTATTGCTACATCTCGTGAATAATTTATAGATGTTATGGCTGTTGGGAAAAAATATGGGTGGTATAGAGTTCAGGAGAAAAGAAGGAGGAATAGTAAGGTCACACAGAGAAAAGATGTAAGTTAGGAAAATTGCTATTACTCCAAGAAATCCCTCCTACCCATAAAATACAAAAGTTTTTACCTACTCCTTTGCATGGTGAATTTTCCTGGGCACATGACATTTTTGAAGGTTGGCAAATGTGAGTGCAGATCAGGAAGGAAGCTGTTGGAGTTCCCTGCAACAGGCAAAACCAAAGGTAATTGTTAGCTCTGCATGAGCATGAGCTAATCCAGAGCTCATGGTTCATTTCAGTCCTTACTGGCCAAGAGCAGCTGTGAATAGACAGAAAATGATACAGTGCTGCAGCCAGGGCTTGGGCTATACGGGCAGTTAATCATCAGCTCAGAGAGAGCTGCTCTTCTTCTGCTATGGAGCTGCATTCTTAGCGCTGCTCTTTGCAGTCTCGTGACTTTCTCTTTGTGCTGGATAACAGTTAATTATTTTGTTAAATCCACATGGAGATGCATAGAGTCCTCACTGCTCAAGAGTCATATGACATTGAGCAAAAAGCCAACAAGTTTGCAGCTGGATGATGGGGCTGTGAAATACAGCATTATGATCTGAAGCAAATAGCCCCACTGGTTTTCTATTTGTGTACATGCACACATGACCTCTTTTGACTTAGAGGTGTAGTTGAAAAGAGAAATCCATTTGAATTTCAGTCATGCCTACAGAGAGAAAGGGAGAGAAGGGTCCATTTAAGATAAACCTGGTAGCAGTCACTACCTAAAAAGTAAACTTGAAGTAATGGTCAAGCTGAGAGCTGAGTGGGGACAAGTGGGTAGACAGAGTTGTTCAAGGTCAGAGGGAAGAGGTAAAATAAGCAAGGTCTCCAGAGCTGTGCCTGGTAGGAGAGCTGCTAGGCCATCATGCCTTCCTAAGATGTGGTTCATCTGTTCTGCAGCCAGTCCATTGGATCTCTTAGACTGTGAAGATCAGCTTCTGCACCAAATCAGGTGGCAGGGACTCAAGCTGGGGTCTCACAGATGGCAACATTCCAGGCAGCAGTGTTGGGACACACTGGCTATTATCCAGTTTAACCATGCTCCAGCCCTGTGCTGCATTCATACCACACTGGTTAGCACGGCACAGGAATATTTCAGATATGTGCAGGAGAAAGGGGAACAACACATGGGGACATGACATGGGATGCTGCTTTCCACTTTGATTCAGGATCCCTGGTTTCTTTCATTTTTGTTCTGGTATGGTATTTACACCTCTAGGTGGGTGGAAATGGCAGCTTCATGTCTTAATCAGCAGCTTTATCCTGATAGCTTTGAAAAGTCATTGGTGTGCACAGTGATAGACAGGTGTAGAGTCATCCTAACAGTCATCCATTGGCTGTCTGGAGAAGAGGAATGCTCCATGTTATCCATAGTTGTGTTACAGAGAAACTCTGTGGTTCAAAGAGTAACCGTTGCTCCATCTGAACAAGAAACTGGCAAATGTCCCTAGCAGCAGCATGGGCTTGGTCAGGAGACTGGAAGATGTAAGATTTAGGATGTAAGGATACCTGTGTGTCGCACAGATACCCTGACGCACCATTTCCCCAATATTTGACCAGCTCTATTGATGGGAGCTGACCACAAATGAATGGGACAAAGTTTTTGGATCTCCCTATGCGCGTTTTGCTCCACTGGAAAAGCCTCAATGAGCTTTTTGCTGCTAATCATTCTCAAGCAACGAATGAATGGAAAAGAATCTTACTAGAATGATTTAGTGTTCGTCACGCATAATAAATGAATAGAGTTATTCACTGGCAGTCACACATCTCTGGCTAATCCTCTTGAAGGTCACTTGTACCAGTCGCCAGCCTCTCATCACAGCTACTGCAGTAAAGAGCAATGTGTTGAGGATTGGGAACTGTTTAAAAAAGTGGGATTATGTCTGTCCACCGCTTTGGGTTTGTTCTTCACCCTGATTCCTACACCTCACATCATCAAGGACTAGCAAAGGGAAGACCAGAAACAGATTTAAATGCAGTAACACTGTTTGAATTATTAAATCCTATCAGCCCAAAAAGAAGGAGCTGTCAGTGTTAATCATTCTCTAGGGAAGTCAAAGCAGAACAGTTTGTTCTGAGATGTCCTCTCATGCCCAGATATTACACTAACCAGGTTGCAGGGCATCTGCAGCAACTTCCCCTTGGTGCAAAACCATCTGACTGGAGGAGAACTGGATTGCAACATATTATTAGCAGTTTTATTATGTGCTACTTTGAGTTCTTCAACTCAAATCCCCTAATTTGAATTCTGTGTTGTAATTTCCTTCCTCAGTTCTTGAGTCACACAACACCAGAGAATAACAGCAATGTGACCTCACCAATGAGAAACATCCAAGGAAATGAGGCCATCGTAACGATACTTGGTGTACTTGGGCACTGCTCACTCCCCGGGACTAAAAGAGACTTAAATTGTGTTACCACCCACCTCTCACAACTACAGCAGTCTGCTGGAGACTGTTCCCTGCCTGAGTGGGTCGTGGAACCACAGGAAGTGGTAAATGTATGTGGATCATTTGCAAAGTACTAAAATTATACCTCGTGTTTAGCCTAAGGGAGCCCAGACTGTATCACCCACCCAAGGCCATATTGACTGCCAAGGTGTGCCTGAGATCTGTAGGCACAGGGCAGAGAGCTGTGGATAGTGACACAAGTAACACATTGCCCCAACTTGACAAGAATTTTCCCTGCCAAGGTCTGTGTGAGTCATCTGATGTAGACAGGCACAGAGCTGCTAGAAAAGGCCATATTTCTTTCCCATTTCCCATTGATTTGAGGTGGTCAAACCACTTGGAAGGCAAAAAGTGATTAGAAGCAAACACCTTCCTTCCTTCCTTCCTTCCTTCCTTCCTTCCTTCCTTCCTTCCTTCCTTCCTTCCTTCCTTCCTTCCTTCCTTCCTTCCTTCCTTCCTTCCTTCCTTCCTTCCTTCCTTCCTTCCTTCCTTCCTTCCTTCCTTCCTTCCTTCCTTCCTTCCTTCCTTCCTTCCTTCCTTCCTTCCTTCCTTCCTTCCTTCCTTCCTTCCTTCCTTCCTTCCTTCCTTCCTTCCTTCCTTCCTTCCTTCCTTCCTTCCTTCCTTCCTTCCTTCCTTCCTTCCTTCCTTCCTTCCTTCCTTCCTTCCTTCCTTCCTTCCTTCCTTCCTTCCTTCCTTCCTTCCTTCCTTCCTTCCTTCCTTCCTTCCTTCCTTCCTTCCTTCCTTCCTTCCTTCCTTCCTTCCTTCCTTCCTTCCTTCCTTCCTTCCTTCCTTCCTTCCTTCCTTCCTTCCTTCCTTCCTTCCTTCCTTCCTTCCTTCCTTCCTTCCTTCCTTCCTTCCTTCCTTCCTTCCTTCCTTCCTTCCTTCCTTCCTTCCTTCCTTCCTTCCTTCCTTCCTTCCTTCCTTCCTTCCTTCCTCCCTCCTCAATCCATTATTCTAAAAAGAGGCAGACCTTAATTAAAGATACTGAATATTCTGGTTTGACAGCAGGCCCCTGTTTAGACTTTTGGACAAGGAGGATGGAGTAGATGGTGCCTGTTTACAGCTCTTCATTAACAGCACTCCTGTTGTCAGTGGGACCAGAAGCCTGCTCACAGGGGTGAACCTGTGGCCCTGGGCCTCCATGAATCACTGTGGTTGTCCACTTCTTATCACTCTGGATTCACTCTGGAGCAAATCCTTATGACTGCAAGTGGCTGTTATCTATTCCACGAGTCTCGTACACTTATCCTTCTATGCTTCAGAAAGTAAATACAGGTGTTGGCTGTATCTTATTAAGGATTGAGTGAGTCTGCCTTGAGAGGTACAAAAATGTGCAGGCAAGAAATATAATTCTTGCAGAGGCTGTGCTTATTACACTAAATGGTTCACTTCTGTGGGTAAAAGTCAGCTCCTACATATCTCCTCTCCTGGAAAGTTTTCCCAGATATCCTGAGGAGACTTCAAGCATGGGTCACACCATGGGGGTTACTGATTTGCCTCCTGTCCTGTCTCTGGGAGTGTGTTTGTGCCATGAGTGCTGTACTGGTGAGTCCAAAATGCAGGCAAATTTCAAAGGGCCCATGTTGCTGCTCTGCAAGATTTATTTTTGGCAGGCTGTTAATAAATAAAAGGACAGTGAAAATACAGGTCACAGAGTACAGCAGTATCCACTCATGTTCTTCTCCACTGGGCTCAGTGGAGTGATGGTAATTCGGCCTCTTTCTCCTTCCTCTGCAGCCTTCCATCTCAAAACCAGTTTTGTTCACATTCAGGTTGTAGGAACGTGGGAGTTAAATTTGCTCACTTGGCAGCTCTGAAACCTGACAACCCCTTCAGAACCAGAACCGAAACCTCCTTTTCTGTTTCCTCCTACAGATTCCTGTTGTCAGCTGTGGGGAACAAACCCCTGTGCATTTTTAATTTTTTTTTTCCCTCACGGAGAAGACACCTTCCCTGCCCTGAAAGTCCTAATGATATTAAGGCAGGCAAGGAGCTCAATGCCTTGAGTCCTGCTGCACACACAGACCTTGACTGTGATGTCAGCCAAGCTGATCCCTGCAGCTGTGCTTCAGAGGCTTAGCTTCTTGTTATCAGGGCCCAGCAGGCAAATGGCACCCTGAACTTGGCTGCTGCTCAGCTCCAACTTTAAAATCCTCTTTCTCACCTATCTCCAAGTTAAAACAATTCCAGCTTCATGCTAGTTAGGAGTGCAGGTGGAGGAGATGAGAAGTTTGGAAGTAGGCTAGACTATTTCTTCTTACAATGTTTAATTGCCCTCTGGAAGTGCCCTCATTGTGCTAAGTCACATCACTGTTGTTCAGCTTTCCCATGGACCTGGCTGATCCTTCTGCATCAGTGGCACTGTCCTTCCCTCCTGCCTCCCACAGTGTGCCATTGGGACTTCATTTGTTATCAGATATTCTGGCTGTTGCCTCTCCCTCCCGAAATCCTTCATCTTGTGGTATTTTATTATATGGTACAGTAAGAGAGGACACAAGTTGAAGGAAGAAGTGAATTTTGGCAGCATTGTACTAGACTTTGGTAGGAAGAGGTAATGGCAGAAGCCCAGGCGGAAGGAAAATGTAGGACAATGGGACAGAGAGAAGGAAAAGGAGAAAGTAATTGTGACCTGCCACAGAAGTGACAGATAGCAAAATCAAGTAGGGTCAGGCTTACAGTGCAGCCAGTTATTCTGCCAGTAAAGATATGAGAGCAACTAATAATCTTTTGCCCCAGGGTTTATTTCTCCTTTTTATAACACCATTACTGAGAGAGACACAACATTGCAGACCAATTCCTGGCTTCATTTTGGGAGCATGGAATGGTGAGTTGCTCTGAGGAGGAGGAAGAATCCTGAAGTGGATAATGAAAAATTGTGTTTTTTCAGCCTGAGTGAAGGAAAAATGTGATTGAAAGAGTCTTAAGTGGACACAGTAACTAATTCAAGATAATGATGTTGAAAGAAGTACTGTTTTTCCAAGTGATTTTCATCATGAAGGAGGCAAATTCATGCCAAGTCCTGGAATCTCTTGCTTAGAAACCTTCTAAATCATCTATTACTGACAATAATCTTGGTTTTGCTTATTTTAATGAGGCATCTCCTCGTGAATGGTTGGGTTTTGTTTTATTTCCTTCTTTGCTTTCATGGCAGAGTGGTCTAGATTTTTCCATATATTGAATTTTCCATAGGAAAATTGTTATTTATTTATGCTTATTAAAGAAATTCCTCTACAAATTTCAGGGTAGTAACTGAGAGCCTCTGATTTCTATTTTGAACAGGGAGGAGTCAAGAATATTTCAGATATTCCTCAGCCTCCAGGCAGGATAAAACATTAGATTAACAATGCACTGGGGATGTTAATGGAGAAACTGGAGAGTGCAGACAACATTGTTTGGTCATTCATTAAAACACTTTGTGCAAAAATGAATTCTTCTAGGATGTTGTAGCCGGTGTCATTCTTCTTGAAGACTGTATCTGTTGACCACATGAATCCATGGGGCAGCTGGACCATCCAGGACTCTATGTCCTTTCTGATAATTTTGTTATTTCCTAGAGAGTAAATTTTACTGTGCTAGTGTGTAGGAAGTTCATTCTTCTCCAGACAATTTTACAACTGTCTCTTTACATAAATTATACCGGCTTCAAAGTAATTTGTTCATATTTGAAGAAATGCTATGAAAGAAGAAGCTTTATCAGCTCTATTACAGTGACTGATAAACCCAAGTCAGTACAAAACCAGTTGTAAGTTAGTATGGGCTGTGTAAGAAAAGTGAAAGTAATGCTGAATTGCCAAAAACTAATTGGGACTTAGGAATCCAGGATGAAACTTGATTTTTCAAATGCTGAGTCTCAGAAGCTCTCATGGACTCCTGGTGGAACTTGCAGTCCAGGCAGAACATGTTGAGTGATGAGGTTCTCTTTTTCTCACACTTTCTAAAGTTATCACATCTGATTTTAACGCTCAAGTATTTAAGTACTTTTCACTGAAGAGTGCAAAAGACCACTCAGAATATCCACCAGCCCATTGGTTAGGAAACTCATCTGGCTCTTTTGGCATGACTCCTTTTCTCTGCTTTTGATTTTGAGGAGAAATTAATCCTGAAGCTGGAAGCTGGAAGAATATGATCAAGTCTCACTGTGACAAATAGCATCCAAACATTGTAATGAAGAAGGGCATGGCAAGTTTTGATGATGGCAAGGAAATCAGAAGTCGCTTTGCAGGGATTGCTCAAGTCTTGCCCACAGTGGTTGAAACATGAGGCAGTGTGTAAATGTCCTTGCAGCTATACCAGAGATCAGTAAATTTGCTGCCCAGTGTTAGTGACCTGGCTTCACAGGCCACCAAACAGTTGATTCTGGAAATCAATTCACCTCAAGGTGGCCAGGTTGGTATGATGAATTAGTGCAAAGATGGAAAGTTGATCTCCATGGGTCTCAGACATGGCAGTTGGGCCAAGATTCACAGCATCACAGAATTAACTGGTCAGAAAAGACCTTTGAGGTCATCGTATCCAACCTATGACACCGCCTTGTCAATAGACCATGGCACTGAATGACACATCCAGTCCTTTCTTAAACACCTCCAGGGTGACTCCACCACCTCCCTGGGCTGCCTGTTCCAATGCCCAATCACTCTTTCTGTGAAGAACTTCTTCCCAATGTACAGCCTAAACCTCCCCATATGCAACTTGTGTCCTCCAATCCCGTCTCTGTTTGCCTGGGGGAAGAGACCAACCCCACTCTGTGCACAGGAGGCTCCCTGATAGAAGAGCAGGCAGAGGAATTGATGTTGTTATGCTCAAGTGCAGCTTTACCATCTGCAGTCCCTTACAGTGGGAGAAACCAAATGGTGTGGATCACTACCAGGATTTGTAAGGAGCAGTCACTTGTTGTGGTGGAGATGATCTGTGCTGCTTCCTGCGCTGTTCTTCCCTTTCTCCAGCTCTCCTTCCTGTAAATCACTCCTGCACACATTTCACACCTACCCAACATATATGGAAATAATTAAAACTTTGGAGAGGAAGTGTTTCCTGTGATAAATTGGTACTCGAGCGCTGTGGAAAATTAACAACAAATTGCCTCTGACAGGATTAGGGATCCCTGGTGAGAGATTGTGGGGAATTGTGAGAGACACCTGCCACCCCTGCAGTGCTCCTCTGGCACCCCTGCCCCTTGCAGCACTGCCTGCTTCCTTCTGTGGAGCAGCATGCAAGCAGCTTAGGAGAACAGAATAAATGTTGTGTGAGGCTGCAAGGACTCGCTGAGCACCAGCCAGTGTCAGAGCAGGGTCATTGCTGCCTGCGCCAGTGCAGGTCAAGGTGCTGGCCACTGCTGTTGGACAGAAATATTGCTTTTGCAGACTAAGTAAAAAAACGCCATTGAGTTATGCTTTCTACACCTATAGCAGTGACAGACCTTCCTTTTTTTTTTTACTTTCTAAGTCAGAGTGTTGGGAACCTGAAGAAAACTGTACATAAAGATCAATAAGACTCTGTGTGGGGAGAACAGCTAATTTCATCACAGTACCAGCCTCCAGGTCCAGCTTTATGCACTTGTGTTCAGCCTTCTCTAACCAGCAGTGCTGCATTCAGATTTTTAAGCCTTTTTTTCCCCTTGTCTTCACAGAACTGAGCTCTTCCAGAACAGAATCCCACTGTTTGTGTTGGCTGCATCTCCTTTATGAAGTGAGACAAGCTGTAGCAAAATGTATTAGACTGCAACATAGAGGGGGTTATTCCCTTGGTAGATTTGAGTTCATATAACCAAGCAAGAGCTGGAAGGCAGTGTGGCACTATCTGCAGCTTAATAACAGCCGCCTGAACCCCGGAATCACCAGCCCCATGAGGCTTGCAGGGAAATAAAGTCTCATTGCCCATCCCTGTCACAGCTGTGGCAAGCCAAGGTGTTTTAAACCGCTGGGTTTTTAATCTTTGACTATTTGCAGTATCTCAGTTTTGGAGCCTGTGACCAAGCAGTCTGATCTGACTGAAACTTAATGCTGGCATCAAGATTTTTTTTTTGATGTTATGGGCTTGTTATGATCCTGATGTTTTCAAACCTGCTGATTCATAGGCTCTTTTATACCAGCAGAAAAAAATCCAGTGAAAGGCCTCTGTCTTCTGCAGTGGTTATCTCAAGCCAAACCCTGCTCATTTTGGCCAGGTTTTACCTCTGCAGCTGGAGAGGTCCTTGAATGCTGGCCTGGCTGTGGGAGGGCAGTAAGTGGTGTTGGGAGGGGGTTGACTCCTGAAGTCCATTTGAGCCTGGAGAGTGAAGCTGGGACTGGCACTGTGATGTGCAAACAGTTACTGTGTGCGGTGGCTTTGTGATACAAGGCCCTGTTACCAACCATTTTCTCCCTGCATTATAATTTTTAAAGGCTTAAGGTCTGTTGCTGTCATGTTTAACTGGATACATGGCTAATGTCTTAGAAAACTTGGGGACATTTGCAGAGGCTTCACCTGCTGAGCCTCTTTTTAGATGTTTAGTGTAAACTGCTGGGGCATGTGCGGCCAAACCTGGAGCTTTGCTTTCTTTCAACAGTGCCAAAAAAATGCATTTGAGTGTGTTATGCATGAACTGTGGTTATTTACTTCCGCTGAACAGATTTTTCTTTGCTTTCCTTGCTCTGTAATACTTCTGTCATGTTTAATTAGCAAACCAAAGTCACCTTGGGTGCAGTGTAAGCAACCCAGGCTGTGTAGGATTGAAGCTGACAAATCTGCCAGGTTTTTCTGGGATTAGTAATTGCTTTGTTTTAAAGTTTGTTAGAGAGAGATGCTACTAATAATTTATAAAAGTTGTCTGTACCAGCCCTGCCACCTGTGAGAGCTGGAGGGCCCTGATGATAGTGGAGGCTGCTCTGAGGGTCCCAAGTTTGTGGTTCCTCCATTATCTAACCCTTATTAAAATAATAATAAAAATTAATTTAAAAAACCAGAAACATCTCCTGGAAGCTATCAGTAGAGTGGACTAAGTCTGGTGTTTGGGCCTTGTGGCTTTGTTCTCTGGTATCTGTCTCAGCATGGATGCCAAATGACTGAGACTCTATCCTGTTACTGGTGGATTTTTCTGGGGTCTAATGAAGGCTGATCTTGCTCTGCCTTTGGTTCAATGAAGAGGCTGAGTATTCCTTTTGCTCTTCTCTCCTTCCAATATAGCTGCATCTTTTTTTTTCTTTTTTTTTTTTTTTATGGAAGGTGCTGGGGTTTAGTATTTCTGGGAGCATTTCACTTGTTTTCAAATATTTGAGGGGTTCAAAACTGACTCAGTGAAAATATGGAAGAGTTGAAAATATGGGAAGTAAGAAAAAATGAAAATTATATTGAGGTGCTATTGGGTACCAGTGGGAGGTGATATCTGAGGGTCATTCTGCATTGCAGAAGTCCCAGCAGAAATACATTTGCCTCTGTAGTGAGGAGCTGGATTTGCTGGTGTTGGCCCCTGTGGTGAGTGTGTGACAAGGAGGAAGACTCTGCAGATAAATCTCCTGTGAGTTAATTTTTGTTAGGGTGTTTTGGAGCTCTTGTCAGGTCCTGAATCCCATTAGTCCTCACTGAGCAGTGGGCACAGACTGCAATGGATCTATGTGTGGTTTAACCAAAACACAAGAAATGAACTTGTAACATTTTGGAAGCGGGCCACAAAGCCAGGGCTGGGGCTAGGGAACATGCCTTCTTGCGGTGAAATCCAGGAACCCAGCCTTGATAAAGGGATCAGAAGTGAAGGGGAGTTCTGAGGATAGTGATGGATGGTAACTGAGGGGAAAGCAATGAGGACAAGGTAGAATAGGGGCCAGTACCTGGAAGCTGAATTCAGCAGAGTGGACATCAGGCATAAAGAGATAAGAAAGCATTTGTCCACTGGGGTCAGCTACCATGGAAATTGTGGACATTTTATCTTGTTCTCAAATCATGAGTACCTGCCCAGCCAGAGGAGAATTTTAGCTTAATCTGCCTTTGGAGATCAAAATCAGTGTATCTGTTGGTGAAGTCTGAGAATTTTTTATAGGCTTGAGGTAAATGCCATGAGCTGATAGCACAGCTGGATTATGACAGGCAATTATCCCACAGTAACATGTCTCCTGTGTTCTGCTGTTTGCATGGGGTGACTGTAATTACTCCAGAGTCTGGCTCATGGTAGCAGAATGTTCATGGGCCATGGAGTAGGACGTCTTCCATGACAAAATACACTGCCATGTTTTTAAATCTGTTTTTTGCAGGGTAATACCTTTTGTACTGACAACAAACGAAGCTTTAGCTGAGTCTGACAAAAATCTGTATTTATGAATTACAAGCTTCTAGCCTTATGATCAAATTTTCAATTAGAACAATACAGATTTTTGGAAGTGTTTTGTGTCTGAAAGTCCTTATGTTTGAAGGAGGAAGATGTAGACCAGAGAAGCACAAGCACTCAGGTCAATTCATCATGTAGCTCTTATCTTCCCAAAAGAAAAGTGGGAAAATTGAAAACATGTTAACATTTGCAAAGGATTTCTGGTTTTGTTTTTCTGGCTTTGAAAATACATGTTCACTGCAATTTAAAAGAATTAACTTATCTCAAGTAAAATTTTCCTTTTGGTGTTTTGTAAACTTTCATTTCATCTGGAGATTGGTATTTCTGTTTTAATAGCTTTATCTGAGAAAACGGTTAGACTATTGTTTGGGGGAGTATATCCGGATCTTGAAAATGGAGAAATCAGATTTTTGAACTGCTTTATGTCCAGTTGTCATTTTAATTGCTGGCAATTTCTTAAAACAATTTCTTAAGGCTTTTTTTCTTTTCCAAAAATAAAACTACTATCAGGGAAAGGACCTGATTGGAAGGATATTTGTCTTGGCATAAGCTACTTTTGATTCTGAAGTGCTGAAAAGTTACTTTTCATGGCTTTGTTGCATTTTAGTCATGCAAAACTGAGATGAAATATGGTCCAAGTACTGGTATGTTGTGCTCTCATGGGTTTACTTTAGTTGTAACATCTTTTTTCCCCTGGTTTAATCAAAAAAGAGATTATAAAGAACATTTTGGAGTAGATCAAAGTCTGTGGAGTAGATCAAAGTCACACTACGTAGTCTGGAAAAAACATAAAGAAGGCAATTAAGGTCTGCTAGTCCTGGTTTTTTAAGAGTAGTTTGGCAGGAAAGCTTATTTACATCGGGAATGGGGTTTGTGGTGTTGGATTCAAATGGCTTTTGTGCCACCTGTGGTGATTCAGTCTCAGCAGGCTGCTCTTAGAGTAGTAAAGATTGGTTTGATTATGTCCCTTGGTCATGGCAGCAGCAGAGTTTATCAAGTCTGTGTGAAACCCTGGCTGGATTCGAACAGGAAGCCTTTGGCAATGTTGTCTGCCCTTCAGGCAGGACTGAGAAAAGGCAGTGCTTGGAGGTGAGCTGTAGCCCTGGAGAAAAGAGTCTGTGTGCATCAAGCTCTGGCTTCAGATAAAACATCCTCCTCCTGTGGTTGAAGTTCCCTTGCTCAGTGTGGGTTTCATCAGCAAGGAAACTGTCCACCATAAACCTCCTGCAATCCTGATTTCAGATGGTGGTGTCATAAATGATAAGTGAGGTCTATGTCTAATTTAATAAACCACAAACTTAAAATTTAGCAGCAGTTTTAATTGAGACAAAATAATACGATCAAATATAATCTAGTAGTTACAAGAAGAAATTTGGCAGTGGTTCAGATAAAGCATAAGCAAAAATCAATTGATCAGGGTACGGGGAGGGCTTCCCACCCTGCCTCATGTACAAAAGGCAAAAGGATCCAAACTCAACTTATGTACTGTATGCTAATACATATTCATCAATATTTTCTCCCAAATCTCCTCCTATTTTTGATTCTTGAAGTCTCTGTCACTATACTGCGCAGCACATGCTCCTGTTGCTGCCAAGGGGTCTTTTGGCTCTTTGGTGGTCTTCTTGGAGGAAGGCTGACAGTCTTCCTTGCTGTCCTCTGAATAACCTGACAGGTTGTGCATGTGCCCCAAGTCTTATAGCGTTGTAAAAGCCAGCATTATATTCCAAAAATAAGCTTTATTATTTCATAGATACCTGGAATCATTTCAGTTTTGTCCAACTCTCTAATTATACCAAGACCTATTCCGTTTTTGGGATGTTACTTATCTCAAACTATATCTTGCATCTTTTTTTCTCATGAACACCTGAAAACATCTGTTTTGCGACACTAACTACATATCCTTTTCCTTTATTACTTTTTAACAAATATTTTCTAAAATATTGATATAATTACAATTGTTAGCACAAATCACATTCATTTATCACAGTGGCAGGTGGCAAAATAAAAAATGGTGCCAGTGGAGAGCATGGTTAAAAACAGCCATGCTGGCAAGCCATGGTTGGCAGGAGAGAGTTTGCCCTTGGTCAAAAGGAATCAAATTAGGCTGCAAAATATTGAAGTAAATAAACTGAGTGTACAGAATCTTTTCCCAGAATGATCTGTCCTGTGCTGTACAGTGTTGTTACCCCCTGGACCTTGCTCCCATCTGCCTGCTGAGGAGCTGCCCTCTGTGGGGACCTGGCATCAGTGCTATTGCATGATTAACCTGGGAGTTTGTCCATCACTCCTCCTAAAGCTGTTAGCTGCCCAGAAATCCCTGGCCTCACGCTGTCCTTCCTGGTATGGTGCAGAACAGCTGTAAGCACAGCCTGACCTTAAATCAAAATGAGAAGCTTCACAGTTTAAAATAGAGGCAAAGGGCTGGGTGATGGATCCATCCTTTGCTACCAGGTTGGTGCCAGGACTCTCTGTCCTTTGTGTTTGTCAGTGCCTGGGTGTGTTGTGTAATGAGGCACTAATGCACAGCTAAAAATTACTAGAGGGTGGTAGCTCTGCTGGGTGGAAAAACATGCCGTTAAAAGAAGGGTGACAGCAGCCAGTGACAAACCACAGCAGGCAGTGTATTTAACAACCTGGGCTTCCCACTGTGTGAAGGGGTTAAGAGGCAGGAGAGATCACTTATAAAAGAGCAAGAAGGTCTTGCTTGCTGGTAAGTTATTTCTGTCACATAGTTTCACACAGGCCATACTAGAGAGCATAGCCAAACCACAGTGGAAACAATAGATGAGTGTGGGGTGACTGTGCACACCAGGTACTTATTATTCTCGCTTCCTCTCTCCACTTAGGTGTGTCTCTGAGGAATGTGAAGATATACTAAAACTGCAATTGATAACTTCATTTCTAGTAGTTAACTGTATTAAGTAGCAGTGATATACACTAAGTGCTTTGTGTTAGTCCATTTATTTGAGCAGGGTTTGAAGTCTTTTTTTTGCATCAAAGCCACAGTTATCAACTGTATTTAAGATCACATCATAAAGCTGGAAGAAAACTTTTTCATTGCTGAGTTTTCACTTGCCTGACAGTTTTATCTCCTAGGTCACAGTCTTTTTCTCCTATTATGAAAGCTATCCAGTTGTGGTTACACCAATCCCTACCCTGTACTTTTGGTAAAATGGGTGCCCTGGGTGTCAAGTATCTTGGGAGGTGACAAAAACACCAGGCTAACTGAAGCAGCTTTGTCAGTGGCTAGAGTATTTTGAGGCTCAAATCCATAATTGTCATGGCTAGAGATCAGCTCTGCAATGCTCTGTGCAGTGAGAGGAGTCAGAAGTGTCCCTTTCAGGATGTGCATTATGAGTTTTGTCTCAAACCACCTGGTGAATGGTGCTCTGGAGATGAGTCAGAGTGAGTTCCCCATGCGGGTCTCTCTGTGGCATGGGGTGAATGAAGCAGGATGTTATGGGGCAAAAAGCCCCTGCAACACCCACCAAAAGACTCTTGGAAATGCTTCAAAGAGCAAGCTAGGAAGTGGCAAGTTGCTTAGCAAAAAGTTGAAAGTGTAGTAGGATGCTTCTTTTCGGGTGAGTAAAAAGTTGCCTTTTAAAGGAAGAGGCTTGTGTTGAACACAGTTCTGCCCTTTGCACATACGCTAGTTTGTTAAAATTCTTCCACAGCACTTACTGAAAACTTCAGAGGCAGAAACCAGCCCTGATAGTAGTGTCCCTGCACAGAATGAATGTATTTGTGGTGGAGGCTTCTTTTGTGTTGTCCTGTTTCTCAGTTTTCATGCCATCTTTTTTGCTGCTTCCAGTCCTTTGTGGTTGTTTTTTTTTTTTTTTTTTTTCCTCTGCTTACACTCCCCTTGGTCCTGCTCTGAGTTCACCTCTCTTGAAGTGGAGATTTGTCCTTGGATATTGCTTGACCTGTTTTGCCAAAGTGTTTATCTTCTGCAATTCAGATACCAAACTTCAGTTTCATGTTTTCCCAGGCTGTTTGTTGGCTGAGGCAACACATGGGGAGGTTCCTTGGGTAAGTGCATTTGCCTTCTCTGACCCCTCCAGAAATTTGGAGAGAAAGTTGAGGGGTGCAGTAAATTGAACCAGGAGGTGGGTGGAGAGGGGAGAAACAAGAAAACTTTGCACTAGCAACAGGCATTGTGGGTGTCTGCTGCTTCACGAGGTTTGACGTGAATTCAGGTGGGTATCTGTTACTGGTGAACAGAAAGCCAAAAAATACTTCTTAAAAAAAAAAAGAGGGAGAGGATTTTTTTGCTCTTGGGTTATGAAATTCCATGATGACTTAGGAGAAATTGAAACACTTGCATCCAGTGGTGACTTTGAACTGGAAGGGGAACTTTGTATTTCATGGGGTGTAGTTGTGAAAGCATCTTGTCCCCAAGCAGTCAACTCCTTGCAAGAGCTTTTAGCTTTATGCCAAAGACAGAGCCCCTTGCTCCATAATGTTGTTTCTCCTCATGGAAAAAGGTTACAGGGAAATGATGTAATGTGTCTGCAAATCATTGGTTTGAGGGGCAGTTGTTCCCATTCAAGTCACTATTCCATCACTCAGCCTTTCACATTGCATAATTCCTGTTTCATTTACTGCTGTTTATGATAGGGGAGCTCAGCCCAGCAGTCAAGGATGGTGCCAAGAGTACCTAATCAAATCTGGTCATGCAGATCCCTGTCCGTGAGCTGGGCAGAGCGCAGAGCATTCCAGGGCTGCAGCAAAACTGGACTTGCTGTCCTCTTCCTAGCCTCAATAGCAGCTGGAAGAAATGGATGCCCAGGGGCATTGCCCCTGCTGGTACACCACCCCTCTCCCCCTGCCCCCTTCTTACAGGGTAGTGGTGGCCCAAGTACAGCATCTCTGCTGTGGGACTGTTTTTCCCAATTATTCTCCCCACAACAGTGTGTGCAGTCAGGCAAGACACCTCTGAGAATTCTAGTGACCAAAGAAAGAAAGAAAAGGGATGCTTTTGCTTTTGGAGTTTTGCATGGCTTTGTGACTGTCCCTTCCCAGCACACAGGATGCCAGCAGGAGCTAAAGCTTGGGTGACCTGTAACTCATTGCTCAAACTCCTGGAGAAGGACCTGAGCCACTGCCATGCCATGAGCATCTGAATTGCATTCTTTCATTGGCCTCCTATACTGTTGGAGTGAATATATCTTTTTGCTGGTCATTCTTCATTTCTTTTTGGAGTGGATTGGGAAGAGGTTTGGTCTGTGTGTGTCTGAGCCACTGAAGTACAGGAGGGACAAGCTAAAGAGAGCAGAAGCCTACACAAAGCCCTGATCTCTCATGCACTCTGCTCCCCAGGAGAAAACTGGACCCTTTGGGCTCTGTGGCATTTATGAGTTCTCTTCAAGTTGTGGCTCTACCCTGTAGTCTTGGAGGTTGGGTTCTCCTCCAAACCTGTTGTTTTTTCAGTCCCCTACAAAGGAGCTAATCTGTAGGAAGTGCTGGGTGCTGTGAGCAGAGGGAGCATGCAGCAGGTGGAAGATGAGAAGGGATATGCCCGGCTCTGGGCTCTGCTTGTGACGCACACTTTACCTAACCACAGCTGCTTTGTTCTCAAGCCACTGCTACAAGTTTAACCCAGTCTGTTCACAGCTTCTTCTGCTCATGTGTCCTTCTGAATGCTGTTGTCTGTGCTCTGCTCCAGCCTCAGCTGCTTTGCACCCTCCTGCTTCTCTCCAAATACTGGCAAGAGAATGTGGTGCTGAGAAGGACACTGGGGTAGAGTTAAGAGCTGCAGAGTTGTGTGTGACAAGACTGTGTGTATTGGCTATCCTAAGTGTTTTCTTGAGGCAGGTGCCAAACAGAGGATAAATCCTTGTCAGCTGATGCCACTCCCTGGGAGTATCAGAGCTTTGGTCTGTCTTGGTAAGCTGGGTGAAGGGCAGTGGATTGGAAAGGGGCATCTCTATTGCAAAAGTATGATACCCCAGTAGGGAGTCATCACATGTACCTGCCCCTTCTGCTCCACACTATTTCCCTGGCTGCAGAAATATTGCTCCTCTCCTACCACCCATCATCATCTTCCCAGATCTTGTCAAGTCTCTGCAATGAGGGCTTCTTGAACAAACTTTTTTTCAGCCTTTCACACCCTTCCAGCAGTGCAGCTCAACAGCACTGCAGATGCTCACTGAGAGCAGCTGGGAGTGACAAACTGCTGCTGTGTGAGGCTGGCCAGGAAGAGAATGGTGCCCTTCAGAGAGGAGGAGTAATAAAGATTTTGAAAGAAAAGGCTGAAGTGGGAGAGTTTGTTAGAGCTTGGGAGTAGAAACCAAATCTGCCTTTTATGTAGGGATCCTCTTATCTTCAAAATTATTCTGGCTTGCACTGGTTTGTTTTACATGAATGTAAATGCTTTGACTGATGCTTTGACTTCACAAATTAATTTTTACTTCTGTATAAGTAGCAGAACCTCTGTGACCTTGAGTTATGTGCTTACAACTGAACTTAGATTAGTGTTTTTTCTTGTGTTTGAGGATCATGCAATTACAAATTTTATGAAAAGGAAAAAAAAAGGACAGAAGAGAAATGTCTCGTGTATGGAGATAAATGAAAGTAAATGCTGAACTTGAACACAAGTGTGAGTGGTGGGGGGGTGGGGTTTGGTGAGAGCAATGATATTTTAGGTCAGGAGTAATGGAAATTGGGGCCTTCCCTAAAGCTGTTGTTGCTTTTGGTTTTGTTTTCTGGATCCTTCACCAAACTGAAAAATGTCTTGTTCTGTATGACTGTAACAGTCTTGGTTTGGAGGTGATTTGTACAAGTAAGTGTCAGTGGAAAATGAGAAGCTGTGACACTCTTGACTGATGCTAGGGCTTCACCTGACCTCCAGCATGGAAGATGATGGATGTTTCTTCCTGAAGTTTTTTGGGGATGAATCTTCTACCACCTGCCCCTGATATCTGAAGTATCTGAGGTGATTTAAGAACATGACTTTTCCAGGCTCTCAGTTAAGGCTGGACAAATGTTGATGTTGATAAGCAGCTAACTTTATTTTATGTGTGTATACATATGTGTGTGTGTATATATGTATATATACACAAAAATCAGATAGGCTTATTATATTGAAATATGATTATTATTAATTTGTAGGTAATTTCATTAATACAGTAATGAAGTCTATATTTTTAAAATGTAAAAAGTTCTCCTCCCAGGCATGGGAAATGACTGCTTTTGCCTTTGGTTCATTTTTAATATATATCAGAGAGTTTCAGGAGTTACTGAGGTGGTTATTCCTCAGATCAACAAACAGATAAATGGATCTTGTCCTCTTTGCTCTTAAATTTTTGAAATTGATTTGCAAAATTCCACTTTCTAATCTGGCCCCTTAATCCGAGCTCATGACTGCTTCAGACTGGCTTCTGATTCTTTGAGTAATCAAGTAGGCTTCCTCTCTTTGTTCTCCTGCTAAGAATACAAACTGTTCAACAAAGCAGCCATTAATTTTTTCCGGTTGTCATGTCTTTTTCTTTATCAAGGCTTCAGGTGAAACATGGGTATTCAGATGTGAAGAAGGAGATGTTTTGTGATTTTTACCCTTGTGGCTTGGTAGCAGTTGGGTAGGAAAAAAAAAAAGATATCCAAAAGGGGAAAACTCAACAGTGGCATAATGTTAGCAAGTCTTTTAATTAGATGATGTGTTTTCTGGACTTTTTAAAAATCAGAAATATGAACTTCTGGAGGCTTTTATTTCTGAGGATGGTGAAGATTAGCCGTCTGGGAAGCGATTCCTCCTCAGTGTAGCTTTTTAATTTGCCTGTCTGAGCCCTTTAATAATGTTACTGCATCCTGATTGGAAGTCATTTGAAGGCAGACTAGGTTTTGATTGTGATTGATTTAATAGATCCTCATTGTAGCTGGTTTTGAGAAGCCTATCTTGCCTCAGTGTGAAATATGCTCTGCTGAATATTGCTGGTCCTTGGAGGGAGTGGAGGTACAGTCCCCATGATTTAATTCGGCCCTGCTGTGTCTTGTGGTGGTTTATTCTGAAGCTTGGTCCTGTCTTGGAGGAGAGGGCAGAGGTCTGTTCTGTGGGAAATCCCTGTGAGAACCACAATGCCAGCAGCCACTGTTTTGGGACGTAGGATCTGGAGCGCCTCATAGCTGCAGCCTCCCGCCCTATCTGTCACTAGGGCTGGATTTGCTCATCTGGGCTATCATCCTGACATGTAGTACAGCCAGGACCCTCTGAAAATACTTTTGGAGACATGCTTAGCTGGTATTTCTCCTCCTCCCGCCCTTTTTGGACTCAGTATGTCTGTAGATTTCCCTTGGACACTTTCCACCAGCAGCAATGCAGTTGGCTTTATAGCGGTGTAGAAAGGGGCAGAATTTGGCCGATTCACTATGTATAGAAGGAAAGTAGGAGTTACTCATCTTCCCTTTCTTCACACCCTGCTAGAACCCGGAACATTTCTTCACACCCTACAAGAGCCCAGAACATTCCAGTTTGCTGGCTCAGTTGAGCTGCAGCCTAATGCTGGACTGCATTGATTTTAGTTTTTAATGGGAGTCTGAGTATTGGTCAGAGCCGCCATGTGATCTCTCATGGGCTCACCTTTTGAAGCTTAAGACCAAGGCATCTTTTCAGAAACCCCATTACTGATTCAACAGCAATGGATATTAAAATGCCAATCAGTTTCATTTAATTATGTCTGTAGCAACCTGGGACAGCTATTGATTTAGTTTTGAAAATGCTGACACTTTGACAGGTTAGAGAGAAGCCTGGGCTGGCAGGATGCCTGACCTACAGAAGCACCAAGGTGAAGGCAGGCTTGCTGGGATAAACTGGCCCTTGTCCAATGTAGTCCATTGCTCCTGGCCCAAACTTGGAGTGGCTGCTACCTGAGCCAGCACAGTCTAATGGTAAAGACATGTGTTACCTTTTGTACCTTGTGGGGACAGGGATAACCCAAGTCCCCCTTTCCTTGGAGTGACAAAATGTGGCTGATCTCAGGGGATGCCACCCACACACTGTGGACCAGCTCTGACCCCAGCTCTCTGGGTGTGAGATCCAGAGACCTGCACTCTCTCTTGTGTGACATGGGACATGCTGTTTCAGGGATGTAAAATATATAAGCTTGTTCATCAGTCAGCTCCCTTAACAGCTTGCTAAAGCTAATTCTGTTTTATTTGCCAAGCAAGGGGGTTTGGTTTCTCATGATGTCAGAGAGCAAACAAGTTGTGGGAGGATGCTGGTGCTTACCTACAGATTAAGGAGCATGTCCTGGTCCTCAGGAGCCTTAACCAGGTGCTTCAGCAGATGTGAGATTCATCCCTGTGTCTGAGTTCTGACGCACTTCATGCTGGCAATTGCAGAGAGATTTCCCTCACACACATAATGAGTTTACACCGCTTGGCTACACATCACTTGTAGTTGTTCCTCTTCCAGCTGTCACAGAGCTCTTGTGCTGTGCCAGCGGTACCAGCTCCTTGGCATACTTTTCCCACATCCCTTTGGAGAGGCTCGCATCTCTCTGTGCTGGCTCTTTTGTAATGGCACTAAATGAAAAAATGTAGAGTGCTGAGTCACGGGATAATGGTAAAAAAAAATGTTATTTGTGCTGGACAAATTGATCCTGTGTTGCCTGTAGCACACTGACTGACCTTCTGCTCAAAGGTCTGTCAAAGGGAGTAAGTGTTCTGCATGCTGACATGGCCTCCTTGCCCCAAAGCAGGTCCTGCAGCATCACGCTGCTGCCTGGGTGTCCTAGGTGGTCACAACCAGTGTGACCAGCTGGCTTGGGAGCTGCTCCCTGGCGCTTGCTGCTGTAGCACTTGCTCAGCCCCTGACAAAGGGTCCTGGCCACCTCTGCCACATCTGTGCTTGCCCTCCTCTGCCTCTGTCCTGGGAGTTGTCTCTGCTGCCCTGGAGATGAGTTTCAGGGTGAATCACAGGACTTTATGCTCATCATTCTGGCTGGATGCAGGGTGGAAAAATGGTGCGAGTTCACCAGCAGCATTATAGTTTGTTTTCTGTGAAAACAGTGACTGGCTTCAGATGCTCCCCACCAGCTTGGTGCAGATGCAATGTCTCAAAACACTGATCTCTGTGTCCTTGGGGGTAGTGTCACCTCTAGTCCAGCTCGTTCCCTGGTACTAGATAATCAGATGACTCATGAGGGAGAGCTGATTTTGCAGCTAGACAGGCTGGGATCCTCAGCCACGGACCATCCTATACTTGCATAGGATGCTGCAGCTGCTTGCTTGGAGGCACAGTGACTCAGTCAGTGTATCTGATGGTGGAGGAGAGCCAGCAGCCCCATTGCCACTGTGGGACCCCATAGGTGTGGCTGTCCATGGGGAACCTTGGGATGTAGGAATTTGGGTACGTAGAGGGCAAGGGCAGGGGGTCAGGGAAGGTTCAGATGTGAGCAGTCAGGGAATGGGTGGGGATGGGAGGAGGCCAGGACAAGGGTGATGATGCACACCCCGACAGACCAAAGCTCAGCCTCAGAAAAGATACGGGGAGCTGGAGCTGGCAGACCTTGCCCAGCCACAGGAAGTGTAAGTCAGGTGAATTGGTTAAGCCTGCTGAAAGAGGGGCAGTAGGGAAAAACTAATACCTCTGAGGATAAGAGCTGGCTAAAGGTGCTGCTGGGACATGTGGCACAAGGGCAGGCCCTGTCCCACCCTGCATGGCCCTGCATGGTGCACCAGCCTGGACACAGGGATCCTGAGTCTGCAGCTGGGTGGGGCAGGCAGCCAGGTGGACATGGCAGGGGGACATGGAGAGCTCTGGGGGACACATTGCAGCAGGGCTGGGAGCGAAGCACCAGCGTGTGCTGCTGATCCCCATGGATGCTTCTCCCTTTCTGTGGGTCTCTGCTGGGCTTGTTCAGCTGACTTACTTGGAAGGCTTCCTCCAGGACTGGGATGTGGCCTGGTGAAGGAGGCAATGCTGAGGTCAATCACCACAGCAAGGAGCAGACAGTGACAACTCAGTCACATTCTTTGGATTAAGGTGCCAGGGAGTGCTTGTTGGGTTTGCTGTCTGCATCTGTGCTATTAAACCCAGCTGGCATTTGAAGGTCAAGAAAAAAAATAAACCTGGTAGTGCACCACAAGTGTAGGTATTTACACAGAGGAAATAACATTAGAAAGAAGCGCCTGCAAATGGTCTGAGTGGCAAAAAATTCACATGAATGAGCAGAGGTTTAAGATGGACTGAAATTAAGAGCTTGTTCCTCTGACACTTGAAACAACTCTCCAAATGTAAAGGAGTGCTTGTACACTATGTATTTGTCAGCAATAAGACCAAAATCTTTACCTTCTTGTTGAACAGGGAGTCAAAATCTTTCTGTTTTTCCAAGCTTTAACCTCCTTGCCAGAGGCATGCTGGGTCACCACCGTCACATTCTATCTATGCAAGCACCTGAGCTTCAGGAGCATCTTCTCTTCCCAGGAGCTTTTGAAGATGTAAAATCCCTAAAGGTCTTTAATTTTTATTCTTCTTTTCTTCTGTTTGGTTCTCTGGGTTTTGGTGTTTTTTTTTGTGTACAGGCTTATTTTGCAGTTATGGGCTGTGACTTTCAGCGTGGCTGTGGCCTGGATTGCCCAGTGCTGGGGGGAGGTTTTCTACATGAATTACTCTGTATAAATAAACCCATGACAACAATGATGAAAAATGCAGGCTTTCGCTGTAAAAGTGCATCAGCTGCTACTTATTCTTAAAGAATTCTTCCACCAAATCATCACAAATCACAGTAAAGAGGAAGGAATGATGTAGTCTGACAATAGTATTTTTTTTAGGCAGACAAAAAGATGTTGTGTAGAGAAAAGCAGTAACTATACAGGATTCTAAAAGTCTGTTGAGCAATTGCCCCCTGGAAAGAATAGCTTTACAGCATATGCACAGAAGTTTTAACTCTTGGCTGCCCTTTAAACTAAGATAGTGTATTTGGTATCACTCTGGCTTCTTTTGCCTTTTTCTAGGATGCTGAAGATCTGCTCTTATCCTCCCATGACGTACATTGGCACAGGCTGCTTCATTGCTCTGTGGTGCCTTAGAGCCAGAGGGGAAAACTGAGGATGTGAGGATGTTAGGCTGAGGCTAGAAATAAAGGTTGTGTTGGTAGCTTGGGGTGCTAGGTCTGGAGCAGGATCCTGGTGCAAAGTGAAATATGCAGCATGCAAAGAGGGTCTCCATGACTGCTGGTTGGGAAAGGGCCTCAGCCAGGCTCCCCTTGTCCAAAGGTCTGGCACCTGGGAAACAGCTAGGTAAGGGTTTGGTGGTATCTATGGCTGTCTGTGCACGTAGCACATGGTTATCTTTCACTGCTGAGGGCTGAGACAACCTTAAGGGTATTTGGCAAGAGATGTTTATGCCTTGCCTGGATCCAGCATCCTTCATCAGCCCTGTCTTAACACCTGGAGGATGCTGTCACATGGCACAACTCCTCTATTCAAGTGCTGCAAGATTTACTGGCTCTCCAGCTGCTGCTAATAACGATGCATTTGTCATGTACTGTTTATTTAGCACAGAACATGAATCACAATGAAGAGAAGTGAGGTGCATGTCAGCTGGTTATACCAACACTGTCGCTGCAATCATAAAATAGGTCCATGTTCCGGCCATGCAATACCACAGTCGCTGTTACTTCAGCCTGTGACTGAATGAACACAGGGAGAGCAAGGCTGCCTTTTCCCTGCAGGCACAAAGAGCAATGGATTACCTGACCTTGGAGGGATGGATTTCTTTTTTCTCCTCTAGACTTGACACCTGCCTGACATTTGATACCTGTTATCTCAGGAGGACAAATAAAAAGCACATTGCCTGTCTTGCAGGAGCAAAGCCAAGGGCAAAGCCTGCCATCGCCTTCCTTGATGTGTGTTGGCAGTGCTTGGCGCTGGCTGGATTAGCTTGTTTAATTTGCTCCCTGTGTGGCTTTCAAAGTGATAACCACATGAAAATGACTGGGCTTTGGTTAATACCAAAGGGCTCCTTATTCTGACATGTTGATTTGGGATACAGCTGCTCTGAGGGGTGCACATCAAGCCCCTGTTTGGCTGTTTGGCTTGCTGCTGGTCACAGATGTGGTCAGAGATGGTCCCTGCCCAATGCTCTTTAGGCAAAGATGAGCAAACGTTGCATCCCTGTGCTGCAGAGATGTTGGGATGAGCCAAGTGCCCTGATGTCACATGGCAGATCTGTGGCAGCTGTCTCCTGAATCCCAGATGGACCCATGGTTATTTTCTGTCCAGGCACCTGGCATGCCAAGTGATGTGGGTGTCTTGTGGCTTGACTTTGACTTGTCACTGTGCACAGAGCCCTGCAGTCTTCCTTCTCATTGCTTACACCACCCAGGTCAGGCCTCCTGCCTGCACCTCTTTCCCTTTTCAGGTCAGCTATGAGAGAAAAACTCCTTGGCTCAACAGCTGAGGAGCAAAGTCCCTTGTGGTCTTTGCGCTGGGATGTGTCAATTCAATACTATAAAAAAACCTCCCCAAAATGTTCAGGTGAGAGCTGTGTTGATGAACTTTGCATTGTTGATGACTGGTGTGTTAGCCGGTGCCTGCACTTTTACCTACACCTGAAAATCCTTTGGTTTTGCATAGAGGATGACTTTGCATAAGAAGAAAAAGTAACAAGGCTGCTGCCAGCCTGTGGGTTTCAAATGGCTTTAGGAAATATTGCCTTCTAAAATGACAGATGAATACTGTGGGTAAACTGGCAATATTTCAAAAAGGCGTCTGAGTGAAAGACTTAAATGTTTTTCAAAGTATTTAGTGGTGCTATCTTCTCTTATAATTGTAGTACTCACTATCACTGTAGTACTGAAGACATAATACTAAATTAGTGGAGGTTGAATATTGTCTTTTCAAGGAGTCAGTAGGCTCTGTGAGGCGGTACCTTGAGTATTGTGCTCAGTTTTGGGCCCCTCACTACAGGAAAGACATTGAGCGACTGGAGAGAGTTCCGAGAAGGGCAATGGAGCTGGGGAAGGGTCTGGAACACAAGTTCTCTGAGGAGCAGCTGAGGGAGCTGGGGGTGTTTAGCCTGGAGAAAAGAAAACTTGGGAGGACCTTATCACTCTCTACAGCTGCCTGAAAGGAGCTTGCAGCCTGGTGGGGGCTGTTTTTTTCTCCCAGGTAACAAGCAATAGGACAAGAGGAAACAGGGTCAAGCTGTGCCAGGGGACATTTAGATTGGATATTGGGAAAAATTTCATCATGGAAAGTTGAGTTACCATCCCTGGAGTTTTTTAAAAGATGTGTAGATCTAGCACTTAGGGACACAGTTTGGTGGTAGCTTGGTAGTGCTGGGTTAATTGTTGGCCTTGATGATCTTGGAGGTCTTTTCCAACGTAAATTATTCTATGATGCTCATTCAAATCCTGTGCTCTGTCTTAGCCCTGATACTGCAGCTACTTATGTCATTACAATTAATCCCCGATTTAGCTCGGTGTTGCATGGTTGGAGACTTCTGAGATGTATCACCACCTTGGGGAGGGGTAAGGAGTGACTTCAATGGATGCCCATTGTGGCACTCCATGTGTGCTACCTTCTTTCCTGGCTGGTATCTACAAAGCAGATCAGTGCTTGCTTTCTGTCTCTCACAAAAAGGGGGGTGTGCTGAAGTTATTTTTCTCATCATTTAGCTTCATTGAAGACCTTATAAGCTATGCTGGTGTTAATTCAGTTACACAAAGACTATCAGAGAGCCTTTGTTAACTGTTTACCCACTGCAGCTTTTCCCCCTGAGGGGGCAGCTCTTGGGTGTTGCTCAGCCCAGCTCTGGATCAGGCTCCTGCAGTGCTGCTGTGTTCTGAACAGAGGTGTAGAGCCCTTGCCCAGGGTCCTCCACATCAGTAGCCCCTGTAGCCAAGGGGCTTTGCTTGTGGGCCACCCAGGGAGGTGAGCTGCCCATCCTCTCATGGGGGTGCATGGACAGTCATAGGTCAGCTCCTTGTTTTGGGACTTGAGGTCCTGCCAGTAGCAATTAGGAAGCTCACCAGGTAGTGCTGGGATGTGACGTTTGGCCTTTGTTCTGTGGTGCTAGGAGGATGCCTGATGTTTTGAGACAATGTTCTCTGCATGTTGTGGTGGTGCTGGCAAACACTGAGCCCAGCCTGAATAGTCCAAACACCGTAGCATGCTGCAGAACACTTGAAAAATGACATCATGTGCAAAATAGTGGCCAAACTGGGAAGTTAGACTTTGCTTTTGGCAGGCAAAGAGGGCAATGAGACAAAGCACAGAAATGAGCTTTTAAAGAATTTTGTATGCAAGACTGGCTTGAATAACCAGTTTTGCCAGGGAGGATCCTTTTATGTGTTTCTACTTGAAATGTTAAATAATCTGATTTTAGGATGAAATCGCTTGCTTCTCTGCATCATGTTCTGTTTTGGTCCTTTTAATGCCATCAGGAGTGGGAGAAGGGAAAAGCTTTATCATAAGTTCTTTATTTAGGCTGTCTGGTCTCCTCCACAGAGGTGGGCTGGGACTGTCCTCACTGCTGGTCTGTGCCCATGTAATGACTTGCTGAAGGATGTCACAGACAAGCTCTGTTCATAGCTGCCTTGGGGCTGCTAAATCCCACCCCTGAGGACTGCACAAATTGAAAGAATTACCAGTGAGTAGGTGGCTGACAGCCTTCTCTTGCTTCTAGTTCTCTAGTCAGTGCTCAACAGTGAGCCAGAGGAAGATGCAACCTGTCCCTCTCTTCTAAGAGAAAGAGGGTTTTGCCATTTATGCTGCATTTTTTGTCTTTCATGTGGAAAGACAAAATTTGGATATATTCTTTCAAAAAGCTTTCTTTCTAAGCCTCAATCAGGCACAAAGCTAAGTTTCTGGAGAGAAGTAACGGATGGGAGGGTTGGAGGGGATGTGCACTTAGGAATGACAGAATTTCCTGGACTCTGGTGCTGGCTGGCTGGATAATCTTGTTTGGTGATGGCACATTTCTTTCTTGGAAGTTGTGTTTTTCATGCGCTTTCTTTTCCAACATACTTCCAGTTATCATTGTTCATAGGTAGCATGTGCAAACTCCACAACAGATTTTGTTTAATTTTGGGCATATGGCTAAATGCTTGTACCTTGTCATTGCCATAGCCTATTGCCCTCCCGTTCTTTCACAACTAATTTTTTCTCTACCATGTAAGAGATTTGGAGCAGGGGCCTACTATTTTTCATTGGTCATAGAGGAACGTTATGAATTTTCATATCCAATATAAATTAAACCACGCTCATGCAAAACATGGCTAAAGACAGTCATAGAGAGGAAGAAGGGGTGAAAACCACCCACTTCTCTAGTAGGGAATTTGCAGTCCCCATAAGTAAACTCCAGTGAAAAGGAAACTGAGCTGTGTGAAAAGCCATGAGTGGGATGGGGCATAAACCATTCAGTCTGTTATAATCCTAGTCCTTTACTAGAGCTTATTGCCAGGTCAAACCGGCTCAAGAGCAAAACAAACAAAATGAAGACAGAAAGAGTAAAAATGTCTGTTGTGCATCCAGCTGCCCCACAGCTCTTAGTTGCTGTAAAACCTGCCAAAGACATCATATAGCACCTTCTAGTAGCTAGAGAAAGCTGTAGAGGGACTTTTTACAAGTGTAGGTAGGAATAGGACAAGGGAGAATGGCTTTAAACTGACGGGCAGTGGGTTTAGATTAGGTATTGGGAGAAAAATCTTGACTGTCAGGGTGGTGAGGCACTGGAACAGATTGCCCAGAGGACCTGTGGGTGCCCCATCCCTGGAAGTATTCAAGGCTAGGCTGGATGGGGCTTTGAGCAACCAGGTTCAGTGGAAGGTGTCCCTAGACTTGCATATCTTTCTTGGTGTAATTGCCTTGCAGCTAGACAGTCTTTAGGGTCCTTTTCAACCCAAACCATTCTGTATTTATGCTGGGGATTGTACCTGGGATCTGTTGGTGTTAAAAATGAAACAACACCAAACAACACTGAAAAAAATATCAAAACTAAAAAAAACCTTTTTTTTCTTAATCAAAATCGAATTCCTTCCTTTCATTGTTGTCTTTTGTGTGGCCAGACCAAGAACTAGTCCATGACTCATGCCTGCCTCATTGGGATATGTGATGGCCGTCAAAGGCACTGCGACAAGGCATGGGAGGGTGGTGGTGTGATAAGCGAGGTGGTGACCTCTTATCTCTTATGTAGGTCCCAGTTGTCATGCAGCATTAAAAGCTCCTTCATGGGAGTCCTGGACTGGCCACAAACCCTTCTGAGGCATTGAAGAGCCTGCAGATGGATTAAAGGAAGAATCTGACACGAATATACATTACTGTGGGGAAAAGTTATGAGACAAAATTAGTGCTAGAGTTAGGCATCCTACAAGAGTTTCACAAATTCAAATGACCATCTTCCCACTCTGCAGGCTCTCTCTAGCTCATGATCACAGGCGTGGTAGGTGAGAGATGCTGTATTTATAGCTTGAAAGTTGATTACTTGGGGATGTGCCTCACAAACGGCACATCTGCTGAAAGATTTGTGTTCTTAGGCTGAAAATGTAAATACTTTAATAAAAGGGAAATAAAAAGAAGTGCGTAGATGTTGCAAGCATTTTGTACCCATTCTGTCTGAGTGTAACTTATGTTTTCACTCATTTGCTGGAGCTTTGCATCAAGCATGCAATCTTGAGCTTGAAGACTGCTGAAGTCACTGGTGTGTTACCCATACGCCTTCTCTCCCAGACTTGCTCTTCAAGCTTGTTCTTTCGTCTCAAAGGGAAAATAAAGTAGGTATTCAGAGGCTGAAGAAGGTACTTAAAAACTTCCACATTGACGGGGTTGTAGCTGCAGCAGGCAGCTTCAAAGAGAGGCTTTGGGTCTCTCATCCAGCATGTGACACCAACCCTGCCCAGCCAGGCAGGAGAGGGATCATGAAGCCACCTCTCTTCTTCTGGGCTGATAAGCTTAGGAGAGCAGTTGGTGTCCTTGCAAAATATCTGGGATCTCTGGACAGGCAGCACTGTTGGGACTGATGGTGAATTGGCTGTCAAGACCTTGAGGTTCCTTTTGGCACAGCCTTTTCTTCACTCGGCTGTAGCCAGCCCTGTGGTCCATGTGGCCATCATGGCCATGCTCCTAGCAGAGCTGCCAGGATAGCTCACCACATTTTGCCAGGGGCATGCCTGGCAGGGCAGGCTGGTGAGGGAAACCCCCAGCTCTCCTCCTCCTATAGAGCTCATCTCCTACATGTCACTCTGTCACTTTGCCTTTTCTAAAAGTAGTATAAATGCATTTCTTTTTATACAGACTATAGTCTGCATAAAAAGAAAAAAAGGCAATGGAAAATACTGTGAATGCAGGGTCTGAAATCTTACACATCTTTTGGATTTGTGAGAGTATCTGTGAAAGTACCCATCCTACAGTGAGTCAAACACTGCTCTCTCCTCCTGGCAGCTCCTTACTGGGCAGCAGTAAGGGAGGTGTTTCTTGGACACAGATATGCCTCTGAATTAAGTTCCTCTCATAAGGACTTCTCAGGCTACTCTCTTCTCAAAACACATGAATTAATTGAAAAGCCTCCAACCTTTCTCTTCTATTACAGGGAAAAAAGGGGAAAGAATAGATCCCCAGCAGGAATTGTGGATTCTGGAACCATATGATAGGGCAGCACTCATGTTTTCTTAACTGTTGCTCCCATGCTAGCCTTATGCAAGTGTGACTGCTCTTGAAGACAGAAGACCACATATTCATGGCAGTGCCATCATATTTAAAAACAGCGGTGTAAAATTGTGTTTTGGATTTGAGAGCTCCGGCTTATTCTCTTCTTATATAGCTTTTTGCTTTTTATGGTTTCATGGATCATATAGCAAATTTAGTTTGACTCCCTAGTAAATGTAAGTAAGCCTGTAGGAATTGTACTATTTGATTGTGTTGACTATATTTCAGAGAGATTTTTAAAAATAATGTGCTTTGGCCTAATGAGGTTTCTGCTGACATCAGTAGCAGAAGCCCTCTCTGGATTTCAGCAGTGGAGGGGAAGGGACACTTCTGCTTTTGCAGATCCGGTCTTTAAAACATCAATGGAGAGTAAATATCCACAAATATTCTTAAACTAATGCTTTTCCTATGTTTGTGTCGTGAGCACTGCTGTAGCTCACTTGCAAGAACTTGTGGCGAAGTGCTCTTCTCCAGCCTTAAGTGTTGTAGGTCTCTCTCCCTTTTTTTTTCTCCCCCACCTTAACCCATACCTTGTTCTTTAAGTCACACTTGGGTTTTTTCTTACCACACAACTGCCATACTGGTTGAGTGACTTTTTTGTTTTTCATATTTGCTCTGATGTTTTCACTGAGGGGTTGAGTAGCTGACACCTCATATGTGGCACTGCTTTGCCAGTATTGCTCAATAAATGTAAATGAGGCTCAGAGGTCAAAGTGAAGCAAGGTTCTTGCGGCTTAAATCAATAGAACTTGGGAGGTATGTGGCCTGTGTCATAACTCATCAGGGTCCTTTATTTCTCCTTCGTGAATTTTGGAGCAATGATGCTAGAAATGCATTTAGGGATTTCCTCTTTCTTCTCAGGTTTAGCAAATACCACTTTAGATGCAACACTGCAGATCTGGGCCGCAGGTTTTAAAAGGGAGTGGTTGTACATTTGGATATTTCTGAGTTAAGTCTAAGGTATTTTTTTGTTTTATCCTGCAGAAATATCTGTGCTGACCACCTAGCCCAGCATTTGGTTTCTGACAGCAGCAATAGGAGAGGTTGCTTAGGGAGAATGTTTGGCTGCTGCTCACATTCCCAGCTCTTACACCCTTCCAAGGGTCGCAACTGCTGGGTTAGAGCTGTTGAACCTATTAATCCCTTTAGGACCTAATACTCTTGACTCTGTGAAACAAGCCTCAGGTACCTGGGCACTACAGACATCATTTTGCACAGTCCTGCATTGAGTGGCTGGTTTGAAGCTCTCTGATGTAGAAGCCATGCCCTTGCATTCAAAGCTCACATCTTATGTGAAGTGTAGATGCACAGCAAGTGCTCTTGGTGTTAACAGTCCACTTCTTTCTCGCACAATGGGCTGCTGACAAGTCCTCCTGCCGGTCTGTCATGGTTTGAGCCTGGCGCAATGCCAGCGTCCCCATGAAAATACTTCTTCTCTTTTGTCTGCTATGAGATGTGATCAGAAAATAGAGCAAAGCAGGCTCCAGCTTAGAAATAAAAGAGAAAAAACTTTATTAACCTACAACTACACATAAAGAGAAACACACAGAACTTGGAATGAAAACTTTACATATCACATTCCTCCTCTTCCCCCCACCAAATTTCTCATACATCCACCTTTCAGATCATCAACTCTTGATCTATCACCACCCTTTAGATAATCAATTTTCAATTAATCAAGGAGAGAGGAGTCTTTTGCACCATGGGCTTCCCCTGGAAACACAGTTGAAACTTCTCGCGTTTCCTTGTCACATGCGGTGCCGCCTGGAGATCATCGGCCATTGTGACCTCTTCCTTCCATGCCCAGTGCTCTCACCACTGCACATGGACCAGAGCTGCTCCTAGGGTTTTCCTTTTAAGGGTGCTTTTCCCAGTTCCAAAAAAGCACAGTGTCTCACCTTTGGGACACATGTCCCCCCTAAATTTCACTCTCTGGGGCTGAGGGGTCCCGAGAACAGAGATCTTCCTCTTCTTCCCTGAAGACGGAGGGCACCACCACCACCCTGCTGACCCGTCGTTTCTGTTCACGCCACTCCTTCACATCACACCACCGCACTCTCCTGGCTCCAAGCCATTGCCTCCCCCCTACATGGAGTCTCTGTGCCACAGGAAAAAAGGTTCTGTCCATGGCTATACAAGAAAAGTCCAGCCAAAGGCCACTCCATCACCTCCTCCCACCTAGGATTCTTCTTAACTTCTCTCGTGGCTTATTTCTTCTTATCTCATCTCTATCTCTCTCCTCATTCAACTCCAGGAGGAATCAGCGTTTGTAAGGTTTCCATCATCCAAGAAAAGGGTTAAAATCTCAGGGTCTGCCTATGCAAAACTCCCATGGCTGCTCTGTCGGCACCTTCTCCCCACACCCCCCTTCTCCTTCTCGGCTGGCCGTGCTATCAAATCTCAAGGTGGCACAGGCACAGACACCTGCTCTCCCTCTCTCTCTCTCCTCCGGGGCAGGATGGGAGGGGGGGACTGCCCAGTGTATCTCAGGGTTCCTCCACCCTTCCATCCTGCAGGGCCTTCTCCTCCCTTCTCTCTCCAGGCCCCCAGCCTACCTGACTCACACCTCGTGGCTTCCCCTCGCCCGCCCAGCTCAGAGCCAGGCAGGGGAGGTCTGAGCTCTTCCAAAGACAAGAACCATGAGAGTTTTCCCCTGGGAGTTCTCAGCTTTTAACCCCCTGTGTTCTCAGAGGTGTATCCATGTCCTCAGTGGCCACACCAGGTGCCAAAATTCAAATCTGAGCACCTATTGGTTTGACCGCAGCATCCCAAAAAAACCTACTTCCTCTCAAACCACGACACGGTCTTTCAAGGGAAATTGAAGAGATTAAAGTTCAAGTATTGAAAAAACCCCACAGTCTTGGAATATATGAGAGGTGGCAGTGTTATTGCAGAGCATGGATTCAGCTTATGTGAAGGAGTGATGAGCTAATGCTCCTCCTTTCTGGTCTGGGAGGTGACAGGGAGTGAGACAAGTGGTATTTGAAAACACTTGTGAAGAGGGAACTGGCATAGCTCCTGTTTCATATCACCTGGGTGATGAAAGAAACTATTTACAAATATTTGTCTCCCTTCTGCCATATTCCCACCTTCTGCACATGTTTGTGGGGTCTTTCCCTCCTCCACAAAAATGGTCCAAACCAGCTCTGGTAGCAACGCTACTTAAAATACTGGTTAAGGCACTTGGGGGAGCAGAGGGCTGCAGTTTTCCATCCAGCACAAAGCTTCATGTGAACAAACAACAGGTATCTTGAAGAAGTACTTGCTGAGGACTGGAGTCCTGGCTGCTCCTCGTGGTCCCAGAACTTGAGCACTGGATCAGTGCTGCCAGGTGGCCAGAGCTGAGGTATGAGACTCAAGTTTAAAGCAGAATAAAAACTTACGTGCATCTTGGACTTTGTTAAAGACTCTGTGGAGTGCTAAGAGGGGATAAAGATGTGTGCACAAATACAGCTGTGTTAAGTATTTTTCTTGTCAGATCAAAAGGAGTTAGAAATTGTAGTGTGTAGGTTTTGTCATTCTTAGATAATTGTTTCTTTAATCTTTTTGTTTCGGGCCTGCTTGGAAAGTCCATTTTAGGATCCTTTTGCCTTTGACTGATTTTTGGATTCGCCTTCTAATGCTCTCTAAGTGAAATGGGAGCTAGTGTTCATGGGATCCATGAATGTGTTGGTGGCCCCATTGTGCACTCGTACATAAATGTGTAGTGGAAGGCCACCACAAGCTCCAAAAGCCAATATTTGAAACACATAACCCTGGAAATTCTGCTACTCTTTGCCATCTGACAGTGAGCAGTGATACCAGCAAATCCAGGTCTGTGACAAAGTTGAGGTTAGCCAAGGTTATCCTGACCCTCATTTTCATTTGGAGAAGGATTATTTTGCAAATTGGCAGCCTCACTGCTTGTGACAATTCACTCCATGGAGCCTTTTTGGGCTCTCACATCCTGAACAATCACTATCTAAGTGAGTCCTGCTCACCTTAGTCTGTCTAAGTGGAGTAGAGGAGGGTTTCTCATCAGTACTCCTTTGCAGATTGTTTTATGCTCTAGGTTGATCAAGTGGTAAAAGGGGGGAAATATGCTAATAGGGAATAGAGAAAGGAAGAGGAAAAAGAGTTCCACAGTACCTTACAAAATCAGTTTTTCTGCCATAGAGAATACACTTTAGCTGGAAGCAATGATGAGGGATTAGTGATTCATGGCCTGGTCTGATCCTTATGCCATCCCCAAGGTGATACAGTTATGTGTGTCAAAACACATGCCTGATTAGCATCTTTCTTCAAGCTAGGAGAATTTAGAATGACTCTGACAAGGATTTTATTTGAAAATAAAATGTTAGCTGCTGTTTTCTTCCCTGAATCTTGAGATACTGGTAGGCTTGACAGTAAGCATGACTGAACAATAGACTGATTTATAACTCTAAGTATTATCACATTGGAATACAATACAAGACTAAGTGACACCACTTTCAGGAATCTTAATGAGCAGGAACAACCAGAAGGGCAAACAGAAACAAATAGTGTAGGATTTCTCATTCTGGAAACAAGCATCATCACTTGCTGATGGTCCACAGTATTGGCTGAGCTTCTTGAGCTGGCTCAGTTCCTTGTCAACAGCTGCTAAATTACACTCAAAACAGATTAAAAAGATGTTGGAGATATTCCTTATGTTAGTTTCCATACAAGCAATGGCTTTTCCAGTTTGCTGGGGAGAAGCTGCAGATGGCACAGAGATTGATAGAGAGGCAGGTGATGGAGTTCTGGAGAAAAGTGATCCTTTTTCACAGAGGACCAGGACTTCAAAATTTGTTGTAGATCCTTATGGTTGGAACACTCTGAATTGAAATTAAATTCATAACTTTTTACATTTCTCATGCAGGAAAGCGAGGATGAAGACGCCTCTAAGACCTGTGGTTTCCATTTCCACAATATTGTGCCTGGTTTCTTTTACAACTTTGTTGGAATCAAGCTGTTTTTCCAAAACATTTCAGTTACAGAAACTCTACATTAGAGTTCAAAATTCTTTTCCTGACTAGTACTGGTGAATTATGCTAAGGATTTTTCAGCTACACTGAGCAGTGTGCATTACCTTTTTAGTGTGCCCCAATGAAATAAAGAATGTTTTTTGCAGTCATTTGCAAAGTAATGAACACAGAGAAATGCAGACAAACCTTATAGAATGACTACTAATATTGTGGAAAGTAGTAACCCTTAAAAGGATTTAAGGGGTAAGTGAACACAAACTCCGATCTGGTAATGTGGCAGAAAGTCAAATGAAGCTCTTGAGCACGTAGACAGGGAAATTAAAGGGTAAATAGCAGTGACTTATGATCATAGAATGGTTTGAGATGGAAAGGATTTTAAAGAACACCCAGTTCCAACCCTCTGCCATTGGTAGAGATATCTTCCACTAGATGGGGTTGCTCAGAGCCCCATCCAAGCTGGCCTTGAACTCTTCCAGGAATGAGACTTCCACAGCTTCTCTGGACAACTTGACACTTTCACAGTCAAGAATTTCCACCTAGTATCTCACCTGAACCTGCTCTCTTTCAATTTATAGCCATTCCCCCTTATCCTATTGCTATCTGCCCTTATGAGTCCCTCTACAGGTTTCTTGTAGGCTCCTTCAGGTACTGGGAGGTGCTCTAATGTCTCCCTGAAGCCTTCTCTGCTCCAGGCTGAGCAACCCCAACTCTCAGCCTGTCTGCCCAGGAGAGGTGCTCCATACCTCTGTGTCTCTTTATCACCCTGACCTGGACTCATTCCAAGAGCTCTACATTGTTCCTATGTTGGCGGCCCCAGAGCAGGACACAGCACTCCGGGTGGGGTTTTATGAGAGCACAGTAGAGGGGGAGAATCCCCTCCCTTGACCTGCTGGTCCCACCTCCTTTGATGCAGCCCTGGACATGTTTGGCTTTCTGGGCTGTGAGCCCACCTTGCCAGGTCATGCTGAGCTTCTCACCAACCAACACCCTCAGTCCTCCCCAGGGCTGATGTCCATCCATTCTCTACCCTGGCTGTATTTGTGCTTGGGTCCAGGTGCAGGATCTGATCCTTGGCCTTGTTGAACGTCACGAGGCTCACACAGGCCCTCCTCTCCAGCTCTCAAGTTCTCTCTGGATGACATCCCTTCCCTCCCACGTGTTGACCACACCTCATGGCCTGGTGTCATTAAACCCACTGAGAGACCTTGGTCCCATTCTCCATGTCACTGATAGAGTCATTAAACACTGCTGGTTACAATTCTGACTCTTGAGGAACACCACTTGTCACTGGTCTCCACTTGGATATCAAGCTGTTGGTCATAACTCTGTCTGATCATCCAGCCAATTCCTTTTCCACTGAATGGTTCATCCATGTCTTACAAGTCCAGGTGGATGATGTCAGTTTCTCTTCTCTTCTCTTCTCTTCTCTTCTCTTCTCTTCTCTTCTCTTCTCTTCTCTTCTCTTCTCTTCTCTTCTCTTCTCTTCTCTTCTCTTCTCTTCTCTTCTCTTCTCTTCTCTTCTCTTCTCTTCTCTTCTCTTCTCTTCTCTTCTCTTCTCTTCTCTTCTCTTCTCTTCTCTTCTCTTCTCTTCTCTTCTCTTCTCTTCTCTTCTCTTCTCTTCTCTTCTCTTCTCTTCTCTTCTCTTCTCTTCTCTTCTCTTCTCTCAATGCTGTAGCTCCATAATACAAAGTCACCAAATTTCTCAGGCACAAATTGCCCTTAGCAAAGCTGTGTTGGCTGTCGCTAAATACTTACTTATTTTTAATGTCCCTTAGGAGTTTCCCGGAGGATCTGCTCCATGAGCTTGCTGGGCACCGAGGTGAGACTGGCCTGTAATTCCCTAGGCCTTCCTTTTTTTCTATTTTAAAAAGGGAGTTAGGTTTCTTTTCTTGTCAGTGGGAACTTCACTGGACTGTTGCGACTTCTCAACTATGATCAATAGTGACCTAGCCACATCATTTGCTAGTTCCTGCAAGATCCACAGATTTTTTCTCATTAGACTCCATGGACTCATGTTCCTTCCTCCATTCCTCTTAAGGTCCCTTAGATGTTCTTGAACCTGATCTCCAATGAGTGGCTTTTTGTTCTTGCAGTCCCCATCTTTGCCTTCTGTGACTTGGCTGGTGTGACTGGAGCCCTTGCTGGTGAAGACTGAGGCAGAAAAAGTTGTTACCTCAGCCCTCTCCATATCCCAGATAACCAGGTCTCCTTTTTTCTTCTGGAGATGGCTTTCATTTCCCCTAGACTTCATTTTATCACAGGTGTACCTGGAGAAGTTTTTCTTGTTGCCTTTGAGATCCCTGGTGAGATTTGATTTTATAAGGGCTTTAGCTTTCCTAACCTAATTGTTCGGACAATTTCTCTGTATTTCTCCCAAGCTGCCCCTCCTAGTTTCCACCCTCTGTAGGCTTCCTTTTTGCATTTGAATTTGTCCAGGAGCTCCTCATTCATCTACACTCCTTCTGGTTTTCTCTGACTCCTTCTTTTTTGGACTCCTCCTGAGCTTGGAGGAAGTGATCCTTGAATATCAACCTACTTTTCATCCAACCTCTCTTCCCTCATGGGGTTTACCAAGAGAGTCCCTGGAGAGGCCACAATCTGCTCTCCTGGAGTCCTGCTTGCTGTGCACTATTCCTGCTGCGTTAAGGATCTTAAACTCCACCATTTCATGGACACTGCAGCCAAAACTGCCCGGCAGGAAGGGCCACTTCCAAATCATTGGGATCATACCTTGTTTTCGTGTAGCCTTAGTACACACCAGACATGCTTTTGCTCATGAGCCTCCACAGTCTGACCACCTGCTTTCATCACTGCTGGTTAGACAGCAGGCAGCAAGACAGTCGAGGGTAGACAGCAATGGGTGATGGAGATTTACCCTCCGTGACCTTAAGACTTGCAAATTGTATACTGCAAAGAGTCAGGGAAAGTGCTTCTGCCTCTTGGGAAAAGGACAGAGATGGCATTGTTTTATGCCTCTTGAAAACTTACCAGTGAGTTTTATTAACACCAGTCTCACAATGAGAGCAATAAATCAATCAATTTCCATATTTGCAGCATATTTGCCATAAGTGCCTTAAAGCACTTTCCAAAAATACAGATGTCCCTGTGAAATCTTTACATAAACAAGATGGCTGGAGAGGGGAGAATCAATGCATATATTGATATATTAATATATCTATATATATATATAAAATCATATATTAATATTTTGATATTTCATACTATACGTTATCTGTAAATGGGTAGACAGATTTTATATAGTATGTATGACCCTATGAAAAGCTGTGATGCAGCCTTCTACTTGCCCTTTCTTTTCCACCTGCTGAAAGGTCATTGTGTAATTGCTGAACTGCACAAATCTCGCTTCCTCCTGGCTGGAGAAAGCAGTGGAACTTTTACCTCTTAAATGTCCTAATAAGGATGTAATAAACCAACATTTAAGTTTTAAAAAATGCTTATCAAATGGGCAGACTGAAGTTTCAGAGAACATGTCAAAGAAAACTTTATATTCAAATTATCTGTAGAGTGGTACCATGGTGGGTCTTTGACCAAGGCAACAGTATTCAGGAAAATAAGCCAACTGGGACTTGAAGTAATTCAGATTTGTAAAAAATAGTGGACTCATACAGGAGTGGAACAAGAAACTAAAGGAAGAGCATTGGATTCAGGCACAGGATGATCCTGTTTCTTGTGAGGTCTCAGTAATATCTATCACGGTGCTTTTTGAGATTCCTGAAAGAGGCAGTTGATAATTGAGCCGTATATAATAGTAACAGGGAAATGAACAATAAATTCTATGCTCAGTCAAGCACGGCTTAGTTTCTGCCTGAGTTTCATTTTCAGCAATTGCTAGATAGTCAAGATTGAACTCCAGACAAGCAGAGGTAGGACCTGGATTGCATCAAGAATTATGTGTTAGTCATGAGAATCACAGCGTTATCTATTATTAGAGTAACAGAAAATAGCCTTGTGAAGTAAAGGAGAGGCTGAGAAGCAAATAAACAAGACCTGAGAGGGATCTCACTGTGTCAAAATAAAAGGAAAATAGCAATTTTCCCTTCTGGCAAGCATATTTTTAGGCTTTTCTGGTGAACTTGGCAGTGCTAGGTTTATGGTTGGAATTGGTGATCTCAGAGGTCTTTTCCAGCCTAAATGATTCTATGATTGTGTTCTGCAAAATGCTGCCTCAAATAGGAAGGAACAAATAGGAAGGCTCTCTTTTATCCAGATGTCTTTGGATTGCCTGCCTCCCCCTTGGGGTGGATGGCCCTGACCTTTCCAGGTAGGTGAACGTGGATTTGTTTCCTATCCTTAGAGGCATCAACTCCCTTTGCTTGGGAGCACCTCTGTAGCCTGCTCTTGCACCTGGCCAGGTGCCCTGTTGAGTGAGGGCCAGATCCTCACCCCTGGACTTGACTTTCCAGCTTGATCTCAGAACAGCCTTGTTACTCTGGATTGACTTGGTGGTCTGGAATCTCTGCAGACCCTGGTTGCAACTCCTGCGTGGTTGTTCTCAGGGCTGGAGGGCCAGGCATGTTGTCCTGTTGGCCTCAGAGGATGCATGGCTCACTGTGTGTACGGGATCCTCCGGCCATGGACAACTGTGCCATGGACAACAGTGACATTGGGATATGCTGGACTCACTGTGAAATCACCAGCTCTGCCAATACTTGTGCTTGCATAGCTCAGCACAGGCTGCCCCCAGAGATCCATTCCAATTTATCTGTACCTCTCCAAAACTCCTCCCTCTTCTAAAGTGAAATGTTTTGGTGGGATCTAGTCCAGGCCTGCAGCATCACTGTTAAGTTCACTTTGATCAAAGGTCAGATGGGCCAAAAACCTTAACTTTGAGTTAAACAGTCTTTGAGAGTGTAATCAATCACACATTTGTGTTGCTAGCATGCCACTCCAAAATTGAAGGCTGACCTGGCACAATTAACTTGTCCAGTGTACCTTTGTAATGGGAAAAAGTGCACTCAGTTGTGGAGTTGCAAGTTGGTGGTTTTTGGGGTGTTGGTTTTTTTTTAAGTAGACAGGACCACAAAAACATCATCCTTTCTTGCTTATAGAAACTTGTAAATAGATTTTTGACAACTTTTGCCTTGGAACGGGCCAGGAGTTGGCAGTCTGATATGGGTGCCATTGTAATGGGTATCTGCTATGGACCTCCTATTAGGAAGAAGTAACAGATGAGGCCTTCAGACAAATTAAAGAAGCCTCATGTTAATAGGTCCTTGTCCTTGTGAGGGACCCACATGATAGCTGGTGGAATAATACAGCAGGGCACAAGCAACCTGGGAAGCTTCTAGAGTATCCTGATGATGTTTTGAGCACAAGCAGTCAAGGAGCCAGCAGGAAAAGGTGATTTCCTGGACCTGATACAGACAAGGAAGAGCTAGACTGGAACATAAGCCAAAGTCAGTCTTGGCTGCAGAACCCTGAGATGGTGGAGTTCAGACTCTGAGAAGGTGGAGCAGGGCAACAAGTAGCTCTGGACTTCTGGATAGTAGACTTCAGCCTAGGAGAGCTGCTTGGAAGAATCCCATAGGACATGGCCAGAGAGCTGAGGGACCTGGCTGATGTCATTGCAAGGCCACTGATTATCTTTGACTGTGTCAAAGGGTCATTATGACTGGGAGAGGTTCCTAAAGATCCTTAAGAGCTTCTGTATCAAGAAAGGCAGGAAGGACCTCTGAGAAACTGCAGGCTAATCATCTTCACCTGGATGCCTGGGAAGGCGAAGGAAAAAAACGTCCTGGAATGTATTTCCTAACACATGAAGGGACAAGAAGGTCATTTGGAGTTGCCAGCATGGATCATTTTATAAAGATGAAATTACCCATGGAAAACCGTTTTGCCTTCTACAAGGTTATCACTACCTTGGTGGACAAGGGGAAAGCAGTAAATACTTGTTTTTTTGGTTTTTGGGGTTTTTTTAAGTGTGAAGGTACTTAAACACTGGGACACGTTGCCCAGAAGGATTATGGGGTCTCCATCCTTCAAGATATTCCAAACCCAACTGGACACACCCTCAGGCAACCTGCTGTAGCTGGCTCTGCTTGAGCTGGGGGCTTGGGCTAGATGATCTCAAGAGGTCTCTTTCAACTTAAGCAATTCTGTGTGAATTTCTTCACCCTGTGTAGATTTTGCAACTGAAAAATGTCTCAATCTATATTGTGACAGTCAGCAGCAACAATTAATTAAATAAAATAGGTTATTTTCTAAGGCTATTATTCAAATTGCATTGAAGTCATTTAAAAATCCCATTGATTTCAAAGGGCTTTGGCTTAGTTCCAGTACTTCTTATTTAAATAACTATCTAAATGGCCTGATTTTCACAAATATAGGGAATGCAGCTGCTCCAGAGGGCTTCACTTGGCTTTGATCAGGCAAGTACAGACAAGTACAACTAATTAGTTGAACTTATTTAAAATGTTTTTAAAAAGTTTGAAAATTTGGTTGTTTTTTTTTTCCTCCTCGCAGCCAACAAACCCAGTAATTCCTGAAGGGTTATAGCTTAAACTTTCCCCAGAGCTCAACCTTTTACATAAAATAACTTCATACAAAGTATTGCTACAAAATACAACTGTGAGTATGAAAAACCAGCAGCATGGTAGAGAGACTATTCTGTAATCATAGAAACGGGCCAAGGATTTTGGTGTATCAGGCTTGTAAGGGCAAAATTCTGGGACAAAGAGGGTTGGAGGGTGTCATCCAACAATTTGTTCCATGTCAGGTGTCAAGAGATGGGAATGACTGGAAATTGGGAAAGAAGCACTGGATCCCTGTTTCTTACAAGTGACAGCTGTATGGGAGACTAATTCCAGTGACCGATGGTTTTGCCATCTACTTAGTCAGTAGGTGCACAACGTGTAAATGATGATGTTTCTGAAAAAGATTAGTAATATAATATTCTACACTGACTAGAGGTCTGAGATTTGTTATTGAAAAACTCAGATGGGAATGCTGAAACTGTTTCCTGAACACCGGGAAGCTGAGGTGCCAGAGGGAAAGTGATAGTAGTGACATTCTGGTGCAGTGTTCATCAGCTATTCTCATGCTTTATTAAAACCAATGAATTAAATACCCTCAACAATTACAGCAGTTGTTAACAGCTTAGGAATGTGAAAATCTCATCCTTAAAGAAGGTCACCTGGCAGCGTTTCCTGTTCTGCTACCAAAATGGGTGTAATATCTGTGGAAATTATTTTGTCTTTTCTACATCTGAAATTATTCATTGCTTAAATGGCTATAATAAAAACAAGGCCTTTAGCTCACAGGGATATATTGTTATAAACCACACTGTTGTTCCTACTTAAGAGGTCAACATTTTTCTTACATAAGTACAAGATGTTATTACTTAGATTTTTTTTTTTTAATACTTTATGGACCTACATTCTATTTCAAATTATTACCACATCTTAAGGTTGATACAGTCAGAGCCTCTTGTGTGGTGTTGATTTCTTCTATGGAAGCATTGGTAAGCATAGCTCCATCTATATTTCTTCCCTATCTGCTGCAGAAAGAATAAAAAATCTCTGATTGATGCATATGATTATGGGGAAAGACAAATGGGGAATATCCAGCCTGATTAAGTGCAAACTGGAAATACCAAACCAGACAGCTAGCTAAGCAGAGAGGCAGATAAAGAAGTTATGGATAGCCACAGAAATACAGTGAGAATTACACTTAGCTCCACTGAGGAAAGACACTAAATAAGTAATGTCCCTCTTTAAGATACCTGAATGTCTAGGCATGAGATAAAGGACAGAAAGATACGTCTTCCCTGCCAACCTTTTTTCGTCTCCTAGTGAAAATTCAGGGTGTAAAGATAACCCTAAAATAGATACTTGTGGGTTTCTGCTGTAATAAGAAGAAGTAACAAATGCCAGAAGAGGAAAAGGTTTGCTCTTTAAATGGTTAAAGCAGATTGTGGTGTGACTGGAAGGGATCAGCCAGAATGAGCAACAGTGAGTGCTTCCTTTTCCCCAGTGACCCCCATCACTAGAGAGCCATGCTGTTATCCTACAGCAGGTAACTCATCTGAAACCCATCCTGAATCCATGCGCAGCAGCACATTGGAAATCCATGTGGTTTGTTGGTTTAGCTTGAGAAGTCACTTCTGAGCCTTCTCAAGAGAAAGCATATTATTCTGTGAAAAAATTTGTTCTTGTTGAATGGAAAAAAAAAACCCAACGAAATTCCAGCATTCATAATTTTTGCCATTGTAAACTCCAATGAAGCTGTACATGTTTCAAATTTACATGAATGTCAAAGAGGGAAAGATACATTTTTGGCTCACAGACTTTAAACTTGTTAAGAAGGCGCAGATGCAATGACTGATAAAACTGAAGCCTACGCTTTCTTGCTTTGCTGTGGAAGAGAGGAAGTGGTTTTTCATCTAAAATGCGATACCACAAAGAACTAACTTTTTCCATGTCTGAGTTGTACAGTGTTCTTTGTAGCTAGATTCTTGGCATCTATGAAAATATGACTAATAAAAGGACTGCAGTTGAAGAGATATGTGCAGGATCCAGCTACTAAAATGAAGTAACCTTCATCTCAGTATGGGCATTCCTCATCAGAGTACTTCCAGGTTTCTTAAGATGGAGTGTTGTTCCTCCTCTCTACCTGGTTTAGCTTCTGCTGCTGAGGTGCAGCTGCACGATATGACTACATACGGGAGCTGACAATACCCTGAGCTGCCAGGAACACCTGAATCCATGGGGTACCTGTCTGCTGCCATAAATTTTTGTACTTCCATTGCACCCACTCACCCCAATGGATGAGTTGGTTCTACGTGCTGGCCTCTCTTTTCAGGAGCCCCTAGGATGTCTTGTGGGGTGAAGCTCATGGATTTAAGGAAAAAGAGGATGCTGTGCCAGAAGTTTTTTGCTATGATCCTGTACCTGAAGGTAGTAGCTTACACAGGAAAAATTTTCAGGGAGGATGGCATCTCAGATGTGGCCTTCTTTCTGCCCTTTGGCTTTGGGAAAGGGTGGGGGTGTGTGCGATTTAGGGAGGGAACTACGGAGCAGGGATTGCTTGGGGACTCTGTCTTAGCTCCCAGAACCAGCAAGATTCACCTTGATTCCTTATAGCAATCCCCACCTGCAGTGTGCTTGTGCTTCTCATCCCCCTTGAGTGATGCCTTCTTCCCACATATTGTGATGGACTGGAGAAGTTGAGCTTCTGTTTTGGCACAACCACTCAGAGGGCCTTGGCTGAAGAGGGGGGCAGATGTGCTCAGCAGGTGCCCGTGAGCCTGTCTGAAGCATGCTGCAGCTGCCTTTGGCCTCTGATTGGTTTTCTCTCATATAGAAACTAAGATGTTAAGAGGGGATAAGAGAGAAAATGCCATGTACTTGGGCCCCCTATGGCAGAGAGGTGGGTGATATAGCAAAGTCTTGCAGTTTAGATGAGGCCAAAGGGTAGGTAACATTGAGGTCTTTTATTTAGTCACTGAAAACCTATTAGGTGTAATTTTAATTGTAGTAAGGCCTCATTGCACTAATGAGAAGGGGTAAAAAGTACCTTTTAATGGCATAAATTAGTTTCAGTTTTAAAGCATTACTTGAATTCATTCTTCACTGTTGAAGAGTGAAGAATAATTGCATTGTCTTCTTGATATCACTGCTTGGCATATTTAGACCACCTATGTGCATGCTTTCATAACTGAGCAATGGCTGTAGATCTTTCGTGTATGCAGCAGAACTATGGAGCCTGACTTGAGGCTTCCAGATGACACCAGGTCTAGGATTTTGTCTCTGAACATCATTTTAATTGTCTTCTAATTGATGTTTTGAAAGAGAAAATTTTGAAAGATGCAAATCAATACTTTCTGGAGGCAAAAATCCCCTGAAGTCCCATACACCGTTTCTCAGGTTACCGATGTGGTTTCTTGTTCTTACACCAGCCTGCTGAAACAAGGCATCGTAAGAGCTCTCTCCCAGTTTCCCTTCACTACCCCAGCCCTTACAGGGGTCTGGTGATGTTTGGTATTTTGAAGTGCTTTAAGATCCCTGATGAAAGATGTTGTTGCAATCCTAGAACTTTGTGTACATTTATTGAGAGATCTCGTTCCCATGCCCCAGCTGCCCATCTAGAATGTAACAAAAAATTATTTTCCCTGGGAAGGGCTGGGAGAGCAGGTAGAGTCATATTGCTACAGCTGTCTGTGTGATTCAAAGAGCAATAAAACTCTTTACAAACAACACAAAACCCCACCCCACCACTTCCAGGAGCAAGATTAGCGTGTCTAGGTGACTTGCTGTGCTAGAGCCAGGTGGGAATGAAGGGATGCTGGTGGCTAGATTGCAGCAGCCTGGTGCCTGATCTTGTCCTTAGTGATGTGCTGCAGTTTGCTTTGGCTTTGTCTCAATGTTGGCGTGACCTCCACCTGGTGTGGTGGCATCTCTGGGTGTCACTAGCTGGCACAGTAGCCAACCTGCCAAATAATCGGGGTTCTTCCAGATGGGCAAAAACACATGTGGAAGTTCCACATATCCAAGATGTACCATGCTAGCTGGCAAGAACCCACAGGAATAACCACTCTGGCCGCAGCCTGAGCGTGCACATCAGACTTTCATGTACCACAGAATGATCCTGAGGTGATGGGGAAAGGCAAAGCAGTGGGAGACATGTTGATTGTCTGGGTGTCTTTACCAGCCCTCATCCTTGTAATCAAGAGACCCAAGGGTTCCTAAGTATCTGCTGGTATCCGGCTTTTAGGAAGCTGGGGTAGTGGGATGCATAAACTGAGGACTAGGTTTTTTTCCACCAAACAGCCATGGAAAATGCGTGCTCCAAGGGTGTAAGGTAGAGTGATTTACGTGCAGGAAGTTTCTCATCTCTCCGTTTCCCAGATTTTAGCTGTGTAATAGATAAGAAAGAAATCATCCGGCTTGGATTATCTTCTTGCAGGGAAAGCATGAGCACAGATTTTGGAGATGAGCTACACCCTGCACTATGGTTAACCACATCAACAAGCAAAAAGTCCCCTTGCTTATATTAACAGAGAGATCATGCTTAGCATCATATTTGATAAAAGCATGCTTTGCTAAGCCTGTTTTCTGTTTCAGTTTTTCACAAAGGTTGTCGGGCCTTGCATACATTGCTAAAGAAGTCTTGTACTGCTGCTGCTGTAGTCCTTGGCCCTTTCAAACCAGGGTGAAAAGCACAGTATGAACCCCAAGAGTGGGGGTGGGCCAGCTGCTGGATCATGGTTTCTCCTAAGTGGGCAGCTTTGGGTGCTCTGATAATTTTGCTGTTTGCTGTTTTTTGTGTCTTTGATCCTAAATATAATAGTCATTATAACATCTGACATGTGTAATGTGCTGTACATAGAATGCAGGAATCATTTGCTGCTCTGCGCTGGCAAGCAGCCTTCCATTAGGGAAGGGACTGTTATTTAACAGCCATAGAAATACATATGGAAGCTGGAAAAGAAATAAATATGAAACAGGAAGCAAAGCTTTTTCAAGAACTGAAGAGGGAGGACTATTATTTAACACTCAGGGATGCTGTCTATCCCTTTTGATGCTCCCATGGGATCTTCTGAATCTGGGCTGGTTTTTCTCTTCATTTTAACAAAGGTTGGATGGGTTCTGATGCAGTGAGTCCCCAAGAGAGTTGGCAAAGGATACCCTGGAATGTCAAGGGGGAGATCAAAAGCAGCATTTTTAGTCTTGGTGCCTGATTTCATTCAAGCTGGCACACACCTGTACAAGGGAAAGAAAATCAGCCAGGCAGCTAAACTCGTACTTCCCTCTGATATAGCAATACATTTTGTTAGAAACAATCAGTCAGTTATAATCCTTATGCAACAGCTGCAGTTTCTCCTCTCAGCCTCTCACACTGTGCCATTATAAATAGATTGTCATATTCCTTGCAGCATTAAATTGCTTTCTACATTCCCAGTCCCTGGAAGAACTGATTGACTCGGGAAACCTGCCATTTTGGCAGCCCTCCAGAAAAAGTTACTTATTTTTGCATCTGTTGCCAAACCCCTGTAAGTATGTTACCATTAAAAAGTCAGTATTTAACCACAATTACCATAAGGGGGTATTTGATATGACAGTTGTTTCCTGCTGTGTTATGTTTCTCTGTACACAAAAAGTAAATGGATGGTTTTAATTAGAGGAGGGGGCCTTCCTAGCTATATCTACACTGCTTTGAACACACAATACATTCTTGCTTCTTTAACCAATGCAGAGATTAAGGATTTAGAAGCGCAGCCCACGAAAAAACCCAACCAAAAATCCAAACAGAAATATACCTGTTGTAGGGAGCACAGAAGCACATAAAAGTGAAGTGCCTAAGGGTGGTGCATTAAGTGGTGTGGTGTGTGGCTTTGGGATGCCAGGAGAATAACAATATTCCCAGCATTTGGCTGTCCTGTGGCCCAGTGCAGTGTGCCGTAAGCACAGCAGTGTGCTGGGTACTCCAGAGTGGGGGAGTGTCCCTGTGTTTAGCAAGATCTATTGCCATAATGACCTGATCCTGCTTTGGTGAGTCAGTGAAAACCTCCCCTCTGAGGTGAGTATGATACCATAACCCTTAAAAACCTTCCAAGACAAGACAAAGGTGTCTCATGCTTAGCTCTGCAAAATAGGACATTTTGTGCTGTGCAGTTCTTAATGAGGCAATGTCTGTTGCATTTTAATAGAATTCTCTTAGGCATTGGCCCAGATTGGAGCTCCTTCAGTGGCTGTTTATACAATTAACATTGAGTGCTTATTGATTAAAACCCAAACACAGCCTCAGAAACAGGGACCAGCCCAGCCTGACCAGGCTCTAGACTGATGCCCCCTCAGTGCTTGTTTTCACCCTCTTTCTGTCTAGACTCATGAACAGTGGATTTTTTACTCCAGAGGGAGAGCTGCAGAGCTGTTATTGTCTCTCTTTTGCTCTCCATCAACTCTCTAATCTGGCTGTTTGGCAATTAAATGCCACATGAGAAGGTATGAGGTGGGCTGAGAAAGGAGCTGAGTCTTCCGTTCTAGGCCAGCCACTATAAAAACACAGTTAATGCTCCAGGGCTAGGGGAAGAGGTGACATCCCTAAAGTGTCATTTTTGGGAATGATGACCTAGGAGAGAGCCTGCTGGACTCATCTCTCAAGAGAAGTGAAAGATGGAGGAGACATCAAGTTTATAGCTGAGGCTTAGAGTGAGTATTAAGAGGTTCCTCTAGGGCAGCTGCTATCATGCAGAGGCTTTCTGGTGAGCCTGATGAGCTTGTGATCTGACAGGGATCTCATAAATGTATGTTCCTCTAGGGATTGGTGGCAGGTAGTGACTCTGGTTTGGGTCATGGAGAGCCATGACACTTGGATGCTTCTCCTCTTCTGAAATGCTTCATTAAAGTGAAACCTAAACCCAGAGACCTCAGAGTGCTTTTTGGAATAGGTAAATTTAGTAATTTCATAGTTTTGGATGAGGGCAGGATTTCTAAAGATAGCCATGTCTACCATCATCTACTGTCTGTTCTTCTGTGAGGGGTCCTGTTTGACATGTATTTTAGTATTAAATTGTACACCACAGACTATTTCTTGATTGATGGTAGAGGAATATGGGGCAGAAATAATTTGTACTTCATGCTCACAAAAAGGTACAGATATACAAAATTATATTCCTTTGAACTGAGTAAGAATTCAAAGTTACTTACTAGGATGTCTGAATACCATTTTACATCTGGTCTGTGGAGTGTTTTAGCAGGGTCAGCCTATTTAGATTGAGCAGATACTTATTTCATGCTAATCAGAAATACCTACTGATTTAGCACATCTAATGTTTTTCATCTAGCTAATAGGAATCTCTTCACTTGCTCTTTTCCTCCATAAATCCTTCTAATGTCCAATGCTGTTTTTTTAGTATGCAGGTCCTTTCTCCAGAATGTGAAGAGCAAGATTATATAGGATGCTTACATTATCACTTATAAGAAGTAGCTCTATACTACTGAAAGCGGCTGGCTAGTAAGTACTGTAAAATTAGCATCCTTTTGTACTTTCAACCGGAGCACTAGGGAGCTTCATGCCTTGGCACACCATCAAATCCAGGTCTGGGGTAATATAAATGCAAAGATCCTGGAGTTTTTTCCCAAAGCAAGGAAAAGAAGAGATCACAAACCATTACATAACTACTGTATTTTCCCTGTACTACCTTATTGCTGAGCTGCAGCGCCTTATCAGTGCTTCCTTCTGTCATTCCTTGTTGCCAGACCTCTACAAAATGCCTGCAAAGCCTTCAATGTGAAGTAGGAAAGATGATGCCTGTATCCAAGTTATGAAGATTGTTTACAATCCAAATATTTGAAGATGTTGCTAGTTATATGGTAACTAGAACCCCTGTAACTCAATGCTTTAATTAAAGGTTTCTTTTGACTGAAGCAGAGATGATAGCTGATTTAAAAGCTGTTGCTGCAGCTAGGTTTTATCTACCTCTAAAGCTGACACCAGAAAGCATGTAATTCAAAGCAAATATAAATTAAAAAAAAAAAAAGTTGCTGGCTGATTGCTGTGCAAATGCAGTCAGCTGTAAGTAGTCTGGCAAAACAAACAGAATATCTCTGATGGGGGAAACTGGACTCTCTGAGAAAGCCTCCAGCTTGTATTTTCTTCTGTTTTGTGACTCTATGGTTTTAATCTCTCACAGGACTCTCTGCCCACAGAAAATACCATCTGAACAACTTTCTATGGGCTCTTTACAGCTTTTTACTTCTTCTGTGGTTTGGCCAACATTGTTGCTATTGGTGTTGGATTTGGAGACTCAATTATTTGTGTAGTAGCAGGTAGTGAAGGACTTGGATTGGCAGCGCAAAGGCATGAGCTTGAACCTTACCAGTTTCCTTGTTCCCAATAAATGTGAGCAGAAAGGTTCCCTGAGGGGGATTTTAACAAGGCATCAGCTGCTCTGGAGAGGTGTCCAAACCTCTGGACCTTTTTAGGTTTCCCCATCACTTCTTACAATCAAGAAAGAAATGCATGACTCTTTGAGGAAGGTATTTTAAGCTTATTTTCTTTAATCTTCTGGGTTCTGCGGTATGTGACTCCCCTGAGGTCATACAGATATTTTTAAATGAATTCTCACTGCTTGAATAACAAGAAAATAATATCTTGCTTTTCAACTTCTGTATTCTCCAGCTTCATAACTTTGGGCACTCCTGAAGTGAAGCTGAAGTCCTTGGGCCATTTCAAGAGTCCTTTTGTATTTACACTAATAACAAACCTTCTCCCTCAAAGAACATTTGCCATAATTCAAATGTTTATTGTTCAGCTGGGCCAGTGAACAGCTGTATTGAGCTAAGCCCCATGTGACACCCATTGCATTCCTGGGTGATTATAGAGTGCTGCCAGTGACTGTTTAATGTGTACATTGCGGTAGAATCTGCATGGCCTGGAGCACAGAGAAGGGGAAAATAAAAGCCCTTGCAATCTGAGTATGAAATTATTACACAAGGATACTAAAAGCAAGGAAGAGGTTGTTGCACCCCTGGTAAAATATCTTTTGTGCCTTCTTGCGCTGAATTTGTGCCTGTTTTTTGACAGGAGAGCACTCAGCTCAGCCTGTGTGTTCATGAGCCTCGGCACAGAGCCTTTGGAACTGTTTTCCCCAGAGATGGCTCAGAGTTTTTCTCCAAGCCACATTTGCATTAGAAAATGGAGTCTGTCAAAGTATAACACGTTATGGGCTCTCACCAGCATTCAGGGATAGAAGGAGGGGACACATGGCTGCTTTGGGCATCTTCAGCTTGCTGTGAGTGGTGCCAGACTGGATTGATGTGACAAGAGGAAGGCATTTTGTTTCAACCAGCAGTGCTCCTATTGCTTTTCACTTGGTCGATTTAAGTTGAAGGGAGTGTTTACATTGAAACCTAACAAAGGCAACAGCACTTCATGTATTGTAAATGCAAGGTATTTCTGCACTTTTGAATTGATTTATTTTAAAATAATTTCTAGCTAATGGAAAAACTTAAAAATTGGACTTTATAAGTTTATCATGACACAGAGTTGGAAATGCTGGAGTTGAAAGTGTCCCTGAAATAATTTCTTGCTCTGACCTGTGTCAGATACCTGTGTCAGAAAAATTAAATTTCCAGACCAAAAAGCTTAGGAAAATATAATCCTCTGTTTGACTTATAAGATTTTTTAAATTTTTGTCATAAGTAACAAAGTTACTCAGCTTTGCTAGTAGGGGAAAGATTTTAAATCATCCGTGGTGCTTAGATTGCTGCCCTGCCATGAGCTACTGTCTTGCTAATGTCATCCAACAGGCACAAAGGAAGAATGAACTACTGCAACTTGTTAATAAAAATAGTTTTAGTCCTTGGGGTTGTTTCAAACATGTTCTGCTTGGATGGATTTTTGTGCTAAGAACAATGTTTTTCCTCATCCCCAAATCATCTAAAACAAAAGAAAGGGCCATGTAGCTGTTGATTGTCTTTTAGCAGTTCCCAAGAAAAGAAAAAAATTATATTCAGGCAGGCCTTTTAAATTGATTTGGAAGTCTCATCTGGACTTGTCTTGCATGAGAGCCCTCCAATTCACTACCCCTCTGCTGTGTGCAAGCTGGCTCTACTCCTCAGCTTGGCAAATAATAGTCTCAAACGTGGGTTAAACTGACAAGCGACTCCTCAAAAAAAGCCTTTTAAAAATGGCTCTATGAGAATTTCCAGCAAAATGTTTCAGGAACATTGGATCTGAAATTAGCTCCTTCTGATTAACTTCCATGCGGCAGGCTATTGTGGGGCCACCTTGATTCTTCCTGTTAATAAGGCTTACTTAAGGGGCAGAATAATGATAGTCTTGCAAAATGCGTGTTTTTGCAGGATTTCTGCTACAGTTTTGATGACTCAGAATTATCAGATGAGATTCTTTTGAATTGCACGTGGCCAGTAACTGTTAAGACTTTTGCGGGGTATTAAAAATTTGAAACTGTTTCATGGTAGCATTTTTATTAGGAAATAGGAAATGAGGCTTTGCAGGCTGTGCAGAAATTTAGTGCCGGTTTTGCTTTCCTCTTTTTGTGATGCTATTTTCTACAAAATTAAATACTCCTTAAAATAATGTTTTAGTTCATGTAACATTTAAAAAGCTTTTCATTTGGAGCAAATAATTTCTCCAACCCTAGATAAGGCTGTGCCTAATGAACTTAAAGAATTGATTTTGCTTGGGAGCCAGTACCCCAAGTCAAACTCTTTGGGACTCACTTTCATGAGACAAAACTGGGAATGGAGCTGCTAGCATGCTACAGCCCACATCCCTGAACCAAAGGGGAATAAACAAACCCCACTTTTGGTGTACAGCCTTGATTTCTGTCTGCTATTACCTTGCTAAGAGACTTCTCTGAACGTTTACTCGCCAGTCTGATTTAAGTGAAGGTCTGTTCAATGTCTCCGCTTTTTTTCCTCCTTTTTTCACCTGAAGTGCTGACTTCGGAGGACATTTTCTCTGAGACAGTGGGGAATGAGATAAAATTTTCCCTTGAATTGCTTCCCAATCCTGTTCCTATCTAGCCTAAATTAGCCCAGCAGGATCAAAGGATGGCCATTTGTGTTTCCCAGTTGGGAAAGGATGCAGCCTGGAACAGCAGGGAGGTAGTTGGCTGTGTAACCGGTGTTTCTGATGCAGAGTAGGGAGACAAGATATGGAAAGGACTATGACCTGAAAGCTAAACTATGAGCCCACTAAAAGTTTAGAATAAAGATTTCAAGGCTTTTGTTGACTCTCAGATGGTTTAGATATAAATGAACCATCAGACCTTTGAGTGAGGAAAATGCCAATATTTGGAGAAAATGCTCCATTGCAATGGAGCCACAAGACTCTCAACTCAAGGGGTGGGAGCAGGGATGCCTCTGTGGATCCACTGGGATGCTCTCACGCATCCTACCCAAGGCTGTTGCAAGAGAGGTCCGGCTGCAGGGGAGTCTCCACTCTGTTTTGGACCTTGCTGCATGGATAGGGCAGCCTGCACTTATTTTCTGTCTGTAATACTTAGGGGGAAGTGTGGTGCACTGATGGGAAGCAGCTAAAAATGAGCAGGCTAAATCTGTTTGAATCTGCAATGTATTTCAACTTTGACCTTTGATATCTTTGGCTGCCACTGTCTCGCATCTTCTTTTATCAGAGACTTCCAGTCTCGTGTCAATTTTAAGACATGGGCTGAGGGCCCTAGGGCAAATATTCACTGGAGATTAGGAGGAGACATTAATGAGCACAGTGCAGCAGAAGCACTTGCATGACAGTGGCTTTTGAAAAACCTTTCTCAGGGCAGTTGCAGCAAATCTGGAGCACGCCCTGATTTTGTTCACTTGAGATGCCAGCTGCAAGGCATGTTGTTCCATGTGAGTTTTCCTTTGCATTTCACCCGCTAAAAATGCCTGCTCTGCGCCTGCTGGGGGTTTGGAATGAATTTGGGAACGTGTCCAAAAAATGGTGGGTTGGTATGTTGTGTGGGTGAAGGGTAGTGGATGGAAATCCTTGTTAGATGAGGGGACACAGAGAAAAGATGATGCCAGAGCTGGGACAGAGGGAGGGACGAAACATTTGTTTCCACAGGGTGCCTCAAGATGCTGACCCAGATTTGCAACACTGCAGTAGTGGGGTTTTCGCAGCTCTGACTGCGCTGGCAGCAGCTCAGCAGGAAATGGCTGGTGCGGCATGAACCTTCCATCACATCCCTTCCACGGTGATGAACGAACTACCTGAAAGTCTCTGAAGCCTGATGGCTGGATTGGGAATTGCTTCCTGCTTTTTCCCCTCTTCTTCTCTGTAATTACTAAAACTCTGTAGAAAAGCTGAGTAGTGGGATCAGGCTGTAGAGTCAGCTGCATCTCTGAGGCAAGCCCTGCTGTGAGCAGGTGATTGCACAAGGTAACCCCCAGAGATCCCACATGGATCACCAAAATCAGTGGGCTTGTAGTGGTATGAGTGTGGTGTCAGGTCCCTCAGGATATACCCACCAGTACAGAGCTGGCTGCAAGTGCATCCACCTGCCTATGAATTGCTTCAGTGAGAGTTTATCCCTTTTACTTGTGTCCTAATCAGTTGTTCAGCGACCAAAAAATGATCACTGCTTAGTCTTAATGTTTCCCCACCTTCAGTCAGGTAAAACTATCAGTGATCTTTTATGTCTCATACGGTTCTGTTGAAGGAAACGGTATTATTCAAACACATACAGGATGCAGAATTTGGACTGACCTAGAGCTTATTTAATAAAACTCTGTTGACTTTATTGACTACTTCTTTCTGTTTGAGTTATAGATCCACATCCTCCTTTCATTTTCACCTGCCTTCAGAGTTCCAAGCTCAGACCTGTAAGAAGCACCAGGGAAAACAGGAAGGCTGCACTTGCTGCTAAGGCAAGTCTAAGGTCTAACTCAGTCCTGCTGAGATCTGTTTAAACTGTCATGGACTTCTGCTTCCTGTTTGTGACCCCTTTTCTGCCTCTAGAAAGTGGGAATCATTCTATTGGCTTGCCATCAAAGCATTAAACAGCTAAAGAAGTAGAGGCTTAGAAAGAAGCAGACAAAGCACTAACTATGGCAGCATCATGCAGTCCTCAAAGAGATTGTATTTGCTTCATCACAAGGCAAGGCCACTGGGAAGGTTGTGGCAGTTCGGCTTCTTGCTCAACCCCCTTCCACAGGATTTGGAGGGCAGCTCAGCCTGGCTCCAGCTGTGTGGAGCCCGTAGGTCTGTGGATGTGACTGTAAGGTAGCAGCTCTTGGGATATTTCAGGTTTTTTCAATTTCCATTTCTGATGAGGTAGCGAGAGAAGAGCTGGTGGTCTGCTCCTTGTACTGCACCCCAGAAATGTCACTACTCATTCAGTTTTGGTGGATGAGTCACAACCAATGTTATCCTAAGTGAACATCACCTCCTTATGTCCCATGGGGACCCCTGATGGGTTATCTTCTTGGAGGCCCACTGCTGTAGTGACCTGGCCAAGCAGGAGTTGGGTCCCTTATGTGGAACAGCTTCAGGCTGGCAGCAGGGAACTGTATTTTGGCACCATGTTGAGCCCCCTCTTCATGCATGAGGTGACATAATTTTAACCCTTTGTGCAGGGAGGTGTCAGCTTCCCTCATGGCTGAGGTCCCCCCAGCCCCATATCTGCCCTCAGACATGCTCATCCTGCCTGCCAACATTGATTTCATTGAAGAGAAGCCCTCAGTTTAGGGTGCCAAGCTTTTTTTTGTTTTTGTTTTTGTTTGTTTGTCAAGGACACAGGACAGGAGAGGCGGGTATTTGTCAGGAACTGCAGCTATCCCTGAGGTTTGCTAGTAGTTTTTAAGTGTCCATGAATGACCATGGAGGCTGCACCTTCCAGGTCACCCAGGAGGGACTCAGTCACGCCAGGCCATGGAGTTCTCTTGGGCTGCTTGTTCCTGCCTGCCCAGTGAGATGAAGGAACAACTCTTCCAGCACTATGCTGGATAAGGCCATTCTCCATAATGGAACACCAAGTGTGATTCCTGTGGTCAGGATATGTCCCCTTTGCCTGGTTTGGGTTGCAGAAAGGCTGGGAGCATGGGGCAGACCTGGCTCCAATCCATGTGACTCTGCCATTAGCTGCCTCTTCAGCTGAAGTTTCCCCTACCTCTGGTAGGGGAAATGCCAACTCAGACATGTCTAATTCTTCCCTGTCTTTCTCAGCCTGGACTTCTTTCCTTATCAGAGCTGCCAAAAATAACCTCTGCCTCCTGTCCAAATGTTGCTCATGCAAGATTAGCCTCTCACTACCCACACAGGAGAGTAAAGTGCACAGCTGGGATTTTGTCCCTAGGCATAAAAGGACAGTAGTGCAGTGAGCAGGGGATTTCCAGAGGCGAGGTTTGTCTGCAGCTCCTGGGGATTTTCCAAAAAGGATGATCCAAAGTGGAAGCCTTGAGTAGCCCTCAGCGCATCTGTTTGAGTAGGTCGCATCTCGTGGCCTATGTATCACAAAACATTGCAGGAAAATATTGGATTAGGGTTTCTCTTTCTTCTCTTCTGAAACATAGATTTCTTCCTTAAGTGCCCTCTTATTTTGATGCCCTTCTTTGTGGTTACTAGGTAAGAGAGAGACAGAAGCACTGGTGTAGAAATGCCCTGTATGGAAACAGAGACCTTGATATGGGTAGATAGAAAGGGGCCAGACCTTCAGCAGAAGGCATATGCAGGGACATCTGATGGACTCAGAGGTTGTTCCCCTGCACAGGTGAACCTTCATGGAGGTGACTGTTCAGGCCAGGGCAGCTCAGGCACAGGGTGTCCCATGACCATGAGCACAGGAGGGAGATGTATGGGAGTGACAGAGGTTTTACAGCAGCTGGGGCTCTGAGGAGGAGGGGCATGATGGGGCTAGAGCCTGCTTGATACAAGTGCTGCACGTCTCTTGCATGTTTGGTGCGTGAGGTATGAGGAAGCTTGGGGAAAATACTTGAGCTTTGTAGGCAATTTTATTCATATCATATGTTATTTTAGAAGGCTGTTCAACCATCTCCATGCTCCATCTCTCATTCATTCAGTAGGGCACTGCTTCTCCTGGCATATCAGCACAGGGAAGAGTGGTAGCACTGGCTACACCTCAGGGTTAACAAAAGTGTCAATTGACAGTCAGGATTAGAGCCAGGCTTTTGACATAGCAATTTCCCAGCATGACACTTCGTAAAATTTTCCTTTTGCCTTGCTCTTGCATGATGTTCAGCTCTTCCACATTCATCTGGAGACTGGATTTAAATCTGCAGCACCTTCAGTAGGGCCAGGATGTTGATTCCACTGCCTGACCTGGAATAGAGATTCTTGAATTATGGGCACCACTTATGCGCCATTAAATAACCTTTGTAATTAATTCCCAGGGCTTTTCTTCTCAGAATTCAGGCAGCCTGAGCTTTTATTAACTCTGTTTGTGAGCTGGAGGCGCTGGCTCTGCCATCAGCTTCATCAGGCAAGCCTGGATGGACCAGTGCTGCTGTTATGCCCATCCCTGCTGGCTGCAGATCTACTCTATCCATGGCAGTGGAAACAGCTGGGGAGGGGAAGAGTCTTCCCTGGGGTCGGGGTCAGTGTATCAGGACATTGAAGCAATATCAGAGTTCACCACTTGCTTCTCTGAGGCAACAAATTGTTAAACATTTGGCCCGTCAGAATTGCTCGAGGGATGTGCTTATATGGAGCGAAGCCTTCAGTCAGCAGGTTGTCACTAATGGGGCTGGTAGCAATGGCAAAATATCTGCCCTTCTTCGGATTGTTAAAGGCATTTCTCAGTAGCTTCCACTATCCCTTTGTAAATAAGGGCATGAGCCTCAAGTGGCATAAAAAGACAAATCTGCCTTGGTGTTGTTGCAGCCATTTTGCCCAGTGTGATGGGGAGTGTTGGCCTGATTGTTACCATTCACCTTCGTTACTCATTCTTTTTGATTTTCACTCAGAATTATTCTTTTTCAAATGGGATACTTGTAGTGATTAAGCAGGGTTGAATGAGTCTAGCGCAGTTCATTATATGTTATACTAAAATAAGGTCTTATTTTTAATGTACTGGTTTATGAAAATTATGTATACTGGGGGAGGATGGGTATTATATATGAATATGCTATATATGGGATCTCTGCTTGTAGTATCAACTTTCAGGCAGTTGAAAGTGCTTCCTATTTTGTACACAACCATATAGAATTGGATTTTATGCTCCATGGGGCTATGTAAAATGATGCACTGAGGGAACTGGGACATAAAAAGGCCTTTAAATGCACTGTAATATTTAGCTCCCAATGTCTGTACAGAAAGGAGTGGTCTGAGACATTTGCCAACACTTGTCCACAGCTGTCCCAAGAAATACTGTCTCTGGTGTTCCTACTGTGTGGGGGGTGTGCAGTACTGACAGGTTATTGTGTTCCTCTGACACCGGAATACCAGTGTTACACCCTTGGTGGAAACAGCTTTCTGGTATCTATTTGCCTCTGTGGGCCTAAAAACCTGGGAAAAGTTAGTCAGCAAAGAAAAAGACTAGGAATCCTTTGTTTTTCTGCTAAAAAAAGATGTATATTCAGAGGAAAACAAAAACAAACTGGCTAATTTTGTCTTGTAGATCTGAGCTGAAAAGTCAAGATCCTGTGATATCCTGCCTGTGAATTTTTATTTATGTATAGCATGTGTTCAGGAGGTGATGGAGCTGCAGTATTGTACCAGCAGGAAGGTGTTCTGCAGCTCAAGGAGTCTTGTTCTTGAAGTCTCTCGAATCTCAGCAGGGACTGCAGTGACCATGGGGAATGATTGTGTTTTATGGCACATCCACCTGACTGCTGAGAAACTGTGGCACCATGAAACCCTTGAGAACATGTTACATCTTCCATTGGAGGTGGAATTTCAGCAAAATCTCTCTTCTTGCACCCAGCAGGGGTTATTCTCAGAAAAGAAAATCCTCTCTCTGCAAGGTGGTGGTGACCTGGCAGGGTGTGAGCTGCAGGCAGGTTGGAGGGTAGTCACTGAAAGTTTTCACTACCTTGCCGGTGTAATTACCACCCCTGTGGCAGTTTTGATTTCTAAATGGTTAAAGCTTATGAGTCACCTTCTGTTTCCCTTTTCCATATCTTGATAATGAATGTTTTTTCCTTAAAGTCTAGCTATGACTGATGAACTCCAGTCATCACTGCTGTGAATGATTGCAAATTGTGCAATATTGTCCCTTGATGAAGATTTGTCCCTCGATTAAAAGGGGTGACCTCATTGTTCAGGACCCAGTGTGACTCTTCTCACAGGTATTTTCTTCATTAGCAGGGGTTAAAGTCACAGAGGAGGAGGAAGGCTCCTGTAATGGGAAAGATCAAACCCAAAGATTTGGGAATGGCTCACTGAAACCACCTGACATTGTCACAGCCCTTTTCACTCAGTAACTAGCACATGAATGGAAGTTAGCTCACCAAATTTTTATGAGCTTCTTGCAGTGTGGGAGTATCCCAGAAAAATTAAGAGGCAGTGAGTGTGTGGCAGAGTAATAACGCTCTGTTTTACACACAGTATAATTAACACATGGAAATTCCTTTCACATAGAGTCTCCAGGTCAAGAGGCAGGAGAGAGGGATTAGGAGAGTGAAGGAAACACTTAGAAGGCTTAAGAGACTGCTCCTAACAGGTCTGTTAGAAGGAATCAGAAGCACTAAGGAGTTTCGCCTTCATGAGTGTTTGCCAAGGCTTGGATATTGTAGCTGTTCCTTGGTTGTCCATTGAGGGGTTCAGTCAACTTTTTGCTGGATCTCTTTGCTGTCAGAGGCTCAAAATGGAGTAGTCAGTCATGGGGGTTGCACATAATGCGGATTTGTTTGTGTGGTGTGGAGGGAATCAGCCAAAAGCATCTTGCGTGTGTGCAGTTGTGCCTATGCACACATTGTTAATTGGAACTATTTAATATTCAGAGCTGTTCAGAGCTCACTAAGTTTAATGGCCAAAAAGTCTGAAGCCATGACATTGTCAAGGAGAAATGTTGCATTTATCACCTTTTTCCTTGCAGCCCCCATTTTATATACTGACCTCAGCAAGTGTAGCAATGAAGACAGCAATATCAAGGAAAAAAAAATCAAAACAAAGCCTCCTGACTGCTTACACATGCATGTTCCCAAATCCTCCAGTGTGCTAGGTTTGAATTTTGCAAAATCTTTTCTTTATACTGAGCTGAACAAGCAATTATATTAAAACAACCTCCTTTCCCCTTCCTCTTCCCACTCCCTACCCAAATGTGCACTAAGGCCTTCACACCAAAATTTGCTGTTTAAAATTTCTGAGCTCTTCCTGATATCTGTGTTTCTTTGGAATATCTTAGTGAAATGTGCATGTCCTAATCCTCTGAGCAGTGGCTCAAGGTTCCTGCTGTTCCCCAGCAGGCCAGGCTGCAGGACATTGAGCCAGCCAGGATGACAGAATGCTTGGAAACTCCCATCACTCTCCTGAGCCCAAGTTTTATTTACGCAGTTTGTCAGGAAAATGTTAGTCATGAATTAAATATCCAGAAGATCACTGTCCTCCTAAGCTTTTATTTCATCTCTTTTGAAAGGATGTATAACCCTATAGTACAATGCAGTCTTTTAAGAAACGCTGTGGATGAGAGATGACTTGTATTTACAGTGACAAATGGAACAGATGAAGAGACCTGTTGTTCATGCCCATGGTGGCAGTTACATACATCCTTTGCCTGATGAAGTAATTCCTTATTTGTGTATTGAGCACTAATTGTTTGTGCTTGCTCCATGTTGAGGACATTGCTCACTCCCCTGTCATTTACAATGAGTGCTAATCATGAGCAGTGGAGTCAGACTACCACAGTGAACAGTACAGAAAGGGCTGCTGATTTTGCTCAACCTCGAGGTAGGAACATCACTATTACCTTCACCAGGAGCAGACTTTCTCCCTGCCAGGTGCCCTGAACTATCCCAGGCCCTCCTGTGAATGAAGGTGTGATTGAAGAGTTGGGAGGGGCCCAGCCAGAGAACAGGATGAACCTGGGATTCCTGGGAACTGCAGGACCTCCTCTTCTCTTCTGGTCTTGATGCCCTGATGAGAGAGTGGTGGGAGGATGAGGGCAAAGGAGAAGCAATGCTCTGGCTGTGCTTGGGATTAAAAATGTGTTTGCTGTCAGGGAAAGCTTTGGTGATTCATTATCAGAGCCTCCATGGGTCTGAAACAATTTTACTGCACATTTCTCAATCCCTGTTCTGCTCATTCTGCAGATAACTAGGTGACAGGCAGAGACTTTTGAGAAAAAGAAAAAAAATAAAAAAAAATTCAGAAGTCAGAAGCAGCATCAGAGCAGCAGCTGGCAGAGCTGCTGCAGATAAGGCCTATGACGATTTCCATTAATCTGTTGCTTGAGTGCTTACGGTTCAACCATTAAAATTAGTCCAGGACTAAAAACTGATCTTGAATTGCTCACCTCTAAAACTGAACACAAAGGAGGAATGGTTTTTACAGTGAAGATGTCTCACTTTTGGCAAAATTAGTAGTAAATAGATTTGCCCCCTCTGTTAGCTGCAGGCACAGACTTCCATGTAGGGTTTGCAGGTACAGGGCACAGACCTTCACAGGAAATTACCCAGGTGTAGACTCAGGGCTTTGTCCTCAAAATATGCAGGCAGCTGTATGGCTGAGTGTGTAACCACCCCTTGTGTGCCAGTGAGAGCAGCACACAAACACACAGCGGTGTACCTGGCTGTGCTTACTGCTGTTTCTGGACACTCAGCTGGGGTAGTGACATTTGCTGGTTTCTGTGTGGCCATGATACCATAAAGAATTTTTTAAAATTTGAAGATAATGCAAACTCTGTTCTAATCCTTTACATTTTTATTTTTGGAGCCTGTTTAGGTGATGAGCTGTGCCCTTAAAGGGGTAATGAAGGTCTAGTCCTCATCCCTTTCTGTCCTCCCAACAGTGCTGCTACTGCTAATAGTTGTGTTGCGAAGCTTCCCATGTGGGCAGGGAAGTACCTCTTTGGTATACAAGGAGAAAAGTCCCTTTGGAGTGTCTATTTCTAAAGAGGTCATCCTTCACTCTAGGAAGTAAAGAAATAGAGAAGATAAATCTTGAATATGTGTTATGCCTGTTCTGACACGGAGGGATCTGGTAGCTGCTGTTGTCAATGCATGTGTTTACTGCAATGTCTGTGGAAATACCTCTTGGAACACCTTGTCTTCCTTACTGATTCTCTGTGGTGTTTCTGAAACACCAGGTGTGCCTGATCACTGCATATGGGGTGAATTTTCTCCAGCCAAGCAGTGAAGCAGAATGGGAGTGGGACGTGGAGGGCCACCAGGATATTCAGGCTAAGAAAGTTGGGGCTGTTCAGCCCAGAGAAGAGAAGGCTGCATAGAGACCTCATAGCAGCCTTCCAGTATCTGAAGGGGGGCCACAGGGAAGCCACAGAGGGACTCTTTGTCAGACATGTAGTGATGGGACAAGTGAGAATGGCTTCAAACTGAGAGAGGGTAGGTTTAGATGAGATATTTGGAAGACATTCTTTAGTGAATCTCTTGTGAGTGAATTGGTGAGGGTGGTGAGGCACTGGCACAGGTTGCCCACAGAAGCTGTGGATGCCCCATCCCTGGAAGTGTTCAAGGCCAGGTTGGATGAGGCTTAGAGCAACCCGGACTAGTGGAAGGTTTCCCTGCCCATGGCAGAGGTGTTGGAACTTGATGATCTTTAATGTCCCTGCCAACCCAAGTCTTCTATGGTACCTTACACCAGATGAAGGGTGTAATCTCCTCTGTGAGGGTGGGTGTGGTTACTGCTCATCAGGGAACATTAATCTCATAATGACCCAGCAGAGCAGGGTAGGTCTGTCGTCCCACCTGAAGACAACAGTCTAGTCCCAGCTCCCACATGGTCACATGTGTGACCATGACTTAATTAACACTCAACATTCATCAAGAAAGAATCTTTCACTTCATTATATCATCAGTTTTTATTTTTACACTCCTTTGATAAAAACCTTGAGTAATTACACACACTGTTGACTTTGGCATCTCCTCTTAGATCTCCAGGGATAACCAGTGGATAGGGAGGTGACTCAGAGCACTCCAGTGATGCGGGGGCGGTGTCTAATTTAGGCAGGGACAGTTGAGTGCCTCATCTGGGTGGTTTGGCTGCCTCATGTGGATGGCATGGCTGCCTAGAAAGGAAGAGGACTAAAATCCTGAATGAAAGTCCTGTGACAGGATTCGGAGCAGACCTGTATGATAGCTGGAATGACGGTGTTTACCATGGTATTGTTGCATTGGACAGGGGAAAAAAAAAATCTGTTCTTTACTTTCTTGCTGACCAGATAGGATTAGTCTGGAAATTAGGAAAACTACTTTAATCAGACTATTAGTAAATGTATGCCCTCATCTAGGGAAAATCCTTTTTATTTTCAAGGAAATCTGCTTGTTTTGCCTGATTAGCACAGCCCAGAACTATTTGCACAGTGCTCTGTCCTAGTGTACAGGCGATTGTTTTACTTGCTTTTGCTATCAGAACCTTTCTCTTCTGCTAGGTAACAGCCACTTACACTGGCTTTCACAGCATTTTAAGGCTGAGTCACCATCTAATAAATAACATACAAAGTTGTGCAAATTTTCTGTACCTTTATTACTATATCTCTGTAGTTAATGGCCTTATTTTGGAGAAGAAGGAGAGGAAGCAGTGTTCTTTGACCATGTTTATAAAGACAAAATTGATCAGCATTTTAGGAGGAAGAGCAGAATTTGAACACAAGGATGAAGACCACCAGCCCCACTAGCAGCCACTGAAGTGGAGCTGCAGCAGTGCTCCACTGAGAAACTCCTGTGGACAGAGCAGAGCTATGTGACACAAGCTGGGACATGAACACCTCACTAGGAGATGTCCTTCCAATACATTGCACCTGCTGCAGGGCAAAATGCTTCTTCTGGGATCTGGAGCCAGGGCCACTGGTGCTGGCAGGGATTTTACAGCCAACTCAGGAGCAGCCATGTGGCTGCCTAGTGAGAACAGGATACTTACAAAGACTGAAGGAGCTCATTAGAGGTCAGGAGAACTACAAGAATTGGCCTGGACCAAGAAAAAGGATTGGTCAGGTAATGGCTGCATGCCAAATTCCTTTCAGCAAGTAACAGGGGGGAAAATGATTATTGGACCAACCAGTGCATTAATCTCTCAAGGAGGTATCTAAGTAGATGGTAGGTGTGGTGCTAATCCTCAGTGGGCTGGGGAAGCAGGCCCATAGTGTGTAATCTCCACTGCTGACATCTCTTGTGTCGGTTCCTTCACCACGGCTTCACAGTCCATCAGCTGCAGGATTGTCAGCATCGGAAAACAGAAGTTATGAGAAATGCCTGGGGCATTAACATTAAACATAAAGAAACTTTATATTTAGTACTTTGCTATATGATTTCCTATTAGGAACAGTCAGCCTAACTTGAGTTGGGTAATCTCCCTACTAAGTGAGAAAAAGCATTTTGCACAAGATCTGTATTTATGGACAAGTAGTACTTGCTGTGCTCTCAGAAGGGGGCACAAGGAAGCCAGCTTCCTCTTCTGCCTTGATTACATTATGTCATTTTCCTTCTACCCAGAGGGGTAGACGTCCCTTAGGAAGTCCCTCAATCTCATGAGTAAACCAAGCAGGATTTGCCATAAAATGTTTAAAAACTGCAACCATTGATTATTCTGTCTCACTGCTGTTACTGATTTATGTGGCAGGAGTGTAGTCTGCCTGTTTAAAGTTTGGTCACAAGCATGCATCACAGAGACAGGCTCATCTGGCAAGAGCAACATTGATCTGTTATCTTCTCTTACCTTCTTCAACTCTGTCTTTCCCTCATCTCCTGGTGGCTTTGGTACATTTGACCTCACAAAGGAAGAGGGGACACCTAAACCGTAGTGAGAGAACATGCTGTTCCCCTTGGAACAACAACATTTTTAGAGGCTCAGCAAGGCCAGAGCACCACACTAAGATAAAAGTGGTGGTGATCTAGCAAAGAAGGAACTTTGCAGCAGCAACATGTGAGCTGGTGTCCCACATTGCATCACCTCACCTGCAGGGATTAGCAGGAGCTTGGCCTCCTGTACCCACTCTGGCAAGTCTTGGCAGCCCCCAGCATCACAGATGTTGGGCCAAAATTAAGGGGGATCCCAGGCATGCTGTGGGACTCAGCTGGCAGCTGTAGGAGCAGAAGGAAGTGAGGAGTGGTTTTCTGGTTGGAGGGAAGCTCTTTGAAGGCAGGAGATGGTTTTAATTATTAATTAATAATTATTAAAAATCTCATCCCTTTCAAAGGGAAAATTTACTTAATAAAAGCTGTGTAAACTCCAGTGGGCCTCACTAGCCTTTGGTACAATTGACTGGCAAGGGAAGAACCCTCTGCAGTTAAACTGGTTTGTCATATCAGCATGAAGAAAATGGTGAATGTAAATATTGCTCACTGCCTCAGGAAGTGGAGGAGGAGGGAGAAAACCTCATCCTGTGACCCAGAGCACTTGGCTCATTCACTAATGAGTTGAAATTCTGGAGCCCATTAACATGAACTCCACTCTCCCTGTTGCTGGCTTTGGCTGTATGGGGGTGATCCCTAGTTGCTTGACCATAGTGGGAGGAATGGGATTTGTGAAACAGGCAGAGGGGGCCGAGAACTCCCTGCTGTACCTGCTTGCCCCATGCTGGTGATAAAGCAAGCTGTGGCTTGCACGGAGGTAGTGATAAGTAGAACAAGGTCAACTGTCTATTTCAGTCAAGATGACAGAAATAGAGTTGATCTCAATAAGATCCCAGCTCTTTCTTCCTGTTAGCTTCTCAGTTCCAATTTTAGGATTGCTGTAATCAAGCTGAGGAAGAAGCTTTTTATCCCATGGAGGGGAAGTTGCTTGAGGCCCAGGCTGGAGAAGAGGAATTGCTTGAAAATATACTTTAAGAAAAGTTTTGCTAGCCCATGGGGAGGGTCTGTGTGGTTCAGGAGCTGTTCCCATCAGTGTAGAAGGCATGCTGGTCAGAAGAGGGCCTGTTCTCCTTCTGTTCTGGCAGCAGCTGCACTGAAGGAGGGAGGTAGTTGGGCTAAGCCATCTAGTTGGCCAAGAACAAGTTTCCAGGTTTGCAAGTCTGCACATTTGTTAAACTGTAAAAAATGTGGCTTTGCATAGAGCCTCCCCTGCCTGCTGCCAGGGAATATTGATGTTCTTTTCACTGAAGGTGAGATGCTGACGGCTCTGTCTAATGCAGACAGAAATGGAGTGGGGTGGAAAGTGGCACTGAATGCTAATCTAAATGCAGCAACTCATAGTGAAAAGCATCCTCCATAAGCAAATAAGTGAGGATGTTCTCTTAGGACAAATGTTTGGAGCAGTTTCATGAGAATTCAATTAGTTTCTTCCGAAACACCTGCAAATGCCAAAGTGCTGCTGACGGCTGACTGAAGTGCTTTTCCTTGAAGCCTGCTTGTGTGGTCTTCCACCTCCTCATCTCTGTGGACTGGTGGGAGGGCTGGGAGCCTGGTGTCCTTCCACCTGCTTAATCAGGTGAGTAAGCTGTGCCATTGATGCCCCGAGAGAGGCTGTGGAGGCTCAGGTGGTCTTTTAGCAAAAGAGCGGAGCTGATGATTTCCCTGCATGGATGGTGTTTGCCCGTGGGTCTCTTCTGCTCTGTGCCCCTTTGCTGCTTTGGCATAGGGCCTGGTGCAAATTCAAGAACAGACCAGGTAGAAGGAGAGGTAGAGGAAGGGGGATCTGTGCCTCTTCTGCTGGTTCCTGTTTCAGTGGGCCAGTGGAGGGCAGGCAGCAAGGCAGGAGCAGCAGCTGGAGGTGACGCAGGCACAAAACCCTGGGTTAAAAAGTTGCCTGTAAATCAGGGCAGCTAATGCCAGTTATCTGGGCTGCTATTTGACCCCCAAAAGTCAGGTCAGTTATGTCAGTGAGTGAGGCTGGTGAGAGCTCAGCTCTGGTATTGACAAAAATCTGCTGTCTGTAAGGGCCTCTTTTGCATTGCCCTTTTTCACACCCCTGACCTTCAGAGCCTGACTAGTGTTTGCAGGCAAGCACAACCAAAACTGTGGTCCAGGTGGAAGACTTATGTTAAAGCTTGCTGTGGAGGATGAGAACCAGGAGCTACCCTTCCCAAATTGGAGCTATACAGGGCTGCTGCTCAATCAGCTACGGCTGCAGTTGGAACCAGCATCTCTGATGATCTGTTCTGGCATACTTCCAAGCGCAGAGAAGTCATAAAGGTCATATTCCTGTCCTGCTTCCCCTTTGGTTTCTGGAGGTGGAGGCAGAAATATGCAAGACAGAGTATTCTCACTGTTGTGATTCAGGAGAGGGCCACATTGGTTAATGAAAGAAAAAACAGGAGGGAGAGCACACCAAAGGTAGGAGTTGTCACTTTTAGCAGGCAGAGAGCCATCTTTCCTGGCATGAGATATAAAGGTTTTGCCACCTGGCTTTGCAGGGGGGTAGGAAGGCTTAGGTCTGCCCAGGATGACATCTACCGCCTCTCTAGCTGGGGTCCTGAAAGGATCCCCAGAAGTGCCCTGACCACTGTGTCAGCCCCAGCATGCCCTCCTCTGCCCTGTGCACAGCTGCCCGCAGCTGCCAGGCCAGGATAATCAGATATGTGCCTCTGGGAAGGGGACCTTGTGCACAGAAGGCACTGTTTGCTCTCACGGCATCGACTGGGAGGGCTGGGTGCGACAGGCAGTGGAATTTGGCCCGGCTGGCTGTCAATAGCTCTGCAGCACTCTCAGCTCACACCGATTGTCACAGCAGCGACTGTCTGTGCACTTATTTTCCAACAGAGCCAATTTGGATAATTCACCTTTCCTGATCTCTTTTTGAAGCCAGAAGGGACTAGCCTTTATGACCCCAAACTGCTGAACAGTTATGGGAGTGACTCCAACTGGACTTTTTCCAGCCTTCTTGCTCTACTCCTCATCACCAGTGTCTTCCCCTTTGGCTCTACTAAGGAGAGACAGAGTGAGGGATCTCACCCAAGCTCTAAGAAAAGGAAGTAAGACTGTGTCTGGCCTGGAGGCAATTTATAAATAAAGACCTTCAGAAAGCAATTTCTTTTTTCTTTTCATACTCTTTCACTCCTTTCCTCCCAAGCCCTTGTCCCCTCCTGGGCAGCACAGATGTGCCTGCCTTGTCCTGTCCTACTGATGTGCTCTTGGCGTGCTCCTGATGTGTTGCTTCATGCTGGTGGTGTGGAGGCTGCAGGAACACACCTGAGGACTTCTTGTAACCAGAGTCTTTTCTGCTCTCTAAGGTACAAGCACCCTGGGGAGACCAGTAACTGCCTGCTCACTCAAACAGCCACAGTTGAAATGGGAAAATCATAACGATAAAAGGATAATCATCTCTGTCTGTCCTGCTGAGATTCCTGGCCATTCTGCAGCCAGAGATGATTAGAGAACCTTAAATAAAGATGAGCAGGTTGGACCCAGGCAGGTTTGAAAAACTAGATGACTTTACTGAAGCAAACTCCTATTTAATCATTCCTCTGTTGCTTTAAAGGTGTAATATACAGTCAGGTAAGTGGAAATATGTTTTTTTTTTAAGCCCTGGGTAAATGTCATATGGAGGAATTAAAATGTCAATCTGTAGCTGCATTTGTTTAACGAAATTGTATAAACAAGGCTGTGAGCACATATCATCTCACTCCTGCATCTTAAAGGTTTTGAACCACTTCCCACACCTCTGAATGTGCAGCCATCGCCACACTCTGCTGGCAGAAGGGTCAGGGGGATGATGGGTTGCTGGAGGCAAACTCCCCCAGGTTGGCTTGTCCACTAATTCATCGAACTAACTCATCCATCTGCAGCAGCTCAAGGTATTTGCAGGGTGGTCTTGAGCTGTCATCTGCCACCAAACACAAGGGATGCCTGCAAGGGCTGTGGGGTGAGTATCTGACCACAGTTCCACAGCAGTGGCTCAGAGCTGAACTGGAGCAGGCATGGTCAGGAGACGTGGGCTGACTTCACCTGTCTGCCTGCTTGTCTTGTTGCTTTGTTTAAAGAATGCTGCTCACCACCATGGCATCCTTGCCCTAACTCTCCTGTGGTATGCCCAGGGAAGGGACACCTGGCATCACCTGTGCCTTACCAAACCCACACAGGCTGGTAACTGTGCAACAGAAGCATCCACATGGAGTTACAGTGCCAGAGCTGTTGCATTTCAGTTTCTCACTTAGGTAATTTTATAGCAGCTTCCCCACTGGGGATAAGCCATAAAAAGCACGCAGGAGTACCAGGATGCATCGTTATTTTTACTACTGGTTCTCATTTTCCTTATAAATTCATTTTGTGTGCAGTTTCAATCCCACCCCTTGCTTAGAAGATGAACTGTTTGTCTAAAACATGTTGTTTCCCCTCATATCAGATGATCACTTAAGAGGGAAGCTTGTATTTTACTAAGGTGCCTTTAAAACAGGCTTCCAAAAGAAAGGAAAAAGGGGGATATCCTTTTCTTGCAAAATGGCTAACAGTGGTTTCTCAGCTTTGCCTGTGTAGTGAATTGACATTTCTAGCAAGGACAAAAAAAGGCGCCATGCGATGTATTAAAACTGAACAAGAATCAAAGATTGCTTAAAAGAACAAATGGGCAAATTTAAGTAGTGAACACATAGATGTTCAGTCTGGCCTCCAAGGACATTTTCTTTTAGCCAGTTCATGTGATACCTGATGAAGTGCGAGCCACAGGTTTGCAGTTGGAATACTGTGCTGGTTAGCACCTTTGTTTTCCCCAGTTTCCCAATTTTCTGCTCCGCCGTGTAAGCTGCTGTGTTGCTTTAGAGAAGTCACTCAGCCTCTTGCTTCCCATTTCTGCTGGTAAAATTGGGAACTTGCGTTGCTCTGTTCAAATGACAGTCTCAGGAGGGACAGGCGTCTGTCCTTTCTTGTCTTTACACTCAGTCTGTTACTGTGAACTGCTGGCTTTAGTTGTTACTGTGCCCCTAAAACCAGAATAATGCTTACCTAGAGAGCAGCCAACATTGGAGTGCCCCATTCTGCATTCATATGTACAACAGGTGAAATTCTTTCTTCATGCATGATCCCAGAGATTTGAATGTTCAGGGGACAGGACAGCACACCTTCTTCTCTACTTAGGTTGAGGGCAGGTGCTGTACATGGCTGTGTTGATGAAGGCAATTGTGTTCTGGGTCTTTTTCTAATCCTAAACAAGATAAAACGTCCCTGATTGTAGAGTAGAAGAATGGTGCAAGAAATCTTTCAATAAGAAGGAACTGTTGAGTTTGAGAGCATTTCAGGGGTTGGCAAGAATTGTGACGGCATTTTTTTTTCACATCTGTTAAATATTCAACATGTGCTTTTAGCAATTTTTACCCTTTTTGTGAGGTTGAATAGGTTTGATTGGATTTTATGCAATTAGTATACTGTGAGAGTTTGTGAGGATTTGCTTTAATTCTGAGATGATTTCACTTTGTCTGCCTGTGGTTTTCTTCAAATGTCTGAGCAAGTGCACACAGTGGCAAAAACATTTGAGGAAAATAAATGTCAAAATCCCATGTGCTGCTACTGCTGGAAGTGGGAATTTAACTAAGATCTGCCAGCTTTCATAGTAAGAATTCTTGTGTGCTTTTCAGAAAATAGAAGTTTAGTTCTTAGGGAATAGATAAGTATTGTCTGTTTTGGGTGTTGAATTACAGAGAGCAAAAGCATTTAGAAAGCTGTTCATTGAATATGCTTAGGAAAAAAGTCACAGCGGGCTGTGGTTTCTGAGAGCAGGAAAAAAGGCCAATTTTAATTCATAGGCCAATAAAATGTAATAAGCATGAAGTCAGTAAAGTCGTGTAGGAAATCCTCTGAAACTGGGGTGAAATAGCAACTTACCATCAACGTTCTTAGAAAAATAAAAAGTTAAGTAAAATATCAGACAAAATAACATTTCGCCTCTCTTTGTATTGTAAGAAAACTTGGCAAAGGCTGAATATCATTCAGAAGGGAGCGTTGCTTGCTATGAGTAACCTCTGCACAGCTCTCCTGTGAGGAGAACTCCTCCATAAGTAAGTCACAACACATTTTCTTGGTGCACATTGCTAGTACTGTACTGAGAAGTTTGGTCAGAAAGTTAAACGTTGCTAAACCAATGACTCCAAGTGTTTTCTAGCAAATATTTGCCTTAGGAGATGTCTGGCCTTGGGAGATGCACAAACAGGAACACAGTTTCCAGCTGCCCAGGTGGAGGGCACCATTTCAGGTGGTGAACTGAACAGAAGCCCATGGCCAGCTCCTTCCCCAAGCCCAAGCATGGCCTGAAAGGGAGGTTTTTGAGGAAAGAATGAGCTACCCCTCCTCTGCTGTGAGCCCCGTGCCAACCAGCAAGCCACAGACAAAGAGGAATAGAGAGCGTGGAAACGCTCGAGTGGTGTCTCACAGTGGCACCTCTGGGGAACTGACCAGTGTTTGTCGAGTCTGAGCGAGACCACTGTGCTTCTCCCTTGAGCTCTTTCTCCCTCTCTGGGGAGGGCAGCTGTTCATGCAGCAGGCCGGTTTGCATTTTTGCTGGGTAGCATGGGGACTTATGTTTTATGAATATTTTATTCAGAAGGTAATACCGCCAGACTGTGGTCTTTGTGGGGTGAAGTCACTCTATGACTTAATTGCTCAAAGTCTTTCCACATATTTGTTCTCAGTCGAAGCAGATTGCTGGAGGTGAAGCTGTTACAAGTGAGAGCCTTCCCCCACTTCCCCTTCCTTCCCAGTGTGCAGGGGAACTGGTGCCCTGCTGTGGTATTACAACACCAAAGGCCTGAGTTTGTGCTGGACGGCTTGCTGTCCTACAAGGAACATTAGGGAGAAGCAACTGATTGTTTAAAGAATAGCTGTGAGAAAAAGGATTTGCTGTTTACCTTAGAACTATTAAAAAAAAAATCAAGTATTCAGGGCTTCTAAAGTCTTGCTCTCTGTTTTCATAATTTTTTTTAAACTGAGTTGCTGGATGATGATATTGCTGCATTTTATATATATATATATATATATTTTTTTTTTTTTTTGCAATAGACCCAGCTGGATTGGTAGTTACAGCTTGAAAATCCCAGTTGAAAAGTGAATTTTCTGCGTACATCCCAGAACCAAAATCTTTGGGGGCTGTTTTAGATTCAGTGTGATCATGCTAACAACTTCTTATCAGCTCTAACTTCATCTTTCCTCCTGTAGTTCAAAGCTCGGTTGGCATTCCCAGTTGGTGAAACGCTTTGTCACCTCCGTGGTTAGGAAGGACATGGGAGGATGCATTGCTCTGGATATGCCGCTGTCCACTGACTTGGTGGATTGATTTGTGATGGACTGGTACATGATGAGATGTGGTTGCTGAACCAGGAAATGTGTAAACAGGTTGCACAGTGAGGAAGGAAGGGGTGCAGAAATCCTGTGCTGCTGCCAGGTACTCTTCTAGTGTGTGTGATGAGCTTGAAAATCAATTCTCACCTTGTAGTTCTCACATAACAAAGGTGAGAGCTCATTATTTTGCCCATGTCAGCCTCTGACAGAAAGGATGAAAGGGATTCATGCTTATCCTCAAAATCTTGTCCTCCAGCCTGTGCTGCTTTCCTTTTTACACTGACTGGGCTGGGAGAGTCCAGTCTGATCTGGACATTCAGGATCTTTACTGGACAATGTGCCAAAGCTGGCTTCTATCTGAGTTTCCATAACATGGACCATATGGGGGTCAGGTAGACAGGGACCTCCAGGCCTGGCTGCGTCTGGGCAGTGTAGGGCACATCTCCTGCCCTCCCTGTGATTTACTGGTTTTGTGTCAGGAAATTACTGTTCTTCTACTCCCAAGAAGTTAGTGTGGGCTTTTTCTTATCTGCTCCAACTTCACCCTTCCTCCTGTAGCTCAGTGGGTTTGCATGCTGGGCTGTGGGTGAAACTCTCTGGTTGCTCCCATGGTCAGGGTGGACTGGTAGGATGGAGATGACACTTTCCCTCTCTCTGCCTTGGCAGATTGATGCGTGATGGACTGACCCAGGAGGAGATGTGGTTGCTGGGTTTTCCTCCTCCCGAGTACCTTAGGCGGGCTTGTTTCTGACAGGGAAGGACTGCTTGGAAAAGCACCTATACAGCATCCTCTCGTGTTGGCGCCGCTCGTTCACTGCCGAGCCTCTTGCGGCGGGGCTGGGGCCGACGGGAAGCACTGCCCGCTGCCGCCGCGCACCGGGAGCGGGGCTGATGCTCTCCCGGTCCCCGTAGCTGGGGCCGCTGCCCCGTTCCCGCGGGTCCCGGCCGAGCGCGGGGCTCTCCCGGGCGCTCCCCGTCCTGCGGGGGGCGCTGTCGCGGGGCCGCGCGCGCGGACCGCCCCCGCCCGTCCGCGGGGAGCAGCGGCTGCCCCGGGGCGCGGGGCCGGTGCTGCGCCCTCTCCATTGGCTGTCGATGACGTCACATCCCCGCCTCCGGGCCGGCCCCCGGGCTTCGATTGGTCGGCGCCGCCGCCCGTCGGCGCGGGCCCCGCCCCCGCCGCGCCGTACATTTACGCGGTAGCAAAAGAGAAAGTAACGAGGATGGTGCGGCTGGTGCGCGGCGCGCGGGGCGGGCGGCGCGCGGGGCAGCGGGCGCGACACGCACCGGCACCAGCGGCTCCTCCCGCGGCGGCCGCCGCCACCTCCGCGCACCGGGCCGGAGCGCGACGCGCCGGTGAGTGCGGGGCAGCCCAGCCCGAGCCTCGCGGGGCGCGGCGCGGAGCTGGGGCCGCGGCTGCGGGAGCCCGCGCCAGGGCTGCCGCGGTGGGGAGCGCCGGCCCGGCCCGCCGCGCGACTGGCGGTAGCCCCGGCTCCCTGCGATCGGGGGCAAAACTTTAGCTTCCCGCTTCTCGTGGGCTCTTTCGTCGTCTCCCCTCGCTGGGATAACTGGGTTGTCTCCCTCGTTTATTTAAAAATTTTAACTGCGTCAGGCGAATGCGCTCGAGGCGCCCTTATCCTAGTTCTTATCCTAAAATAGGGCGAGGGGAGGGTTGGGAGAAGAACGGGCTGGGAAAGCCTCGAGGGAGCCGCCGCCCATCCCGCTCTGCCCAGCCGTGGCACCTCCGCCGTGCCCGGGCGGGCGGGTCGCGGCGCCTTTCCGCGCTCCGGAGGTGCCCGCGGGTCCGCTAGGTAGAGCGGCGGCTGCTGGGGGTGGCAGTGCTCCCCGGCCATCCCCTATTCCGGATGGACATCTCCGAGCCGGCCCGGTGCAGAGCCGGCCGGGGCCGCAAACGGGAGCTGCGAGGGGGAGCTCGCCGCGCTCCGGGGGCTGGCTGGAGTTGGTGAAGTTGCTGCTGGGATGGGTTTTTCAGAGAGAGCTGCGGCTGCTCCCAAAGTTGCTGGTGAAGGTGACGCACTGTCAGGGCTGGCTTTGGGTATTTTGCTCCTGTCGTCTTCGTTGTCTGCCGAGTAGAAACGGGGGGATTCAAATCCTGCGTGCTGCGTCTTAGCAAATGGGAAGGTAAAGGTGGGGTAGGCAGTGACCTTGGCTGGGGCAGGGGGGACCACTCTTAGAATAAGCTGTGAAACGTGGTGGAGAGCGGGAATTTACCTCAAGGACTGCTGGAGAACAGCAGACTTCGCGAGCCTGGAGCTAGCGGTTTAACTGGGATTGGACTCACCTCTAACAGGGGGAGGGAAGTGCAAGGTGCACGCTTGTTAGGATCGCCAGAAGCTAATTTTTTTGTTTTCTATTGGGTACTTTTTGTTTAGCCTTATGTGTTCAAGTTTGTAACTGTCTCAGAAAATTTATTCACAGGCTAATTTTATTCTAGCATGCTGGAAAAGTTGCATATCACCCCTGACACATTCAGCTATACAGCTCTTACGTGTTACTCTCTGTAGGGGACTCAGCCCAGTAGTTGCTTCCTTTTCAGTGACCAACGGGATAAGGGAACATGCCTCTGTCATTATCAGTGGTGAGTCTTGCAGCCTGGGGTTTTGAAATAGCTCAGTACCGTCTGCATGTAGCTAAATGCCTTCTCCTGGGTGTCAGTGCACAGTCCAGGCTGCTCGTGTGGATTCTGCGTGCCTTGGGTGCACATGCAGATAGCTGAAGTATTCTCTGCAGCACCAAAAAGGCTTTTTAGCAGCTACTGTGAGCTGGTAACTGTCAGAAGGGGTTGTTAGGTCAGCGATAATGGGTGCCGGCAAAATAAGTTCCTGGATCTGTCGGTTTATGTGATTTCATGATCTGTTTTCATCACCTTTTTTCTTCTTTCCCTTCTGCTCTTTCTTTTTCAGGGTGATCTTGAGTTCTTCTTAAATTGCTAGTGCTCAGCCTCCTCATGCCTCCATCTCCTTTAGACGACAGGGTAGTAGTGGCACTTTCGAGGCCAGTGAGACCTCAGGATCTCAACCTGTGTTTAGACTCCAGCTTCCTTGAACCTGCTTCCTCTGCTGGTGAGAGCCACTCCAGTTTGCTCGGTGCAGCTGTCGTGTCCCTGAAGACTGCTAATCTCACGTATATGCCCTCATCCAACGGCTCTGCACGCTCCCTGAGTTGTGGATGCAGCAGTGCCAGTTGCTGCACTGTGGCAACGTACGACAAGGACACTCAGGCCCAAACTCAAGCGAGCACCAGCAGCATCCACGCCGGAGCCTCCCCCGCCTGCCCTGCCAACCAAATGGTCAACAGCAATGAGAACGCCGGCAGCCTGAGCCCGCTGGGCGGAGTGGGGAGCCCTGTCTCGGGCGGCACCAAGCAACTTGCCAGCATCAAAATCATCTACCCCAATGATCTGGCCAAGAAGATGACCAAATGCAGCAAGAGCCACCAACAGAACCAAGGGCCTGTCATCATTGACTGCAGGCCCTTCATGGAGTATAATAAGAGCCACATTCAAGGGGCTGTCCACATTAACTGTTCTGACAAGATCAGCCGGAGAAGGCTCCAGCAGGGCAAGATCACAGTCTTGGACTTGATCTCCTGCCGGGAAGGCAAGGACTCCTTCAAGAGAATCTTTTCCAAAGAAATTGTAGTTTATGATGAGAATACCAATGAGCCAAGCAGGGTGATGCCTTCCCAGCCACTCCACATAGTGCTGGAGTCACTCAAGCGAGAAGGCAAGGAGCCGTTAGTCCTAAAAGGTAATCCTTCTCGTTGCCCAGACACAGTGTGTTGGTTTGCTTTGCAGTGTGTACTCTCTGCTGTCAGCCTTGCTGATGGTTGCACCTTGAAAGCATCTGTTTATCTCTGGGAAGGCCTGTGTGCCTCAAGTCGCCAGTGGCAAAGCAAATGCCTTCCATGGACAAAGCATGGAGCTGGTACCAGAGAGATGCTTGCTTTTCTCTGGATGTTGTCCTTGATTAGCAGGAGGGGTGAGAAGTGCAAGGAGGAGGAAATGTGCTTCCTGGTGTCTGTCTGTGCAAACAAAGAGTTTCCCCCAGTGCTTATTCTGAGTATTTATAGCCCAAGGAGCAGAGGTCCAGGAGGGGATACGTCTCTTTTAGCTTGTCAGACTGACCTTTACTTAGCAGCCTTATTTTAGTCCATGTAAAACTGCACTCATAGGTGCTGGAGCTGGACAGTGGGAGAGTAGAAGGAGGGGGGAGGAAAGATGAGGGAGGTCACTTGTTCTGAGGCATTGTGTCATGGACCAGTCACAACCTGAGCAATCAAGCCTAGTTTTGGTGATATGGGGTCAGAATAATGGACAGGGGGACATTATTTGTTTAAAAGGTGATCTGAAAAGTGGGGTGTTTCTGTGTATGAGTGCTTATGTATGTACATGGCCTTCCTGTAAAGGCTCCTGTTTTAATATGGAGTTTGGTTTATCCCTTAATGCTCTGGTGGAGATGAGCCCCACCAATTAAGGCATCATCCAAGGACACTTCCCTTTCTTCACTTTGTTCTTGAGATCCTATTTATAACAATGCTGTCCTCTAGATTAAATTTCCTTTCCCCTGGGTGCTTATGCCATTCGGAGGCATGGTTGGCAGAGACTGGCTGTGGCAGTGGGAAACTATGGAAGGATTTGCTGTTTAGCTCATACTGTATGTATTTAATTTGCTTAATTTTCCTGTGCAGCTTGCTACTTCCAACCTGCACAGTGTGGCAGGAGAATGGAGCGGGCTGGTACTTTTTCCCTTTTCCTCAGCTGAGTTTCATGGCTTTGTAGGACCTAGGGATCCTGTGAGGTACTCCTCTGTGTGTGTATCTTGTGGAAGCTTGAAATTGCTGAACTGTCCCCTTGCTCCTGGCAAGAGCTGGGCTTGTTTTGATACTTGCTACAGGATCCCAGTATGCTTTTATTGAGTCTCTGGGGTCATGACGATGCCCTTCATCTGTAGAAGAAGGAGATGAGGCGCTTGGCAGAACGAGGCTGTCGCTGGAGTTGTGCCTTTCTGGTGGTAGTCCTTCTGTTGTACAGCCTTTGCAGCTGGGTTTGTGGTTGTAGTCCGCAAGCCTTCCTGTCTTTAGAAAAGTGGAGTGCTGAAGGTGTTGTCTGTACTGTAGCTTTTCTGAACCTTGCATGGTACTTCTTCAGTACCTGGAATGAGATCATGGCTGAGATGAAGCTGCAGAGCAGTAACTGGGCAGCGCTGAGCTGTTGGGCCCCGTGGGCAGATTGTGGCTGCCCCTTCTCCATCTCTGTGTGCCGCTCTGGGTTTAACCAGGTGCTGTGGCAGTCCTTGGGCAGTTTTTGGTTTTCAGACACTGAGAAATGTTACCTCAAAGCCCTGCCTAGCAGAAATCTCTTCCCCAAACTGGCCTGTGAACAGATCTGGAAGTGTGCCAGAAGACAGAAAGCCCAAATCCTTTGCTTTTTGAATATAGTGATGAGCTGGGCTGGAGCAGACCTCACCTCGGGGAGCCTGTAGTGAGGAGCTCCCCCCATCACCGTAACTCCCCTCCCATTCTTCGAATGGGGCTCCAGCTGGGGTCAGGTGGAGTTGAGCATGGATAAAGCTGCATTTAGGAAGGTTATGGCTACTTTCCGAGCTGGGGGCGTGACGCTGGAAGCACTCGTTATTTAGTGTCACTTGACAAGTAGCGTTTTTTCCGTCGTGCTTCAGCCGCCCAGGAGCTGGCGCATCCCCGTCCCTGTGTTCAGGTGCTAAAGCGAAACTGGGGGTGGCCGGGGAACCCTTTTTGCCTGGGTCTGTTACTTTGAGTGATTTCTCTCGCTTAGCGCTGCCCAGCCCTAATTTATGGCCGGCCCATCTGATCCCCCGTGTTGTGTTTGCAAACACCGGGCTGTTGCTAGCCGGGCTGTCCAAGTCCCGTCCCCCCGGAGCCGTGCCACCTTCTCCATGTTTGGTGCTGCCTGTCAGCCCCGCTGCCGCTCTCGGGGCACGCTGGCACGTCCCGGGAGAGGGGCTTGGGTCCCTGCCCTGCCTGACAGCACCCGGCCCCGCAGGCGAGCCGCTTCGAGGTGCCCCAGGCTTTTCAAGCAGCACAGAAACCCTCTGCTGCTTTCCAAGGCCGGGCCGTGATAAATGTATGTATGGTGTGCCTTATTAGGCATGAGTTAAAAAGAGGTGGTCTGGTTTATTTTTAATGTAGCAGACCAGTGTATAAACTAGCGCTGTGACAAGGCAGGGTTTCGTGTACGCTGTGGCATGGAAGATTTTAAGACTATCCGTGCCTCTCCTTGCTACTTCCTTTAACTATTTTTGGGTCATAAATGTAACATATGCATAATTTCGATTTAAGCTCTTAAGAAAGATTGCTTATTTCTTTTGCCACGAGGCACAGCAACACTTGAGCAGGCATAAATCGTCTATTTTTCCAAAAAATAAACCCATAAGAATCCTGTGTTTTGCAGTCCTGCTACATGGACTGTAGCAGCCTGATTTGTCCTGGCTAAAGCTGCTGCTCAGCCTGTTTATAAACAAAAAAGGAAGAAGTCATATTTCCCCCAACACCACATGACCATGGTATTCCATGGTTGTTGAAAACTAAAGGCCTCACTTTTTGAGGATGCTTTTTTTTTTCTTTTTTTTTTTTTTTCTTAGCATTAGAATGGAGAGGGGGCCGGTGATATGAGCCCAGTGTCCCTTTCTGCTCGAGGCCAATGTCAAAGCTGAATTTGAGGAGGGGAAGAGCATGGTGCTGTGACCCCAGGCTGGGTCAGCAGCCCTGGCCCTCCATGGTGGGGCTGTACCCCTTTCCCTCCTGCAAACCCAACAGTGAGGCATCTCTGCCTTTCCTGAGCACCTCAGCTCATAGCAAAAGTTTCCTTGAGTCTTGGGGGCTTGTGTGCTTGAGTTTGCTACTGGGACCTCAAAATGGAAAGGGGAAATTCATTTGCATTCAGATGAAAAGTACTCATTTTCCATCACTGAAACATTTAGGCTTGGAGTTTAGCTTTTTTTTTTTTTTTCCCCACAAGCTAAATTCAATCTACAAAGGAAAATAAAATGAAAAATTGAAGCATCTATCCCAGCACATCTTGGCAGCTTTTAACACAAGAGGATTTGCCTTTGTCTTCCTGACCAGGGCCCAGTGGCATTGTCTCCATCCTGCCATTCGTCCTCTTCCCTCAAGACCCAGCAGCAGGAGACTTGTGATCCTGTTTAAGTCTTGTGTTTTAGTTTGTAGAGGCTTCTGTGTTTGACTTCAAGGAATTTAAAAGCGGAGGTGAAAAATATGATTTGGCTTTTCTTTTTTTTCAATTCCCACTATATGCTGTAAACTCATGGCTGGACTTCTGCAAAGGAGATGGGGAGGAACCAGCTGGTTCCTCCATAAAACCTGGTTCTTTCTTTGTTCTTGTTCACGGTCTGAGGAGCTTATTTATGCTCTCCTTATAGTGGGGAATGTAAGACCTGCCAAGAAACCACTTCATGCTTTCTGCCATGGTCTAAGAATAGTTTCAGATCTCTTACCACACCAGAGTCACATATCAGCAAAGTTGAAACAACTACGGAGGGACTGAGATCCTTACAGAAGGAGAAATTACTTGTTTTATGTTCTCTTACATTCATGTAAATGCTGTGATCAGCTGCCTTTGAAATACCTGACCTGGTCATAACTTGTACAAATACCTTAATTATTACTTTTGTCAATTATAGAATTTAACAGTGTCAGTGTTGCTTTAAACCCTAATTGGATTACACTGCACAAGTGTATTTGAAAGTAAAACTTGATGTAATGGTCAACAAATCCAGCTGACCAACAAAACATGTGCCTGGCACTTATTTCCACCAGAGATCTCCACTGAATAAGTATTAGGTCATGGTTGTAATAGGGAAATGTGTAGTTTTAAAAACGCTGGACATTTCACATGAGTCACTTAACATTTAAAAATAAAATGTGTTCCCTCTGTGCTGCAGAGGGGAGCTGGCCCTATCAGTCACTGGGGAAAAGCTTCTGCTAGCTCTGTCAGGGGGGAGATTTCATCTTCAGTGTTCAGGCTCTGATTGCTGATGCTTAAAGTATCATTCTACTGGAATAAATAATATTCTTGGCCATCACACTAGAAAATTGTTTGTATGTGTCATTACCTTTTGCATATAGACAAATTGGGATGATGGTCTGGCTCGTGACCAGGGTCTTTGACATATTTTGAGAGTATACTTCTGCAGAGGAGAGGTACCTCTACACTTTGCCTATTCAACAGTAATGGTAAATGTGGCATTTTCTCTGAGATTATGGCATTTGAGACTTTGCTGTGCTGGCGTGCATGGTGCCTATCACATTTTAACTGTCCTTGGGAAGAGAGCAATGACAGTGTCTTGGAAAGGGAGGAACAGAAAGGAGATTTTCCCTCCCCTCCCCCCCCACCCCGGCCCTGTATTTGGCTCCCCAGTTTCTTATACCCTTGGAACTAAGAACTAAGTGTTAAGAAGCAAAATGTTACATTAAGCAAACCTCTCTGATGCCTGTAAAGAAAAATCTGGTTCCAGTTCTGTGTGAACTGGGGTAACACTCCCTATGATGTTCCTGATAGGTAGATGTTGGATTATAATTAGCTGAATGCCTCATGTGCTGCCCTTACCCTTGCCCTGCCAGAGAATTTCCTCTACTGAAATCTCTCTAGGTTGGTGTGCTTGTCTATCTTCTGGCTTTTTGTTCTCGAGGTGAACACAACCTTTTGAGAGGCTCGGGCTGGAAGGGTAGCTGTGTTTGAGGTTTGAATGGTGTCTGGATCTTAACTAATACAGATGGGCTATTTTTAAAAAAAGTTTTTTAGACCTGTTCATGTGTGATTTGCTTCCAAAGGAGCAGCCGAAGTTTTCACTACACTTATGAGCACAGAAGTTTTTAGTGAGATTGCCTTGGCTTTTTGGTGCGTTTTAAGTGGGGGCACATCCCTTGTCTTTAGGCTATGACTCTTTACTCTGTGAAAAGCCCCATTATTGTTAGGGGTTGTTATTTATGCAAACAACTCAAAAGTGAAGAAATGCCATAAATATAATCAGCATGCATACGTCTCAGTGTTTCCCTGCTCTGCAATTTCACCAGCCAGCCAGGAGGCAAGCACCTCTCAAATATTCAGCATCAGGTTGCAGGGGCTATAGAAGTCATGCTGTTTAAATAAATAGATTATGGTAATCTGAAGATAACCTAATGCATTGTCCCTCTGTGTGTGAGATAAGATTTTGTGTGGTGCTTTGGCCTTGTTGGGAAGTCCCTGGTGGGCCTGGGAGAGTGCTGGCTACAGAAATCACAAGGCCGACCCGAATTACTGTGAGCAGCTGTTTTTCTGAAGCTTTGAGTCTAAGTTCTCACCTGAATCAGTCTGAAGCAGTTTTTTAAACACCTCTGTACTGTAAAAGTTAATTTGTTGTTATCATAAAGGTGTTTGGTAAGCTGGGGCTTAGAGAAGAGCAGTATATATATATATATATATATATATATATATATATATATATATATATATCCTGGATGTCACCTTTCCCTGCCCCATAGAAAAGTAAAGGCTGCAAAGAGTCCAGTTGAGAGGAGGTGGGATCAAGGTGCTGTCTTAAACATTGCATTTGCCTCAGCTTCCTCTGGCAGGCCTTTTTCCTGCCCTTGATCCCTTGAGTGTTGAGGGTTGTGGGAAAGCTGAAATGTGCATTACTGCTCTTGGGTTCAGCCACCAGCCCTGGCAGTGCCAGTCAGGACACTCTTGTGCCAAGGCAGAACGGGGACTGCTGTGGGCAGGAGGCACGAGGCATTCAGGGGACGTGTTTTTGCAGCTGGAAAGTCCAGGGGTGCTCATGGTCTCTGCACAGTGTGTTGATGAATGCTCTGTGGTTCAGTAGTGAAGCTTGGGGGTTTTGTTGTTTCATTTTGTTTAAAAACCTTGTGACTTTTTAGTACAGGAAACTCTTTGCTTCAATTAGTATCTATGTTGAAGGCAGCCTCACATCTGGGAGCATTTTGAAGGTTGTTTTTGGTGTGTCCTCTGCTGCTTAGAAAGATGCTGATTCCCCATGGGCCTGTGTCCTACCAGGAGGTGGTCTCTGACCTAGTTCTGGAGCAGCATTTTGGGGGCTAGAAGAAAAGGGGGAGAGATGGAGAAGCAAGTCCATCCACCATGTGGTACAAAAAGGGAGGAACTGGACTAGAGGGATAAATCTGGGCCTAGATAGCAGGGCAGTCTCCTGGCCAGGGGAGCTCTGAAAAAGTGCACACGACAAACTTGCCATGTGGCATAGAGAAGTTATTTTCATCTGATTTGTTGGGGGTTTTTTTTGTTTTGTTGTGGGTTTCTTGGTTGGTTGTTGTTTGTTTTTTTTTTTTTAATGCCCTTTGCATCCTTAGTTACACAGAGCTTATCTCTCTTGCTGCCATTGGCGTTAAGTGTGTTTGACCCTGGCTACATCCAGTCACAGTGGTGCCCTGGGACAACACAGCTGCCTGCTGCTGAAAGTGGGAGATGGATTTAGGAGCGCCCTCTTCCCTTGATAGCGCATTTTTGCACATCATTTTGCAAATTTTAGGCCCTGATTTGCCTCCAGGTACTTTTTTTATAAAATTGAGGTTCATCTTCATGTGTTTATCTGCTTGGGTGAGGGAGTTGCCTCCTTTTCAAAGGAATGCTCTGCTCCCAGTAAAAAGAGCTAGATCAGGAAGGGGCACACGCTTCTGATCTCCTGGCACTTGGTTTCAGTGAGCCTGTGCCACGAGAGTGTGTGCAGAGAGACCTAAACTGGCCAGTCTGCAGGGAGCAACTGGGGGGACCCTGTAGGTCTAGGTGCCACCTAGTCCCTCTGGCTTGAAGGGATGAGCTTCTGATTGCTGCTGCCTGGAGCAATGCCCCCCTTTGTCTAGCTCCTGCAGTGGGAACTTCTGCACTGGGCTGTCCCCCCTGGAGGGTCTGGGCATGGTGAGGTCAGGAGGGAGCTGTAAATGTGTCATTACCTGCTGCTGGAGGACAGGAATGCTCCTACTGGGTGGGAGGGCTTGGGAGCCACTAATCCTGCCAGGGTTAAGTGCTGCTTTGTGTGCATGCAACACCCTGCTTCTGAGATCAGGGCTTTGAAGGAGTAAATTGGAAAATATAAATTAAGAGAATAATAATAGAGATGTGAACACATTGGCTCCAACTCTTTTACTATGCCCTAGCTTTAAAAAGTCTACAGCATGCCTGGATAAATTCCCACTTGATTCACTGCAACAGAGAAGAGCTGCTTCTAATTAAAGGTAATAAAAAGAAGAACAAATGTTACTCTTTGTCCACACATGAATTATCATATATAAATATTTTTTTTTTACAATGGCTTAAAGAAAATAGAAGATAACTTTCTAGCTTCTAGCTTCTATCACATCAGTCAAATTGGCTGTCTCCAGTTCATTATGCCAAAGTGTGGTATTAAGCCTTATGTAAGCAGTTGAACACTAGTGCTTTAAAGCAAAAGCTGTTGTTGGAGCAGTTGACCTGCACTATGTTGATGCTGGGCTCTTAATTCTTCTTGTTTTCTGTTAAGGTAATGAGATTCTGTCTGTCCAGTTGATGAGAGCTAAGAATAAGACTTTTGTTGCTGCTTAAAATTTGCTGGCATATTTTAGGTACAGAACCACTTTGATTGTTTAAAATGAAATTATTCTTAAATTCATAGGTGTTAGTCCAGGGAGGCAGAGCATCATCTCTCTTGAGGGACAGCACAATTCTCATGTTTCCTAGGAAATATTAGTGGAGACAAGGAGCTGTTTTATTTGCTCACAAGGGTTAATTTTCATCTAGCTGGAAATAGTCCTTGTTTTATTGCTGTTTAGCTCTGGACTCTGTAAATATGTCTTTTTCTCTTCCCCCTCTCCCTGCTTCCTTCTTGCCTTGAGTCTGAAGAATATGGATGCAATCTGGGTCAACTTTCTCTGTACCTGTGGGGTTTTTGGGGGCTAGCCTTGGTTCCTTGACCATTTTGACTGGGATGTATGTGCCAGCAGAGCTGGCCCTGAAGCTTTTGTCAAAGTGGGGGCTAGCATACACCATGCTAGTTCCAGTAGTGTGTTGCTTTTAATTTGGAGTCCGTGGCACTGAGATATGTCAAGACACCATCCTTTGCTTTGTTTGTTTTTCCTTCATGTGCTTTGGAATACCTTGTTAGAAAATGTCAAATCAGAGCCAGATATTGTTATTTCTAGATAAAAAGGTCGAAACCTTTCAGTCTAAAAAGAGTTTAAATTCATCAGGAATGGATGGTACTCCCAAATGAAGGTGTGGTATATCAGCACCCTGTTTTCCTTTCATATTAATGTGCATGGTGCCGGTGTTTCTGATGCAGAGGAGCAGTGGCTTGGACTGGAAAAGATCCTGTGTTGTCCTCAGGAGAAGCAAAGCAGCCTGCTCTGTCTTTAGAAAGAAACTGTCCTGGAGAGGTTGCCCTTAAAAGGGGAAAGAGAATAAATGGGTGGCTGAAGCATGAAAATGTCAGTGTTCTCTAAAACACGCAGATTAAACAGAAAGGTCCACTCCTACGCATGCAGGATTACGCATGTCTGACACAGGGCTGGGACCCTTCTCCCTCCTCAGACATGCTGAGCCACAGCTGCCTGCATCCTGCCCCTGTCCCGGCTCTTTCCAGGCCATTTGCTTGAGAGGTGCATGTGGTGATGGCCAGGGCAGGAACTGGTAAAAAGCAAGTGAAACTTGCTGTTTTGGGCAAATCTGCTCAGCTCTACCTCTGTCTGGGAAAACAGACCTATAGCTCTTTGTCAATAGCAAACCATTTGTGGTATTGTATTGCATTGAAATAGTTTCTGTTCTCTCCCCTCTCACTTCTCCTGCCTCTTTTATACATAGCTTTAACATTTCTTGATGACCTTTTTGTTAATATGATTTCCAGTGGGAGCATTTCACAGTAGAAGTATGTAGTCCTTCAGGGTTTATGCTGACATTTCCAGTGATTATTTAATTGGACTTCATGTTAGCCTGCATCCCCATGGGAACACATACTTTTGCCATGAGAAGTTGTAATGTGACTAATTTTGAATTTCTGCTATAAATGCTTGCCCTCCAGGGAGGGTACGTCCAGTCCTCCTTGGTGGCTGCAGAATTGTCGCCATAGTGTGTTTGGGATGTGAGGTTTCTTGCCTTATTCCTGTTTACATTCTTGTATAGTTTAGTCCTTGTACCAAAATTCAGAGCCGGTCTTCTCCTCTTTCACCTTCCTGACCGCTCCCCAGGGATAACACAGTGCTTTTGAAGAATGCTAGCTTATTTTCCCATGAATACTTGAGTTTTTATTTTGAAATAAGCAGACTCAGCAGTCCCATAGGGTAGGGCAGATTTTCAGTTACAAGCTGGAACCACTGTCTTGAATACAGAGAGGTGGTCCCAAAGTATTCAGGTGGCTTCTAGACAGGCTGATGAGCCCGAATGTTAGTAGCATCTCTTGGAAAAGCTGACAGGTAAAGGGGAGATATGGATGGCATATGTGGGTTTGTTTGGGTGTTCAGGTTCTGAGAAAAACCCCTAAATTTAAGACAAAAAAAAGTATAAAGAAACTGAATCCAAGATTTTAAACTGAAATCCAAGAAATGTTTCCTAATGACAGGAAGGAAGAAAGATTTTTTTTTTTTTTCTAAATGGAATAGATTTAGATGATCTAGTAGTCATGACAAGAGGAAAAGTGAAGAGGTGAAAGCTGATGGTGGAAAAAAGTAAGTCATGTGTTGGGTGTGGGAGGCTCCTGGGGGTGATGGTGTGGTTGAAAATGGGTGGTGGTGGGATGGGAGGAGATGAGAATGGATCTGGACAGAGCCAGCAGCTCTGGCACAGTCTGGCAGGGGAAGGGGCTTTGGATGACTTCTCACCTGCCTCCGCAGGATGTGACCCTGGGAGAACCAGCTTTGCTGTGCCTGGTGTCAGAGGAAAAAATTAAAAGTGGATGAGGCCAAGGACCTCAAAAGCGAGTGGGAGAGGATGTGCTGTGGTGAGGGGTGTGAACCATAGTGAAAAAAAATTAGAAATAACATGCAAACATGTGTGCATGTCCCTCGATGCTGAGGGGAAACCTTTCCTCTTCACCCAGCATCTCACTCTTGACTTCTAAAGGGACCTCAAAGCCCTTGTGTCAAGGATGTCCTTGTGACTCCTCTAGGCCAGAATTTGTGTACAACGTGACCTCTCAGGATAGTTCCCACATGGAAAAAAACTGACCTTGCAAGTTCTTTGGAATGCAAAGTTTTGCCTTTTTTTTGAAGTGCTGTTGGCAGCTCAGTTCGAGGGAGAGACTAGATTAGATTGAGTGTATCGAGGTGGAAGCTGTTCTTTGTGTGTGCTGTTTACTTTTACTTTTTTTATGTTTGCTCAAAGCTTAATCTTTTGCAGCACAGCTGTTGCTGAATGCTGTGTGGTTGACAGGGAAAGCCCCATGGCAGGGTTTCCTTGGAACATCCCACAGGCAGGTGAGGAGTTCACTAATGTCACCTGGCTGAGTGTGGTCCAATAGGTCCCCACCCCTGTGGATATAAGGGAGTTGCCCTTCCTGCTGTGTGGGCAAATAGAGTATTTCCAGCCATGTCAAGGTTGCTGCAGTGGTTTCCCTCGCTGCAAGGTTGCAGTGAGGACAAGCCTTGAGCACTGCTCAGCTGTAGCTGTGGTGAGGAGATGGCCATCCCTTTGCAGAGTAGGAACACTCCTACATGATCTGCTTGGATTGGCCCTGTTGCTCTAGGAGAAGTTTGGGAAGCAGAGCCCTGCTTGGGCAAGGAAAGTGTGTGTCTTGTGTTGTTCTGAGATCTGAGCATCCCTTCTTTCAGTTCCTCAGGATGAACGGAGCATAATCCCCAGGATACACCCGGAACCATCTTTGTTATGGCTAAAATCACTCCAGCAACATCTGTGAGCAAGTGTGATGGCTGCATCTTCTACTGCAAGGTGGCCTTAGGTCCCGTGCCCGATGGGTGCAGCCCCAGTGCCTCCATGCTCTCCCTGACAGTTTCCCTGGTGCTCAGCAGACCTACACCTGCAGCCATAGCTGTGCTGGTGGTATGAAGAGATGGTCTAGGTCGTTGTCCATATCCTAGGAGCAGATTGGGCCTATAATGGCAGAATTCTGCTTCAACCTGTATAGCAGCATCTACCTTGGTAGAAGGCCCATGGTGCAGGAGCAGCCCGCATGATGGCATTGCAGTGGGGGTGGCTCAGTACCAGTGTGCCACCCTGCAGCAGGACCTCTAGGTGCTGGTGGGCAGCATGGTGGGGATGGCCTTGAGACCTGGGTCCTCCTGCCCAGGAGGCTGAGGAAGGAGGAGAGCCCTGGGTGGGCAAAGTGTCTGGACAATACCTATCTTCTGTTTTTACATGCTGGAGTCACGTGTGCTTAACCTTGAGGCATCCTGTGCTTTGAATCAACTTAACACAAAGTCATCTGTTCATTAATAACACAGGAGCAGTTTAATTGTTGTCTTAGTGGAAAAATACATGAGACTGTCATCAGCTGTTGCTTCTGGCAGTGCTTTTCTGCAGTAATGTAAATAAATGAGGTCACAGGTTTAAAGGAACAGGCTGTATTGCACAAATTCAAAGCATTGTCTTAAACAGATACACACCAATTGTCTGAGAGTCTCTGTTCTGTACCCCGAATGCTCCCTGTGACATTTCAGCCATAAACTCACTCAAACACAGCCACAGGGTTTGCTGTGGTGGTACTGACAGGGCACATGCTGAGTGGGTGTTTTAAAGCCTGGCTTCACTGCTGAGTGACTAAAGCTTGTGGTGACCAGAACTGTGGTATCACCAGTTTCTCTGCTGTACACCCCACAAGAGCCCAGCAACACGAGAGGAGGGGAATTTACAGACTGAACATCTCTTTTGGTGATACTTCCCAGGGATTTCTGTTGTTCTTGTGCTTATTGCTTATGTGCGCGTTGCTTTTCTTTTTTTTTCCCCTATTTTTTTCTGAGATGGCTTTGTGGTATTGTAATCAAGGATGAGCAGATCCAGAAATCCGCCTGGACAGCTTAGAAAGGCATATAAAAGGTCTGGTTGTCTCCTAAGACCACGTGCTTAGTCTAAATGTGTCTCCCACATCTGCAGTCTGTCATGTATAAAAGTATGTTCCTGTTTGCAGTGGGAGTGGGAACACCCAGTACCTGCCACGCTCAGAACAAAGTATATCCACACCGATGAGGTAATGCAAAGGTGTTTGTTTGTGGTGAGGGTATTTGACTGTAGCTGTGCCTCTGTAAGCTCTCCCACTGGAGAGGAAACAAGGTCATTTAGTCCCTTAACTATGGGGCAAGAGCCTGTTTCCAGATAGGAAACATATTGCAAATGTGCCAAAGCATATTGTGAACCCAAATCCTTGTTTGCATATAGTCATGCACCCAGAGAGCAGCAGCGGTGGCTGAAGGAGAAACAGAGGAGGCCAGGTGTTACTGTACTCCTTGTACTTAAATTCTCAATATTCTTGAACAACAAACAGCAAAAACCCTAAACTAAAAAGCTGCAATGGTACAAATAAACAAAAAAATCCCCTCAAACTAACAAATCCCCACCAGTCATTCCACTTTTATAAATTTGTGCAGGTAAGGTTTGTTTCTCTGGATTTCTTTGAAGATGATGCTATTTCAAGGCCATAGTCTCTCATAAAAAGCTGGCTGCCTTATTCTTGCTGTACCTTTTGAGCTTGTTTTACATCGTATTTGCCCTCTTCTGATGGCAAATGACAGACACTGTGTTAAGCATGACTTTAATGCCAGACCCATGATTTTTGCCTTTTTTAATTTGTTCAGAGCTGCTTCAGCTGCTGTTCAGCTGCTCACCTGGTCTTGCAGTGCTGGTGTGAGCTCTGGGCTCCTGGGTGGCTTTGGAGCTAGAAAATCTTTGTGCTGCTGCTGCTTGGGTGCTGCCTGGTGGGGGAGTTTGAGGCGCATTAAGTGAGATGTTTATGGGCAGATGGCTGCAGAGAATTTGAACAAATGAGTGGAAATAGCTGGAGCACGTACGGTGCTGACTTAAAGCTTCCCTAAAAGTTTTGAGGTCTCAGACACTCCAAAGTCTGTTGTCACTTACTAACTGTTCTGGCAGGCCAGGATGTTGGAAAATGTCATGCAGTTACAACTGCAAGAGTGGTTCTGCAACCTGGGTCTTGCATCAGTGGTGAGCAAAGAGCCCTTGGCGTTCTGTTGTATTCTGCTAAATACCACGCAAGGCTAAATAACCAGCTAAGGGTTCTGCTTTACCGATTGGTTTTCTCATGGAAGAAATACCTTGGGTTCCCCAGAGTGCTGAGTGTCCATATATGTCCATCTCTGGGTAGGTCGAGCCCTCTAAACACCTCTCCAGCAGCTGTTCTGGAATGGAGCAAAGGCACTTGGGATGTTGTCCATGCCCATGCACAGGCTGCATCCCACTGGCTGGGCATACTTCCCCATGCTTTAGTCATTGCAAGCTCTGTGGAGTGTTTAGAGCCAGGAGAGATGGGCTGCAGGCAGGACAGCCTGTTGAAATGGACATCCATCAGTGGCTCATCTGCCTGCTGGCATTTCGGTTTGCCACTGAAGTTACACTCCTGAGTCCACGCTCCATGGCTGTGGCTCCCGTAGCACTGCCATGTGTTCCTGTTGTGGTTTGAGAAGCTCAAACCATGACAGTTCCCATGGGCTTTCTTGGTGGATATATTATGTTGCCTCCCTACTTAGGTTGTCTCTATATGATGAAGGCTTTTTCCATATTGCAAACAGCATCTGAAAAGCTGCTTTTAAAATGCAGCTTTTGTGCTAGTAAAAGGCTTCTGCTAAGTTGTGCTTCTTGGCCACAGGTGCTGTTACTGCCCTCTGTAATGCTTCCTTCATTCCCCAGGTTTGGAAAGGCTTGGGAAGGGTCAACCACAAAACAAGCTTTTACAACCCCAGGTGGCATCTCTGCATCCATGCCTTGAACTTCCTTGTGATCTGGAGTTGTGGTCAGTAGCAGTGGTGTCTTGCACCTTACTGAGTTTAATGATTCAAGTCCTAGACCAGGCTTGCAAGAGATTTTTGTTGGCCTCTGGTGTGGGTACAGCCTCTTCTCTCCCACCTTTTCTACCCTTTCTAAATGAAGACTTGAAATGAACTGAAATAGCAGCTGCTTGCCAAGGGAATACAGATGCATTTGAATACTTTGTATGTTGTATTTACCTTCATGTGGAAAATCCATCCCTCTCTTTCTGACTGATCATTATTAACTTTGCTTGGACCTGTTTTGGGAGGTAGTCTCAAACTTAAGAAAAGCCTGAGCATTTTACATGCTTGAGCGCCACTTAAATTACTCTAGTGCATCATAAATTAGTTTGCGCAAGGATCGTGTGTGTTGAGAATGGAACAGCACTCAGGAGGTGTCTGGGTCCTTTTTTGGGACCTGCATGACTCATATGGCAGCACAGATACAAGCTAAGCTCCTGCTGTTGGATTAGAGTTCAGCTTGCTGCCATGACTTGCTACATCTTTTCCTGGGTACCAGTGTTCTTGTCCAGTCCTCCCTTGCTGGCATGTCTGAGCCAGATCAGGTTAGTAATCCTCTCCCCAGTAACGTGTACTTTCAGCTACATTTGCTCTGAGAGTTGCTTTAAATATTGTTTGAACTGACTTTTTAACTCTCCTCTCACATGAGGAGATGAACAAGGAGAGTGGGGGATGTGAACTGACGTTAGGAATGGTGACACTGGCAAATGTCTATTAAAAATTGTGAATGAAGGTATATGTCTGGCTACTCCACTTGTTGGGGCATCTTCTGCGTGTTGTAGTTGGGGTCCCTTCCCATCCTTTGCCCTGATATTCTGCTGTGTCTTACAAGGCAGCTGGTGAAGCAAGATGGGGTCCCCCACACCATCAGTGTGTCCCCACCTGAGTGATGAACCAGTGGGGTCCTACCTCCAGCTGGGGCTGCCTGTTCCCAGAAGTCAGCAAGAGAGGTGGAAAATGAGCATTGGCTCGGCTCTGGGGTCACTAAAAAAACTTTTTCACGGGTTTTCTTGGGAATCCCAGCATGCTGTGGTTATTGTTTAAACAGCAATATTCAAGCTGAATGGATTGTTTGCCCATTCAGAAAGATGGGAATGTGGGTTCGGGTTTAGCCTTTAGCCTAGACTGTAGGCTGGGGCTGTATTTGGTTTATTAGATGAGACTTCAAACATCTTCAGCTTGGGGACCATCATCTTGTTTGTTTTCTTGAGTGGACTGAGAAGACTTTTCAGGCGCTGTTGAGGCCAGGTGGTGCAGTTGAGCTCAAATTTTTGTCCTTGCTCTACTTTCTGTCCTGATCACCTGTTATAACAACTTTGAGAATAGAGATCTTTAAGGCAAATCTGTTTGCTTTGTGTCCTGTAAACAGCAGAAATAGCTGAAGACAAGCACATTTTTGAGGCAGGGGAAATATTCTGCATTTTGTAGGTATTTCAAGGATTTCAGGGAAATTACATTACTAATAGTGTGTGAAGGACACGAGTTTGGATGTGGAAAAGGGCACTTTCATTACAGGGGCTCAGATGGTTGTAACTAGTCTGGGTGCCTCGTGCCCTTGAAATACAGCACAGGGCACCAAAATGGGCCTAGGCATGTCTCAGACACTTGAATTGGACATTCGATGCAACCCTCAGTAGGCATTGAAACCCATTGCTGTGTCTGATCCAGAGCCCGAGTGGCAGCATATTTTGCTTCACTTTAACGCCTTCACTGGATCGCTGTGAAAGAGCATGGAAAAGACAAATAGCCTCTCTCTTTTTTTTTTCCTTTCGAGTAACATTATTGGGAGGATGACATTCTGCATTTATTTTGGCTAGTGTGGCTCTTTCAAGTAACTTCGGAGTTGCTCTCCCCTCTCCTGGGTTTTTTTTGGCTTGCAGTTAACGAAGTGCAATTGAGCCTGAGCATTTGGCTCGTGTCAATGCTGAGCATGACTTCGAGTATCCCGGTAGAACAGCACCGTGCGTGAGGTGGGGGGGAACGCATCCCTGCGTTTCCCCTCTTTCCGCCCTTTTCTTTCAGAGGAGCCACCTGTTAGCATTACATCAGCGGCTCCCAGGAACGCCGCCGCCTCCTAGCAAAGGCCTTGCACAAAGTAGTAGTTCTTGTATTGTTTGCGCTCAAAGAGCTGATGTCATGCCAGCTGATGTCATTGTGTGCTTTATGGGATTGCCATGGAGACTGGGCAGGTGGGGAGCCTGCTGCTGATGTCAGTGCAGAGTGAGGTGTAGAAAGAAGGTCCACTCTGCTTGCTCCAGCTCTGTGAAGCCGCCCTCAAAAAAAAAAAAAAAAAAAAAAAAAAAAAAAAAAGTAAGGGGAGGGAAATGATTATTGAAAAAGCCAGCAATAGAGCAGGGAAGGCATGAGCTTCCTTCACTGAAAAACTGACTTCTCCTTCCCCCCTCAGATCCATTTCCCCATCCATTTTAATGTCCTTAAAATAACTCTTGCTTGATATTTTCAGGTGGCCGGGGCAGCTAAAGGAGAGCTGTTTGCCAGATGTTAAGCAAGCACCTCAGTGGCTGCTAGGTTGCAAGGAGTGGTTTTCTTTTGTTTGGGCACACAGATGGGTACATGCTGCTCCCTGGAGCGATGCCGGGGTGAGCTGCTCCCATCCCCCTCAGAGCTTTTGGGTGGGGGCATTCCCTGCAGGCCTGCTAAAGGGCAGGTAAAGCTAAACCTGTCCCAGCTGACTTGCTGCTCTGCTCTAGTGTGCTGATAGCCCCTTGGCCCCTTAGTTTTGGTAAAGTTCTTTTCTTGGAACACCTTCCTTGTTGCATGGGCCGGTAGGTGAGGCAGCCTCAGCAGGCTGGTGTTGCACAGAGGCATGTTTGTCTGTGAGCTCTGTTGTTCCTTGGCACCGTCTGCCACGCAGAGGGAGGACAATGCCTGCTGCTGATTCATGCCACCCTTGCTGTCGACAGCCCAGTGACACTGTTACAGCGGTGGTGGGGACAGTAGAGCCAGCTCCAGCCCCTGTTAGCCCCACTGTGTGCTCTGAAGGAATCTTGGGGTATCTAATAACCAAAGTCTCTGCTTGGTCTCTCTTCCCAGGAGGCCTCAGCGGTTTCAAGCAGAACCATGAAAACCTCTGTGACAACTCACTCCAGCTGCAAGAGTGCCCCGAGGGGGGAGGAGGGGGCGGTGCCTCCGCCGTGCCCCCCGTGCTACCTCAGTCCATCCCCACCACACCAGACATTGAGAACGCTGAGCTCACCCCCATCCTGCCTTTCCTCTTCCTCGGAAACGAGCACGATGCTCAGGACTTGGAGAAGATGCAGCGGATGAACATCGGCTACGTCATCAACGTGACCACTCACCTGCCCCTGTACCATTACGAGAAAGGCATGTTCAACTACAAGCGGCTCCCAGCCACTGACAGCAACAAGCAGAATCTCAGGCAGTATTTTGAAGAGGCTTTTGAGTTCATTGGTAATTACCCTTGTCTGGAAATACTCCTGTTTGTTTTTGTATTGTTATTATTTTTACCCGTCATAACAATTTAGAGAGAACTTTAGGCTTTGCCAACAACTCTGAAGGCTGGTTAAGGCCATATTTCCTTTAGTTTGGGTTGTCAGAAATGCTGAGCGCTTCATATTTCTGTCCTTTCTCATCTCTGGCCCAGTTAAGTAGGCTGAGGTTACAGTTTTTATCCTGTGATAGTAATACCCACCTTCAGGCTTCTAAATTCAGGAAACCCCACAGAATTGAGACTTCTGTCATCCTCTCTTTTTGATTCCTTTGCATTCCTAGTTTCCACAGTGGCTTTCAGCCAGTTTTTCATAGTGACTGTTCTTAATGGTCTCTCAGTCTTTGCTAACTTAATGAGAAAACTGAAAAACTTTCACACTTGGCTTGTTTCCACCATTAGATTTGTAGCTTCAGAGTGTATGTGTGGTTGAGTGGATAGTGATGAAAACTTGCATTAATAAGCCTCTGAACCCTGTAGGCTGTGTGAGAGAGTTCACCACAGACAGACAGCTTGTTGTGTAGATTGCTGAAGAAGTGACCCAGCAGCGTTGTTCTAGACCTCATTACAACCAATACAGCACAGCCCTCAGCCAAGTTTGGGGCCATGCTCAGCTAGGCTAAAGCCAGATGGCCACTTCAGGCAGGGCTGGTCAGAGAGGACTTCAGCATGTGGTACTGAAAGCTTTTGAGGACCTTTCCTTGCCCCTCTAGACGTCTTTGTGGACACTGCTTTTGTGGCATAGTAAAGGTGCTTCCCTAGCACAAGGCAATGTGTCCAATGTGTCCTAAGAGGTTTTCTGAAATTTGCCAGGGCAACCACTGACATAAAATTCTATTTTCTTGTGCTGAGACTGCGCTAATTCCTTTACCAATAATTCAGGTTGATGGAGGAGTACTGGACAAAGGAAGAAGTGTGCTTGTGTGTGCACCACAGTGTAGGTCCTCGAGTGACCCCGTTCTGGGGTGGGTGCAGAGCTGTGTTCCTCCCTGCCCTCCTTTGTGCTGGCCCTGCACTCAGGTGCACTCAGGCTTGGCAAGGACTTGGCCCCAGCTGTGGGACCAGGTGCCAGGGCAGGAGGGCCAGGCTCAGCAGGTTGCTGTGAGCCCATCTGCCCCTGCTGTGTGCCGGGCAGGGCTGGCAGCTCCGAGCAGACGGCTCCTCAGCCTTGCCTGGCTGTGTCTTGGCAGGGGGTTGCCGTGTGCTGATGCCTGTGCTCTGCAGCCACACTGCTTTAGTGAGGTGAATAGAGAAATCACTGCTTATGCTGCAGTTCAGGTGAATTTTACCATAGAACCTTTGGGCTTGTCTTCTACAGTGTGAAGGACCAAAGGATCTCTAACTCAAATTTTCCCTTTCGTTCCTAAGCCAGTCCCTGCAGTACCAGTAGTGCTGTCAGCTCCCCTGACAGTGCTGTAAGCTGCTGGTTACTGTGTTCCTGGGAAGGTGAGCACTTGTTTGGGTGAAGGGCAGAGAAAAGGAAACCTTGCTTTGATCCTCTAGGAAAACAGCTGTATCAAGAAATCCAGTAAAACCTTAAACTTTGAGTTCAATGAGATGAGGAGATGCAATAGGCTAAGCTTAGGTAGAGATTGTGAAGCTCCACTGAGGTGTTTCTGAGGTACAAGAGAGAGATTTCTGCTCCCCTCATCCCCATGAATTGCAGGATTAGAGTTCTCAAAACCACTGAAAGATGGTGTTTGGCTTTGCACTGGAAAGGTTTAAAAACCATTTCAAACCCCATTTTACTTCCTTTTTAATAATTACAGCTTGAGAGTCTGTCTTTGTTTTAATAAACAAATATTTCTCCACTGAGTTTTTTTTTTCCCTCTCAAATTAACTAGCTGGGGAAGGAACTGGTCAAAGCTTTCCCTTCCTCAGCCTAAACTTTAAATTGCATTTGAGAAGATTTGGAAATGTTTAAACAGTGGATTGTTGGCCTATGTTTCTTTAAATATGTCTTCACAAAACCACAACCAACCCCAGGTTTAGCTAAGACTAAAGCTATAGGAAGTGAAATCATCAGAAACTCTCTGGGAATGTGTGTCAAAACGCGTTAGAGAGTTTCAGCTTTCTGAAATACTAACTGGCAAAAATGTCTGGAGGGAAGTTGGCTTCATTTATGCTCTCACAGTACAGGTTGAACATGTGGGGTGGGTTGAACTGTACTCTTGGTGGGGTTGGATTCGTGCCAAAACCTGCAAACTAAATTCATGTTCCTCCTGCGGATTGAAATAAAAGAAGTAGTTTGAAGTGTTACTTCCTGAAAGTTCCGTCTCCTGTTTTAACAGCGAGCTGTGGCAGATGAGGATGGTATGGGAGTGACTGTCCTCTCTCATGTCCTGTTAGCATGTGGTTAGAAGGACTCTGTCCCCCCTAAATGCTGCCCAGGGTGCCTCCCTGTAAGTGATTAATCTTGGTGGAGTGTGTGTGTATCCGTGTATCCAGCTCCTCCTTTTGCAGAGGCACCACAGCAGAGACACCCACTGAGGCTCATTTCAAGAGTACTTTTGTAAAGCTTCAGAGGACAGGGCATTGAAACACATGTATTGTTATGAATTGAATCTGAGAATACCTGGTTTCTAGAAGTGGTCCCCTGCTCTGAAAAACAAGGAGGTTGAGCTGCTGACATAATGCAGTGGTGTTGCAACTGAGGTGGAAATGGAGCCTGAGGTTCCTCATCATGGACCTTGCCTTCCTCACAAAACGCTCCCTGGCAGTGAAGCAGCATCTCTCAATGCATGGTTTCACTAATACAGAGCAGAGAGTGGATGCGAGGATTTTCAGTGTCAGAGTGGACTGGGGGTTTCACATTCAGTATGTCTGAAACCTCAGGGGAAGATGTGCTAGCGGGGAAGGGGAAGAGACACCGCTGTGCTTGTAATCAAATCAAGGGACTTTTCACATTAAGTTACTCTTAATTGCACTGAGCTTGTTCTGATTTACAAATGGGCAGAAATCTTACTTTCTTTTGTCTGTCTCATTTGCAGAGGAAGCTCATCAGTGTGGAAAGGGTCTCCTCATCCACTGCCAGGCTGGTGTCTCCCGATCGGCCACCATCGTTATCGCGTACCTGATGAAGCACACCCGCATGACCATGACGGATGCCTACAAATTTGTCAAAGGAAAACGACCAATCATTTCCCCCAACCTTAACTTTATGGGGCAGCTCCTGGAGTTCGAAGAAGACCTGAACAATGGAGTCACCCCGCGCATCCTCACACCAAAGCTGATTGGTGTCGAGACTGTCGTGTGACGGCCACGTTGCGAGGGGGCGGAACCTGTTCTTCACCTGATTTGGGGCAGTGATGGGTGGGTCCTGGGGTTTTCTTTTTAGCTTTCGAAGGGGAGTTTTGTGGCAAACTTTTTGTGAATAAAAACCTTTTTTTTGTAAGGAAAGGTTTTTAAAAGATCCAAGAACTTTGCAGGATTTGGGATGCTGTTGTGATTTCCTTCTCAGGCACCGGCAGAGCAGGGAGGCTTCAGAGCAAAAAGAGTACTTTTTAAAATAAAAACAACAGGAAGAAGAAATGTTGGGCTTTTTTTCTTTTAATTTTTATTTTTCCCTCCTCTCCAGCTACTTGTAGAGTTTATGGCTAAGTAGTCTGTGCAGGTTCATAGACTGAAGAAACCTAAGTTGAAGATGAAACACAAATAGCCAAAACAAAGCAGAAAAAACCCTCCCTGAAACAGAAGGGCCTTCGTTCTGCAAAGGCTTTGCTAAAGATAACCTAGCAAAATGCTCACCGATGCAAAGGAAATCAGAGCAGCTTAAAAGTCTGCACGGCACTTTTCACACTCCTGACTCAAACTAAAGAAGAAAACAAAGTTTATTTGGTGTGTTTCATGTTCCAGTTCTATTTTTCTATTTTGGGCTGTTAGGTTTTAACAGTAAGGGACTTCGATCATTCTATGCCATATGCCTTCACTGGCTTCTTGTGCAATAATAATTTGGGGTTTGTTTTGAGTGTTCAAACCAATTAAGAGTTGGCTGCCCACTAATAATAAGATAATAATTTTTAAAGTCTAATAGTGCAACAGCAGCCAGCTTGATTCAGAAAGGATAAATGAGAGCAATTATTTCGTTCCTTTATATGATTTTGATCCTGGTTACAGTGCCATAAACCTTGTTACATATGTATATCAGAATGTACAAAAATGTAGAACAAGCAAAGTTTATTTAAAAATATTTTTCGCACAAAATATTGGTGTGTTTCAGTTGTCTATGTAAAAGAAATTTGATTATAAAACAAAAAATCTTTTGGAAAGTGTGTGTCCTTTTATTTCTTTAGCCATTTTCCATGTTCTTTCTGTGGGATGGGTTTTTGTTTTGTTCCCTTTGGTTTGTTTTTTTTGTGGCATTGTACCTCTCTCATTGACAACATTGATCTCTCTATTTTGGCATCTCCCCTTCAGCGTTGCGTTCCTGTCCTCTGCTGGTGGAACGTGCTTTCTTTACTTTCTGCTGTACTCTTCCATCTCTCTGTAACCAGATTTTTCTTTCTGGTTCAACTGAATTAGCACTATTGTAAGGGCTTTTTGGAACAGACCTGTTATTTCTACAGCTCAGTAGCCATTTGGAAAAATAAGAAATAAACAATCTCCACTGATTCCTTTTCACAGTCCTGTAGTTAGCTTATCTTCTATGTTACAAAATTGTCCAGTTTTTAGACATATGTTGGTCACGTGTGCTTTTCCCTGGCTTCTCTATAGCCCCCTTGTTTAGCAGTTCCACAATTCCTGGGAATTGTCCTCCTGGGATTTTCCCCTCCCTCTTGCCCTTCTTCCCTTCGTGCCCCTCCTTTTCCAGCTGTGTCAGTGTTGTATGGTGTGTATTGTAGGGCTGATGTTTCTGCCTGACAGTGTCCCTTGGGCAGCTGACTTTCACTTTCCTTGTTTGTATTCACTTTTTTTTTAACTATATGGTATGACCTGATCTGTTCTGGACTGTTACCACCTCTAAAGTTTATTTGTACAAGCCTAAAATGAGTTAGAAAACATTTTTTGTGTGATTCTCTTGTGCAAACTGATTTGTCCCAGGAAGGCTGATAGCAGTGAAGGCTTTTCCTAGATGAAAACCTACATGGACTGAACCAAGTGTAAAACAGGACCTGTTGGAAAACTTTATGTATAGTCATATTAGACATGTATATTTTTGAGGACATTTTACTTAAAATATTGTTACTATACAGATATTTTCTTGAAACTTATCCCTTTATTAAATTATTTTTCTACTGGAGTTGAATTTTATTTTTTTTCTTTTCTATGATTATTATTGGTCCTTTTGTTGAAAACACCCTTGGCAGTGATAGTTGCCCAGGAAGCAAAACTTCTTGAACTGTGACTGCTCCTGGAGCTAAGGGAGAGAGTGGCTGGGCAGAGAGGGTGCCATTTGCTGGTTGGGAGCCTTTGTGCTTTGGGAAAGAAGGAAGGAAGGAAGTCCCTTAGCAAAGCTGCTCTGTTCCCTCCTCCCCGCTCTCTTTGTGTTTGGGCCCAACCTCTTCCAGGTGTTCTCCAGGTGCCCCTTGTTAGGTAGGAGGGAGGAGGTTAGAAAACCTTTCTTACCAGAGAACCAAAAGCAGAAGCAGCAGGGTTGGGGGCTGGTTGAAAAGTTGGTCCTTGCAGTCTGTTTGTGGCCATAAACACTGTGTTATTCACTAGTGGTATGCAAGCTGCATGCTTGGGACCCAGCCTGAAGGGAAGGAGGACTTGATTCAAAGTTGATCTTCCGTGTTACTGCTTTTCTTGTTTGAACACCTTTACAGGGAGGAAGGTTGTGCTGCACCAACGTGACTCACAGCATCCTCTCCCTGGTTCAGCCTTGGCCCCTGCATGCAGGAGTGCATTAGGATGAAGTTTGCAGCCATGTAAGTACTGGTGTTTAATTCTTATTAGAGCCAATGAGTAGCTCTTGCAGAGGATTCGATGTGTTTGCCTCAGTCAGGCTCAGCAGTTTGGCTGCTGTGGCTCCATGCATGGGTGTGGAGCTGGAGTTTCTGGTGCAGGAACCCTGCCAGCCTGTTCTTGACACTGTGAGGAGCAATGCCTGATTTATTCTCCAGTGTGATGGTCTTGGAAATGATGGGGCAGGGCAGTGTAAGGCTGTGAGTGAGCAGAGTTTGCTGTGGGTTTGCTGATAGTAGAGGTGGGCTGATCAAACCCCTCCTTTGTGCAGACCATTCCTTGGAGGGCACCTCTGGAGGGTTGTGTCCCACTGGAGGCAGTGCTGGGAAATGGCAGCCTGAGAACTGCTTCACCAGGGAACAGGTTGGAGGGTAATGCTGATTTTTTTTCTTTAGGCAGAATTTACTGAAGCTAGTAAATGATCACGTAGCATCTTTATGCTAAGGGCAGGAGAAATTTGGTGAGGGTTTGAGGAGTCCTGCCTGTGTGCACGTCTTGGATCCTTTTCTGCTACCCAGTATGATGCACTGCAAATATGTGCCTGCGTGTCAGTAGAAAGCCCCTGCCTGAGCAATACACGCTCCTACCCAGAGAAAATACAAGATCTGCCTTCCTTTCTGGGAGAGCAGGGCTGAAGAGATGGGGGCCAGAACTGTGATAGGGTTTAAACAGGTGTTGTTGCTGTGAACACCAGAAAGGTATTTATGACTTTAGGGACAGAACTGAGGCTTGACCACCCATCCCCTGCTCTTACAGCTGGCTGTGACCACCCCCTCAGCCACTCCAAGATGAGGCATGGTTAAATAAAAAGGGAAAACCACTCCTTTTATTCACATAGCCTTTTATTCACACATGAGTGTCAGCGACACCAAGATCTGCTTTTCCCTGCTTGGCGTCAGCATTGTGCTCTTGTGTGAGGTGTGCTAAAATAGGCACAGTCCTGGAAAATTGATTCCTTCATAACTCACTTTCCATTTCTTCCCCGAATTCTTGTTTCTGAGAATATTGCCCAGGTGCTGGGAGTGGCTCCCTGAGACCCATCTTGCAAAGCAAGGCAGACAAGGTGTTGTGAGCGAGTGCTGCTTGTTGTTGGGAATTTACTTTCTCTTTACAAATGGTTACCCAGCCATGTGTGAGACCTGCTCTAAAGCTCTGTTAAAGCTAGAACTGTTCAATTAGTCCATCTTGCAAGCTATCCTGACTTTAGGGTTGGACTTCCAGAGCCAAGAGATTGTTTAACTTTCCACGCTAAGCAGTGCATATGCTTTAATCTTCTTGATCACACTGGGGATAACTGAATCCCCCGACTTGGCAGATGCTTTTCTGAGGCTTCCTATGGCTTTACCTCTCACAGATGTGCCAGCATCCTTTGGAAAAAGACAGATGAAAGGTCCCTACCCTACCCTCTTGACGGATACAGACTTGGAGTGTTTTGAGCTGAAGCAAACATGTGGGAAGTGCATTGGTGTCTTACAGTCACAAGCTCTGCCAAGGACTCCTCGCAGGGAGGTGTGTTCAAAAGCACAGGCAGGAGCACTGACAAGGCTGAGGAGCCACAAGGGGTGTGGGAAAAGGCTGATATGGGGAGTGTTTCGGCCTCCAGTCCTGCTTAGCCCTGGTGAAGCTGGCTCCTGGCACTGTACTACCAGCAGCAGGAAGGTCTCTGGGAACTAAAGATGCTGATTCAGTGGGGAGGACAAAAAAGCCTCTGGGAATTGAAGATGCTGATTCAGTAGGGAGGACAAAAATAAACCTGCTCTGTCTTGACTGAGCTAAGGAGGGACTCAAAGAGAGATAATTAATAGTTGAGGGCTGGCTCATTAGCAGGTATCTGCTTTTCTGTGGCCTGTTTGTCTGCTGTTCCTGTAAGTACCACAGAGGTGTTACTGATGAGCAGGTTTCAAATGGTTTGGGCCAGCCTGAGATCAGTAGTTGATAATCAGAGCCATTTGTTTTCCCAGTGAGTGTGCAGCTGCTGGAAACAGAGTTCAGGTCCTGTTGTGTTCCCAAGAGTGATCCTGGGTGCTGCCACCCACCCTCCTCTCTGCTCAGTCTAGAGCTCCTTTTGCTGAGGGGTTTCTTGCTTCTGCCATCTCCACTCCTTCTGTTAGGCCCTTGTCCTAGTGGAGCATGAGCTGGAGGAGCAGGCTCCTTTCTTGTCTTGCTTTAGCTGTCTCTGCATCTTTTTCAGTCTTGTGATTCCTCAGACTGGAGGAAAGCAACTTAAAGTCAGTCATTTTTAAGGCATTGCAGCAGGATGAACGTTTGCAGTGATCTTGACGGGTTTCTGATGTGACTTAGTTATTATCAGGCAACAACTCTCCCTGGGAACCCAGAGCCCAAGATGTCCTGCAGCAATTCCAGCTTGCAACTGCCTCCTTACTACAAACAAGGGGCACTGTTGGGATGGCAAAATTGCATATTTCAGTCACCTGCTGAGCATCTCTAGTTGGTGCTGCCTCTCAGATGAGCCGGAGTGAGGAACAGTAGCAGAACTTACCCAAGGAGCAGCCAGGAATCCTACTGCTGACTCAGTGACTGAGCTGCCCTGCTCTTTGCATCTTTATGCAGTCAGTATCCTATATCCTTCAGTATGTAGGGGTGCATTCTCTGGCCTTGGAAGCTGTCTGAGGTCCTGTTGAATTTGGCTGGATCCAGTCTGGCTTAAATCCTGCCCTGTGAGATGCCCATCTGTTCAGTGTCTCCTCGGGATGTGATGGGAGTTTGTCACACTGAGCCAAGAGCCTGTGAGGTCCTGCTTCAGGGCTGGGTTCGTTTCATTGGCAAGGAAAAATAACATAAAGGTTTATTCCTGAGGATAAGAATGGCTATATCTTGGAGGGAAAGAGTTCAGCATGGTACAGAAATGCTTGAAACCCTTGAAAAAACCTTAATGTGAACCAGAGAGTAAAATTTAAAATGTAGCAAGCTATTTCTGTTAGACTAATCACTAAATGAGAAGTTAAATATAATTTGACTCATATGCCTTGTCTTCATACTTCTGTACCTTAGTTTCTTTGATTGTCTATATATAAGAAGTGACATTGGAGAGCATTGGAGGATTTATCCTGAAGATTTATTTGTCATGGAGGGATGAAGGAGTTATCTGGCACTTGTAAGTTTCGTATCGAGTTGCACTTCTGGCTGACACCGGCGGAGCATTTAAAGAAGATCACATTGTAGAGCAGCATAGTAAGTTGCTATAAGGATGGGCAGAGGATTGTTTGTGATGCAGGGACTCTGGGTAGAGGGCTGCTGGGCTGTAGAATCTCTCTCTGGTCCAGGACACATGCAGGTACAAAATGTCTAGTCAGAGGCATTGGCAGCAGTTTCAGTGAGACCATGTTGGTTGTTAAAATCTGTTGGGGTGATGGAAGAGGATTCTGGTGTGAAAAACAGAGATATTTGCAGGTGGCTAAGGAGCTGTTCGTATTTTCAGCGATCTGAACGAGGTCTGGCTGTCCTGAACTAAGCTTTGCCCTGCTAGCACCCATTTGGAAGCTCTTTTAAAGGCATCCAGCATCGATGCAGTGTTGTGCATGTGCCTCAATGTTTTTCTCTTTCTTGTAACCTTTTAACACCTGGGACTGAACTTCTGCAGTTACTGATAGCAGCTTGTAGGGACTGGTTTCCAGTGTGAGGAAAACAGGTACCGAGGGGCACACTGATGGATTATTTTCCTCCTCAGTTTTCAGCTGTGCCTCTTGAGTGGTGAGGGCTGTGGGGACCATCAGGACAGAGTGTGGAGTCCAGCTGTTCACCTGCTGGAGTGCATTCTGTGGGGGAAACTCCTCTGGGCTTAGCTTTTCTGGGCTGGGGTCTGTGACAGTACTGGAATGGAAACTCCAGTGCCCTGGGGGAGCTTTTTCTTCCAGCTGACTCAGCTGAACTCTGATGCGTGTAGCAACAGTAACAATCTCAAAAATTTTGAAGAGTCCATTTCCTTCCATTCATGTTCTGCATTTTGAAGCATATTGACGATTTGATGCACAGTCTCAAATACATAACCTTCGTCAGGGAATCTAGGCAGATGAAACATTTACTGCTCCATAGGAGAGATATGAAACATAGCATGTTGGACATAAGAAAGGATTTGGTTTATTTAGAAGTCCTCTCTGCCTTGAAGTATCACCCACACTTGTAAATAGCAACATGGAAGCGGGAGGCAAGACTTCATCCTTTAGACAGGGTGTTGTCTCTCCCATTCTCCAGCTGGGGCAGATGAGAGGGATCTCCATGGTCAGAGTGAGGAACAGAGCTCAGGAGCTAGAACCCCTCTTCCTTTACTAATGTCACAAAACCATTTCTTATGCTGATAAATGTGGTGATTAGCTACAGCTTCAGACACTTAGGGACTTCTCCTTGCAGCTGGAGCAAATTAGATGCTCCTTGTGTCCAGCTGTCCTATGAGCACTGAAAATGCCAGAGGAATTTTAGCTGCCACAAAGGGATACTGATGGTTTGTTAGTGCCATCCACCACTCCCCTTTCTCTCTTTCTCTCTAGTGCTGTATGAGCATTAGCAAGTGGTCCTCCACACCTTACTTCCAGGGGCAGAGCAGCATGTACATATGGCTGCTACCCTCCTATATTTAACAAAGCTGTGATCACATGCAGATATAGAAGGGGCTGATAAGCTGTTTGATTGCTCAGCAGAGAAATAGCACCAAAATAGTTGTAGTGCTGTTTCTAATTGCAATGGATGAGCAGCCTGGCTCATTAATCCTCCCTATCAGCAGCACATAGCCTGTCTGCACCAGAATAGCCCTGATCTCAGCAAACCTGCATCCAGCCCTGGCCTTCTGTTTTCGACGTATTTGGAAAAGATCAGCTTCCAGCACAGCCCCGAAGGGACTTCTGCTTGGCTGAGCTGACCATCCACGGCAGAGGTGACCCAGGGCATGAGGGGTTCTGAGGCGTTTCGGGAGGCTGCCAGGGTGCACACTCGTCTGTGCAACCCTGACCTTAGGCCAAGCTTTGGCAGGTGCTGCAGTGCAGGCACTCAGATAATCACAGAATGATTAAGGTTGGGAAGTCCTCTGAGATTGAGTCTGACCATTACCCGCCACTGGCGAGGGGTGAAGCACTGCCCTGGCCTCTCCCATGGCTCAGAGGGTGGTGTGCAGGTCACTGCATATGGTGCAGGCAAGAGATTTGCTTTAGGGATGGGCTAATGATGCCTGTTGAAAGGTGTGAGTGTTTTCCTCATCTTTTTTCCTTCATTTTAGTTGTGCATGTTGTATTGGCTTTGGAGGCTTCAGAGCCAGCAGCATCTTACAGCACACTGCTGAGGTGGGATGTGTCAGCTGAATGCTGACACCCGGCTGGGACCGCTCAGTCAGTGCCAGCACATCTCAAGATGGGCACCTGCAGAGAGGAGCCCTTCTCCATTCACCACCTTGCCAAGAGCATCTTGCAAGCCATCCAGTCAACCTAACTGCCCTCCCAGCTGAATTCCTGAGGTGGCTGGGCTGGATGTGGCTGGACAAACCACTGGGGAATTAAGTAAATAAACTCTCGGTACCTTTGCCCTGCTTTCGCTGGGTGACTGCGCATTGTACGTGAGGAAGCAGAGGAACCATGGCTTGGTGCAATCTGTCAGAGTAAGGGTCACATATGGGGAAACTGGGCAGAAGGGTTTCTGGATCAACCTAACATCCCAAGGAAGTTTACTATAGTATTTTTGCTTCTTCAACCTCTCCTATTCTGTGTTTCTGTCTGCCAGGTGCCTCCAGTGGCATTCCAGGCACATGGTGTACACACCACAGAATAAGGATGGTTTGCCTATTGAAATTCTCCTTTCTGTTTCAGCTGGAAATGGTGTTTCTCTTTGCTTCCTTTTTCACCCTTAAGGTGAAAAAAAAAAAAACCCAGGCTTTTAATGATTGAAGGGTGAAAAGACATAATCACCTTGCTGAAAAGTAAGGGAGATGTGAAGGAACGGAGGAAGGCATGGACAGGGAAAATTGGGCACAGATGTGAGAGTCCCACCCAGATTTGAGGGACAGTGACGGGTCTCCCAAATGGTGGGGATTTGGGAACAGCACCTCTGGCAGCTGATAGCAGGACCTCTTGAGGGGAGATGCTGACCAGGGATAGAAATGAGTCCTAGGATCTGGGCTGGAGCAAACCCCACTACTTTTGCTCCACTCATTTGTTTATGATATTGCACCAGTTCAGAGAGATGGAAATAGTGACCAGTTAGGCAGGGAGTTTCTGTGTGGCCAGCCCCTGATCTGGGCAGTAGTGACAGCTGGGCTGAGATCAGGCACCTGCAGAAGGCAGTGGAGTAATTGTGTGTCCATTCCAGGGTCTGAGAACCTGGTGGATCCCCACCTTCCAGGATGGGCCTGGGGCCAGCTGGCTGAAAGCTGGTTGGGTCCAACAGGCATCCTAATGCTGGGAGACAAGGCTGGATGCCCAGCCATTGGCAGCCTTTCCTACCTGAGCTCCATCTTGTCTTCCCTGCAGCCCTTTTGCCATAAAGGTTAAATTCTTTGTCCTCATGGAAGGGACTTGGGCACTTTTCATTGCCCTGCTCGCTCTTCCTGTGGCTTCCTTGCACTCATCATGAGAAGGCTCAGGTTTCTGTTTTTCGTAATTTGACTGAACCTGAGCTATTGAGGCTAAAATTTTCCATGCTGGGTAGGTGCCAAGCTGAGCACCCTTTATCAACATCTGAAGCTGATTTAATCTATTTCCATTATATTCTTAGGTAATTCTCTTTTAGCTTGAACTGATGAGAGTGCTTGGAATAAGATGTTTGGATTTTATTCATGAGGAAGATTAAAATAATTTAAATTTCATTAGGAAAATTATGAATTTCATTAACAGCGAGACATTGCATAGAATGCATAATTCTCTTAAGAGTTTTGTTTAGAAAATAATTGGAAAGAAACCTTTTAATAAGGTCAGAACATGTCACTTTAACCTTTTTAGTGATGAAACTGTTAAATTGCTCACCCCCTAAAAGGGGCTTCATCTTCTGAATGCACATCTAAAATGAAATCAAGTTGTTGGTCAAAAGAAATGACCAACAAGTTTTGGCTTTCCTCAAAACTTTTTGGTCATCTGGGGAGGAACAATTTTTTAAATGGCTTCGTGTAGGTAGTTTTTGAAACTACCTACTACTTTTCTTCCAATAAGGAATGCTAACATTTACTATTTGGGATTATTTTCCACTGGGAAATGTGTGAGAGAGGGGAGCTTTGTCTGCCTGCCTTGGTTGTTCCACAGTCTTTGAAGTCCCCTGAGGGGGTGGAGGTGCCTGGCCAGGGGCTGGTGTGGGTCACCAGCAGGAGCACTGGTGCCATGCGCGGGACCAGGTCTGTAAAGGATGTCAGAGTGGCGTGCTGACATCCTGAAATATGGCTGCTGCTCTTCCAGAGGGATCCAAGGCTTCACCTGTGGCTAGAACCAGATAGAAGTGTCCAGCCTGGCCATGGTGGGAGGGAAAACACAGAATGGGGCTCCTGTGTTGGGTTTGTATTGCCTTCAGGCAATTAATCCCGCAGCATGGACTCTGCAGTTGTGCTGCTGCTAAATCAGATTTCATGGGGCAATGGGTGGGAAAGGAAAATGGGAAAATGTTTGTGTCAGTGTAGACAGCACTTGCAAGGCTTCTGTGCCTTGCCTGGAGGATGTTTGCAATGTATTGGTTCTACCAAGACTGTCTGGCAGCAAAAGGCATACAAACAGACTTGTATCTCTGAATTGGGTCTTAACATGAAGGTGAAATTCTCTTTATAGAAAATCACTGAGTAGTCTCATGCTCGTAAGAGATCTTAAAAATATTGACTTACAGAGACTCCACAGAGTTTCAGGCTTTCCCAAACAAAACTTCAGTGTCTTCAGCCTGCAAGACTTTGAGGGAAGTGAAGCTTCCCTTCTAGATGATGGTTTCTAAAAGCAAACTTTATGCAGGTATTTATTTTCTTCCTTCCTAATGCTTGTCTGATCCCCTCTGGGGGAGCACTCAGACTAGAAGCACTCAGCTGTGCTTGCTGGGAAAATCCTTCACTTGATACCCTGAAAGTGTAAGAGAAGGACTTTATGGGAGTTTTGTGTTTGTAGTCTTGACAAGTGAACTGCTCATTTGCAGTTGAGCTGAGACTGAGTTTGAGCTGGACATTCCCTGCTGGATATCCCTGCGAGGATCCAGCCCAGCTGGAGGCCCTGGAAGCTGTCAACTCCAAGCCAATATCCAAAGTGAACCACAGAGCCAGTGGTGCTGCAGTGGTTGTAGCAATGCTGTGCCCACACTCTGAGGGATATGAGCTCCTGAAACAGCTCCTGACCTGGGCTGGCCTCCAGCCAGGGCAGTGGTGACAGCTGGGGCTGATCTCCCTGACCTGGGAATGTCACCTTAGACCCGTGTCAGGGGAGATTTTCTTGTTTCTGCTCCTCTTTCTGGGCAGGCAGGCATTTATGTGATAAAGTGTGGTCTTAATTCTCACTCTCAGCATTTCATGTGTACAATGAGGGAAGAGAATTACATCTCGGGGCTCAGTTCTGCTCGCAGAAGGTGCGGGTGCAAGAAGACAGGTAGGAGCAAATCATGGAACTACAGAACGGTTTGGGTTGGAAGGGGTATTAAAGATCATCTTTTTCCACTCCTACCTTGCTGCAGTTCTGGATTCAACCTGAAAACACCTGATGTGCTGCAGGAGGTGTTAGGGTGGGAATGTTTGTTATTAGAGCATGAACATTCAGAGATGAAGCAAAGGGGTTGAAGTATTCACCGGGGGGGTTGGTGCTGAATTAAAGGAGCCTTGATTACATAGTCAAGAAGGGAAGAAAGCAACACGTGGAAGTTGGTTTCTCCATGGTAAAGGAGAACAAGCAGTAAAAGCTGGTAGACAGACCCACAACACACTGTGAGAAAATCAGCCCAAAATGTGCTGGAAAGAGCAAAATAGTTCATAGTTATGATTAGACCATTATCCTGCCATCTAAGGTTGAGTTAGAAGCAAGCAAATCATTCCTCAAAGGGATTTTAATATTTTGGTAATTCATAGATATATGTTATTTAGTTGGTAATTTAGCTTTTATTTCTTACAAAAGTATCCACCCCTTTTTTGCAGGGCAGATATCAAAGATACTGGTTATATTTCATGCAGATAATTCTACTGCTGAGGTAAAAGGTATTATTTTAAATAACTTTTCAGCAACTTTTCTTTATTAAAATATCAGAATTTTGCGTCTTGTGTGCAGAGTTTTGGTTTTTATGGACAATACTAAGGTTGGCTCCTCTGAATTATTTTGTAGAGATTTGTGACATTTTTTAGAAGTTGCTAGCAAATTTTTTACAGACCTGTCATCACAGCATTTAAGCAATCTAATTTACTCAAAAGCATCCTTGCAATTAGCAGTTGGAGTAGATTTTAAACCTACTTTGAAATGTCTGATTTTTGTTTTTACTGCTTTGGGGCTAAGGTCCCCAAAGCTTCTAAACTTCTGCAAAGTGAAACCCCTCAAATGTCTGATCTCAAAAGTCCTGGGGGTGCTGCCTGAAGCTGAAGCTCTCAAGGACCTATATGTTTTGTTTCTCTTTCCACACCCCTGGTTCCTCTTGCTCTTCTCCCCAGGGTCTGTGGGTCTATAAATTGAAATTCTGAGATAAGAACCTTTCTCCTTTCCTCTTTTCCCCCTTATAATATTTTGACCACTTGCTTATCCTGTTCCAGGCAGGATACAATATTTCTCAGAAAAGGTGGTCCTTTCTTCTTCCTTATCAGCCCCACTATAACCCAGAAAAAAATCAGTGAAAGTTCAAATTCCAATCTAGTTATCAAAATGACAGTGTTGGAGTTATTACAAAATATATTTGCCTCTCTGTACCCATGCTTTCAAAATTACTCACTAATGTTGGCAATTTGAGCAAAAATCTGTTTGTTTATTTGAAAGTGGCTACTAATAAATTCAGATTTTAAGCCTTGCCATGTGTAGCACCAGCTTTTTATAATTTTCCTGTAGTCCCTGACTCCATGGCTGGTGGTGAGCATCAGTCCTGCTCACAATTTGACCCGCCTCAATCCACTGACAATGTATTTTTCCCACTACTGGAAGTTCATCCTGTTTACTATGCACTTGCTCAGCTTTCTTCCTTCATCATCTTCTCCTTACCTGACTCTGAGGTTGAATGCCACAGAAATAATCCTCCACAAACACTTAGCCAGCCTGTTTTCTGTCCTCCTAATCACAGACTAGCTGGCTGCTTTGACTAATTTTATTTGTATGATTTAATTTTATTCAGTAAGCCTTTAAAGGATTTCTTTCTGAATGCAAATAAAGGGATAATTATTTAATGTAATTATTTTATTAACATACTTTACACCATTTTTTATCTTAATTGTGTTGAGGTTTTTATATACCTACTGCATTGCAGTCCTGATGGCAACACTGGATTTTGAAATTCCAATGAATAACTTAAATTAGCTTCTAATCAGAGAGAAGTAAAACTTATGCCTGACTTCTAAACTACTCTGACCTGACAAATTCACTTCAGAAGCACCTTTTTGCTCTGGTCTCCTCCTTCCCTATGGACAGCATGGTCTTAAAATTTGTCCTTATGAAACTAATTTGGTGTTGGGTTTGAGTGTTAATCCTGGGTCTCCTGTTGACTGTGTGGCCCAGCAGAAGGGTGACAGGGTAAGTCCATCTGCATTGTCAGGTCACTTCTCAGATCCAGCCCAGCCAGGTACTTGCCCAAAAGCTGAGGGATACCTGTGGCATATGAAAAATGTGCCAGCAGTGAATGGATTTAATCATCACTAAATCCCAGATGGAGGCTGGAACTTGCAGTCCTCTATTCAAATATGCTTTTCTTCTTCTTCTTTTTTTTTAAGATTTTTTTTTTAAGTGTAAGGAATTTGATGATTGACAGCTCAGTCTTCACAGTTTCAATTTAAAAGCAATGCTGTTCTTGGTCTGTGAGCATGGGCAGGGAAACTGAGCTACTGCCAGCCTGAAGGAAGTTCTTTAGCAGTAACACTTTTGCAGTGATCACTTGCAGTCTGTGAGTATTCCATAAAAACAACAAACAAATCTGGAGCCAGAATCTATAGAAGCCTTTTCATAAATCCTGAAGCAAACTGGGGCCATAGTAATTGCTGCCAGGCAGGACTGAATAATGTTTCTGTGTAGCTTAAAATCTGGGGGGAAAAAAGTTGAACTAAATACCTCAAAAGAAGCAAATTCAAGACATGTAAAGAATAGGCAGCTTTCTGGATAATAAGCAGAACCACGATTCTCTCTGCACGTCTGTCCGTTGTTGGTAATGAAGGGGTGACTTGGTTACGAGGACATAGGTGATGGCTGAGATTGCTCAAGAAATAACATTTTCTAACTGATTGGAAAGAGTGGAAGTGGGCAGTTGGGAATGGAAATTTCCACCAGAGGAAATGATGGTGGATGGAATTGTTATGCAGAGCTTAAAAAGTGACTTGGAAACAGCCTTGGGTCTAGGACATCTGTACCTTGCCGGAAATGTCTGCACCAGATACTGCGAGAAATGTTCTGGTTCGTCCTAACATAATGGTGGGTTTTCCCAAGAGATCCTGACATTCCTGATGGTCTCCCTCACAAAGAGGGGCGTGCAGTGAGGATGAGACACTGTTTTATGCACTCACGAGGTGCCAATAGTGATTCACTGAAGTCTGTGTCACCATGTCCTCAGCCTGTTGTCCCCTGCCAAGTTTGCAGACACTCCTGACTTGAAACTCAGTGACAAAGAATGGTGGGATGGCTCCTGTGCTGCCTCTGCTCCCAGGGGTCTGTGCTCCCCAAGACAACGGACTGGGAGCCCCAAAGGCAGACAGGAATCCAGCCTTTGATTAGAAGTGTGATATGAACTTGGAGTAAAGCTGAAATTAAATGTGGATTAAAATGTTGGATGTCACTTAAAACTAAATAGTCATCGGCTGGTGTGAGGTACAGTCTCATCATAAGCCCCTGTATGATCTAATTAGATACAATAGGACCAAAATATAACAATATCATTAAATTACAATAATTGCAGGAAAGTGTGAATCATAGCACAGCTAAAGCTCATGAAACATGGCGTCAGTTTTCATGCATTCATTGCTGGAAGTGGCTAAAGCAGCAGCTGTAGTGAAACATTCCTGACGGAGAGGGGTAGGTGACTTACTGGGGCTGGGTTTGGGGGTTTGATCATACACCAGAAAACAAGGAGCTGGCTTCCTCAGGAGGATGTACAAAGTGACTTTTTCTCTTCCGCTTGTTCTTTTTCTGGCTGTGGCTGGGCAGAGTCGGGAGGATTTGTCACCATCCTTCAGGTTCTCATGATCCCAAGTCCTCATCTTCCCCTGCTTGGTGGAGAACAAACAGGTAAATATGCGGGGTGAACACCCCTGAATTAATACTGGGTTTTTCTGGAGGGTTACAACAGGGTATGACCAGAGAGTGAGGAGTTCTCACCTTCCTGTTCCCCTTTCCTTGGAGGGAGGAGGTTCTGCTGTTTCCAGCTGGAACGCTGAGGGTGTTGTGTGAAAGTGCTTCTGTGAACAGGACATGTACAGGCATTTGGCACCCCTGCATGGGCGAGGCACGTGCTGGTTGGAGGGAGCTCTGTGTGGAAGTCACTAAAGCAAAATTTGGTTGGTGACTGCTCCCTGCTGAAGAGGCAGGGAGACCAAACATCTGACCAAACACCCAGTGATGGGGCAGAAAGGTCAGGACATTATCTTTTGATTTCCACAACTGGTAAATGGCCAGCCTGATACCAAGGTTTCCAAAGGTGAGAACATTTGGAAACTTTTTGGTGAATATTTCTGTCTTGGCTTGCTTGGTGGATATGTTTGCTCAGTTCCTTCCTGCTGTCTGTGGTCCTAAAGTCTTGTAGGGCCTGACCAAGGAGGAATGAGACAGATTTGTGGGTGCTGGGACTTTTTCATGACACGGTGGTGTCCTTGTGGAGCAATAACTTTGGACAGAGTGGATGTCAGCATTTGGCCTTGACAATTACGTGCCTGTGTGTGAGAAATGCAGCATTCCTAAGGAAAGAGGAGTGAGAGAACGAGGAGTTGTTAAGAAGAACCACAAAGCCAGCAACCAGCATGATGAGGTCATTGTGTCTGAGGGTAATGTGGTTCCTGGGAAAGGTTTCAGCAACTGATTACGTTTCTGCTCAGGCAGAAACAGTTTTTGGGTCCTGCCAGAGGTTGATAAAAACACATCCATTGCTTCGTGAAGCCGAAGCTTACCGAGTCCCTGAGTGGGGACTGGTGTGTGTTGGGGTCTGTGGGGCTCGGTCCATGTGTGTTGCTGCTGATCCCCACATTTCGTGCACTCGGGCTGTCTTACTTCCTCAAAGACACTCTGAATTTGTTCACTCTTCTTCAGAAGGATGCTCTCACGGCGGGTAAGGAGGCAGCCACTGTCTCTAAGAGCAGCCACTGGCATGCTTTCATTTCATTATGACCATTAAAATGTGGCACGTCATGAAAGCGGGGCCTCTCCACCTGCCTGAGCACAGATATCCAGTTAGACACAGCAGTTATTAATGAGCAAAGGCAATAAATGCCTGCAGGGAGATGTGTGTGGCTTCCTGTGTATTAGTAAATACTCTGCTGTTGTCTTACAGAAAATTAATGAAATCTGAGCAGTGGGAAATCAGTGCTGTGTTGTGGCTGGCAAGCAGCAGTCTGTCTATTTTCCTCTCTTCCCCCCATCCTCTGCAAATTATGAGGTGCCTGGATTAGTGACATAAGAATGAGTAAGGTTTTTCTGAGTTTGCTTATATAAAATCTAGTCCAAGTACATTTACTGAGGGGATACAGTTTTTCCTAGCATTAAATCACAGCCTACTCTGGCAGTGATTCCCAGAGCCTTTCCAGTAGGCAAAGTTCCCTTTCCCACCTACCACCAAGAAGGGCAGGCTCAGCCCCATCTACCCCCAGCTCTCTCAATGAGCCCCAGGGGACAAACATATGTATTTTATAGATGATTACTAAATTCTGTGGAAACATAATCCTAGTAAAGCTCCAGGCAGTTCTTATGAAAGCACTGCTGCAAATAAATACAGGTGCCCTTTATTTTTTTTTTTGTCTTAATGTAGGAATTGCTCATCCGTGAGGAACAGGCCCCATCACCACCACCCAGAAAGAAAGGGTCATAGGCCTGCTCCCCAGACTTTATTAGTCCACTAGCTGCATCTGAACAACCTCTTTTAAAATAGTTTAAGATTTTGAGCCTCCTTAGGTCCAAACAGACAGTGTTATCTCAGATGCCATCTGCATAAAAATCCTCACGTGGTTTCATGCCAGTGAAGCTGTCAGCCAGGTCTCTGAGCCATCTGAGACCCCCTTTGGGGCAAGGCACAAAAAAAATCTAAAGGAAGGTTTTCCTCTGACACAGAGGAATCCTATTGCTTGTGGTCATCTAGATGAATAGGAAATAGCTAAAGAAAGGGACTGGATTTTAGGGATAAACATAACAGCACCCTAGAGAAACAGATTGCTGGAGACGTGGGTGGGGGAGGGGGAACTGTAGCAGCAGCTTGGCCATGTGCTGTATGTCCTGCAACCTGGAAAAAGGCACTGCTGTTTGGGTGTCTGCACGGCAGTGCCCCGTGTGCCCTGGCAGAGCCTGCGCTGCGGCAGAGGAGCCAGGAGGGCTTGGGGGGCTGCCTCCATCCCCCAGCAAGGGAGATTACAAAACAAGAAAAGAGAGATATTAATTAACCCAGGAGGTTAATTTCATGAGGATATGAAAACCCCTTCACTGCTCCTGCCTCGAGCACAGCTCGCTGTGATGAGGCAGCTGCTCTCCTCCCTGGCCCGGCCGAGGGGGAAGGACAGGAGTGTGGTGCTGCAGGGGGAGGGCACAGGTAATTCCCGGCCCTTGAGCCTAACTGAACCTGCCAGGGGATGTCACACCAATGTACAGGGACACATCCGAGGGAACATTTATCTGGCAGCTTTGGATTCGACTTGCGGAGGCGCCTCGGAATGCCAGGTTCAGGTAGTTCGGTGCACAGCAGCTCCCACTCGTTCTGGAGAGGAGCTGGAGGATGTGCGTGTGTGTCCCTGGCACCACAGCGTTCCCTGCCTGTTTGCAAACCGTGTGCTCTGTGATTTTGTGTGCACTAATGCTGGGCAGCATACATAAACAGGCTTGCTGCTGATGCTCGAGCAGAGTGGGCTCCAGCTCTCCTGACTGTGACTGCTCTGCTCGCAGAAATAGAAGGCGTTTTTTAAGTCCTTCTGACTTTGAACACTGCGCTGTGAGCCAGTCTTTTATATTAAAAATAACACTTCCTTACAGAGTCTCTTTTGGAGTGCCTGTGTATCTCCGCTTTCCTTCCCTCTTCTGTGCTTAAATAAAGACTGATTAATTAATCGAGCTTTTCTCTGCCTGAATGATGAGGGTCTCTGGCAAGCCCTATGATACTGCTATCTTCATGCTGTCCATTGAAATCTAGGGAAAGCACACTACTTGCAAGTCACTGTCAGTGGTGCAAGACAGTGCTGTAGGTTTTGAGCAGGGGAAATCATGCATAAAATATTAGAGAAGGGCTTTATTTGAATGGATCTGATTTTTTAAAGAACTGGTTAATCGTGCATTTGCTTCACCTAAAACTAAAAATGGATCAAACTTTAGTCCTCTTTGCACCTGTGAGCTGTGTAAGGCCAGCACAAAGAGTTAAACCTGACCAAAGCAGTATGGAAATTTTCAACTGCAAAATTGCATTTTTCATTTTTATTTTACAAGGACTGTGAACTGTTTCATTTTTGTTTATGACTTGGGGAGGGCCCCTTTTTGTTGGTTCATTTTGCTTTGTTTGGGGGTTTCTGACCTCCGTATCAATTGGAACTTGTCGGAAGCTTCTGGAGCTCATTCCTGCAGAAAGGTCTGCTTAGGAAGATAAAGGATTGTTTGACATATCAGTAATAAATTAGATCTTCTTATCAGTGTTACTTATCTTATAAGAGCCCATTTTGGTGTTGGGAGGCATGTGCTATGTTCTCATTTCTGTACTGACGTAGCAGCCAGCCTTGCTAATCATTTTGTCTCCTCCAGTCTCTTCTTTCTCACTTGTAAATTGAGGCTGATAATGCTTTCCTCCTTCATAATGTGCTTTAAAACCCACAGAAAGAGATTGCTGGTGGATGATCAAAGGGGAGCCTGATTGCACTGTTCAGTACATCAAAAATGGAGTTTATTACATGAGTTCTGCTACTGGAAAGCTTGAATTTACATTTACAGTGGTATGAGTCTGACTGAAAGCTCTCTGACGTCAATGCAGGGCTTTGCATTGGTTTCAAAGGACATTAAATTAAGCTTTATATAAAAATGCATGCTTCACCCTTTTTGCTGACTGCTGTATTTTCCATTTGTAAAACGGGACTTAATTCACTTGAACTATCAGAGGATATGCAAGGCATATTTTGCAGTCTGAACAGGGCAAACTCCACAAAAATTTGGAGCAGAGTACTCTTTGTGGTGATCTTAGAAAATCATATCACTGTTTCTTGTCTTTGAAAATAGCAGAAGCACCACTATAAAATGGGGATTGGAATCCTGATCTTCTCCCTCTTCAGACTACAGAAATGTCTGCTGGGTCTATCCTGGCAAATCCCTCCCAGTGACTGAATGGCAGGAATTCAACCTGCTAAAAGAAGAAACAACATATGTGGGCACAGGAAATAGATAGAGGCTGTTCATTAAGAAAAACCAACACAATGTGTGCTCTTGAATTAATAGTGCAAGAAGAGATCAGTGATCACTTATCCACTGTCCCTTCCCCTTTGTTTGCAGTGTCCAAGGAGACTTTAGTGCACTAGGCTGAGTGTGTACATGAAATCTCTGCCCTTGCTATTCACACTGCCCATGCCTGACCCATGGTAGCAGTGAGTCGTACATACAAGTGAACACACCCCTGGCAGACTTTAAAGACACTGCTCTCCCTTCCATACATGGAAATAAAGCAGCTAGAGTCTTCTTTTCTAGATTATTCCTTCTGCCAGCAAAGCCTTGATTTTTAAGATCTCAAATTAACTCTTTAGAAGCAACTAATAATCCTGAACTTTTTTATTATTTTTATTGATTACAATTATATGGTAGCTTTAGCCTCCTATTTTCTGCAGCAACCCAAAGGCAAAGGCTCAGCTGAGTTATTTCAGCAGAGAATAAGAGCCAAAGAGGGGTAAACTGTGGCTGGGACATGGTCTGCCATGGACAGAGGTATGGACAAATTTGCCATGGACAGATCCATAGCAGTGAGACAACGCTATGGCACTTTTGGAGATAGATGCTCACCTGCTTAGTTTCTTTTGGTGTGTTTTCTGGTTCTTGACTCTAACCTGAATCTGGGCTCTGCCTGTCTGGAATTGCAAAATGATCCTCATTTCCCTGTACCTTTCTCAGACTCAGTCCACCTCCAGCCGGCTGGTGGCGAGTGACCACACTTATGGGCAGTGGTGATTATGGATAAGGTTTGATAAACATCTGCAGTTTTTTCTCCAGCTCTAAAACCAAATTGCTCTTTTCATCATCACACTGAGGAATATCATAGGTTAGAGACAGATTACTATATAGCCTGGCTTTCAGGTGTATGTCTTCTACTTCCAAGAAACAACTCTTTCAGCAATCAACATAACAGATGTACAAACATATATGCATGTGGAGCTACTGTGAGGTCATGGGATAACACAGAAGCAAAGGTGTTGCAAAGGTCAGAAAAATTCCCCAGATTTAACTATATCATGAAGTCTACTTCAGAATTGGTCTAGAGCATAGCTTTCCAATGATGAGGTTATTTTCCTCAGCTGGAGATCCATCACAGGGTGTTGGATACATAACCCTGATGGTCAGTCATTCCACTCTTGCTATGTGTTTTATTTCTAGGATGAATTGGCCTAGATTCATCTTCCATCAGTCGATTCCCACTATATTTTTGTTTGCTGAATGTAAGAGCCGTTAGTTATGATGGTTGTGAAAACTGGTGATTAAACTGTGAGGAAAACATTTGTAATGATTTTTTTCCCCATAAATGCTCCAGACTGAGTTGTGTACATCCCTCCATCTTTAACTCTTTTCATTATCCACAGAACCAGTCACAGTTTCCTGATTGCTTTCTAGGTGTGTGGATAGCAGACTGCAGCATGGCAGTAGCTGCAACAGAGTCAAATGAGAGGTTATTTGGCTTCTTGATGTTCCCCTGTTTGCATGCTTTGATTATGCTGATCACAGTAAGTCACAGTGCATTGAAAAATGCCATGAACATAAGCCTTCTCTAATAGTAGCTGGTTCCCTGTGAGCATGGCCTGGGTCCCTCCCTCAGGGGAACAGTGCCATTCAGTCACCTCTCCCAGAGCAGGAGATTGTTCTTGGCTCACCAGCAGTTCAGGCCAGCAGCCATCACTGCCTGTCCTCCTTCCTCCCTGATCCTCAGATCTCTCTGTCATTTGTCACCATGGATCAAGAGTGATTTTTTTTGTACTGCAGCTGACAAAAAGTGATAAATAACACTGGGCAAGGACCATTTGTTCAGAATGCCACAAAAACCCACCTGTGTTTGGAAGAGATCCTGTATTGCCTGCTGGAGATCTGATATCTGCCCAGGTTCAGAGCCACATGGGTCAGTACTGTCATCGTTCTTTGGTCCAGGAGGGAAGTTATTGCAGAAGGGTAAGAGCTGTGCCCTCAGTTCCAGTCCCACACCAGCCATCCTCTTGTCTTGGTCAAAATTGTGCCTTTCTGGTACAATATAAATGTTCTTGCCCTCTCCTGGAGCTTCAAAGGTCTCAAGATTCAGCTTCAGCGATCTAAACAACTCTTTGGACAACTATTTTTAAAACTTGAGTCCACGTTAGCTGTCGTTAACCTTCGCCTGTTATTTTTATAACACAGGGTATTTCATCACCATATGATACCATATTTCATCATCATATGATAGGAGCTGGTGCTCTCTTACCTATTTCTGTAGCAGAGAAATATCTATCAACTACTACTGTATTTTTTTAATTTTACAGATAGCTGTACACTTTCTGCATAGTTTTCCTTTCTTAGCGTCCTCGGAAGGCTCAAATCGCCTTTATTTAGGGCTAAATTAAATTTCTTTTTTTTTTTAAATAATCTGTTCTTTCAGATTTAAATTTGTATTATTAGCTAACAACTTCTACAGTTGGCCATGTGTAAGCCTGGAGTTTTGATGTTGTTTCATGACTACAGTTACTCCCTTCTCTTGAAGCCAAGGGCTTTTAGAACTTACTTTTTTAAAAAAAAGTAGACTCTTCATTACTAGATTATTTAGTAAAATGCTATTAAATAATGATACCTCATAATGTCATGTGCCTTTTTTTCCTCTCACTCTCAAATACTTTGTGTGAAATGGCAGGAAGTAGATTTAGATCACCAGTTTGAGCCATCCATTTGTGGTGCTCAAAATGAGGAGTCAAAGCACTTGTACGTACCAAAGTCTCACCACTTGGTGTCTGGTTTGATTTTCTTTCTCCTTGCTATCTGCAAGATCGAGCCAAGATACAGCCTCCTCGAGCCAGGAAATGGTTGAAACTGTTGCTGATAATGTAAAACATATGGGTATAATTTTGTTGTGGCAGTTTGACACCTCTGAGACAAGATCCTAGCGCTGAAAGGATGGTCATGATGCTGAAGGAGAAAGCTGTGTTAGAGAGGGAGGCTTCAAGATCTCATCTTCTCTGATCACTTGCATGATTTTGGAGGTCGGTTGGAGATAATGACACATTAATCTGCCTTGCATTTTTTCAGAGCATTGACTCATGCATTTGTATTTATTGGTGGGATGTCAATGACAAATGTCAAACCATTCTGTACTTGACAGAAAAAGGTACTACTTCCAATTAAAACCTCTCTGTATACACAGTTGTAGCCAAGAACAGATTTTACTGGTTTTCCCCTGCTGTCTCAATGTTTTTTCCATCTTTATTCCTTGCTTTCTCTCTAATAACCTGTTTCTGTCTTGTGGTATTTACATGCTGCTCACAATAACATCTATAATTTATGAGCCTTACTTTTGGTGCACTGGAAGATCAAAGCAATGTCCAAAGAGCATGACGCAGTAGTCTCAGCTTTGATATTACTTTATTTTTAGTTGTTCTCCCTACACAGAGCAGCATGACATTTTCTGTCAACTCCTGCTACAAATTTTCTAGACTGCATTGCCTGAGGCCCAAATGATTATAAATTTGTATTTTTGAGGTGAACTGTTTTAGATTTCACTGAGATGTTAGCAGCAATCACTCCTGAAACAGCTGGGGGTTTTTCCCACTAAATATTTTAGCTGCACAATAAGGCAACAATTTTGCTTCAGCCCTTTTGCATCTTTTTCAAGATGAGGCTGCCTTAAAAGCAACAGGGCAAAATACTAATGAAAGAAATATTTTCTTCTTTCTTTCTTTCTTTCTGGTACTTGTTCCAGTTAGCAGGACACTAGCTCTCAAGGCATGCTGTTATCAGCACTCGAGGGCTTTCCAGAGAGAAGAGAAATGTCACTAGCGGGGAAAGCAAGACACAACTCCAGACAGCAGATGAGTGGCAGAACTGGAAACAGGGCCAAGTTTTTGAATCCCAGTGTCTAAAATACTGCTTGACTGAGCAGGCTAGAAGGTATTTTTTTAAACTCACATGTGCCCAATGGTTTCAGTATCTTCAGCTCCTCATTATGCTCTCCAGTGAGCTACAGGGAGGTGGGGAATCAGCTTTGCTGCTTCCAGACAATGTTACTAGCTGTGGGGAAGCTGCAGTACAAAACTCTACCTGCCCTATCCTAACCTTTCTAAAAATTTGCTTTGTGTTATAGTTCCACAGTCCCCAGTCCCAATTTGTATTGTATGTGCAGGACCTGAATGAGAAGCTCAGGCTGCTGAAGGGCTTTTATCACAGGACACTGCAGGTGTTTTTTCCCTGGGAAGGGCTAGGGCTTGTTTGTGTATTTCTATTCCTAAATTCTGTATGAAACCTAATCTGAAGCACTTTAGTAACAGCTGGAACTGCCAGATGATTTCTTTGAAAACTTTCATGAGATCAGATATGATGATGATATGATATGATATGATATGATATGATATGATATGATATGATATGAAACATGACTCCATTAGAAATGAGAAGTCCTAACGATTGTGCCATGCACTCTGGATTCCCAGGGGGGAGTATTTTTAGGCCTGCCATTAGCACTACCAGCTCTAGCCTGTCAGCTCTCCAGCAGGCATTTAAGCTTTTCTAGAAGCCAGTTGTGTGTTACTCGGCTTGTGTGCCCTGCTCCTGATCTGGTCAGCCAAGCATTCTCACTGCACGGCTCCTTCAGGTACCCTCGCTGCATCCAGTGCCAAGCTGTGCTCCCTCTCCTCCAACACAGACTGCTAGACACTGCCCAGCTTGGTTGGCAGCTCAAAATGCTCTATAAAAATGTTATGGCCTTCAGTAAGCAAGGGCAGGTGGGTTGAAGTGGACAGGAGAAGAGAAAGCTCTAGGGAAGCCATATAGCACCTGCCAGTGCCTGAAAGGATCTGCAAGGGAGCTGGAGAGTGGCCTTTTACAAGGAAAAGTACTGATAGGACAAGGGGGAATGGCTTCAAACTGAAAGAGAGTAGGTTTGGATTGGATATTAGGAAGAAATTCTGAACTGTGAGGGTGGTAAGGCACCGGCAAAGGTTGCCTAGAGAAGCTGTGGATGTCCCATCTCTGGAAGTGTTCAAGGTCAGAATGGGGTTTGAGCAGCCTGGTGCAGGTCTGGTGTAAGGTGTCCCTACCCATGGCAGAGGGTTGGAACTGGATGATCTTTACAGTCCCTTTCAATCCAGACCACTCTGAGATTCTGAATTCCATGTGTGGCGGGGACTTTGGGAAGCTGAAAGCAGTCGATCCGTTGAGAGGAAAAACATTTCAGGGACTGCCAGCAGGGAGAAGGGAAAGAGTGAGGATCATGTGCTTGCTCTTGAATTTGAAGTAGAGAGAGAAATAGGATAGGGTAGTGCTGGGAGGATCCAGAGAATGTTAAAAGGATTAACTGTGAGCAAGGAGGGTTATGGAGAAGAAGGGATTTTATACTGAAATAGGGCTAAAAGGAAAAAAAAAAAAACAAACCAAAAACCCAAGCCAGCAAAAAACCCAACAAACCAACCAAAAACCTCCAGAAATGCTGGGGTTTGGGGAGGGAGCTCTGAAAAGGAAAAGAAGCACGATGTCTCTGTTAGCCTGGGGATGCAAGACTGATTTGTTTCTTAACCTCCTTAATGTTTGACTAGATGTGAAACCAAGGATTACTTTTATTTGTTTTTAAGATACTGTCCATTGTAGCGCAATTCCTGCTAAAGGAGGGATTTTCACTCAAGGATTTGGGGTAATAAAGGAAAGGGAAGAGGCTGCATGTGCAAGGTAGAAGACCCAAGATTCTTTAAAACACAATACAAGTATTTAGGGGGTAGGAAGGTCCTGAAATGGGTTGTTTCTGAGTTGGTAAGGCCCATAATCTCAGAGAACCTTAAGTGCCCTTATCCTCCATTTCCAGTGCTGGTATCCATGGGATACCATGGGCTCATGGGATATCTCTGTGCAACCTAGCTAGCTATAGTCCCTACATAATATGTAAAATTTAAATGCCTAAGGAAGACTTTTTTAGAAACCATAGTATACTTGCCGTGCTATTTAGACAACCAGTATTTCAGGGTAAGAATACAGAGATATGGACTACAGACAGGAGGATAAATATGTATGGCCACAGCACAATGTGACTGAATCCCACCTGAGAGCTCCCAGCGCTACGTCAGTACAAAAGTCTGCTTCCCTCAGTCAGACCTGGCTTAGAGGGATGCATCCCATGAAGGGAAAATGCTACTGCAAACTCTTAGAGCTAGGAAGATATTAAAACCTCAGCCAAAAGATGAAGCTGTATTACAGAAGGTTTGGAAAAGTCCAGATTGCCCCTCCATGGTTAATCTGTCATAGCCATCTGCTGGTTTGCTGTTGTCTCACAGCAAATACAAGCTGGATTAGGTAAGTTTAGTGGGGTTTTGGGTTGTGATTGGGTTTTTTTGAACTAGTTCAGTCACTGTGTACTGTTTCAGGTGAAAACAGGCCTAAGGGAAGTTAGTGTGACACACTGCACCGTGTTGAATCTCACAGGGTGCTGCTGAGATGAGCAGCTCATCAGGCATAAAATAATCCTTATTTTGGCAGATCATAAACTCTGAAATGTGAAAACAATGGTATTTAAAACCACTTTCTATTCTTGCTATTCTGTCAATAAAACCCCCGAACTAATCCGGTGGATGCAGTTGTTGCCCAGTCTCTAATGACTCTTTGTGTGCAAACAAACCAGTGGATGAGAGTAGGTGGCTCCCTGTCCAACACCCCCTCCAAGCACAGAGGATGGGTTTGCTCTTCCAGCCCAGGCATCACACAGTGGGTGACAAATGCACTTCTCCCAGGAATGTCTGAAGTGGGCTACTGAGCCATGGCTCAGAGCAGGGATTCAGGGAATGTGCGCCCTGAGCACGAGGCATGGGTTTTTATGGTGTAAACGTGGTTAAAATTATGGGGGAATCGCTTTCTTCTCCCCCCTCCTTTTTTTTTAAATTAAATTACTTATGAGGAGGCATCAGGACCGTTTGCACAGGCAGAAGAGATGAGGATCAGATTGAAGCAATAGATCAAACGCCTTCATTTTCTGTCCACGTCACTCTTGGATCTATTTCACCACATGGCTTTCTGTGGATGAACAGTATAGACTTTGGCACTGCATACAGGTGTGCAGTGAATATAACACTCCCTGAAAGTGGCCCATTTTACACAAAATAACTTCCCCGCATCTGCGTGCCTTTGATTCCGTTTGCACACGTTCCACCAAGCTTCCCTGACTGGATGTTGCTGTCTTGCTTTCTCTGCTGGCACTCGGAGGGAAGCTGCTGCTGCCCACTCTGCAGAGCCAGTTATTTCCAGCCATCAAACCAGCTGCAGCCAGAAACTTCGTAAATGTCATTAATTTGGGGTCCTGCTCTGCAGCTACAAGTCAATCCAGCTTGGTAGGTCCTGCACCTATTTATGACCTAGCAGTCTGTCTCTGGGGGCTTTGTGCAGCTCTTTGCTCCGTGCCACATGGGTGGTAATGTAATAGCTGGGTACATATAAGATTTCCTCTACCACTTTTTAGAAGCAGCAGGTGCAGTATCAGCAGACTGCTCCAGTAATAGAGCACAAGTAAGGTGGGAGCTGCTTTGTGGAATGCTTCCTCCTGTCTCGGCTGCACATCTGATGTATAGACAGTGGTTTGTTTCCTGCTCCTCTGCGTCAATGAGCTCCCAGGTGGAACAGACTACAAAAGATGAAATATATTGATGGAGAGGTGTCACTTTTGCACAATGAGCAGCTCCAATGTTCCCTGAGAGTTTTTCCATGCAAAACCTGGGGGGAAGATGCAATAAGATGCAATATCACTGTCTGCTTCCTACCCAGAGCATGGCAGTGCTGGATGCTGTGTGGATGATCACCCACGTCCAAGAAACTCCAGAGTTTGAAACAAAATGGTTCAAGATATGCAGGAGACCTCAAAGAAATGGCAAAATGACAGTCAGCACCACAGACAGAGGATGTAGGGCAATCAGCAACCTCTAGACTGTCAGGCTGTCTGTGGGTAAATTGACAAGAGAGCACTGCAGTAGAGACACTTTGTGGATGCTTATAGGAGTTCCTCAAAAAGAAAGAAGCTTTTCTCAGGACACTCTAGCCTACTAGGGGTTTTGGGGTTAAATCCCCAAAATAAAATCAGTCTTGGGAAAAAACCCAAATGAATATGGACTGTTTGCTTATGGATGTTTTTGCTTGTGTGTTTTGTCCAGAAGCAGGCGAGACTGGAGTTGGGAGAAGTAAGGTCGTTTATCTCTGCCTGCACAGGGAAACCAAGTAGAGAGAGAGAGGAAAGGATGTGATCTGACCCCTTAAAGGAAATTCTCTGTTGTCTGCAATGATATGCTTCTTCTACTGCTCAACTGCTTCTTTCATATCATTTCTGTGGATCTGAAGCTGAACAAACACCTGATGTATGGGCTTGCTTAGTTCAGCCAGATGCCTTCACAGCTGCTTTGTGGCTCCTGAAATGCTTAAAATGGTTAATTGGAAGGGCAATATCTCATATGTTTCTGGGGTGAGATATGCCATACAGACAGGTTGTGTGTGTGGGGACAGGTTCCCCAAATGCTCAGCATGTGCCCAGCAGCACACACCTCATGTGGATTGGGGTATGGTGTGCAGAGCACGTGCTCTGGGTGATGGTTTTGTGCTCTGGGTGATGGTGCCTGTGCTCTGGGTGATGGTTTTGTGCTCTGGGTGATGGTGCCTGTGCTCTGGGTGATGGTTTTGTGCTCTGGGTGATGGTGCCTGTGCTCTGGGAGCCCCTCTGTCTGGGAACAGCTGAACTCAGATCTGTCTCTCCTGTTGTGGGTACAGTCCTGGGAAAGGGAATACATTACACCTATTATTGGCCGTGACTTGAAGGGAAGCCAGGCTATCTTAACGTGTGAACCTTTGAGGATAAAGGGAAGGCTATTTCATGCAGTCCTGGCTGAGGGACAACTGCAGCTGCCTGTGCCTGCTACATTACCTAAGAAAAGCTTCTCAAACAAAGCAGCCCAAACCAATGCTTTTTGGTTTATCTTTTCATAAGCCAAAACTTTAGGGTAAGTGTTAATTCAAGAGAAGGCAAAGGCTTCCTCTGAGAAGAATAGCTGAAGTAGTCTGGGACAAGGACCTGGTGGGGAAACCACTGAGGCAGAGATGCTCCGGGGGAAGGAGGACAGTGGCACTGGAATGGTGAACTTAGAGAAAATGGAGGAGCTTGGGGGGGAGCCAAGTGCATTGGGGGAAAACTGAGACTGGAAAAAGAGCCAACATAAGCAAAGAATCAGCAAGTGAGGGACAGAGAGTGAAGAAACCTGCTCTAGATGGGTCTAGGAAAGAACAGGGCAGAAGGTCCTGAGCACAAAGGCATGTCCTGTTCAGGGTCTACAATAGGGCTGAGCCTTTGTCCTCCACTGCCAGAAAGCAGCTGCAGAGCATGGAGTGTGGATCTGGGCCTCTGCCTGCTGAATGGCACAGGACAACCCACTGAGCTCCTATGCAACTGAAGGGCAGAGATCTCCTTTTTGGGTCCCTGCCTCCTGCCAAATCTCTGAAGGGAGCTGCTGCAGGGCCCCACAGGCAAATGGGCACAGCAGGACAGGGACATGGGACATCCAGTGTGTGGGAGAAAAGGAAGGTTTGCCTCAAAATCTCCTTATTGAATGAAACAGAGGCTTGAGGGGAAAAAAGTGGCATCATGTAATTAAAGAATTCTTGAAATAGACAAGATCACCTTAATTTCTTCCTCTGGCCAACTTTTTGAGTGCTTGACTTTTTAGCCTCGATGCCTTTTGGTGAATATTTGGGGATGTAATGTAGCTATGGAAATCCATGCAACAGAAGAGGACAAAAAAGTTTCTCCATTTTGTAAAATATTCATAGGATTCACAAAAGGACCTCCAGCTGGTAGCCCTGTGTCATGGCCTTTGAATGCCCAGGAGATTATTTTCTAGCATGATGTAATTTCCTTTCAGTAAGGGAAACCCAGGCTTTGAACCAGGCAGACAGATTTCGCCTTTCTCTACCCAGATGTCTTTTCCAGGTGAATGTTCTTATAGTGTTTGGCCTTTCAAATTAGACAAAGGAATGAATGAAAATGTAATACTTCTTGGGGGTTTGATGTCATTCACACTGTGTCATAAGATGTCATAAAAGGGCAGTAATTCATGGGGCCTGCCTGGTGCTACAATGACGTGAAGTCCTCTTGCCTGCAAAATGTGTCTGGGGATGATGAAGCTGTTGCAGGCTGGATGCTACGGAAAGAGGGCACAGGCAAAAATTTTGATGAGCTTTAACACAGTCCTAATGCTCAGCTCTGGCATTCTCATTGTTTTTCCGGGTCTGCTGGCACCTGAATATTTTGTCCTTTAGAAAATGGTCAAAAGCTGATCCTGGGGCTGAACACCGAGGCAGGAGTGTGCAGGCAGGACATGGATTGCTGTGTACAGGATCTGGCCTGAAAATTTCGGTGGAATGGATTCTGATGAAGAACTGGCTGACTGGAACAGAGGAGAGGTGGTTTGATCCAGCACATCTGCCTGCTGTATTTAATCAGCTATAATAATTACAGATAGATTGAACCAAGGTCCAAGGCAGGAACAGTGGAAATAGTGCCCTGTAATCCCACCTCTGCCCACACTTCCACCCACATGCCTGGCACAGGAAACCTTCCCAGCCATCCAAGCAATTTTCCTGCCTGAAATGGGCTGCATTGTTTCCAAAACTTGGCTGAAACACTCCTATTTTTACACAGGATGATTTACATGAAGATGGTAGTGTAATCTTGCTGTTAAATTCCCTACCAGGACAGCGGCAACCCACAAGAAGTCTCAGGCTACAGGGTTCTACATGTGGTTGTTTCCCTAACCTATCATCCAGAGAGGAAATAGGGGTTCAACAACAATAGCCAGGGAAAGGGCTAAGGGCTTAGAGGGAGATCTTGCTGCCTGCCTCCAGCCAGATTCACTGCTCACCAGCCAGCAGCAGCACCAGGCTCATGGTACAGTGATATGCTGTGGTTTAGAGTTATGCTGTCTGGTTGTTTCCATACACAGGACAGAGCAAAATTGGAGAACTGCATAAAATGAACAAGCATTAAATCTGCATGTTTTTACAGAGATTATTCTGAAATCCTAGGCAATGTAACAAAACTGGGCTTTCACAGGCAGTGCCTGGTGTCCTTTCCATACTGATTCCTAAGCCTACTAATTGAAACTGAAATTATCAGCATGGTTAAAGATCCTATGGCTTTGTTGCTGCCCTATAATTTTCAAAACCAGAAATGTAGGGGTACCAAATAAAACTATACAGGTGTTTTCTCTGACCCAGAATGGTTGCTTTTACTACCATTCTCTATCTCCTCCCTTGGGAAAAGGGGCTAATGGCTGTGCAGCTCTGCAGCTGAGGATGTGGCTGGAGCCATCCCACATGTCACAGGAGGCTGCTGGGACTGGGTACCCCATGCCTACACTCCTTGTCTCAGGTCCAGGCTTGTCCCAGAACTTGCTTGTTCTCCTGTATGACCTGTTGGCCTATTTCCAGCCTTACAGACAAATCTCAAGGGAAAATATAAAGCAGGAAGTAGTCCAGATCCTCTCTGAATTATACAAATAACAATGGATGACCACATTGCACCAACCTTACCTGCAGGAAAGCCAGATTTGTGTCTCTCAGCTGTGATGAGTGACCCTCTCTGCCTCTTGTGAGACTTTTGTGAAGGACTGCACTTTCTATAGAAGGGAATATGTTCTTAAGACTGACAAATTTTGTGTAACCTTCCCATAGCCTTGCTCTTAGTGTTCTGGGCTTTTAAAAATATGCTCTTAGTTACAAATAGAAAGCTTTACATCTGATCGTTCCTCGTTAGCTCTTTGAAGGCTATCCAGGTTAGCCTTTGTTCTAGTTATGTTAAGAGTTCTAGTTCTCCTAACCATTCTGCTCTAGCCCTTCCCACCACATTTCACAGTTTTAGAGAGAGCACTTGGTCTTTTCCTTCACCTGTCCTGGTGCTGGGTGGTGGCAAAGTAGCAGTGACTCCTTCCCTGGCCAGTGCACTTGGCGCTGGCTGCTCAGAGCCTGCACTAGAAGTCTGCCTGTTCAAATGCTACCAAAGACATGACCTCCAGCACAGCCTCAAACTTCAGCTGAAATGCAGGTCTGACAATGTGTGAAAGTACAGTAACATAAATAAGATGTTGGCCGTAGATTTCTGATGACAGATGTAAGTATGAAGTCTGCTTTATAAAAATAGCCTACACGGAGAAGGTGCTGGAAGTGTTGGCTATTGAAGAGCCTTAAAAATAGGTCATAGATGGCCAAAAGAGTAAAATGGCAATATCAGCAACATTCATGTGCAAGTCCAACATTTCAGGGCACCTGGACACTTGGGATGAGCTGGGGATGAAATGGCACCTGTGTGTGATAGATCTTTCTGCAAAGGCAAAATATGGCATGGAAAGTCTAACTGGGTTTACATCTGAAATGCACATTGTTGTCCATTTATTGAAGAGGAGTCACATTATATCCCCCCTTTAATTTCATATAAAAGAGGGAGAGTTTCCCCAAGATTTCCCACTTTCTTTTCTAGTCTTTTGTGACAGTCCTTCATTTGCTACTGGCCTGTTCCTGCTCTGGGCAGTGCTGTAGATGTGTTTGCCCAGTGATTACTCTGGGGGAAGACGTGACAAGCTATCTGTCTCCACAGCGTGTGTCTCCTCTTTACAGCTAAATCCTGCTCTTTCCAGCTCCATCCAGGCAATCCTGTAGGTTTTGGTGGCAGGACTGGTAGAGTACAGGCTGAGCAGGAGTTATGAGACCATGTGTCAGTGAGTGCAGTGTTTGTGCCAGCTCTGCCCTCACTGCAGAGACCTGACAGGGCAAACGCACCCAAGAGAGACTGCGTGAGTGTGCCTGGAGTAACCTGAGAGTTTGAAGGACCTGGGCTTGTGCAAACCTCCCAGTTAAAAGCTGCACAGAGTGAAAATAAAAGCTGAAGCAGACTAAGAACTGAACACAACCTGAGAGTATTTGATATGTAATTTTACTTTACAGTGGAAGATATGAGAAGTAGGAGTTCAGTCTTCAAAATGAACCCCAGTAACTCCTTCATGCTCCCCAGTGATCTTTGCATAATGAATACTTGAAAAATGGACATGACTGTGTTCTGTGCCTTGCACTCCTCTGTGGTCCTTACTCAATTGATGCATAACACATAGACCTGCCGCTGGAATGAGTGAGCGTATTCCAGTGCTGTCCTCTGTTATTTCAACTAAAAGAAATTAGATTTTTACACAATTTTCATTGCCCATTTTGTTTTGCACCCATATTGAGAGGCTGTCTGTAGGCAGTGTAAGGATTCTTCCATTCCCTCTCACATATCCAGTGAGACCTTCAATCCATGAGAAACTCCAACCAATTTTCTACCTGCTCATATTGCTTGTTTCATTGAGCAAGAGCTGCAGCATTTCCCCCAGCAAGAAAGGGCTAAACTATTTATTAAAATTGGAAATCCTTCATTATTTAAAATCATAAAAGGAGAAAATAGGAGCTACCTATTTGGACCTGAATGTGCTCTAAGATCATTCTTCTAATATGGGTGTGGTATACAAAGAATGCATGAATGGAGGTTTCTTTTGTGCTCTTTTAAGAATTTCTAGATCAAATAGTGTTGCTTGGCAAGCAGACAGATAGGTTTCATTTTTTTGGAATCACCAGATCTTAAAACACTGTGATCAACAGCCCTACAGTCACTGAAGGCTGAGTGAGTAAGAATAGACATTGGGTTGCTTTTTTTAGGGCACAGCAGCACTCTCATTAACTCTTTCAGCACCCTTCTGCCACACATTAGCTCAAAGTAAATTATTGCAATGCAGCAAAGAATTTCTGGGCTAACACATGGTGATTGTGCACTGGTTGGAGATCACAGACTGTCAGGTGTTTGCTCCCAGTTCTCCACATTTCAGTCTGTCAGGGCAGAACATGTGGGTCCTTCCATAGAGACCCAATGACTCTGCAGTCACTGTGCTTGTGCTTACAAAGGTGATGAGCTGTGGAGTTTTTGGTTTTCAAAGGATAAATCTTGTCTGGCTCTGAGGTTCTTCCTGTATACGACAGAATACAGCCATGTTGAGTATATTTGTGTAGATGTCTGTCTGTCTCCATAAATTATTCATGTAAAATGGGAGTATTTTGATGTTCTTCCATGGAACAGCCAAGCTGCTGTAAAACAAGGCTTGTCTTCTCTACATCAACCTTTGCAGTCCTCTTCAGGCTTAAATAATGTTCCAGGGCATGACTGGGCTGCCTTGGCAGCAACGCACTGTTGGGGTTACTGGGAAAAAATAATACAAGGAAGTGTAAGTAACAATGGAACGGAGGAGAAAATTCTGTGACATTTTTCACTAATGCATTTAGAACAGTGTTGTTAGGGAAGATCCTGCCAGTGTGAGGCTTCTTCTGTTTGCAGTTGTGGGACATCAAATTCGTTGGTAGTGACTTTAACCACTACTGTAGTCAGCCTTGAAACAATGAGAAAGTGTTGCTTAGTGACTGAGCTGTGAGTAATGGTGGTTTTCATACACAGCATGGCCAGCATTTCCCTTGGTGGGTCTTTAAACCCATCTCATGGCGCTGCTGCACCACACTGGAACTTCTGGAGAGGTGTGAAGGCTGCAGACAGAACTCTTTGTCCCAGGCACTCAAAGTTCAGCGGTGATTTTGCAACAAAGATGTAGAACAAGAAATCTGAGTTTTATTGAGCTTGCTCAGCTGTATGTTAGCTAGCAAAACATGAAGTGATGTCTGTTGTGTGACTCTTCAGTGGCCAGCATGAGAAATGAGGGCAGAAGAGGAGGGACACATGGGATGGAAGGCAGCACACTGCAGTTTGAATGGCACTGGTCAAATCCTGGGGCCCTTGTTTCCCATTCAGCAGGTGTTGGAACACTGGGCCACATGGCTGCTCTGTGTGGGTGCAGAGCCACAGTTAAACTTTCCTTTCTGCAGAGTTCAGATGTAGTGAAACAAGGGGAAATACTTCCTGCAACAGTGGCATCAACCTATCAGATTCCTACATCAGTAGATTGACTGAGTTGTCCTGAGGCTCACCATCAATAAGTGCCCATCATCTCTTAGTTTGAAGGAGAAGGAACAACAAAAGAAAGACCTGCACAGTTTAGCACCGACCCCTGTTTCAGACTTTTCTTTTTTTGTCTTTTTTAAGTTAAGGGGGAAGAGGAGGGCAGACTGGGAGAGGAAGCTGAGATGAACAATCCTCCTCCATGCCCTTGGAGAGCTGCAACATTTGCATCTCTTTTTTGCAGTTAAACCCTTGTCCATCATTGGGGTTAGAAAGACACCAAGCTGCAAACACACCTGGGAATGCCTCTGCTCCAGGGTTTTGCAGTCTAAAGGAACAATCACCCCTACATTTTTCTAGTACCCAGCTTTCAGGAGATTGCTTTGAATGGTTCTGACATATCAGATGGTATAGTAGTGCTGAAGCTGATACTTTGATCTGCAGGGAAGTGATGCTGAGCCATCACTGGAGTATTTTTTCTGCAGGAAAACTCCAGTTAAGGAAAATGTCATAGCAGGCTATCAGTTCTGGCATGAAACTGCTAGCAGGTGGATATCGTGATGGGAAGTGCTAAGTGGGTTTTGCTGGCTCACTGGTGCAGCTGGCTTGTTCTCTCGCTTACATAAAAGAGAAGTGGGAGCTGCCCTCAGGCTAGAGTGAGAATCTGGGTGAGATGGAGAACATATAACAGGGACAACAAAGCCTGAAGTTAAGCCTTAGGCTGAGGTTTAGCGCAGTGTATCGGGAGAAGTGAGGGCAATGTTATTTTAGCTTTCCAGGCCTTAGCCTGTGTGAGTGATTTCAGTGCAGCTGTTACAGAAAGCATAAGAAGGAGGTGAAAGGAGCTCTGAAATGTCACATGCTGCCACAACCTGGAACTGGCTTTTTAAGACCATCTTTGAAAAACAATTGTCTTATCTGCTTTTGAATTCTGATGCAGCCAGCTGCTGCCATCCTTGTAATGCTGCATTGGGCTTGGCCTTAAAGGTCTTTTTCTCTTTCCCTGCAGTTTTAGACTGCCAGTTCTTGACCTGGTCTGGGGAAATGGCTTTCTTCTCCCCCTCTGCAGTGATTCTTTACATGGCTTTCATCTTGAATTCTCCTATTTTTCTTGGTGGAAGAGGGGTTAGTGTGGAGTTTTGAGGGGTTTTTTTTGCTTTCCATAACCAAGTCAATCTCCCACATATATGGTAATAAGAGAGACATATGTGGAATTAAGGGAGTTTGTGTGCAGAGTTTAGCTGCCTTTTTCTGAAGTGGGCAGATTTATGATGGGGAAAGAATGAACAATGGCTTTGGCTGTGGCAGAAAAGAAGTACAGCTTTGGGTCCGTGCTGGAGAATCCCTTGACTATGCTGCAATAGAAAGTCTACAGTAGGAAGATTCCAGTCTTTTTGCTCAGAGTAAAGGAGATAAAATGATGTTCAGAGCCATAGATTTTATCTAAATCATGCCCTTACTGTAAGCAAACAACAAGGAAATGTTAGAATATTGTTTTTAATTTGGTATAAGTGCTTTACTATTTATCTATTTATGTTTCCTCCATTCCTCTGGGCATCCTTGTAAATTAAAACACAGGAATTTCCCCACAGCTATAATTTATTTTGACCTTCTTGTGAAGGAATTTAAAAGAGACATTGCACTTCAAATGTGAACATATTCCCTTCAGCACTGCCCCTGTAGTGCCTGGAGTAGGAGGACCCTCAAATCCTGGCTGCCCAACATCTACCAGCTATGTGTGACTGTCCTGTTCCTAACCCAGCTGCAGGGTCACTTCCTTTGGAATGACCACTGCTGTGCCTTCTTCCTCTCTGTTTCCATCCTCTCTGTTTTCCACTGTAGCTTTAGTGAAGCACTGGCAGGGCTTTCTCTGTGGATGTAGATAGGGGAGTACCAAATCTGAGCCAGGCCATGGTGGGGGCTCCTTTCTGCCAGTCCTGCTTCTTCCACAGACTTTGGGCACTCCTTTGGACTGTTCTATAAAAACTTAATCACTTCAGACATAAGGACCAAACGCTCTTGGCAATATATTAAAATGATCATGCCTAATCTTGGACCTGACACATACGTAGCTCTTCACACATTTGAAAGTAAGGCTATTAATTAATTCTTGGAGCTCTAGCTGTGAAAGATGGTCACTTTGCTGTTGAAAAGAGCATATTGAATTAAATAAACCATCAGACAAAGTAAGGGCACTTCTCCTACAGCCTTTTGAAAACATAAATAAGTTCTGATATTTCTGTTTTATGGGGGAGCTTGAGGTCCAGAGAGGTCAAAAAAGCCCGTAGGTACTGAAGTCCCATTTACCTTCTGTTGTAGATGCCAAGTCCACCCTGGAAGTCTCTGCAAAACTGTGCACTACTAGAAAACAATCTTGTTTTCACACCAGTTTATTTTTGAAAATATCTCTAGCAGAATAATCTGGTTTGTAACTAGATGACAAACTCAGTTTATATTAAAAATTAGTCTTGAGTCTTTGTGTACTGTATACATATTTCCCTCTTTGGGATTGTTTTTTGCAATTTGTTCCTTTTTATCACAATCCAGTAAGGGAAAGGTTAAGAATGAATTTGCTAGTCCTAAAACAAGGTGTCAGGCAAGGCTGAATAGAGGAAGCAAGTTGTAGGGACAGAATGTAGCTCAGCTTTCCTGAAGGAATGAAAGAATGGTTGAAGAATGCGCAACAGTCATCCACTGCCTTGTTCCTCTGTGCCAGGTGTTAGTCACTGTTCCAACCTCCGGTGCTCTTTGCCTGTGCAGGCTCTCCAGGGTGTACCACAGCTTTGAACTCACCTGTGGTTGCAGGGAGAATGGTGTCTTACACCCCTGGCAAGGGAAATGCTGAGTGAGGAAAGGAAGACTTGCCACTGTAATTTTAAGGTTTTGGCCTGTGTTTCCATAGCAGGCATGACAGCATGGGATGCAGCTCTGGCCACACTCAAGATGGTAATTCCAGCCTGCTGGAAAAGTTCTGTACCCAGGCAGAGCAGTTTATGCCCCTTTGCTCACTCACTGTAGCACTGTGAATTCATTGAGTCCTTTTGAATTAATCTCAGTTTATGCCAGTGCTCTGGGAGAGAGGCACACATAGGCCAAATTCTGGTTTGCTCTTTAGTGTTGAGATGCTGCCACACACAGTGTTTAGGTGCAAAACAAGAACACAGATGCTGACAGGATTCCCTTCAGGCTGTGGATAGTGGTGGTGGTCACTGAGCTGCTGTGTCCCCCTGCAGTGGAGCAATTGCACTGGAAAGGGGACCTCAAATGGGATAACTCACACAAGTTTTGTTCAGCGGCATTCATAAAACCCCTTAATTGGCTTTTGCATTAGTGACTGTTTTACATGTAACCATTAATTAGCTTTTGCATTTATAACTGTTTAAAGTTACTAGTTTGATCAATTAAAAGTGTTCAAGTTAATGAGGTAAATATTATAAAATCATTATAAAGTTATACTAGTTGTTGAATGTTTAATCATCCTGTTAAAATAATTAAAAAAATAAGAACTATGGCATTCACATTCTCTGAAAAATCCCTTCGCCCAGGATTCTTCTCCTGGGAAGCTGAGAAGCCTCAGAGAAAAAGGAAAACAATAATTATCTCATTTGCTTCTCCTCTGTTTTGCTCACGTGGAATGTGTTTGGAGATTGTTTATCCATAGGTGATGTTTTCATTGGTTTCTGGTGTGAGTTGTTTTGTCTCATTGGCTGATCAGTGCCAAGCTGTGTCGGGACTCTGGAGAGAGTCATGAGTTTTCATTATTATCTTTTTAGCATTCTGGAAGTATCCTTTCTGTATTCTTTAGTATAGTTTAATATCTTATGCTTTAATATAATATAGTATTGCAAAATAATAAATTAGCCTTCTGAGAACAAGGAGTCAGATTCATCATTCCTTCTTTCATCGGGGCACCCTGCAAATACAATAAAGAACCATACTATTTTTATAATCCTTTGTTCTTAACCTAATTACATTATTTGTAAGTTTAATAATCTCTTTTAAGTATCACACTTTCAAAGGTCCTGGTGCAGTTTCCTCTCACCAACAGCACACAGCATTTAACAGATGATCTCCAACCCACTCCAGGGAACTTGTAATTTGATAGCACAGCAACTGTGCGTTATAATGAGAGACCTTCCTGCCAAAAACCTCAGCGATATCATCACACCCCAGTGACAGCACACTATTGGAAAGAAGATCTTACCTCATCATCTAATAGCATCAAACTACTAGCATCAATCACCAGAGACTATGGGAGTGGAACTGCAAGTATAGGCCAAGGGGACCGAGAATGTAGAAGGGCCACCTGACGTGAAGAGCCGTCTTTTGCTGTCTTTTATTGCACCTTTGACTGTGAGTTAGCTGCACTAGGGGACCCAACATTGCAGACTTTGGATGATATCTCTTTTTAGAGACCTTTTTACAGATTTGAGGGCAGACTAACTGCATTCACTGCAGTGCCATCAGGTTCTTGCTTTGGGGCCAAACGCCGGTTCAGCTAGAGGTTTCCTCAGTCCTCGGGCTCAGGACTTTATTTGTTTTCTTCTTTTCTTCCCTTCTCCTTTTATCCCTTCCTCCCCTTTGTTTTTCCCATTTAAATAAGCACCCTATTTTTTTGTTCAAATCCCCAAAGTTGTATCTCTTTTTATCACATTCAGCAAGTTGAGGGTATGTCAGACCCATGTCTTCCACAATTTCCCAGAATTGTGAATACCCCAAGGACACAGAACCTTAACAAGGTTCCTCTGCTCTACAGCTGGAGTGGTGTCAACAGTGTCCTCTTGGGAGGCCTCCTGACACCTGGGTCCCACCAGCAGCACCATGGCAGGGCTTGAGGAAGTCGGTGGTAGCAGCATAGGCAAATGGAGTCACATTTTTATTCAAATGAGTGCAATGTGATCGGTGTGTTTGGCTTAACAGTTGTTTATACCTCATAGGATGGATTTCAAAAGCAGGTTGTATTTTCTCTCCATTAAGGCAATACACAGTGTTTATTCTGCTTAATCAAGTGGCAGAAGGAGAACACAAGCTCATTCCATTCTCTCCCCTTTAAAAATGTGTGAGTGATGCACGGCTGAAGAGATGGGTGATGCATCTTGCCCAGTCTGTGCTGCATTAACTCACTCATTTATGGTTTTTGGCTGGAGCTGGGCTGACCAAGCTGGGTGAACCAGGAGAGATGGCAGGGAGAGCCCTGTCAACATGTTTTGCCTGTCCTACAGATCTGTGACCTCACTGCAAAGCAGAGTTCAGTGTGAATACAGCTCTTTTCCCCCAGCACTTCCATGAGTGTGGGGTGAGAGGTTAATCCTTTTGTGTCCACACATGTGTTATGCAGCTAAGCAGTGGGAGTAAGCAGAGGATTGCCTCCAGAGCAGAAACATTTCCTGCCTTTCTGGATCCAGGATTATGCTAAATAATGTACTGATTGGAAAATGGAAGCTAATATTTTGAAGATAGCGGCTTCCACATCCTACAGAAACAATATTTGCATTGGAGGGACATGTGCTCAAACTTATTTTGCTACTTCCCCATTAAAACCAAGAATTTTCTAATAGCCTATACTTCAAATAACTCAGGTTCCCAGAGAAATAAAATTCCTTTAAAACTTACACCTTTGGACTTAATTACAATTTTCTCCTTGAGAAGCACACGGCTGGCATAGCGCATTTCCCAACCAAGTAATTCCAATTGGTGTTTGAAAAAGTCACATTGCCAGAATGACCAAAGCATTCACTGTTTGGAACAAATTAGCAAAAATCTCTGTCTTCCTTTCAGTTGCCTGTTGCCATTTCACATATGAAGGCGACCCTCTACAACCCTTTTCCCAAGTATTATAATGGAGCAGGAAAAGACAAAAGTGTTTTGTTCCAGGGGGATGTGTTTTGAGCCATCTTTAGCCCCTGGTGAGTTACCTGTTCCCAGAACTGCTGGCACTGCACCTCCCACCCACGAGCTGGCATCCAGTACCCCATTGTTATCTGCTGTCAGCGACCCTCCAACGTGTTGGTGACCTAGAAGACAAAAATACCCTGATAACAATATCAGAGCTTTTGTGAGGTGACAGGTTGTGCCACTAGCAAGAGACAGTTTTGGTGGGGATCTGAATGAGGAGCTTTGTAGGGTCTATAGCACCACTGAAATGAGAAGCAGGAATCATCGGGTGGTTCTGTACCCAGAATTGTTCTGTGAATCCACCCAATCTCTTCTCTTTGCCTGTGGTGCTGGTCACTGCTCTCTCCCCAAATTGTTGTCGATATCAAGGTAAAAATAGTTGTTTTGCAAGATCTAGCCAGGACCAAATGCTTCTTTGTGAAGGTCCCTGTTCACTACTAAGAAACGTGTAAAATATCACAGTATTCCAAATGGTCTGTCTGGCAGATATTCTCACCCAGCTCAAGCTACTAGTTATATAGAAAAAGTTGGAAGGAGATAATGCTGAGCCTGGAAAAGCAAATCTGATTTCTCATCAATCAATCAATTAAACACTCAATCAATCAATCAATCAATACCTAGCAAGAGGAGTATGGGCAATACCTACAGCCCAGCCCTACAAGGCATTTTGCTCTCAGGAGGTTGCTTTAAGAGGTAGTATTTCATCCAAGATTTACTTTTAAAGTTAAAATGCTCTCTCTGCTGCTTTCAGTAGAGAAGAAAACGGTGCCACCTTCTTCAGATACTTTCAAAAATCTCATAGGAAAAAGTCTTCTATATGGATACAACACTGATGCTCCTAAAGCATTTTTTAGGGACTGCATGGAGGTACAACCAAAGCAGAGAATCAGTTCTCTGTCAATGCACTCTGATAAGATGCAAGCACAGGTGGAGGGGAGATCTACCCAGAAGGGAGAATCTTTGACCATTGGAATGGGACTTTATAATTGTGTACACAAAGCTAAGCAAAAAAATACTGTTAAAATCAGGACCATCTTAACCTCATAATGTGCAACAGGAGCAGGAAACATTCTCACATGCAAAGAACAAACAGGTCCTGTCTCTGAAAGGTGTGTTTCAGGAAAGGGTGAACAGCAAGTCAGGGGATAACCAAAGTAACTTTTCATTTCCCAAGGCTGTGGTCAGCTTGGATTTGGATCAGGTAGAGAAACTTCAAGAGTGTTTAATCTGTTGTACACAACAGCTTCTGGAAAAGTTGTTTTCTAGCCATCTTTCCTTGCAAAATCTGGAAAAGGTATCTTCCTCTGTGTAATGCCATCACTAATAAACTAACTTTTCCCAGAGGAACTGTTCTCCCTGAGGAGAGGGAAAGTCACCAGTCTTCATTCCACATTTCTTGCCACTCTTTTTTGATCTGGTTTTCCTTTTGCTCCTTTCAACCTCAAATTCATTTGTCATTACTCTTTCATGAGCTTTTAAAATAATATGTTGGTATAGGAAATTAGGCTTGAGAGTGCTGCCTGCCAGCTCTTTTCCTTGCCTTTTCACTGTTGCTTCTGAAGCTATGCTCATTATCAATTAAGTTTAATGGAAAAGATAACCGTCCCAAATGTTGTTCCTTAAATAAATGAAGTTTTATGAGAAATGGAATCTGGAGAAGTACTAATGAAGAACAAGTAGATCTTGGCTATTTTGCCATTTCATTTGCAGAAGACAGCCGGCCAGTCAGCATTTTAACCACGTTCTTTGAAGCCATGGCCTGTATTGTGTTTGTTTACTAAGGAATATGAATTTTTTTTTTCTTCCCCCAGGGAGAGCTATATGACAAAGCACAAACAGTAGGGTTCTGGACTTTTGCATTAGCCACTCTTTTTTTTCTTTTGTTTGCTTTGACTTCTCAAAATGTAGTTTTCATATGTTTTAAGCTCTGTTTTGCCAGAAAGGTTGCCAGAAACTTTAGTAGTGATGAAGGTGATGACTCTAGAAGGAAAAACTGGAACTTGACTGAGATGTCCATGCTTTTCTCTTGGAATTTTGGATCTAAACTGTTCCTTGGTAGTATTAGGAGGGAAATTACTGGAGAATCTTCATGAAATGTGTTTTGAAAGTGTCATATGTCCTTTACAGGTATTTCTTTTTTTTTCTTGTTTTAACTAAAAAGAAAGGGAACTTTTGAAAAATATGTATTTCAGATTAAAAATTCTGAATGTTTCACTAAGGAAAGCTCCATGTTTCATGGGAAACATGTGAAGATATTTTCCAGTAAATAATTCAGTAAAATGAATCCAGGTTGATGCAGAATTGCTAAACTTGCTCCCAAATTCATGAAAGGAAAAATTTCCTCAAAGCTCTTGCCACAAAAAATATCTTCGGTCACATATGAACCTGATGTTCATTTCCCTAATGGTTTCATGTTTTCTAGATGGTGAATTAATCCTGAGACTAGCAGCCAAGAGTTCACAAGTCTGTTTCTGACCTTATAATCTTTGTGGGGAGTAAGGTTGGCCACTTGCATGAAGTCACTCACAATCCTGCTGAGGGTCTGTCTAGATTTAATCAGCGAAATAAAGATGCCCATTAGTAGAAGTGGGACTTAAGGTTCTGCTCTTGGATTGTGATTTTAACTGATTTTGAATAACACCTGTGAGCTTGTGAAAATATTGTTCTTGCAGTCAGGAGATTTTGGGCTTTGGTACTGACTGGGGATATATTCTATTTCCCACTCTGCCCAGGCATCCTCTCTAGTTTTAACAGGGTACTCAAACTTGGAGTCCTTCAGGCACATCACATATACTTCTTTACATTGTCTTTTGAGGACTAAAGCATTTATTGCACGGTGGTGATAGCACACCACTAATTTTTCCATGCTGTTGTCTGAGTTCCAAAGATGTGTTTGAGCTGTGCCAAGAAGCTGGTAGCACAAGAGCTTTCATTCGCACAAACCGTAGAGCTGCGATTCCCAATTCCCCATTCAAACAGATACTGGGTGGTGCAGGTGGCTCCTTCTGCTCTTCCAGACCCTACTTTTGCCCTGACCTGCCAGGAGAGGAGATCACATCTGAAGCAGAGGTCTGTAAGTGAGAGGTTGAGGCACGTAGTTCCAAAGATGCATTGGAAGAAGCACAGCACAAGGTCAGAATGAACAGTGTGTTTGCAGCTGGTGAGGCTTGCTGGAGTACAGCACGAGATCAGTGATTTCATCCTTTTTTAGGATAAACTTTCTGCAGTCACTCCTAAACCAGTCAGTTGTGTGAGTCCTGAACTCACAGTCTCTTCATGGCTTTGAAACCAGACCATGTGGTCTGGATGACTGACTTACATCAGATGTTGTAGAGAGGGCTGGGTCATACACAACTCATAGTCTGAGTATTCTTCATCTGAATTTGTTGATGAAATGTTGCAACTAATGAAAGAAGAATTCTTGTATAAAGCGGAGACAGGAAAACGCAGTTTTCCAGGTTGTCGTGGTTTAGGGCAAATCTGGGAGGAGACCTCCAAAACAGGTTGGAGAAAGCCCCTCTGCTGCGGCGCCGGATTTCTTTGGCCTGACCAGCTCCCGACACCGACAGCACGAGTGGGCTGCCTCCAGAAATCTGTCGAATCTGGGGGGCAGCTGCAGGGCACGGCTGCTCTATGGCACAGGTGGACTGCGGACTGTGCCAAGAGTAGGGACAAGGATCAGGGAGAGATCTTCTGTATGATTTTCAAAGAAGTTCATTCCTGGAGGTTCAGGGACAGAAAAACACACTCAAAGGCATACATCAGCTTATAAATGGGGGAGGTCCCAGGGAAGGATACAATCTTTGACCAATTGGGAGAAGTTGGGGATGGGACACAAGGTGGGGAATACAATGTTTAAACCAATAGGGGACTACAGGGGAGGAGAATAACTTCAACAAACCCATGGGGTTTTGAAGGATACAACATTGATAGGGAAGTTTCTAGAGAAAGGGGCAGGCTTGGGGAGGGATTGACATTCAATGGGAGGAGGAACAGGGAACAAAAAGGCAGGTCTTTGGGGAGATGGACAACTAGGGCAAAAACCAGCAATACAGGGGGGAAAGGAGCAATCCATTCCTAATAAAATATGCTATAGCAGCCCAAAATAGGAAGGATTATAAAACTGACTACTAGAAATGCATTACAATCAAAAAACACACTGCCACACCCCTCCAGAAAGCCCACCCACATGGTCTCTCCCCTCAACTGGTTTGGGGAAAATTTCCTCAGAGAGAAGTGGAAAGAACCTGTTTATTTAACAGGCAGAGCACTCCCCAGCACAAAAAATGAACAATACCAGATGACAAAACTCATTGGCTGCTCTGAAGAGATGACAAATCACAAAGTCTCTCCTGTGGGTGCTCGCTCTGTCACCAATCCCTCGGCACTGGGAAAGGCTGCTGCCCAGTGTAGGTCCCCATGGGCCACAAAGTGCAAGCTCTTGGTGCTGCCCAGCTCCCAGTGCGGAGCAGGTTTGGACGGTTACAAGAAAAGGGAAAGGAAAAAAAACAGACCAGGGAACGCTCGGACTGCCTCAGCTGGCTGAACTAACTAAAAAGCAAAAGGAGCGCTCTGTTCTGCCCTATCCGTGCCCAGACAACAACAGTGTTCCAGAAGACTGTGGGGGAGTGAGCCCAGACTCTGATAACAAACTCCGTGCTTCTTCTTCTTCTCCTCGCCTTCGCTCTCAGCCAGTCTTGAAGGTACAGAATAGAATATCCAGCATGAACAGAACACACGATTGGGGATACAAGCATCATAACATCACTCTAGGACAGGTGTAGCTGGTTGGAAATGGGGATTTTTAAAGGATCAGTAAAGCTTTTCAGGTCAGTAAATGAAAAAAATGTCTGTTCATGAGCAGCCGTGGAGAGCCAGGGACCTTGTTACTGTGTAAGAGGACACGCTGGAAACCATCCCTAAAAGCTGAGGCACTTCGAAAGAGACACATGTATCAAAAGAGGTAAGATCAAGTCACACTTGGAAACACTGTATGGTCAAGGGGTCTGCACTTAATTGACTGAATTCGAAGGATTTCAGGAAAACCTATGAAGTAGTGTAAAGCTTTAGGGATGTTTCTTACAGCAAGGAAGCAGAGTTTTCACTCTACTAGACATCTCTAAGAAAAGAGTGGTACTGGTCTTTTTCATTATTTTCCTAATCAACACCTTATATATAATTTAACAGGGGAAAAAAAAAAAAAAAAAAGAAAGGAGGCCATCCAGTCAGGGAATAAGGGAATATTGAAATTAAAACCAAACAAGAAGAGAAATTCAGCCTTTAATGCCAGAAAGGTCTGGAATACTTTCTGAAGAGAGAGTGGCTGGACGGACACTCTTGGAGTGGAAACTCTAGTCCTGAATGAATGACAAATGGCTCTTAATGGGCTTGATGTGGTTCATTCATGTAGTTAGGAAGGAGGATAGTTGTGTGGTGAAGTCATATGGCCTGCTGAAAGAATCGGAGTGGATAGCTACAGCCATATTTCTCAATATTCTTCACCAGTGTATTAAATTCCCTGTTGACTGAACTCTCCATAGCTCTGCGGGCACATTGCTGTTGTTTGTATTGATCTGGGGTGCTCAGCAGGAGTTTATTTCAGGAGTTATTTCTCTTGTACAGTTGAGAAGTGTTGATTCATCTTTTTGCTGCAAAAATGACTAATAACAAATGCTTTCCAGGAACCAGCCCCAGTAATTCAGCCACAGACATGTAGCTGAGATTCAATTAAATTGATAGGGCACACAGTTCAGCTCCAATTTAATTATTTCTCATTTTATGTAAATGAGATTTCTTATTGCAGTGAAACAAATTATTATTTTCTCATTACAGTGCCTCATTTGCATGCTTTAATCCTTATTCTGCCCTTAGTTTAACCTGAAAACAAAACAAAAGGTTCCTCAAAATTCAGAGGCTGAATTGAAGAGCTAATCTTTCATTAGCATTCTGGAGACATAATTCCTTTGTGATCTGGTTGTGCTTAGCCTTCCTATAACACTGCCTGATTAAACCTGAGTGTTTGACAAAATAAACAATTAAGCATGACATCTGCCAGGTATATAACATCAGAGGTAAATGCCCCAACCTTTGGGAATTTTCATCAAAAATTCTGCATTTGGACAAATTTGCAGTTAAATTAGGATCCAGCTGCTTGAACAATATCTGATTTATATTTCAGGGATGAAAACAATTATTTTTTCAATCTACTGCCTACCTACCTTCTACCATGAGTAATGCTCACTCCATTTGGGAGTAAGCACAAAAACAAGTGAAGCTGCAGAAGTTTTTCATGCCACTATTTTTCTCTGGGACTCAATCCCAATGAATTTGTCTCTGCAGAACCCCTGTGACTGGTGCAAGGGCAGCGTCCTACAGACACAGAACTGGAGCACACCGAAAGTTAAGGAACTACTGCAAGGTACAGGCAATGCCAATGGTCAGGGATGAAATTCAACCCTCTTGCATCTTGACCCAGTGCCTAAGCCACAAATCTGTTCTATGGTGCGTGTAGATTATACTTCTTCAGGATGCAAAGCTGAGTTTGCCTGCTATCTCCTGTGCTATTAGAACAGGGATGATGTTTTTTTACCAGCCATGTACATGAAGTCCTGGGAATTGGGTATAGCCTATTTTACTTTGAGAAAAAGATAATGGAAGAAACTCTGTGCAGGCAATGAAAAAAATCTTGTCCTTCCCACATACCTGAGTGAAATTTCCACTGGGAAAGACAAAACCATTCTGGGGTTATCTGCCTATCCAGCCCTTGTAATGTAAAGTTTTGACTGATGTTAAATTCAGCAAAGTAAGCAAGATGCTGTATTTATCATCAGTAACACCCTTCTTCTTCTCCTGTTGTGAAGCAGAGACATAAATTGTCAGGTGCCTTTTCAGGCCACACTGACCACTCTAATAACTGTGAAGAATAGATTGAGTGTGTGCTTTCACATAGAAAGAATAAATCAGCCTTTCTTTTCCTGGGCTTTCATTGTGCAGTAATTTTTCACACTGCCTCACACTAAGCCATGGCTGCTAAAGTTCATCTTGGAGTAGTTTTACAACCAATGGGAACAGTTTAATTAAGTGTTATCAGTCTAAATACCAATCCCCACTGCTTAGGTTTGTTGCTGGATTCCTTGCTGGTTTAGCAGCTTGGGCACAAATGTTCCCAGTAGCTGATGCTGCCAGTGTCCTGGAGGCTGCTGGGAGGAAAAAACTATTTTGTTCAGGCAGTCCCAACATTTCAGACAATTTAACTTTCGTGGCAGCATACACATACACTCATAAATGCAATAAGTCAATGTGAAGTAGAAGCTCTGTGCTGGTCCCTGTTGAAGCCTGACAGCTCCAGCCAGGCATGGGCCAGGGTCTGCCTGAGCCAGCAGGGATGGGACAGGGCTGACAGCTGAAGGGGAGCAGAGAGAATGGCCCTGCCCCTTTATGTCTCACCTTTTGCTGGGAACCACCCCCTTAAGTATTATCTGTGTTCCAGATTGCAAGGCAAGATGTATCCTATTGCCATCTGTATGGCAGTTGTCTGTTGTCAAGTGGGCAATTCTCCTTATCTCGCTTCCTGAGTGATCATAATCAAGGTCCCTCAGCAGGGGACATCTGCTGATAAGGGGCTATTGAATGTCACCAGATGACTGATAAGAACTGTAACATCCCATTGTGAGATGCTCCGCCCAGAGGGAGGAGCCAAGCATTCCTACCCAGATATAATCTGGAGATTCTGACACACCAGCACGGCTCTTCTCCATTGGACTCCCCAGAGGAACAGCAGCTGCTTCTACTTCCACGGATCTGTGGAGGAAGAATACACCCCTTTCCTACAGGACTGCCCTGCTCCAACAGACACTCCAGGACTCCAGGAGGACTGCAGCCCCTTTTCCAACTGGACTGCTGCCAACACCCTGACCCACAGGGTGTCAGGTTGAGTTCTGACTCTGTCAGTGCTGTTCTAGTGTATTGCATTGTTGTATTTTATCCTTTATCCTGTTGTATTTTTTCCCTTCCCTATTAAAGAACTGTTATTTCCTGCTCCCATATTTTTGCCTGAGAGCCTCTTATTTAAAATTCCTAGCAATTCAAGGGGTGGGGAGGGTTTGCATCCTCCATTTCCGGGGAGGCTCCTGTCTCCTTTAGCAGGCACCAAACCAAGACAATCTGCCCACTTCCTACACAAAGGCAACAGCCATATCTCGTAGGGGCTTCATGGAATTGGTGCCATTCTCTATTTTTTTTCCTTGCTTAACTATCTGCTAGGATTAGTTATTTTCTTTTGTGGTTGGAAGGAAAAACAGGTTTGATTAGTTTCCCTCTTTTGCAGTCAATGGCATGAGGACTTTCAGTTTCAATTCAGCAGTTCAGCAGGACTCCTGGACTAGGGACAGCTTGTAGGAAACAGGGAGGTGTTGCAAAGGCTCTTCAAGCTGGGCTGTGACTCCATTCACCCATGCCCCTCTGAGAGGCTGCTCCTTGTGTGAACTGCCTCCCCCTCCCTAGCCATGGCCACGGCAGCAGGCTCTGACTTGTGGGCACACTGACCCCAGGGCAAGAGCTCTTATCATGAATTATTGAGCCAAATTATAACTCTCTCTTGGTCTTATCACAAGGATTGATGTTATTCACTGTGCAGGGAAGGTGTGCAGAAGCCAGCAGCAGAAGAATACCTGTGTGAGATGGGTGTGTGTGAGGGGATCAGATACGGGTGCCATGTGGGGGCAGGCTGCTTGTCAGAGGTGCCTGCTCTTGCCATGGCAGCAGTGAGGGTAAACACAAGGCTCGGAGAAAGGACTGGGAGATGGCAGTGCTGGTGTCTCTTCATGTCTTCTGTGGGACACCATGTGAGAAAGGGTGAGCTGCTGCTGGGTTTTGGGTAGGGAGCCACTGCAGACTGTGACCAGAGCAAAGACAGACTTTGGTCTGACGGAAGGAAAAGGGAAATGTGGAGCTGCATTTACACCAGCTGCTAATCTTGCTGTTGGAAGCTTAATATTATTTTTTTTTAAGACATTTGATGAAAAGGCTTCTGCGTAATTTACATTTGTGTCCTTTGTGCTCTATAATAAGTAACTCATCTGCATGTAGAGAAGGGACAGTTCTTATACACAATTGTCTGCTTGGCATATGATCTGCAAAGCGAATGTAATGATCCTCTGCTTCTGTGAGCTTTTATTAACAAATACAGGAAGAAGAGCAGAAAAAAAAGAAATTTGGGGAAAATTGCATAGCTCTTATGAATATTACGTTTCTGGTTATTGTTGGGATTTGGACATAGGCCAAAGCTCACTGTTTAAAAAGCTGTAACAATAGTGACTACTCTTGTTTCCAGCAGCTTGAGTTTATTATCTTTCATTATTTTTTTGGAAGCAAAATTAAACAGTTTATTTTTGCTTCCACAGAACCACAAGTTTGGCAAAGTGTAGACAACTTGCTATCTAAACTTTGTTCAAATAAATACTGTCTTTTTTTTGCCTCTTAAAACTCACTTGCTGATATGCTCCAGAAAAATTCTGTAAGCTCCAAATGGCAAAATGAGGAAAATTATGTACATATTTCTTCAATTGTACCCCAGTGCTATCTTTATCTGTAGGATTTGCAAGCAAATTGACTTTCAGTCCTATCCTTTTCTGGTATCTTCTCTGCAGCTGATGAGAGATTTGCAAGCAAATAGACCTTTTTGAAAATTTAAAGCAGATTTGTTGCTTCACAGTTTGTATCTCTTTTGCATAAATAAATTTTTTCCAGAAGGCTTATAGGAAGTATTATCTGACAGTCCCACTGGCCAACTTCCTAAAGATTTTGTTTGTTTCCCAGTGATTTAAAAGCATCTATAGTCTTCCCACCCTGCCTCGCCGTCTCCCCCTCCCCAGAACCCTCACTTGTGTCACTTCACATGCATTAATGACATCTCTATCATGTCAGCAGAGTGTTTAGAGGAAGTGTATTTAAATAAAATCATTTTTCCCAGGGGAGTCATGCAGTATTATCATTAGGGCTGTTGCAGCACCTGAATTTACCAGATACTTTGCAATTTGGGAATTTGCAAAACCAAATTCAGTTACTTTCTGTCTGCCAGAATTCAGCAGTTTGGATAAACTCTCCCTGCCAGGAATCTGTGTTTTAACTCCATGCCACTCCTTTGCTAAATCCAACACGTTCAAGGAAAGAGATGTAAGTTCTTTGCAAAGTCTAGGATGTAATTAAAGACTTTATAATAATGAATGTGCAAAAAGCAGCAAAATAAAGCATTAAATGGGCCATTTAGTGCTAGGACTTTCTAGCATTAGAGAATTTACCTTTCAAAGTGGGCATCGGTCTTCTCTCCCGGGTAACAAGTGACAGGATGAAAGGAAATGCCCACAAGTTGTATCAGGGAAGGTTTAGATTGGACATTTGGAAAATTTTTTCCCAGATGAGGTTATCAAGCAGTGGAACAAGCTGCCCAAGGAAGTGGTGAAGTCAGTATGCCTGGGAGGGGTCAAAAACCACATGGGTATAGCACTTGAGGACATGGTTTAGTGGTGAACATGGTACTGGTATTTGGTTGACAGCTGTATTTGAGATGATCTTAGGGGTCTTTTCCATCCTCAATAATTCTATGATTCTGTTAGATTTACTTAAGACAAATTATAGGGAAATGGAAATTTTCCAGGATTCTTTTTATTGGTAGCTAGGCCCAGATCTTTAGATTATCATATATCCAATACTGAACAACTGTACTTTCAGGCAGCTCTTGTAAGTAAGAGGAGAAGTTTTCTTGTTGTCTACAATCCCCAGCAGCGAAATATTCAGAGTAGTAACCCAAGACCTACAGAATAACCTCATCTGGAGGCAAGATGTAAAGTGCATTCCTCCTGCCAGGGGGCATCTCACCTCTTTCTTACCTTGGAGAGCCCCGGTTCTCCTCTCCCTGACAATTCCATCCATCCTTATGGTGTGTGACAGCACCAGGGGACGTGCAGGTAACGCAGAGCCCAGATCGCACACGCGCTGAGTCTCAGTGGGGAGATCAGTCTCACACCACTCACCACAGAGCTGTCAGGGCCCATCAAGGGGGAAATTATGAGATTAGTGAGCCAGTGGGAGTGCACCAGCACATTGAGGTTGTGCAGCTGTAGCTGGAGTAGGAAAATGAAGCATTCCAATGGAAAGCTTCAAAGGCAGTAGGAAAGGCTAGGGAAAATATTCCTGTTTGAAAGTTTTCATGGTGTGTCTCATTTTGGGACAAAACACAGTTCCTTCTTCGTGTATCTTCATGCTTTTGGAAAGTACCTGTCTCTGCCTCATTGATGTGTGTGGCCCCACACGGGACAACTTTGAGTTTTTTTCTCATAAAAGAGTAGACAGAGGTTTTTTTCTCATAAAAGAGGAGACAGGCCAGATTTTCCATGTTATGTACAGGTGGATCTTGCCTCCTCCTGCCCTGGTAGTGTCTCACTATCTCAGCACAGTGCTTGAGGGATCCCCATTGCTGCTCAGCCCTGCATTTCCCATCTCAGGCAGCTTGGAGGAAGAGATCACATCTTCTCAGAGAAAAAGTGAAAGATGAATGAACAAACTGGTTTTGTGCAAAGTTCACTGATTGCAGCAATAGTTCTGACCAGGAAAAATATCAGAAATTCATACCAGATCAGTCTTGAAAATTTGAACTGAAATATATGAAGTGAGAGAAATGAGTTTGACTTGCCACCCCAACCTCAGCACAGAGCGAGTCTTCTAGGTTGTTTTTCTGGACTACAGCAGCAGAATGGAAAGCTGATACTGCAAACCCATTGTATTTATTGATAACCTGCAAGGAATCTTTTTGAGCAACAGAAGAGGTGATCATGCAAGTGCCAGCCATCAGCAATTGATACAAAAATCTACCAGCTGGCTGGAGTTTAGCCAGACCAAAACTGAATGCCTCCCATTTCCCAGCTGGTAAAATTAAACTTCAGAGCTACAAAGATGTGTTTAGGGAGTGTCATCCATTGTCTTAGAGACTGAGCAATCATTTTGTTTCCAAGAGTGTTTTCCTGCTGAACACTAGAAAAGAGAACTGGAGGAATTAATGCTCATTTTTCCTGTATTGTTGTTGCTTCCTGCTAATGTGCTTTCTCTAGGCAAGTGGAACCTGATTCCCAATGAGCACATGTTGGGCACTGAACCTCCCCACCATCAGCAGAGGTTGAGGCTGGTTAGAGCGGTGCAGAGTCTCCAGTGTAGCATGGGGTTTATCCTCTGGCTCACTGGAAGGATCCTCCTTGGAATATGCCAAACTCAGCCCAGCATGAGCTTGCAAAAACTCTGAAGAAGCAATACCTAGGAAGGCTCCGTGCTAATTCCAGCTGTGATTGTAACTGGGGGAGTAAATTGCATATTGGGTACATGTTTGTAATGAAATGGGTGTGAGTGGCAAATTAGCATGACCTTTCCTGATGAGGAATGAGCCTTGCAGGCTAATCCAACAAGTGTAGTAGGAATAAGAGATTACAGAAGGATGAAGGATAGCTCTGGAGCCCTCTTCCTTTAATTTCTGTGTCCCTCATATCTGCAGAACAGCCATAATGGAAGCAATAGCCATGTATGTCAGGGCTGACTTTGTCCCCAAGGTAAGCCAGGTAAATGATGGGGAGAGTCATGTGTTCAGGAAGGTGCCAGACTGCTCTCCACACTGGCTTTGCCCTGTGCAACAACAGCAGTACACGACTGGCAGTGCCCACATCAGCCTGAGAACTCTGCTAGGGGAGGGAGGAAATGGGTTTAAAATAATTTGCTTGAAGAGAGATATTTGCTTGAAGTGAGAGATGTGCTGCTTGCTTTATTCACTTCCTCTTCTGCAGGAGTTGTCAGACAAGGCTTTCCACCAGCGTGGTTTGGTAGGCTTTCAAAAAGTGTCTCATTCTTTGAGAAAGCACATCTGAATTTGGTGAGAAACAGCTTCAATTGGAAAGTGTTGTGATTGCTGAGACATTAAACATGTGAAAGGATGGATTTGTGCTGAATACATGATCTGCTGAAAATAGTCAAGTCTGTTCTGGTTGCCAGCACATTATCCTCTCTAGGTCACTGTATCTGCACTGAGTACCTTTTGGGGCCCAGAACAGAAACAGTCTAAGGCTTGTCTGTGCTGGACCTTTGCTAGAGGATGAAATCAGGAAAACTTTGAATGGTGCCAGTAAGCACATGCTCTGTTACATGAGCCACAAGTTGTCTTCCTCAGTCCTGCCAAGACAAAACCTTGTTCTTTTAACAGCTCATTTTGGAAAAATCATCCCTAGTCACTGCTCTAAGACAATAATCATATTTCTGGATGGAGATCATCTAAAATACAAATATTTTTGCTTTCCAAGTGCTCTGTTTAACTGTAGTGCCTCCTTGACACTGCAGAGCTCTGCAAAGTCACTTTTCTTACTGCTTTTGTAGGACAATTGCTTACAACATGGGAATAGTCTCTGCCATCACTCACTGGTCCTTCAATTGTGACTGTACCTGCAAAAGACAGAACACATCCAACACAGATTCTCATAACATGTAAGAGGACTTCTTAATATTTCAGAGACCAGCATATATATATATATTTTAGGGACAGATGGAGAGCAAAAATGAGCATGTAAGAAAATGTTCCAATTTTACCCTTACAAGGGGCGAACAGAGCAGATGTTTACGTCTGGAGGTCAAGCCACAAGTACAGCAATTCTCCAGCAGAAAAATATCTAAGACTCTTATGGAGAGCAGGAGAATGGCTTATAAATCCTATCTTCAGAGTGACTTCACTAATCAACATGAAGCAGAAATGCAAAAAGTGACATAAATAAGCATTAAAAACATACAATTTTTTTTCAGGGATGCTCTTCTGAGTGAGATGCGCTAATATGGCCAACTGAGCAACCCAACTAAATTAGGCAATTTCCCTTCTATTCAGTGGGAGAAGGAAGAACAGAAACCCTAAAAATAAGCCCCCACTGTAAACAACATTCAAAATGAATGTTACAGGTTTTATTATTAAGTGCCTAATTCCTTCCCTTTGTGACGAAACACAAAGAAAATATTTAATATAGGCAGAATTCCCTTTCCCTGCCTTTCTGCACATAGAAGGAAACCAGTTCTCTGAAATAGTTATATTTTTGACATTTGACTAAGCACCTAGAGATGCTAAGAAAAATACTTTCAGGATTTTATGGCTAGCCTTTTTGTAATGCAGTGTATAAGGAACAAGTGATGGGGCAAGCCAGCAGACAAGTCAAAAAAAAAAAAAAGTCCAAATTCATATGCCGCTGTGAACACACTATCACAGCACACTACTGGCCCCTGTGCTCACAGCTCTGTGTCTGACCTGGGCCAAGTCACTGCAGCTGCCCAAAAGGACCAAAGTAGCACCAGGAAACACACAGGCTTGGCTGAGGGGAGCTGGGGAAAAGGCAGTAAATGATTCAGCTGGCAGAACCACCCCTTTGGGAATCACTGGAGGTGGCAGCGGGCAGCAGCCGTGCCTGAGGAGGGGGAAGGGGGAGATGCAGGGAGAAAGGACTGATCAAAATATCCCTGGGGGAGACGAGTGAGCAGCTGCCACATCCCCCTGCTGAATGTCACTGCAAGGAAAGCAGGGCACGCTGCACCCACCGGGCAGCCGGGCACTGGCACAGCCATCTGCACTTGGTGACCACTCTGGGCACTCCCTGTGCCCCATGCCCCTGTCTGCTCCATGCACTCCCTGTCTGCTCCAGGCACTCCCTGTGCTCCATGCCCCTGTCTGCTCCCCATCCCGCCTCCCGTCTGTGCCACCTGCCGGGCCCACATCCCCCGGCCTCTGCTGCCTGGCGCTGAGGACAGGGTGGAAGAGGGGCTTGTCCATGACGCTCTGGTGCCTTGGTCCTGGCCATTAATGTTTCATTACCGTTCTCTGGTTCTGGAGTGTGGGTGGAACTTGTGTCCACCATCGCTGGGTGGCACTGGGAGGTAAGCTGAGGCTCAGAGGTCATTTTGAAAGGCGCTGTGCATCCTAATGTGCTTCAGCCACACAGCAGCACCTTCCCAGCTCTCCAAAGAGAGACACTCTCCAAAGAGCCGACTCTGGGTTCACTCACAGGCAGGCATTTGGCAAATATAAAGAATCTCATTGGTCCTCATTGAAGCAACAACTGAACTCCCTTCTTGTTGGTAAAATGCTTTCTCATGAACTTTCTTTCAAGTGTAGAGGAAGGTCCCTTTAAAGTTATTAAATAAAGGACAGAAAGTGTTTCTTGTTTGCAAAACTGAATGAGGAACTTTACTAGGATCAAAAAAAAAAAATCCTCTTTGCTGTTTGTGTGAGTGATAAAGTCTCTTTTCTAGTTTTTGCTAATCCATTTTCTTTTCACTGGTGTTTTTCATGTGGACTTAGAGAAATATTGCAGTTATCTATGTATCCCACAAAGTCAGTTTATATTTATTCACTTTGCCTCCTTCCACATCCTTTCTAGCAGAAACAGCACAGTAGCCACAGGGGAGAAAATTACCCAGGCAGATTCTCCATCTGTCTCTTTTTCTATTTCCCAGGGTTATTTGACTGTGCATATTTTTGTGAGTCTTGGTGGATCATTTTTGAATGTTGCAATTTAAAACAAAAGAACCCAAACCCACATCTTCATTTAGACAACTAACCAGATGGTCTTAACAAATCTATCCTTGGCTGTGGCTCTATTGGGTTGCATGCCATGGTTTTCTTTGTCTGAGGGAAGACACTGCAGGCTCTGATATTTCTTCTTCATGGTGTTTGAATTCCTGAATCTGTCCCTTAGAGGTAAAATGGCAGAGTAACCTGAGCTGAAATGGACCCATAGGGATCAAAGTTGGCTCTGCACAAGACAACCCCAAAACTGGTATCTTGTGCCTGAGAGTGATGTCCAAACACTTCTTGAACTCTGGCAGACTTAATACCATGACCAGAACTTACAGATGATCATGTCACAGAAAAAATAGCATTGTAAGGATTCTGAGTAGATGCTGGTTACAGAAATAAAGCAGGAAAATGCTAAGATCATCTAGATAGAGGAAGACAGAAATCAGTGATACAAAAGCCAGAGAGTTTGCAGAAATTTGGAACAGAAAAATCCAGATCAGGAAGATGCTATGTGAGGAGAAGGCGGAGGTCTGAGAGACCCTTTATGTGAGAAGAAAATAAGGGACAGGAGTGAAAAAAAAAAACCAAGTTGCAAGGTCTGTAAGGCTGCAGGACTCTTGCTTTTGGTGGCATTTTTTCTGTGATGACTCTTACTTCCTTCATGATGAGTTAATTTGATGTATTCCCACTACGAATACTTCTGTGAAGTTTTGGCTTGGAAAAAGTTTGCACAAAGTTCCACTCATGGCGCTACAAGGGCTCTGGTTGTGCTGCTATTTCCCTCTTCCAGTTCATCAATTTTACCTCTTCTCCTTGACTCTCATTGCCAAGGTCACAACAAGTTTGCCATGCCCAACCCCGAACATCCAGTATCTTTTCCAACTCAAAGCTCTCAGCTCCTCTGAGTCAGTGCTCTGTGAAGAGCAACCTGAAAGAGATATGTAAGTGCCAAAGTCACTGCCATAAATCATTGCCATAAATGAGTGTCCTAAGGCCATTTTCATCTCTGAGAGTGGTCTGCCCTTTGTGAGATGTTCTGCCAGCATTCCCAAGGGCTGGCCATTTGTTCACAAAGAACACACTCTCGAGAATCCACCCAACACTAGAGGTACTGTGTGTTCATGCTGACAACTCATCTCCAGCCTGGGACAACTCATCTCCATCACTCCGTCCCTGGGAAAGAAAACGAGCCTGAAACTGAATGAAAGGGATTGCAGTTTGCTGCTGGGGAATGCCACTTGAAATTTTACTCATGCTTGATGCTAGATACCTTTCTCTGGTCACAGTCGCAGCATATTGCAGAGCTGATTAATTTGGCCACTGTGAGTGATGGTCATAAATTTAGCCTGTTTTTCTCTGGTTGAGCTGTGCATGAAATGATCTGGGTTTCTTCAAATGTATTTGTTATTCATAAAGATTCTCAGAATAGTTTGGACCAACACTTTTCAGCCTGCAACATGCTCAGGCTGATGATTTGTAATCCACTTTCCATGGTTTGTGATTTGTCTTCCAAGTCAAACGCCATTACCTCGGTTTGCCAGGGAGTGACAGAAGCTTTATAAATAGAATAATAATACGTATTGAATAATGATTTTGTTTTGTATGAGATTTTGGCACAACTCCGTATAGATCTGGGCATTCTAGAATACTTTTATGAATATCTTATTTTCCTCATAGTACCAAGAAAGGTTCTGGTGTAAATTTGCAAAGCCAGCTGTCTTCAATCCACTTGTCCCTGGAGAATATCTTAATAGCGATGTACTGAATTATTACAAGTTGCCTTGGCCTGTGCCAGCTGCATGTTAATCACTGTTAATGTTTTATGTTTCAAAAGCTGAAAATATTTCAAAGGACAGTGCAAACTAAGACTTTGTGTATAGTTTGCCAACTTAAGACATCAATTTTGCTTCCCTTTAATCTGATAGGAAAATTCCCAAATCATCCCAAAGCTGGGTTCTTAGCTGACTCATCTGGAAGGTGTTGTGACACCTCAGGACTTGAAAGCTTGTTTTTCTGTTTTGAGAGGTTTGCAAATTTCCAATGCCATAGCCCAGGCCAAATCCAGGCCATGCTTGGGGCTGCTGCACCATTCCTTTCTCCTGAGCCGCAGCAGTGTGTCTGAGAGTCATTTCACCCCTGCCTCTTTCAGTCCTTGTGACTCTGCAGGCACAAAGCATATATACATTTTAAAATACCTCAAAGCTGATGGAGTGACTTTATTTAGATTGATATTGGGGTTTGTCATTGGATTCCCTGGACTCCTCCCAGAGTCATCCTAATTTTATTCCCACTGACTGAAGGATGTGACACATTTCTACATTTGCGGTTCCCGCATTCCTGGGAAAGTCCAGAAAGAGATGACCCTCCTAAGAGTTTGAGAAAGAGAAAAGGGAAAACAAAAGAGAGATATGGCTCCTTTTCCATAACCATGGCTTTCCCTAGTTCATTTCTTCATGCACTTTCCATATTGAGCCAGTAGCAGAAGTCCTTAGTGAGAAACAATGTTTTCTCTGATGTGGCTGTTACTCTGCTTATGAAGTTGATAATGAGATACAGCAAAAACAATGGGAAAAATCTGTGCAGGGGTAACCAGAGTTCTATCTACTCCATCTACACATCAGTGGTGTCAGATATTGAATAAATTAATTGCTTGGGTTGAAAGATATTCTGTCTTTTGTTACTATTTTAATAGCATGGACTGGTGTAACAGTAGAGATTGGCTGTAATGATGTGGCAAGCCCTTTTCCAAAACTCAGTCAACTTTACTGGGTTCAATAAAAATATCTCCTTCTGACAAAGGAACTGGCAATGCCCTTCCTTTTGCAATACCCCCCTCTTTATTTCAGCTGCCATGCTGTGAGTATTATTTGCATTCCTGCAGTATGTAAAGACCCCAGCTTTCTTTGTAGGTGCCCCATCCAAGGCATGTTCCTCACACAGTGCCACAGCTGAAACGGTAAAGCCCTCCTGAAAGGACATGAGCTGGCACCTCTGGAAAGTGTTGCACTCCCACAGCAGACAGAACCAGCTTGGGTCTGGTCTAATCTGGGGCTCTCACCATCCTGGTTCTCTGTGAGGCATTAAAATGCCTTCAGCACTACAAGGAATTTATGGATGTTATGGGATAACACAGGACAGATGTGGAACAACTTTTTCTCTTCCTGGTACCACCTAACCATGCTTAAGCAAATAATTTCCTCATGCTCCTTTCCTTAAAATGGCAGCTGAGATAGCACAATCCTTTTGTGGAGTCCTTGGAGATGTGCTAGTGCTTGCTATCATTGCACTTGGTGAGGTTTTGTAACACGTGGATCTGGCAGCATCAATGCTTATTTTGCCTCAGCTTCTCTGTGCAGTGCTCCTGGCCACAGCAAAGTCCCTCATTGCCCCTCTGTGTGTGGGATAATGCAGAGTTTTGAGATGGCTCTCAGATCAAAGTTTTCTGTTAGGTTGCCTTACCCACCCACCTCCAGCTTTCTGAAGTCCTGTGAAACCATCACAGCTTTTTCTTTGAACCTGCTGCAGTCAGAGAATGGGAGTCCTCTTCATCAAGAGCCTTCGGACATGCTCACAGTACTTCCAGCACCCCCACAATTCATTACTTTTTAAAAAATAGTTTCACTTTTCTGTTTAAAATTATTTCAAAGTGGAGGAATCTTCTACAAGATAAAATACAGACATTTCATTGTCTAGATTCTGCAGTAAGAATAAATTATAATTAATAATAGATAGGCAAGTACTTCAATATTACAAAATGTAGATTCACAAGATTTTTTCCATACATTTTGAAACAACCATTTTCTCTCCATAATTCAAGACCCAGCTATCTAAGAATATAATTGGGTTGGATTAGAGTTAATGTCAGGTATTTGGGTGAGCAACATGTGTATTAATTCTAGAGTTTGCTTATTCTATATCTAAGGCAGGCTGTTTCTGCGTTGGTACAATATCACATGGTAAGACAGGAAGGATGGCAACACCACTAGAAAGGAGTGAAATAACTTGGATAAAGTAGAAAGCTCACTCTGGGACTTCCATTCAACCTCAGCACTTCTCAAAGCTTAGGATCATCATCTAGTTTCTGTTTCATATTAGTATCAAAGATGTAGAGTCAAACAAATCATAGTTATAAGAAAGCAATTATAACCACTAACTCATAACTAACCTGGAGTCAACCTCAAAATACAGGTTTTAGATTATTTTAAATAGAAGTGGCTCCCAAACCCTCTCTGGCATCTTGTATCCAACCGCTCCTAGGCTGGGAGAAAGCCTAGAGTCACATATAATTTTTAGTGATCAAAGGTATTTAATTTGCCTTGTCAAATTATCATTTTCCCTGAATAAGGGTATATCTTGCTTTGCTCAGAAACCCCTAAAATTCAGAAATCTTGCAAAGCAGAGGATTTCCAAATCTTTTTGATTTTCTACTGAAACTTGACATGCACTTGGTGAGTGACATGTGGCCTGCTCTTCCATGTATGCTGCTACTTCCTTACAAATTTCCTTTCACTTCTAAGAATGAGCTCAGAGGGTGTGAGAGAACAAACATGGCATGTGCCTTTAAATGCAAAGCAAGATACACTCCAATGCATTTCAAGAAAATGTACATTTCAAGGAAAACTTCACAGGGAGGGGAAGGATGAGTGAGGAAAGGAGAAACTTCCTTATCAGGACCTTTAGTTTAGATTAACCCATTGCTAGAACTGGAAATAAATGTCAATTTGTCCAGGTGGCTAGCCTGGGTTGAAAGCCTGGGTTTTGACATGCTGAGCTGATTATTCAGCTCTGGTCTGCTGTGCATGGCAAATGGTCTTCACCCTGCACTCAAACACATTTTACAAGGCGATCTGCTTGCTGGGACTCAGCCTCACAGAACCGTCGTAAATGGCTCTGAGTTGTCATTGTGGATCAGGATAAAAGTGATCCACCTCCTGCAGAGAAAATGGAGATGTGCATTTTGTCCCAATGTGTGTGTTAAGCTCTTCTTGGGCTCAGGCTCACAGTGGCTTTTATCTTTCAAACTGTTCATTATCAGCGTACTGCAGCAAACCGAATGGGCAGGGATTATGCAACCACCGCTGCCCATTATCTTTTCCCAACTTCTTCTCTCCCTTCAGAAGCAGCAGTGCAGAATTAATTATCATCCCTTTGAAGAGATATCTGAGAAGATCATGTGGAACCTCCTTCTGCACAGCTTGCTTTCTAGTCAAAAGTGATTATGTAAAATCATAATTCCATTGTTTCAACTTTGATTGACTTAGACACACTAGGCTTACAGCAATTAAGCTAATATAATGAACAAATCATCAGCAGTTATATGACAAGATAACCGGCTATAGCCAAATTGTGAAACTGCAAATACAAAATGCTGAAGTTTTTGCTTTTTGAGGACCTCCTAGTTTAAAATCATGACTGAAACCAGATCACTTATGCCCTTACAGCTGTTTCAATTAATGTGTCTTCATTCTGGCACCATCCTGCCACTCAACTTTGAATTCAAAGACAAGAAAACAATCGGACTGCGGATGCCTTTCCATCAGGCTTTGTCGGGGAGAACACGTGCCCCTGGTACTCCCTCCTGATGGGGAGAGCTCAGGTTGCAAACTGATCTCCTGCCTTCCCATACTTGTCAGTGCTACACCTGGAACACAAACTCAGTCAAAGCACCCACAGGAGCACAATTCTTTGAGAATACTTGGGAATAGCTGAGCCTGAGGCTGGAGGAATAGGCATGAAATGGTAAATAGCCTATAAATTCTGGCCTTTTGCCTTCACGCCTACAGGCAGGACAGTCAAACACAGAGACATTTGTACATACCAAAACTAGGTAGAAATGCAGGTTCCTAAATTATAACCTTGACTTTTCCAGGAACTACCTGGAGATAGTTCCTAAATATATACTCTTGTGATGTAATTTTAAGTGCTGGCAGACTGTTGTTAACACTGGATGTATCCATGGGAAGTTCGCTCTCCTCACCTGCTAACGAAGGTGTTTTGTTACACTCACACATGCATCAGCTGATCTTGACAAATGGATGACCTCAACCAACAGAGCTACTGCCAAGCTTGATGTCTTAATTTTGTATTTCATACTTGTAGGATATTAGAAAAATACAGATGGCAGCTGTAGATCAGAGGTTTTTAGTTACCCTCTTAGGCATCTTCCCTAGCTACTATTGCTCTTTCGGGATCTACCTGACTGTCTCAAGATCCCCTTTGGATTTTTGCTCAGATTTATTAACTCAGCTGTTCCCTTTCACCAGCTTCCTTTTGTTTCCTGATAGTTCATGCCATTTTACAGATAGGGATGAGAGTTATTTTGAGGATCCAGAAAGGACTTTTGCTTTCAGCTTCTCACTTCCAAAGGCACAGTGGGGACACTAGGATGGAGCCAAAATGTGTGTACTTCAGTCCATCTCCTTTCCAGAAAAAACTATGCATATTTTTCAGGAATTTGATAAAACTGGCTTCTGTCCCTGAACACTTTAATGTAGTTAGAGTAAAATAAAACAACAGTGGCAGGTCATTTAAATAAAACATCTGAAATAAAAAGGAGTCCTTATTGTAAAAGGCACTTTGGCAAAGTTAAGCATTTCCCTGGTTTCACTGGGTTTGACCACAGTTTGTCTTGCAAGCAGAATCTCAAAGTGTAGTGGGGTTCCCATCCTGTCCCATCCCAACTCTCAGCTCTCAGCTCAGCTGGTGCTATAACATGTCTGGCTGTACTTGGGAATCAGTGGATTTATACTGGAAGGTGCAGAGGATTCTGAAAGGGGTTGAATAACACCTTCATGCCTGATCAGGGTTTTTTTTTGTGGTTGTTTCTTTGTTTTTGTCTTTTTAATGAAGTGTAACATTTGGAGAACAGTATAATTATCACCTGCAATTGCTGTGGACTACACACAAGAATCATTGCGAACTTCTTTCCCTGCCCCATTACTCACTTTTTTGGAAAACCAGTGAGTTTGATAAACAGCAGAGACACCTCTGGGGTTGATGGCTTTGTGTCACTGCTCTGAATTCACAGGGCCACTGCACATGGAAGTTTAATGATCACATAAATTCCAGGTGCCATCTCACCCTTGCTACAGAATCCATCAAATAAATTTATCTCAATGCTCTACTGCCTCCATAGGCATGCTGCAGTATTTTTCATGCTGCTTCTTTCCCCTCTCTCTTTTTCTGCTTTGTTTAAATCACAGATCACACTCACAGCTGAGAAAGGGAGGTCATGCATCCCTGCACAAATAACAAAAGGGATTTGCTGCTACTGGACACCAGAGTTTACTCTTACTGGGACGGTGTTGTGGCACTAAACTGCTCTGGTGGAGGCACCTGGTTCCAAGCTGCAGAAAGACTGCCTGTGCACAGATGAGCAGCGTTTGTAATGTCCTTCTTTTACTCTCCTTGCCTGGCTGATACCATTTTGACAGCCTGCTTAAAAAGCTGAGGAGGTGAGCACCTGCTTAGTCACTTTGGGTGGAAAACATCCTGAAGCCTAATTTAAACAAAACGCAGTGGGCAAATTGACCTATTTCGTGGTCAGCGTTTAGGTCAGTGTGTTCAGTATCCATGCTGCTCATCAGGTAGCAATTCCCACCATGCATATATGTTTTTTCCAAGCCTTGCTTGATTGTTCTTCCACACCTGCTGACCACTCTTTCCCAGGACTGAGCCTCAGCCCTAGAGCAGAGCATAGCAGGAGACTCCCTGTTTCAGCACTTCGATAGAAATCAGATATGCACTAGACTTGCCTTAGGTTGCAAGACACACAAAAACATCAGTGGTTTGTCTGACCTTACTTATAGCTAAACCAAAGCACTTTAGTGGCCCACCCTGCTCCTTGTCCTGCCATCTGTAGCTAGTGCCCAAGAAGAGCAACACCCTGATGGGCATACCCACCTCAGAAGTGCCCCTCTGGGTCCCCATTGGGATGTGTAGTTGGATCAAAGGGGGAAAATTAACATCTAAGACTGCATTGCAGCCCCCAGCATGCAAGGAGGCTCTGAAGAACCCTGGTTGCAGTTGGAAGGGCAGGAGCAGCACTGTAGCTGTGGTTGAAGGGCAACCTACCCTCGTCTTCCATGGTCAGAGGACAGGTTTGCTTTACAAAGAGAACACTGCCTGCAAGTTCAGCAGTAGGATCCTAGTCACTGCAAAGCATCAGAAAGCAAAGGGAAGAGACAAATGCTGCAACAAAAGTGGGTAAACAGCATAAATGTACATGGGGATGGTGAACAGGTTCAGGAAGCAGAATTCTTCCTTCCCAAGGTCAGGATGTCCTGGAACATGACAAGAGAGGGAGTTGGTGACAGCAGAGCAAGGTCTGATCAGCACTACCAGCAATGACTGTTGCTCTCAGCCCTCATGGCCTTGAAGTAATGGGGACATGTGATCCCTCCTCTGCTCTGGGATCACAGCTCTTGTAAAAAAAGAATTGCCAGTAGTTTGTTTCTTAGGATCATTCCGGACCATGTTGTTTGGGAACGTGGAACTGGGCAGTACAGTGCCATCTCTTTCTCTTCTGGAGAGGGACATGTAAGAAAAAATATCTTGAAATGGCACCTGAATGCCTGTGCTGGAGGGGAACTGCAGGGAACAGAGACAAAAGTCACTGAAACAGGGAGAGCAGACGAGAATTTGATGGACAAAACCCGTTTCTAGGACAGGAAAAATGTATCAAAACTGACCATCTGTGCAGGAGTTTCTAACATTTGGTTTGCTGTGAAAGAAGGCAAAGTGACTGCGACCTTTAAAAAAAAATAATAAAAAATATCCCACTGTGCCTCTCTCATTGCAAACGTTTTTAATAGCTTTTACATAACCTCCAGAATTGGCCCATTCAAGCAGCCTTGGTTTCGGTGAGGGAAGGTAGTCAGGCACAAACTGTACCCACCTAGTTGGTGAGCTGTGTAAAAGGCTCCTGAAACATTTTCACTCCTAATCGATTGCAGAAAGATTCTGTGACATGTGTCACTATCTGCCTTGAGGAGAGCTTGACCCAAGGGGAATGTGAAACAGCAAACTGTGTAGCCCCTTGAAAAATCAGGGCAAAAGCACAAAATCCTCAGCCCTCCCCTCATGCTGCTCTCCCTCCTCCTGTTTCTGCCTCTCAAGTGCTTTTTAAAAGGAGACTAGAAGAAGAGCACAGCGTCTCAAATGTAGCTGAATTATTCACAGGTTATGGAGCAAAAGGCTTTCTAGCTATATAACCATCCTAGAGGACTTTCATAAAATTCTTCCTGGTTCTTTCAGGGCAGCTGCTCTGGTCTCAGCATGCAGCCACCCCTTGAGCATCCCTCTTGGTCTGAGTGGATCTTGGGCACTCTTTGAGAAATACAGGGATACAGCCTTTGTCAACAGTGCCTGTGAATTCCTCTGTGCCTGACCTATCTACTTTTTCATCCTGAATTTTTTCAGAACTTGTTTTAATATTTCAGCTGAATAATTTTGCCATTATTTTTCTATGATGTGAAAGACCATGTCAGCTTTTTCCCATTGGTACTGGTAAAACTTGTGGTCGTTCTCCTAGGAAGTCCTCACCAGCTGGGACACTGCAGAGGAGCAGCAAGGGAAGTAGATTTTCTTTTCTTTTTCCCCTCAGCATTCTGTTTTTCTTTCCTCCCTAGCTTTGGATGGTATTGACGGCACATCACTGTTCAGTGATCCTGCACACGTGCAAGCTGAACAACAGCAGCTGCAAGTACCAGACCTGCCTAATGCCTTCTCAAAGAGACAGTGACAGGAGTGAGAAGAGGTGGAGTGAGGGAATGTTTGTTCATTGTGCTCAGTCTCACAGGGCCACAGAGGTAGGCATGTTTCTCTTTTTGAGTGCTGCGATCAGTCTTGAGAGGGGACATTTGAAACAAAGACAGAAAGGCAGCAAATCTGAACTCTGTACTGCACTTGACAAACGCTTTGAAACAGAAGGGAGAAAAAAAGAAAAGCATGGGAAAGGACTTTTCTTGCCTGTCTTGTTCTTTAATCTCTCTCTGTTTTTCTTTTATTTTGATGTTGTCCCTGTTTGCTATATCAGTTGTTGTTATCATGCCCACAGAAGTGGGTTTTGGACAGAAGCCCTTCACAGCTCCCGCTTCATGTCAAACTATCAGCATATAATGTGACCAAAGCCTCCCAGGTTACCAAGGCATGATCACAGCCCCATCTCTCCAATACACTGAGGTAATGATGGACTCCATCAGGAAGTTTCTGATGGATCATGGCCCCATTCAGGCACAGGAACAAGTTAGCTGCAGTAATCCCAAGCATTGGTACTCATTGCCAGAGCTTCAAAGAGTCACATAATTGTGATATCCAAGATCATCTTGCCATCAGCCAGTCAGTTCAGGAGTTAGGCACAGAAAACCCTCTCTGTTTGCAGGCTCACAAACTTCATGTGCAGGTCGAGTCCCATCCTCCAAGCCTGAGAAGTTTCCTCCATCACACCACAGAACATGGACCCTGTGCTAAACAGGGTGAGAGGATGTGTCACAGCCCCACATCTCAGAAGATACTTGGGGAATGAGGGGTAACTTCTGCTCGCCTTGATATTAAAGGAAAATAATCTACATATTGATGTCTTTCCTGGTGTTGTAACCAAGTGACATAGGAAGGAGCCAGTTCTGCTAGATAAACTAAATTTCTTTTTAATATTTTCTGATCCTGTGGTGGTCACGGAGACTAATGCAGCTTCAGCAATGCTCTGAGATTATGATGTTGGCTATAGCCTACTCCACTGGTAGGTGCTTTCCTTTTTCAGTGACAGAGTTTACCATCCTCAACTTCCAAAGATTTGCTTTGTTCTCTTTTCTGGCTTCCCACGAGGTACCTGTCCTCAAAATTGCTTCCAAAGTACCAGTCTTGGAGCTGGATCCTTGAAGAAGATCAGGCTGTTCAAACAAGCATTTGCCAGGCAGTCAATATATTGTGAATAAGTATGGACAACAGACCTCTCTAGAACTGATGTCCTTAATTTCACTTCTAAGGGCTGGTGGCCTTTTTGATGTAACACCTGCAAACAACAGCTTTGAAAGCCTATCTTTTGTTGCTGCTGGGTTGGAGAAGGATTTTGAAGTTTGGTCAAAGGCAGCAGGGACCAGACCTCACCTTTCACTGTAATGTAATCAAATACATGGTATCTGCCTTCCAGATTTTACATATAACTGTTGTCAGCTTGTGCTTGATGGGCTGCTTCTAGAGGACCGTGTTTGAGGTAAATGCTGCCTTTCTGATAAAACACTGAGTTGCTCTGCCCTAGCTGTAGTACTCAAGTTAACTCAGCCTAGCACAAATGGGAGATGACTTCAAATGTGATATCAGTATCTTGTCAAGAGCCACATGAAAATATTTCTTGGAACTCTGTTCTGCATTGGTTTTATGGAAATATCCACTCTAAACCAACTTTGTTTTCGTTATGATCTGCTCCATGTTCCCAAATGCTTCTAGCAGTTGGTACATCATTAAAGCTAGAAGCTGATAGAGCTTTCAAGTAATTACTAGTGACAAGTATAAATAGATAAAATAGAATTTGGTTTCCACTACTGAAAGCTTGCTTTCAAGAGGATTGCTAAGCAACTCCTTTGTAGCTTTCTCATCTGACTGTATAAAACCTTCTACTTTAAAGCTGATTATTCAGTCAGAAAGCAAGCCCCAGTTGGTGTGTAGCTAATGTTTAACTCAAGATGGGCTTTATACTCAAAGGTATTAGCCTGGGAGGGATGTAGTGCCTGAGGAAAGGGGAGTGATGTAACCACTGATGGATGCATGGAGGAGAAAGTCGATGAACAGCACAAAGGAATGAATCACAAATACGCCTCACTGTTCCAGGCTGCTCATTTCTCCGGCAATCGTAGTAGTAGAACTGCAAGTGAGTGCTGTGGGAGGGCAGGTACAGCACACGCTGGGGAACTGGAGCGTGATTCAGGGACTGAAGGGAACGGTAGCTCCTGCTGAAGGCTCTCTCTCAGTAATGTACTGCTGGTAATTCCTTAGAAATGTCCTTGTTCTAAACTCAGCTCTGTGAACAGGCTTGGGCAGCTTTGTTAATTTGTGTCTTTTACATGAAAAAGCTTTTAATTCCTTTTCCTTGAGGGGAAAAAAAAAGCACCATTTAGCAAAAAACATATACCACATATTGTAGCAGGGCTTAGCAGCTGTATATGGGGGGAAAAGGTTTTGATAGGAAATTGTGAAGTTTAATTGTGCAGTCTGGATTGTGCTTTTGCTGTGAATTATTTGGAGCTACTTTATGTGATCTCTGGGACAAGTCAGTACATCCCAGACTGAATCAACACTGGGAACTGCTGTGGGATGTGAAGGGGAATTGGTTTTGGCAGTGAGTTCAGCTGGGACCAGTGATATCCCCTCAGCTGAACAAGCCTCTTCGTGAGGTCTTCCTAGGTATCCCCTTCCAGTTCATCATCATTTTTCCTTTAGCTTTCACTTCATGACACTGCAGGTTGTTTGCAGCTGTGTGTGTGTTGGTGTGACACATGGAGCCCCAAAACAGCTGTGAAAGTTCACATAGGGAAGAAAAGAAGGGGGAGTGCAAGGTCTTACCTTCCTTCTTGGGGGAATCTCCTTGCAGATTGTGAAACAGAGAGGATCTAGCAAAAGAGCAGGGAAATCAGATTTCCTGACTGTCTGCATTGTTGGCATGGGACCTGAGTTTTATAAAGCTTTCTCTGTCCACGGTATGTCCTGCCAGGATGTTGTGAAACAGATGGGACCCACAAAATGTTTTATGTGTCTGTCTCAGAAGGTAATATTAAACTGTTTCCCAACGGATGGTAACAGTTTCATGGATGTGACCTGTCAAATGGACTAGATCACCAAATAAGAGGAAAGGGAAAGTGAGAGGAAAGGTCTAGCTAGCTTCTGCCTCTCCTGACCATGTGCGTGAATTAAACATGGGGTACAAAATGACCCTTGGAATCCTAGCAGGGTCATGGGACCTGTGCTGACACAGGAAGTACCAATGCTCCTCAGGAGACGAGTTGCACTCCTCATCTGCCCTTGCGTAAAATTGAAGCGAGGATTACTGCAATCTAAACAAGTTCAAGCAAGAAACACAGAATATGTCGTTTCCTCACACTCATTAAACTTTCAAGATATATTGAAATACAAAATAGCAAACTCCAAGAATCCTGGGCCAAGAATCCTGGGCAGAGAAACTGTGTCTGTGTTAATAAAGTAATGAAGCCAAGCTGTAAATTTTGTTGCATTTGTAGCTTTGAGAATCCAATCTGGTTTTTGTTCAATATATGCGGAAGAAAGAAGAAAATAGGCAGCTTTATTTATTTTATCAATAAATGAAAGGGTTTGGGGTGGGACTTATAGGTGCTCAGACTAGAGTAAGGAGGGAATATATTTAGTCTTATATAAGTGAAGGAGTGTGATGTTGAGAGGTCCCCAGGATGAGGTGAGAGATGAGAATTTGACTTCGTGTTCTCAGAAGGCTGATTTATTATTTCATGGTATTATATTAAAAGAAATGATATACTAAAACTATACTAAAAAGATAGAGAAAGGATACATCAGAAGGCTAAACAAGAATGATAATGAAAGCTCGTGACTGACTCCTCAGAGTCCGACACAGCTGATGGCGATTGGTCATTAATTAAAAACAATTTGCATGGAACCAATCAAAGATGCACCTGTTGGTAAACGATCTCCAGACCACATTCCGAAACAATCAGATAATTATTGTTTTCATTCTTTTCTGAGGCCTCTCATCTTCCTAGAAGAAAATCCTGGGCAAAGAGGATTTTTCAGAAAATATCATGGTGACAAAAGAGTAAAATTTTCTAATGATTCTCTTATAGTATGCTGCAGAGACTTGCTGGGAGCAATCCATAATCAAAAAGGCTTCTTTAATATGTCTGTTTTCCTGTTTGCTCCATTTCATCACTCCAGAATTAGCACCAGTGTAGTGAGGACTTGTGAAACTTTTAAATCTGTTAATGCTGCAAGAAAGCAATTGCTTTCCTGACTATTGTACTTCAGCTAGGAAAATGTGAATAAATCAATTTGGTTTCTCTCATTCCTCTCTCCTCCTTTCTTACCCGTGTTTGTTCATATTTTCTCTGATTCCCATGCTGGAGCATGTGCATTTCTATACATGCAGTGTGTTCCATGAATTTTTGTCCAAAGGAAGGTGTTCCATGGTCCCCTCAGGTAATCTTTGAAAGAAGCCTGTGGGATAGCCTTGGGATAAGTGGCCATGAAGTCATGAAGTTCCTGGACCATTTGGGACCTGCACCCTTCTACTGGTGGAGAGCAGGACCTGGGGACAACCCAGACACTGGTGCTGACCATGGCAAGCTTTTCCAAGTGGTGCTACAGTGACTGGTTGCCTGCTGGTAGAAGCAAAGCTCTAAGGAAAGATCAGGAGCTCTGTAAAACCTTCACCTGTCAGTTCCAAGCCATGGCATCAACGGCCCCAGTCCTCTTCTGGCTCTCCTGGGGTGCTCCTCAGCTTCTCTCTTCTCTTTCTGATCTCTTCTAAACTTTCTTTTCCTTGCACAGTTTGTTCAAATCCCACTTGGAGGGAACATTGGGGGAAGGGGAATACATTGAAAATTAATACCTGATGGCCAAGATTTCCTATTGTCTTGGAATTTTTTTAACATTCTCTCAGGTAATTGCCTCATTCAAATCCTGAAGGACTGCTCCAGCTCTAGGTAAGAAAATTTAGTGCACATATCTCCAGGCTCTTAGTCTTTAGGCTAAAGAATAAACTTCAATCCATTCTGTCCAAGGATTAGTTGTTATATAAGGGTGGAGAAATGGAAGGATGCACAGCAAACTTACACAAATAGTACAGAATCTTCTCAGGTTCTCTGTACAATGAGTGAGGAGCTACATGGTGTCAGGATTTCCTCTTTTCCTCTCGCAATACCCTGGCCATTTCACCCTGGGCAGTGGGCAGAAGAGGGAAAGAGTGAGAAACTGCTTAGTTTGACTGTACCCAATGGGACCTCTTCCATGATTCATTTCTTTAAGATGCAAAAGCTTCCAGAGGGCATTCAAATGATGTAGACACTTCCATCTGTGCATACTATCTTGAGATATACTACAGAAGTCAGTTTATTAAAGGTTCTCAATCTTTTACATTCTGCCAGGTGATCTCCATTAGGATGTCTCTATGTGTCCCCCAAAGTCACTGTGGGGAGCACAGACTGCCATTGCACATTCCACAGTATGTGCACAACCAGGCCTTTCCCTTCACAACACCTTTCAAACAGCATAAAAAGCTTGGGTGGTTTTGTTTGTAATCCAGAGGCTCCAGTTTGATGTTTAATACAGACATGTTAAAATCTTGTGGAAATTGCCTGGGAGTTATTGTTCCTTTTTATTAAAAAAGGTAAACAAACCCTAAGAAATGTAAGAGAGGTAGCACCATGCGTGACTATTTAATAACAGGGTTTGTGAGACTGTAATTCCCCTGGTACCACCCTGCTCCTGTCTTGCTATTGGTGGTTAATTATAACATCCACAGAGCTCCCAGCATTGGAGCACAGGGACACAGCATGGCCTCTTTCTGCTAGACTTTTCCTCTGCCTCAGCCTCCACTTCCCCTCCTTCCTGGAAGATAAAGAAGTAAATCCCAATTTAGCCATCAAGGTCTGAGACATGCAGTGAATAATTCAATTCCTCATCTTAACACATGGACTCAGCTGTATAAACAAACTCAGCTGCTTCTGCAAAGCAGACAAATATATTTCCCAATGTTTTTTGGGAATGGGATATATTGCTGTAGTTGAAAGATGTGGGACTTAAGGAGAGACGGGTCAGGAAAGATTTGGTGGTGAAGCAGCAGGGTGAAAAGCCAGAGAGCCCTGACTGCCAAACCTGGAACTGGGGCACCAGGAGACACCCAAGCTATCAATCAGGTAATCGTGCCAGCAAGAACTCTAAGCTGCTTGCCCAAGAGTCACAAATGGGACCATGGGAACTGTTGACATTTGCCTACAACAATTCTTCTTGACACTCTGTTCATCTTGTCTGCTTTGCAAAAGCCACCAGACTCCAAGAGGTAGGAAATTAGTTAGGTTTGTGGCACAAAGGTACAGCTCCAAGAGCCTCATGGCAGCAGCAGACATGTGGAGGTTTCAGTACGTGTGAGAATGTTGCCAGAGCCCTGAGTGAGCACAGCTGTAAAGTGGGGTTAGAATGATCTTTATTTCCAGTAAAGAAGATGAGACTTGGTGTGAAGAGGCTGACTGACAAGCAAGGGCAGTCACAGTGTAACTTACAGGCTGTTGGCTTACTCAGCTGTGACAGTGGGTGAGTGCAGAAATACTTTGGCACTTCCCTGCACCTTGGAGAGGGAGTCTTTGGGTAAGGGTGCTCTCTTTGTGGAGCTAATTCATTCTTCTCTGCAGCATTGCCTGGGATGTGTGCACACACAAATTTGGCTCTAACATGGCCTCTGATGATCTGTTTATTATTGCCATTCATCTGTTATACACTAGTATGTGTGCCTTGATGCTGCCTACATTTATCAGATATTAAGTACTGTGAATCATCTTCTGCTCCTGAAAGGAAAACTGCAGTATCAGTGGAGGGCAGTATCCCATGTGAAATCATAAATGAGTTGGAAGAAACGACAATCCCACAGGTATCAGTCAAACAGTGGAATTAAAATTTACACAGGCTAAGGACACATCTCCAGGCTCTGCTGGGGTTAACCTGCCAGCTCTTGTGGATTTTAAATTTAATCTTGATTCTGGACACTGTAAGAATTCTTCTTGGCTTAAATGTAACCAACAAAATGAGGCAAGGTTTTGATATAGAAGGGAGATGGTGTCTCCCTCTACTTATTTTGTTTTAAGAAGTAGGACTTGGTTCTTAGTATCAACACACCATGAGGGTCTTTCTACAAGGGTTTGAAAAAAACAGAATTAAGCTCTGAATGCATAATCAAAATAGAGAACAGTGTGAGTTTCCAGCTGGGTAGGTTGCCACCTTTCCTGGCTTAGGGTTTCCTTGTACTGCCTTTTAATGCTTGTTGCAAAACATGTCAACTCATTGCCTGGCAGACACCAAGAGATGAACTGTGTCAAGACATTAGCCTACAAGGTCAGAAAGCTTCAATTAAAGGAGTTTATTTGCAGTGTACAGACATGGAAGAACCAATTCCTACGCAGAGATAAATTAAAGGGGCAATCAGTCACAGCCAGACATGGATCTCAAGCCTGGTGAGTGCAGTAGCAGATAGGTTTGGTGTGGTGATGGAGGTGTATCTGCAGGAGAGCTGTGTCACACCACACAGCTGGGGCTTGAGTCAGTGAGGCCCAGAGAGGACAATCATGACCCAGTGGTGCTGCACTCTCAGATGGTTACAGCTCAGAGTGGCTCCTCTGTCTGTCATTTCTACGGGGCAGACCTGTCCCATGGCATACTTGCAGCAGGATCAGCGAGCTCCATAGCATATCCTGCTGTAGGGACAAACTTCCACAACCACCAACAGGGGACCTCTGGGAGCATCCCACACCTCCTTCCCTGCCTGTGCATTTTCCACAGGAACTGGGAAAATCCAAAACATGCAGTCGGGTGTCGGTCTCAAAGCCCTTGTCACCAGTCCCACAGGTACCACCTGTGAGTATCTCAGGATGTCTCCTGTATTTTCCACAGTATTTTCCTGCTCACTGCACTTCTCTGGGGAATCCTCTGTATCTGGCTGAAAAGCACTCAGAGAACAAGTTCTCAGAAGGTGCAAAATAGGAGTTATCAGATGATGCTGATAATCTCCTGGCTAATGTCCCAGGGTGTGAAGGTCTGGTATGGGTATGCACTTGAAGTCTCCTGCACTCAGTTAAATTGCTCTGAGCTTTGGGTGCTGAGAAACTGGGTTGGCCGTCCCCTGGGAAGCGTTTCACATTAGTGTCCTGTAATTGCTCTGGAAATAAAACTGGGTGTTTGCACAAGGCTAAGGCCAGGGGGGCACGAATGGGTTAACCCAAAGCAGCTCAAGTCGTTCCAGTTTCCAAAGAGCTGTGAATACACAATTCGATTTCCTGGAGCCATTAAGCCCACCCAGCAACAACAGATTTATTCCTAGCTTCCTTTTGGGCCATTCTCTCACATGATGAGACACCCACCCTTTTGATACACAGCCTGCTCCTTTCTCACACCTCTCAGTGAAGGCTCCACTTATTGGGTTGCTCCGGCTGCCATGCAATTTGCTCCAAGGTTTTACCTCAAGCTCGGTGTCTCCCTGTGTGTGGCAAAAGCCTTTGCTGTGTATGGTGTACAGAAAGGTAAGAGCCACCCACCCAGCTGAAAGGCAAATGTCATCTGGTGCTACATGTTCATCGCACAAAATAAGACAGAGTCCGGATGCCTGGCATCTCCCTCTGAAATAAAGGTTTCCTTCTCCTCCCGCCTTAAATTCAAGGAAGATGTATGGTTTGCTCCTTGCCTGTGTATAGGGAGAGACAGTAGATGAAAGAGGGCTCCATATCAGTGCTGGGTCATGCTTGGGCAAAGTTTTCCTTCTTATGAATTGGGAGAGCAGAGAAGAGCAACCTGATAGTCATTCACTTACTCTTGGCCCTTCTTCATGTTCTGTGGGTCAAATTTGTCCCTTCTTGGCCCAGTTTCCCCACTGCTCATGGGCATTACTGCCAGCATGGAAAGGGCTGGCACTAAGCCACTGTACACTGCATACTGGGGACAGCCTCTGCCACATCTGTGTCACCTCACCTGGCACAGGATCCCACTGCTAGGCCTCCCAGCCCTTCTTTCTGGTGACTTGGGAGTATTTACTAACAGCAATGACAAATTTCTGGTCAAACCTCAAGCAGTATTTCCCAAAGAATTATTCAGCTGTATCAGCTCTTCACAGCCCTGATTTTCCTCACTGAGAGACAGCTAATTAAAGCAACAGGCACGGCATAGATTTGTTGCTGAACATGTAAAACTTAATAAACAGCAACGACATTGGTTCATTAATATTTCCCTCTATTATGTTTCTCTTTTCTTCCCTGAAACTAGGGGTAATGGGCAGGAAAGGCTGAAGAGGAGGGAATTAAGAAGACAAGAAAGCCATTCAAAGCAGGTGGGATGCTTGCCCTGTAGAGATAGCAGCTCAGTTGAACAGTAGCATCCCACTCCTGTGGTTCCTGGTGGTGCTCAGCCATGGCCCAGAAGCAGTTGGAGCTGGCAGACACAGCCATTGCCTTCCTCACTTTTTCTGCATCTACTGCCCTCCCCTCCAAGGAAAGAGCTGCTGCTTTTTCATCCCTAGAGCCAGCCCTGGAGGTAGATAGAGGGAAATTGCCCAGAGACAGGGATGTGTGGGCTGTGAGCCCTTCCCACAGTGTAGGCTGGTTGTAGCCATGACTCGTTTGGTGGCTCTGAGCACGAGCTAGCTGTGGCAGGTAGGGGAGCAACCTTTCCCCACACAGGGCTCTGCCTTGCATTTTCTTCGCCTTTCCTCATCCCAGCTGTCATCACCTTCCTCTGCAAAGAGGAACATCTTCTTGTAAGCAGGATTCTCCCCCCTCCCCCCTAGCAGGCAGGATTGCTGGGTCTTTTCCAAAGGCTCTTGTATCACATCTGCTCCCTTGGAGGATATTCATCCCTGTATCAGAGTCCTTCTCCTACCACATCATCTATGAAACTCTGGGATTCCTAATGTCTTCAGGAGGCTGAAGGTTCTTTCCTGAAGGGCCATATTGTCCATGTTTGGGTAGCCCAGAGATGTTCCTACCTGCCTAAACCCACTTGAATGAATAATTATTTCTGTGGAAGCATGAACAATGTCAAGAGACTGATCTCCAGAGCCAGAGGAGGAGTGTCTGACTAGGTCAGATAGCTCAAGATGAACTCAGAGATTCACTTGAATGGCAAATTTTTAGTGTGAGAAGAATGTAGGTTAATTTCTCACACTCAGTTGATGAACTCTGTAGTTATCTTATTGCAAAACTTCCATACCTTCTCAGTGATTTCTCATGGGCAACTCTTCACAGCATAGCCAACAACCTCCAACTCTCCTCTCAACTAACTAACCCACTCTTTTAGAGCAGTCATCCTTATTGGACATAGCTGGGGCCCATTAAGGGCAGGCCTGTTCTCAATCCTTGGTAATTAGTACAGCTGCAACTCCTCAGGGGTGAGATTGCCTTCTGCACCATTTCTAGTCTCTTACATTCCATCCCCCCACAGAACTCAAAGAGAGTAGTGGTGCTCAAGGGGGCATCTCTGAGATCTTTGACCTTCACAACAAGTGTCTATCCCAGGGCATCCCTAGCCCCATGTGCCATGGGTATATGGTTGTCCTTGCCATGGCCTGCTGATCTGAGAGGTATTTAAGCTGCCTATTAAAGGCAGGGAGAAAACTCTTTTGAACTGTTTCCTTGTTTCTGGTGACCACACCCTCATTTTTGGGCAGGATACTGCTTTCAGGCTTTGTTTCCCAACCCATCATAAGGAAAATAACTCTTATTTCAGGAAGGAAAAGAGAAACATGTGGAGTCCTAGCACCCCAGAGGAGGAAAGTCTGCCAATACCAAATGGAGGCATGCTGTGTTTGTAAGGGCAGGCAGTGCCTGTACAGAGAGAGACCACCTAATGCCTTTCACACAAGTCTCGCAGCTTAACTGTTACATACACACAATAGTGTGGGAAAATGTGGTTTTTTCACATAGCTTTAGTGGGAGGTGAGTTAAGAGGTCGTTTTTTTTCCTAAGAGAGTCATCCAACACCTGCAGTGCTATCAGAGAAGGTGCCATGAGGACATGCTTCTCATGGAGAGGGAAGAAAACCCATTCCATAGGTACAATAAGGGAAAAGCTCAAGGTAGAGAAGTACCTGCTGCTTGGAGAGAGAAGCCAGCTGGATGTTATCATATGGGTTATAAGGTAGAAGTAGGTGTGTCCTAATCAAAACACCTGTGTGAAGATCAATGCTGTAAGAGAATAGCTGGTTGCTGCTGTTTCTGTTTCACTCTACTCAGGAGGATTTTTTAGTCTCCTGAGATTCAAAGAGTTGGTCTTTTGTGTCTTGCATTGGAGAAGCTACTCCTGATTGTAGAGTCTGGAGAAAGAGTACTATTTATCAGGTTTGGCTTTTAGGAGAGAAGTTATACTTAAGGGTGGAGTACAATGTAATGATCTGCCTTATTTTATAGACTATGATTAGGCTGTCATCTTTTTTTTTCCTGCTATTATAAAGGGAAATTATTAAGTTACTTCCAGTCCAGAAAAGTGTTAACTTGACTTTTACATCTAAAAGGTATTAGGTGTTCGCAGGAAGGAAAAGGTTGCTATCAAATCAAGGTGTTCAGGGTAACTTTGGGATCCATGTGTATGGGCTAGAAGACTACCCCTGTGGCTCTTTATGGCTGGCTAACAGTAACCAGAGTTCAGTCAGAGTTTAAGGCAAGTTAAAAGTGGAAAATTTTAAATAGTGCAGGGGATCAGGGAAAGCTGTGGCAGTTCATACTAATGGTCCTTTCTAGTCTTGAAATGCAGTCTCAAAGTTGTTAATGACAAGATAATATTGGTAAAAATTTAAAAAGGCTGTGTTGTTTTCAAGCTCCCCAAGAATGTGAGTAAAGCGGTATAGAACTAACGAAAAATTAAGCAAAACAATTGAGATGACACCTCTAATGTGCTTGTACTCTCCATTTATTGATGTGTACAAATATAGGAAACTCTGAAAACACAGAAATGTGTACTAGTCTTCTCTTGGATTTTTTTTTTCTCAAGTATACCAGATTCCTAGAAAGGAGGTAGAAAACCTTCAAGGAAACTGTTCTGACAGCTACTGATGCTAACAATAGTAAACAAAATCATCCAAATCCATAGTTATTGCCAAGACAGGTGAAAGAGTTAAAACATAATATCAGCATTTAGTGTGCAAAACATGACCAGTTTGGGATTCTGGAGCACTAATACTTACCAATTGTCCTTCACTGGACCATAATCTGCTCCTTGAGTTATTCTGTCCAATGCAGGAATACTTTTCTGAGGGGTGAGACAGGTTTGTGACCTTCACTTCTTTAAAAATTTCAGGAGGGACCTACCCAGAGAGAAGAAAGTGATCTTCTTCAGCGGGGGATCCCCTCAGGTTGAGGAGTCCAGAAACTCTCTGAGATGAGGTAAGAACTCATGTTTGGGCTGATTCCTGGTTGTTTGGTGTTTTGGGTGCTGGCTTGTGCCAGAGCAAAACCTGCAAACCAATAAATCCCAACGAGGAGGCGGCTGCTGCTGCTGCGCTGAGCAGTGCTACAGGGGTGCATGAGCAATGTCCCTGCTCTAATTATAGTTTAGGGACCAGAGAGAGACGGTCCCATGTGTATTCACACAGTCCTTGCTTGCTTGTCTAACACAGCAGCTCTTCAGGGAGGATCGTGTCAGTAGTTGTTTTTTGCCAGATTAGAATTTCTTAAGTTATTAAATAGTAAATAATTTCCATGAATAAAAACACAAATGAGAGAAATCTAAAGACAAGAAAAGAAAAAAGCCATGAATTTATATCATCTGTCCCTGGAAGTGGAAAATGCTTGGGACAGATGCAAAGCTACTGATTGTATTACAGAGATCCTAATTTACTCCAAGGAAAATTTTGTATCTTTTGTGGTCTTAAGCATGTATGAAAAACAAGATAAAAATGAGTATTGCTTCAGCGTGCAGCATTTTCTGCTTGGCTCAGAGACAAGCTCTTCAAAAAGAGAGCAGAAAACCAACCAAACCAGCATATTTTTTTCTCAATATCTTTTTTTTTCCTTCAGTAATGCTCTTTTCAAATACTGGAATCGTTGGGTCCTGCTCAGGCACGTATTGCAGCTGTCCAGGGACTGTAGTGACAAAATTTTAACAAACACTGTCATCTTCTGGGCACGCCGCAGCAGTGCAGCTTCCAACCTGCTGTTCCTGCAAGTAAGGCTGTTTCTCCCTGCCTGAGAGAGCCACTGGCTCTCCTGACTCAGAAACTTTTCTGATTTTCTACCAAGCCGAGATCCATTGGCCTGATCTAGAAAAATGGAGCTTTGTGTCTTCAGGTGAACTTAGCACTGAGGGACTTTGGTTTGTGTTTGTTTGTATTTTCATGCTTAGAAACCCTGTAGGAGTGGGATTTGCACAAAATTTTTTTTTTTTTCACTTCTTAGTACATTTTGCTACTTTAAAATGTAAGCAATATGTGGTTCCCAGGGTGTTGAGCTCACAGCTAATCCTACAGCCTGCCTTGATCATGCTTCCTGAGCAGGAAGATCTATTTCTGTTTCAGCCCCACTGGATGTACTGAAGATGCTTGGGGTGCAGTGGTAACCTACTGCTATGGGATTAAACCTCCCATCAGTTCAGCCAGTGTCACACATGGTCAAGCTTGGCCACTAGTCAGAGCTGCTTCAAAAAACCCATTAGAATTCACTTTTCATTCTCCTCCCTCACCTAGGCTAGAATTTGGAGGTCTAGCAGAAACTGAGTATTCTTTTTATGTCTCTCAAAGGCTTTCAGTCCTCTTGTGGTCATCTGGTTTCTCAATGGTGAACAAGCAGGATATTGGCACTCTGAGCATTCCCTCCACGGAGCAGAGCTCCTAGGTATCTGTTGCTCTACAGCCATTACCGGTTTACAAATAATTATTTATATTGTGGTTGACTTCCCCAGCTTTGCATGGTCTAAAGCCAAGCCAAAAGGGTGGTGGGAGGAACAGCTGTCCTCCTTCCTTGGGCTAAAGGGAGTTGCTGAATGCTCTTTTGTTGAGTAACATTCACAATAATAGAATTTGGCGCTCAAAAGATGGACCTTCAAGACCTGACTGACCAAGAAAGTCTTTGCTGGGACTCCTGGGATGAGTGAATGGCAGGAAAGTCTCTGTAATATCTATTTTGAGGGAATAGCAGCAGCAGCCAACAGCTAAGAGATGATAAGAAGGGAAAAGGGTGTGGCAATGTGTGTGGGTTTGTCTTTCATTCTTTTGATTCTTGGTTTGTCAAACGTCAGACCTTCATACTTAATTGGATGCAATAGTGTCTTGCAAAGACACAGCATTTGCAAATCTGATTTTATCCTTCTGACTGGAAGAGCCCTTTGCAGTGTTTTGAGTTTAGGCTGACTGCTGAATCCAGCAGGGATAAGAGAGGGCAGCAAGAAACTAGTCAGGGAAACTGGTCTTGTCTCTGTGCTGCTCCAGGTACTTGGTTTGTGTTTTTACTCCGCATGCTCTTCCTTGTGCAGGGATTTTTTGCCTGTGTTCCTGTGGTGGCTGGTGTTTATCGCCAGCTACACTGCGCTGATACGGGGGAAAGGGTCTGGATCTTCTGTGTGAACACCTATTTTCATGGAACATTGCCTCTGGCAAGAATGTTGAGCCTATTTCAGCAATGTTATGTTTTTTCCTCTCTTCCCAAAGATGCTTTATTTAAGCCATGGCTACTTTTGAAAGATATGCAGAAGACATTCCTGATTTTATAAGGATTCTAGCTGAAAGCCAGTTTAGAGCACTTAAGAGCCTCATTTTCCACGACTGTATGAAGCCTCGCAGGACTACTCAAATTCATGAGCTCCTCCTATTTAGAAACACTAGAAACAGCTCCTGGCCCAAAGCAGTACTTCACAGAGCACTTTCATGTATTTTTTTCCTCCTTATCCCCACAAAGGTTGTTTTACCTGATCTAGGAGTCCAGACCAAGCAGCCACCCCTCCGTGTGGGGCCACCTCCCTGTGTGACCACCCAGCACCAGGCTGATTATTTTTGGCAACTTAAACGCCTATAACCCCCCTCCAGGAGTAGAAGAGGTTGGCAGCAAAGCTGCCAGATTTGGGGGTTGACATCTGGGAGCCTTGGGGAGCTATTTTATGGATGCAGTTTGGACCTCAGTAAGTGAATTTTGGCCATCTCCATTGTTCTGGGGGCGCTGCAATGGAACCAGGTGGTGTGACTCTACACCTGCCTGTCCCTCCCCTGTCCAGCAATGGTTCTCCACCCTTGTACTTTGCCAGACTGGAGCATTTCCTCCTGGTCTTGTGGAACAATCCTGCTGTCCAGTGCTCACTCTGTGACCAAATTAAAAGGTATTTTTCAACCTCTAGAGGACACTGTGTCCTTCCATATGCTCACTTCTCTGCCGTGCTCTGGAGGCATCAGCCCTGCTCAGTGGCTGCCTTCCAGGGGTTGCAAAACTTTGTGGTGACCATTGTACCCAGGCTGGGAAGGGTGGTCATGAAGGTTTGAGTGGCTCTGTCACCAGCTGCTGTATGTCAGGGTCTCTTCACCTCCTCTGTCCATAGTTCTACAAACCTAGGAGGCTCTGCCAGCTTCTGAGCTTAGGCAGGGATTTGGAAGGGCTTTGTAGGTGTAGGAAAACATTTTCTTTCTCTCAGCACACATCTGCCCAGAGGTCACCTGGATTTTTCAGTACAGTGTGGGGACCTCCCTCCTTATGGTACTTCATCCCTTATGGGTCTGTGATTTTGATCCCACTGCTGTTCCCCACACCCATGATAACTGGCAAATGGGGAGCTGTCAGGCTGAACACAAGCCCAGGGATGCCATCTCTTACTGGAAGACTGCACAGGTTTTCATCCGCTTTCTTGTCTGTTCATTAGACTTACTGGCTTAGAACTTGACTTTTTCTTCCTTTTTTTTTTTTCAGTGTTGGCTCATTCTGGTATTTTGCATTAGAGTAGGGAAACTGCACCATAAATATGCCTTGTGCTAGTCAAAAAACTTATGGAGTACATTAGCTGAATGATTTTTAAAATGTAGTAGTGGTTGATTGGGAGTTGGTAGTATACCTGGAAATGGACAGCGAAGTGTGTGACAATACAACTGCAATGTTGCTGGGGAAGGTGTAAAACAGCTTCAAGTTTTTAATGCCATAGGTCTCGTGGAGTCACATTGCTCCTGCTTGGAAGTTCCCTCTCAGAAGCAATTTTGGACATAACAGTGGTCCCCTCTCAGCAGGTGTGTAAGCAACATTAGATGCCCAGATGGGGGGTTCATGCTTTTAAGTCTTGCTTTAAGCCTTGCAGCTGAAGGCACATCCTGGCTTTGATTTGGACAACTGGCAAAGCTGACAGTAGAGCAAGGTTGTTTCCTTTAAAATTCATCATAAATGGGGCCTTTGTGGAGAAGAAGGATTCCTTTTCCAATCCAAAGTTTGGCCATGGTTTGTGTATCCATAGATAAAAAAGGGTTGGGTTGTTCCCATCAACTGTCCATCCCATGAAGTGCATTTCCAGCTTTAAGTAAAATCTGAACTACTTCAGGTCTTTCCCAGAAATCCACTGAAACCTGCCACTGAAAGAAAAATCGGACAAGATTCAAAGGCTCAATCCTGATAGGCCCCAGGTTGCTACTGAATTTTGTGTTTGGTGTGTTGCTAGTGACAATCCATGGCTTACAGCACAGGAAAGTAGATGGGGGTGGGAGTGGGAGGCCATACAAGGGGAATTATTTTTTTGTATGCAAGGGAGGTTGAAAATATTCTTCAAATCATCCAGCTTTTCTTTCTGGGAAGAAAGTGAAAGAGGGGAATGTGGAAAGCAATAGATTGCTGTGCAAAACAGCTTTTTGTAGCTACCAAAGTTGGGCAAAGTTTTGTTTTCCAAGCATTTTATAAGGAGCAGGAGTGCAAGAACTGTGCAAGTGGTAAAACGAGACAGCAGTGGTGAAGGCAGAAACTGATTGTATTGATCCAGCTTTAGAACCACAAAAGCCATCTGCAGAAGTCCTTATGTAGCAGGAAGAGATGGGAGTCATTATTTCCTACAAAATGCAGACACTCAGATGTATGAGTGTGTTGTTGCAGATATATCCAGTTTTCCAGTGCTTCTTTGCTACCCTGTGCCCCTGATCCACCTCTTTCTGCCTCCCAGAGAGGTGGATGTGGCGTGGAGGTAGCAGCCTCGGTGTGTAATGCAGCCACTGACCTTTCCCACAAACGCTTGTCTCCACAGCCCTCGGGACATCTGCTGGCCCTGGGGAGCCATGAAACATTTCGAGTTTCCTGGTCCTCTGTGTGGTTCTTCCTCTTATAGGACAATATATGCTAGAATATTTGTTTTCCTATGTTTTTTTTTTTTTCTGCCCAGTGTTAGTATGTGTGTGCTGTCTGCAAGGGTGCCTGCAAGGCTGGAAAGTCATGGTGAAAATAGGACCATTCAGGCAGGGATTTGTAGGGACAAGCTGTCTTGTTTCCAGGGCAATGCCCTGCATGGAGGGAGTCCCTGCACAGCAGGAGTTTGCCCAGCTGTGCTTCTCAAATGAGTTGGGTAAGTTTCTCTTACCAGTGGGATTCCTCAGGGTAATTTTTTTCTTCTCTTGCAGTTCTCTGCCCTTGTAGCATACCCTGTCCAATACTACTCATAGTCTGACTTGCTGCAGATCTATTGCCTTCCATCCACATCTTTCCCTGAGCTCAATAACTTATTTGGTGAAACCATATCTCCGAGACAGACATCTGTTTTGAAAATGATACTAGCAGAACTATTGCTTTGCTTGTTAGCCTGGGTCCATCATGGTATACCCTGAGTCAGACTGACTTGAGCGTCATGAGTAATTTTTTACTGCTGTTCATCACATTTTTTAGACCACTTTCCTCCTGTGAAGACATATGTATTCTATAATCTTGTTGCTTCTTACTGAGCTAAGTAAATAAAATGCTTTAAATTCCACTATAAGGCAGCTGCTGAAACACATTTGTGGGTTGGGAGGGTTTTTTTTACACCCTCTCCTTTTTTTTACAGTAGCTTTTATTTTACAAGTGTAAACCAGGACTGGACAAAACGTTTCAGTATTTTGACTTGCCAAAACTGTGTATAGAGTCAAACCAATGAGAGGATGTTTTTTAACTGTTTTTAACACTCATGGCTTATGAATGGTAACACTTAGCATTCTTTTTAGTACGATTCCTTCTCCAAATTCAAGTATACTGACTAAATCCTTTCCTTTAAAATATTATTGTCTAAGGTTTGATTAAAGCTGTAAGGAATGTGTGCAAAAGTGCTTCTGGTAAGTCATTGTTCATGAGAGCTGGGAATCATCACTGTTTACATTTTTCAAAATTTTCCCAAAAGATCTGAGGTGCAGTATGGAGAACTTTAGTTTCTACAGGAGCCAGCTGAGTCAAGCAGCTGTGGGGAGGAGGGACAGTGGAGTTTTGGAGCAGTGTTCTCTAAAACTGCAAGAGGGAATATTTTTAAATGCAGACACTTGTCCATGCACTGATGCTCCCGGATACAAGTAACAGAGGTCAAACCCAGCCATGCTGTTTCTTTGTGGCTGCTGTCTCATGGGGCATCCTCTGGCTGGCATTTGATTGACTGGGAGGAAGCAGGATTTCATGTTCGCTACTACAAACCCATTCATTTGGTAACACTATCTGTGATCCTCTTTGAAATCCCCCAAGCAACTGTTAATAGCTGGGTCCCAGGAAAAGCGATCCAGCAGGACGGCCCATGGGGAGGCCAGTTGCCTAGCACTAGGCTCAGTGTTGTGAAACAGTTGGCTGAGCCATCAGACTGGCTCAGCTAAATGAATTAAGTAATTGCACAGCCCTGCAGAGAATATTAGTGAGGAATTTCCATATTGCAGCTCTTGATTCCCACCTCACAGTCCTGTTACCACAAATACAAGGCCTTGGCTGAGCAGGCAGTAATTTGATACTAAATGAGGTTCTTATTAAGCAGATGCAATGGAATAAAGCAGAGTTTTATGTTGCATTAGTCATCTAAATGCTTTTTATTAGCATTCATTAGGATGAGGCATAACTGAGTGCAGGGTATTCTTCAGCCAAAGCCTGACCCTTCGGAAGGAGGGTAATTAAGGAGCTAAGAGCTTGGGAATAGGAGGTAGGCCACACACAGCAAGGGTACATCCGCTCACTCTCTCCCTCTTCTGGGAACCACCTCTGCAAAAGAGGTCGTGAGGAAACTTTGGGGATGACCCACTCTGCCTGGGGATGAAACTCCTCCTTGCCTCATATTCCAGGTGTTAATTTGACAAATCACAAAGCCCTCTTGGAAAGCAAACCATCTGCACAGGCACACATTGCTCTTTCCTTTGAACTGAGTGCATCAGGCCATGGGACTAATATTAGGGGTTCTGTTGGTTTATTTTTAGGGGATCATGGAGCCTCATAGGGAAGATGGTATAAAATAAGGTAAAAGCTCTGACTCTTAATTCTGACCAGTTAAAAAATGTGTACAAATGCATGTGATTGTCAAAGCTGGGTCCACCAAGGTGGTAGTAGCCATATTGGTGGCTTCCCTACAGGGATGCCTCTGTTCCATCAGGGAAATGGATCCTAGAACTGGTGGAAAAGCCACCCAGAAGTCAGTGGTTCCTCTCTGCCAGCCCAGGCTCATTTTGTAACAATAAACTGTGGACTGTGTTATCCAGCTTGCTTTTGTCCTGCTTAGGTTTCTCAGTTTTATGCTTTGTCTCCATTTCTCCTGGGCCTGTGCACTCTGATCAATGAATTAATGAATCACTCCGGATTAAATGCCCAAAGCCCTTTAGTCATGAGATGCTCCTTCAAGCTGCATTTTTTTCCCTTGGTTTTCTATCATCTGGCAGGATTCAGCAAACAGTGAAGTGATAATTTTATTAGAATTCCCAATGCTTGGTTTGCGTGTGAGTTTATGGCGGGTGGCTTGTGTCTCTTTTGCAGTGAACTGAGCACTTGTGCCCTCTGTCCTAAACATGCTCTGGTCCTCTTGGGTTTGAAAACATCCTCAAAGCCTAATTGGTTTGGATGGGATAGAATATGGGCAGCGCTGAGGCCTTGGCAAAGCTCCCCTCCTAAATAAATGTGGTGATAAGTGACCACTGCAAGCTCCTGTGAGTCATCGTGAAGACTCAAGGGTACCCTCTTGTCTAGACTACTCCCTAGCTCTGTGAAACCAGTCCACAAGCATACATTTCGGATCCAAAACTGAGGTCTGGGTTTCACCTGCTGTAAAGGCTGACTTCTCTCAGGGCCCT